>NC_081820.1:21375000-22080000 GCF_030704535.1 Vitis vinifera | reverse complement strand
CATCTTTTGTTGCCACCTTTTAAAATTTAGTCCACTGAACTTCTCTGGTTTTTCTCCTGGTGAGACAGAGATTGGTACAGCAGTAGGCATCGCTGGCACTTGGGCCACAGTAGGAGTTGCCACTGGGGCTAATTCAGTTACAACAACGTTATCGGATTCAGTTGTCATTTTTCTGAAACATCCAAGAAAATGTGTCAATTTTTTTTTTTTTCTTTTCCATTTTTTTTTTTTTTTTGGAAAACTGAAAATCACTTTACAGAGTATTCCCAGGAAAGACTAGTGGGGTATAATGACCCAGACCAGGACTAGCTTCCTTAGACAGAATATTCAGTTCCCAGGAAATTGGAGGGGTCACAAATGGTCCCGCTTAAATTCCAATTACCTTAGACAGAACTTCTTTGTATCATAATTTCCAAATTTTCAAAAGACTTGGTACAAACTTTATAAGAAGGTATTTTTCCCAAAAAAAAAAAAACATAAGTCACAGTCCAATGGTGTCTTACTGAGTTGAGCATGAGAAAAAGGGCTCAGGTTAAGAGTTGAAACTTCTTTTTGTAACAAATAGTTGTTTTTTTTTTTTTTTTTTTTCGAAAATTTTTTTCGAAAAACTTGCAAAATTTTTTTTTTTTTTTTCAAAAATTATCTTTTTTTTTTTTTTTTTTTTCCAGAAACTTGCGGGTTTTTTTTTTTCTTCTTCTTCTTCCTGATAACTTGTTCCCTTTTCACCAACCACTGGTTTTCCTTTGAAAAAATCTGTTTTAAGAATGTTAGACAACCACTCTGCACACACTGGTTAGTTCATAAGAAAATAAAAGAAAACTGGAAAGAAAAAAAAAACAGAGAATTAAGTAAGAAGATTAGACCGAGTCTTGTGGAAACACAATCTCCTTAAAACAGATTCGCCTTCTCCACAGGTGCTTTGAGAATCGCAAGGCGTCTGTCTCCCAGGATAAAACGATCTTCGAATGGCAGCAACAACACTCTGCAGCCACTCCGGCGAACTGGAAATTGTTCAACTCTATCACGGACACGGAAGGAAGGAACTCTTCAACACTCTGACAATACTCCAAAGTTTTTTTCTGTTCTCTTTTTTGAAAGAAAGTCTACCACTATTTATAGACTTCAAGGAGGGAAGAACACAGACAGGTTTAGAAAGCCAAAATGAATTTGGCTTCTTGAGACTCTTAGAATTCTGGAAAAATGAATGAATTTACTTAATTCAATGGATTTACTTAATTTCATTCATCCCCTTTTTCCAACAGAGGCATCAAACCCAGCTCACAAATTGATGAAGACAACCAATAGCAGGCAGCCAAGCCACTCAATTTCGTGTACATACAAATTGAACCCTTTTTGAACATGCGAGTCATGCTCAAACCCATATTCCAGCACGACACCCTGTACAAACAAGTTGAAGATTTCGCATGAAAAATGCGAAGTTGAATACATCGCTCATCACTGATTCCCCCGTCCAATCATCCTCCTCTGTTTTCTTCTCAAATTTAATCTCTGATTCTGTGTCTCACAAGCGCAAAACTCCTCTGCCATATTTGCTATCATTCCCAAATTCGTCGGAAGACTTGGCACCATTAAGCTCACCTCTCATATCGACTCTTCCGCCATCCTCCAATGCAACCCAAATACAAAGGCAAGGATTCGAACACCGTGCGGAGAAAGGGATATTGAACAAGTGAAATAAAACACAGCAAAACTCGGAGAAGAAAGAGAATAGGAGATATTGGTTAGTAGACATAAGTAGCCCCCCACTTCAAATTTTAATCCATGGGCTGATAATAGTGGGAATAGAGCAGAATAGGATTTAAACAAAAAAAAAAAACATGATTACATTCAGGCATGGAGTCATGAATTTCAGACGGCATCAATGACACATAAGAGAATCAGAATCCAAAACAGGGCAAACAAGTGAGTAACCAATCTCAACAAATCAATTTGTGGCCCTTTTCATCCACACCAATCAACGGTATATTAAATATTTAGAGACAAATGCACGGAGAAATCAAATATGGGTAATAATTCCAAGAATGACGAGAAGCATACCTGGGCAGCCTTGGTTGCAATTGCTCTCTTCTCCAATTCCTTTGTGCTTTTCCTCCAGACGATCAAAGAATCTCCTCCCTCAATCAAAAAAATCTCTCCTCCTCCTTTTTTTCCTCTCTCACGTATCTATATATATCACCTCCCAAATCCTAAATCTGTTCCCGAAAGGAAAATCCCCTATTTTCTCTCTTCTTTTCTCCTTATCCTTTTTTTTAAATCCTCCAATTCAAAAGCAATCTTCCCAATTTCAAATTCCTCTCCAAAACCTTCCAAGGAGAGTCCCACCTTCCTTAAACTCCAATAGTAAATTTCCTTGCAAAAGCATGAAATTTTAGAAGTTAAACAATTGCATGAATAGATAAATAAGTAAATAAATTAGAAAATGGTAAAAATAATAAATAAATAAATAAGTTAAGGAAAATAATATAAAGAGGAAGATAACCAATAAAAAGTGACTGATAATCATAAAACTAAAACTAAAAATAAAAAAATTATAATAAAAAAATAAATAAAATAAAATAAAATAAACAAATCAACAAAAAATGGGCCCCACGAGCCATGCAAACACGCAAGTCATACAAGTCACACTAAAAATGTCCAAATGGGCCAAGTGTGCCTAAACGGGCCTATGATGAGACTAAGTGGGCCTAGGGTGGTGCCTAATGGGCCAAATGTATCTAAAAGCTATCCTAAAAAAAAAAACAAGAAAAGCCTAAGTCTAAGTTAGGGCTGCCAAGGGTCACAATAAGAGATCAAATAATCCCTCAACCAAAGTCTCCGAGGTGACTCAGAAAAAGGTAAGTGGTATGAGTAGCCGCCATGGGCCACCAAGGAACTATTTTGAAGCACTGAAAACGAACTTAAAGTCATGTGCTAAAGGGACAAAATTGAGGGTCTACAATAACATAGAACATAATGAATCACTCATATATAGCAATCAAAACAACCAGCCAATCAATCAATCAGTCATAAAGTCACATATGTCGGGCCCCCACCAAAGCCCATTTATTTTTGCATGAATTATTTTCATAAATTCCATTAATTAGAATCACAAAGTTAAATTTGTGCTCATTGAAATCAAGAGGAACATGAGATTGTTCGAAAAATGGAATTAAAACTATTTGAGAGAAAATTGGATTTTTGAAATTTATTTGAAAATTGGAGTCTTAAAAATTAAATTTAGAAATTTAAATTTTGGGAATTAAATTTGAGAGAAATTGGAGTTTTGAAAATTAATTTGAAAGAAAATGAAGTTTGGAAATTAGAGTTTTGAAGATTAAATTGAGAAAATAAAGTTTTGAAAATTAATTTTTAAAGAATTTGGAATTTTGAAAATTAAATTTAAAAATTAAAAATTTGGAAGATTAAATTTGGACATCAAAATGTGAAAGAATAAAAAAAAAGGTGAGATTGGTAGTGGGTTGGTAGTGTCGGTGGGGACAATGGAAATTAGAACATGGAGTGCAAGATGGGTTTTCATGTGATGGCTAGCTTTTATGGGTTAAGGAAATAATAATAGATAAATAAGAAAATAAAAAAATAAAACAATAAAGAAACACATTTGACTAATGACGAGAACTGGGATGGAGGCTTCTAATGGTGCCTTCATTAAATGCTGCTCCCAAAATCAAAGACAAATTGGAGTTAGCCTTAATGACATTTCATGAGAGAGAAAAGCTTCATGTTCCCACTGTGCAGTCTTGCTGGCATCCCCTCATCGCTGCACAGCTCCGCCAAGAACTCCAACGGAGATCTTCTTGTTCCTCCACAAAAATACATCAACGCGTTTTCCTTCGCCGAGAACTGTGTTGACCAGCTTCTCCCGTCCAAAAAGGCGAAAATCCTTGGCTTTGATGGAAGACGGCGAGAATGGCACTCGCGAGATTATCCAAAAATGATGCTTCCACATTCCTCAAGGATGAATCAATTAAACACAACTTTCATCTAGAGAACTTCCTCCCAATCCCGAAAAAAAAATCCCATTTCCCTGTTTATATATATATATATATATATATATTTATATTTATTCTCTCACCCAGATACTCTTTTCAAACATCCCCTCTGTAAGACCTTTTCCCTTTCCTTTTTCTTCCATCTTCATTTCCTATTATTTGGTTTGTCCAAGTGGGGTAGAAAAGAAAAAAAATTGGGAATATTTGTAGCATAAATAGGTAGCGAAAATCCCATCTTACAGTCACGTTAACTTGCTTCTCAATATTAAAACATTGAAACCAATATTTTATCTCATGCACCAGTATGCGAAATATCAGTTCTTGGACAAATAATAACATAACAGAATCATGAGAATATGTATAGCGAGATGAAATAAAACATGAAAATTGATTTCGAAAGCATAGCATTCACTAACCTGTTTGTTGTCCACCCCAAAATGGCTCCTAATGGTGTCCTCTGTTTTTTCCCCTAGATAAAAATCTCTCTCTGTTCTCCTTTTTTTCAACCGTGGCCTCCCCTCTTTCCTCTTGGCAAGCCCCAAAGAAATACATATCTTTTTTCTCTACTGGTAGCTTCTCCTCCAAGCTGTCTCTCGCCGCCACCAGCAGCTCGCCTCATCCCATCCCATGGCCGCCCAAAGCAGCTCGTTTCCCGGGTGGTCAGAAAAGTAATCATGATAGCAAAATAAAAAAGGCCAAAAACTCCTCCTCCCCGGGAGGGGGTCTACACCAACATAACTTAGTTTGATTGGACAAGTTTGAAAGATATAACCCTATGATCCTTACTTTAATTTAAACTTTCATTGCTATTTCCCTATGTGAAACCAAAGACTTAAAAATAGCTTTTAATTCTTCATCTGAAAGAAACAATTCTTCAAAGTCTAAAGACATTTTGAGAAGACTTCATGGGAAAACATTATTTGAAGCAAGGATGAAAATATCAGTAATTACGGATATATCGGTACTTCGATTTTACGGATATATCGGAGATATATTGACGGATATTTTGGAAAAAAATATAGATAGGTTTAAAATTGTTAAAAACTCATGAAAATGTAAGAAAAACCTCATAATAATATAATTAGAAGTATAATAGACATTTTAAAGTTATTTTATTGAAAAATTTGATATATGTATAACATGATTTATCATATTTGATAATAATCTCGTTTGCATCGATAAAAATATGAATTTTATAAGTGTACATTTATTATTAAATTACATATAATATTATGATATTTGATTATAATATGTCTAATTTTAAAATATATATTAATATTAAAATTATGATCCATTTAATTCAATTGTATTAAACAATATAAAATAAATTATGATATATATATATATATAATTTTTTAACATTTAATTAATTATTAATGATATTAAAAACATTATGAAGAAAATTATATAATTTTTATATTTTTGGTAATCAATTAAAAGAAAATTTTGCATTTAATTATAAAATAATTATAATTAATTTGCTCTTTAAAATATTCTTTTAATATTTTCTTTATATAATGAGTTTAAGTATATATAAATTTAGAGCACAATATATAACAGGGGCAAGTTTGCCTAGATGGTAATGGAGTGTACCTCAAACCTTTTGGTTTGGGGTTTAAATCCCCTCATAAGCAAATGGGAAGGCACTGTAGCACATTTGACTTCCGTTGACCCGCGTTGACCATCTGATATATCGCCGATTTCTCCATGAAATGTCGATACCTTCCGATATATCGTCGAAATATCGCGACATTTTCCTCCTTGATTTGAAGTAACAATTCTTCATGTGAAAAGAGAATTTTTTTCTTTTGGTAATTTACATACGAACCAATTCATGTGAAGCCTTTATTATACCTTAAAATGGAAATCATGATTCAAAACAACTTATTTCATGCTTCAATTCTTTACCCAATATAACTCGGTATGATTGGACAAGTTTGAAAGATGTAACTCTGTGACCCTTATTTTAAAGACTTTTAAACTTTCATTGCTCTTTGCCCATGTGAAACCAAAGACTTAAAAATACTTTTTTAATTCTTCATGTGAAAGAAACAATTCTTCAAAGTCTAAAAGCATTTTGAGAAGAGTTTGTGTGAAAACATTATTTGAAGTAACAATTCTTCATGTGACCCTTATTTTAAAGACTTTTAAACTTTCATTGCTCTTTGCCCATGTGAAACCAAAGACTTAAAAATACTTTTTTAATTCTTCATGTGAAAGAAACAATTCTTCAAAGTCTAAAAGCATTTTGAGAAGAGTTTGTGTGAAAACATTATTTGAAGTAACAATTCTTCATGTGACCCTTATTTTAAAGACTTTTAAACTTTCATTGCTCTTTGCCCATGTGAAACCAAAGACTTAAAAATACTTTTTTAATTCTTCATGTGAAAGAAACAATTCTTCAAAGTCTAAAAGCATTTTGAGAAGAGTTTGTGTGAAAACATTATTTGAAGTAACAATTCTTCATGTGAAAAGAAAATTTTTTCTTTGGTAATTTACATACGTACCAATTCATGTGAAGCCTTTATTATACCTTAAAATGGAAATCATGATTCAAAACAACTTATTTCATGATTCACTTCTTTACCCAACATAACTCAGTATGATTAGACAAGTTTGAAAGATGTAATTTTATGGCCCTTACTTTAAAGATTTTTAAACTTTCATTGCTCTTTCCCCGTGTGAAACCAAAGACTTAAAAATACTTTTTAATTCTTCATGTGAAAGAAACAATTCTTCAAAGTCTAAAAACATTTTGAGAAGACTTCATGTGAAAACATTATTTGAAGCAGTAATTCTTCAAAGTCTTGAAAAGAAACTAATTATTGATTATAGAAAGATAACTAAAACCAAATGCTTAAAATTGATTTTTTTTTTTTTCAAAATACACACCTTATTGGACTAATATTATTTATTTTAAGTCATAATAATAAAAAGTACTAACTCAAGAGATAAAATTAGATATTAAAGACTCATTTTTAATATCTTTAAGAACTTTCCTATATTTTCCCTTCCATTAATATTTTTCCTTGATGAACACGTATCATATGGAATATATAGAAGTTTCCTAGCAATTAATAAAAACAACCACCTTTGGAATTAATGGTTTTACCTTTGGAAAATTGGTTGGCTCAAAATATGCTGCCTGGTACGTCAGTAGAAGTGGTGGTGGTTTTTTGTAAAGTATCATTTGATAAAAATAGTATATATATTTGTAAGAAATAAACTAGGATAAATAGATTAATATTTGAATCAAGAAGAGGATGCCTAACATGGAAAAAAAAAAAAAAAACCTTGCTTCTATAATTAATCTTCCATCAAATAGATTGCTATTTGTATTGGTATATTTTAATGATGTTATATGATAAGAAATTAATGTCTAAGCAAATATTTAAGGTTCTTTTTACTAAAATGCATATAATAATTTTCCAACTTATGAACCCAAACTGAAAAAGACTTATTATAATTTAAGGCAAACTCCCAGAGCTTAGGAGAAAAGATAAAAATTGGGCCTAGGTGAGTCTAGATTTGGTAAATATATTTAATAAAATAACTTCATATTACAACTTAAAATTAAAAATGATAATATATAAGTAATTTTATTTTTCTAAAATAATAGATTATGAGAAGAAAAATAAATTAAAATTGAGCCTTTCAAATAATAGATTTGGCTAGATTTAATAATAGATTTAAGTTTAATTTTGATCTTATAACCATGAAAAATAAAAAATGAAATAGAACGTTAAATCTCTTTTCTTAGTGATAGAAAATTGGAGGAAAATTAAAATATTAAAAAGTAGCAAAAATTTTAGATATTTTAAAACTTTTATTTATTTTTTTAGTAACATGAAAAAGTGAAGAAAATAATTATTAAATTTTAATCTTATCTTATGTGTTCCTAAATTTTATTTTTCTTTCAAAATCATATCCATTAAAATGCCCAAATGTCTCAAAATCATTTAGCCTCTGAAGAATGGTTTGGAGGGAAAAATCCATCATTCTTTGAATTTGGAATTAATATATAAAAAAATTAATCTTGCTAAGTTGAAACAATTTATTCGTTTAAAAAATATGCAAAGAATATATATATATATATTATCCTAAAATTGAGGTAATAAAATTTAATGATTGTGAGATTTTCCAATAGAACTAAAAAAGACAAAACTATATAGTATATGAAGAGAAATCAACACTACCTTGACAAAATGTAATGCTAAAGTCACAATGCTAGTGCATGCCAAAATTTTAATAGTAGCCAATTACTTTTAAGTCTCAAAAGGTCGAGATTTTTTATTTATTTTTAATTATATTTTTATCCTTGTTCTTTTGTCTGAGCCCAAAGAGTAGTACTAATGTGGGTTTATGTTAAAGGCCACATATAACATAGATTCAAATTTCTATCCAATACTTTTATTGTTTCAAAAAGTACTTTGATGCGAGACATAAGAATTAATTCTACAGAAAAATTAATTCTAGAATGGAAGTTAATCAATAAAAATATTTATATATGTCACGTAGCCAATGCCTTAAGTGCTCCAAACATAACAGCAGGAAGAGTGGTGAAAGTAGCAGCTGGAAAAGAGAGTCCCAGCCACTTGCCCATTTCCATTTTCCAATGTCCACTGGGCCAATTCATCCTTCTCTCTTTTAGGCCCTGCTCCATTTTAGGCTATATTCCAACCATATGATTTAAAGATATTTTTTTATTTTATAAATTTTAAAAAATTATTTGGGGATTTAAATAAAAAAAAACCCAATCACCACTGAAAAACTTATAAACTAAACCAAGTCCAAAATGACTTTAGTATTTTGTTACGAACATAACCACTCTTTATAAATTTATTGGTAAATAAATAGACTTCAAAATAATAAGTTTAGTAATTTCTAAAAGTGAGTCATGATTGAACCATCTCTTTTTACAGTAAAACTATTTAAATATATATTATCTTACTAGACAAATAGATGAATAAGATTTAATACTTTAAATTTTTTAATAAATTTACTATTTTTTTAAAAATAATTTGGAATTATAAAACTAATCCAATTAATTAAACACCAAATAAAAACTAATTCCAAATACTATAATTATAATTGAGTATTAAAATATTAAAATTAAAATTAATTGTTTTTATTTTAAATTATTATTATTTATTTTTTTAAAATCAATTATATTTTGATAAAGATGTTAATATGCATATGTGTGGACCCTGCATTTCGGCTCATGCGTTTCCCACTCGATTGCGAGCTTGATTTTTATTTGAAAATAAATTTATTGATTAAGAAAATGACTTGGAGTCGCCACTTATTTTTGTTTTATTTTTTAAAAAGGGTAAACAAAATAAGAAAGAAAACCCTAAGTACGACTCCTTATTCTAGAAAAGGTGGTCTGTGAAAAACCGGATCGGGCTCGGGGGTCAGGTTATTTATCGGGAAGGTACGGTATGAACCGTAGCACCCCTCGAAGTCCCTGAAATCGGGTCTCTACTAATAGAATGAAGCTGACGCGGCAATCAATAAGAAAGTCAATGGGTACTCACCTTAATCATGCACGACGTGGGAAGTAGAGCATGTATAAAGAATGAACAAAATATGAGTGGATGCGTACCTGGTCCTCCAGTCACGAATGCGCTATCATGAAACAGGATTAGTGAATGATGAATAGATAAAATTATGCGCATGTCAAGGAACAGAATAAATCAAACAAGCATGGTAAATAAATCAATTAATCAATCAGTCAGTCATAAAATCACATATGTGGGGCCCCCACCAAAGCCCGATTGATTTTGCCTGAATTAATCTTGCGAATCCCATTATTTCGGAATTATGAAGATTCATCATTCTTGCTTGTGTAAAAATCAAAAGAAATAGAACATTATTTAAAAATCGGAGTGGAATTAAAGCTATTCGAGAGAAAACTGGATTTTTGAAATTTATTTGGAAATTAGAGTCTTGAAAATTATTTGAAGATTGGAGTCTTGAAAAATTAAATTTAGGAATTGGAATTTTGAATATTAAATTTGAAAGAAATTAGAATTTTGGAAATCGGAAATTAAGTTCAGAAATTGGAATTTTGAAGAATTGTTTAAAATGGAATTTCAAAATAAATAACTAAAATAATAATAATTAAATAGATTAATGTGAATTTTGGAATTTTGGAATTAGGAATTAAATCGGGAGTCGGAAATTTTAATGAATTGTTTAAAATGAAATTTTAGAATAAATAAATAAAATAATAATAATTAAATAGATTAATGTGAATGTTGGAATTTTGGAATTAGCGGAAGTGGTAATTTTAATGAATTGTTTAAAAAATGGAATTTTAGAATAAATAAATAAAATAATAATAATTAAATAAATTAATGTGAATATTGGAATTTTCAGAAATAGAAATTTAATTCAAAAATTGAAAGTTTTAAATGAACTGTTTAAAATGGAATTTTAGAATAAATAAATAAAATAAAATAATTAAATAGATTAATGTGAATATTGGAATTTTTGGAATTAGAAATTAAAATCGGAAGTGGAAATTTTAATGAATTGTTTAAAATGGAATTTTAGAATAAATAAATAAAATAGTAATAATTAAATAGATTAATGTGAATATTGGAATTAGAAATTAAAATCGGAAGTGGAAATTTTAATGAATTGTTTAAAATGGAATTTTAGAATAAATAAATAAAATAGTAATAATTAAATAGATTAATGTGAATATTGGAATTTTTGGGATTAGAAATTAAAATCGGAAATCAGAAGTTTTAAAGATTTGATTAAAATGGAGTTTCAAAATAAATAAACAAAATACTAATGATTAAATAAATTAAAGCGAATATGGGAATTTTCGAAAATAGTGAATTGAATTTAGAAACCGAGATTTTGAAGGATTATTTAAAGGTTATATATATTGTAAGTAGGATTTGGAAATTCGAACTTAGAAGATTGGTTGAGAAACTAATGATTTTAGAATGGTAAATTATGTAAATTTAAAAAAAAAACAAATGGGCTATCTTGAAGTAGGTGGGCTTGAAATAGGCATGGGTCAAGCTAAAGTGGGTGGACCAAACAAGTGACTTTTCATCATCAAATTTGGGCTTGGGCTTCATCACAAGCCCAAACCCACTAGCATGATACCCAAGCTTTTAATCTCTAAAAAAATTGCCTTTACACCTGGGTGTCATCTTCCATCTAGGAACCTCTATCGTGGATGCCATAATCGCCGAAGTTGGGATCGTCCCCGACGCCGGTGACAGGGAAGCCTTCGTCGTGAGCGCCGGCGACGGCTCGGAAGACGCTAAACTCGCCGTCTGTGAGGAGGGCACCATCAACCATGGTTCAAAGTCGCGGTATCGGTCATTGACTCGGAGGGTCCCGAGGCGTATCGATCTCGGTGTATCGGTTTGGTATCGGACGATACGTAAAATAAGCTAATTAGAAAATTCAAAAAATTATAAAAATATTATATAAATCATCAGAAAAATATATACAATTAAATAAACTCAAAAAATTAATAAAATAAAATTGTATTACATTTAACATTATTTAAATAGTTATAAAAGTATTTGCTCAAAGTTATTTATAATAATGCTAATAAAAATAAGTATATCGGTCTCGAAATCAACTTGAAGTCAACTATAATCAATATGATCTTTAGAGGTAAGATCTATAGACAGGGGTGCAAAAATAAATTCTTTTTTATCAATTTAGACTAATACATCAACATAATTATTATTTTAAGCAATTACTTAAATTATTAACCTCCTTCCGAGGTAATATTAATACATTATTCTTATACGATTCTTTAAACAAATTTTAATTTAATTTTTTTATATATAATTAATTTTAATTATATTTGATTTATATATATATATATATATATATATATATATATATATATATATATATATATAAAATCATGCATGAAAATTTTATTTTTCTTAATATATTTTTGAAAAAATCATTTTTTTTCCATAAGCTTAAAACACCAAATTTTTATTTATTTATTTTTTTATACAGAAATACATGGACCACAGGCTTTTATGAATTGAACTTGGGCTGGGCCTAATCTGGTGGGCTGAACCCGTAAAAATATGTCATGGTGCTGAGCCACATAGGATCAAAGACCTATCTTCTCCAATCTTCCCTCCACTGAAAGCAGAGAGTGCGATCTGCAGAGAGTGAAACCGCCATGGCCATCTCTCTCTTCTCCTAGCTTGCCCTCCACCATGGACGCTCACGACGTTGGTTCTGTCGGTGGTGCCATCAAATCCTATTTTCTTCACTGCACAAAGCTCTTCTCTGCTCCCAAACTCGGAATGAGGGTTGTTTAGCCGGCGTTCAGTCACCGTTGCGGCACCAGCAACGCACCAAAGATGAAAAATCTTCACTCCTGATTTCTCTAAAAATGTTGATTCTTGTTGTGATGGGTTTCAGAATCTGTTGATTTTTTTTTTTCCGAGTCGACCGAGTTAACTCGGAATATCGGTCGAGTCATCCGAGTCCAACCGATTCAAAGCCGAGTTTAGGTATAAAATGTATCTGGTATCGGACTTGTCGCGGTCGGCGTCGAGGCGAATACGACTCGGCCGAGTCGTACCGGACTCAGCCGATATTTTGAACCCTGCCATCAACGCCGGCGTCATGGGGGCCGCGCGTGGCCGGCGTCATGGGGGCCGCGCGTGGCCGGCGTCATGGGGGCCGCGCGTGGCCGTCATTGGCGCGTACCGCTTGGAGCTGCGTCATTTGCGTAGCCTTCACGACCAGCACTCATCCTTCAGCTCAGCTATCACGACTTCCACATCCGGTTTTGCATGCATGGTGATCAGTAGGCATGAAATGGATGGAGAATTTGGAGAGAAAATGGGTAAGGATAGGTGGGAGGTGTGGTAACGCCCAAGTATTTTTTTTAAGGGTAATTTAGGAAATTATTAATAATAATTCAATTAGTTAATTAATTAATTTAATAAAGTGGAAGACGGGTAAAAGTGTAATTTTACGAATAAATACCCTAGGTATAAATTAGAAATTCTATTTCTTCTTGTTCTTTTATGAATAGAGTTCCTGTTCGCAAAATTTCAGATAACGTAGGTTGGAGTCAGATTTCAGGGTTGTAGAACAAATCTCTATAGGTAAGATTCTAACTCCTAGTTTAATATTTTAAATTCATTGATTAATTTCAAACACATTAGATATCTTTTGGAATACCCAAATCTAGATTAGGGTTAGTTTATTTTATTTTTAATTCGTTTTAAAATCAAAATAATAAAAAATTTTAAGATTTTGATTTTATTATTGGAATTTGGGAGATCTTAAGTTTTATTAGATGAGAAAAAAAAAATTCCATGGAAGGTTTCGATTTTAGGCTAGGGTTAATTTTAAATATAAAAAAAAGAGTAAATAAATATATTATTATTTGTGGTTGAAGGGATTAGAAAATGTAAAAAAAAAAAAAAAATGAGAGAGAGAGAGAACGCGTGTGCAGCACTGGAAGGAAGGAAGGAAGGAAAAAAAAAAAAAAAGGCGTGTGTCAAATGGAAGGAAGCCTTTTATATATAATGAATCATGATGATGGCAATGGAAAAAAAAAAAAAAAAACTTGCTTTTTGGTTTGGTGTACCCAAGACAACTAGGTAATAGTTGAGTGGATTTTGAAATATTATTATAGATTAATAATTAAGATAATAGTAATAATAGTCTTTTTTTTTTTTGTAATAAATAGAATGAGAGATTTAGCAATATATATATATATATATATATATATATATGTATATATGGAATTTTATAATGAAATAAAATTTTAATTTAATTAAATTAGTAATGTGTTATTAGAAACAAATTGGGAATTTATTAGTTTTATTTAAATAAGGAATAGATTAGTTAAATTATAAATAAATAGTAATAATTGTTTCTCTTATGTTGTATTAGGTGAAGAGTAGATTTTTTTTTTCAGAATTATTCTTCTCCCAAGCTTTTAAGGACTTCTTTTGAGATAAGAGAAGTTAATGCAATATTTATAAAATTTAAATTATTTTATATGTTATTTTGAATTGTGGAAAAGAAAATGATATTTTGTTACCATGCATGGATCAAACCGTTTTGCACTAAATATTATGTTGGAATATTTTGTTTTATTTATGACACAAAATATGAAGATATTATGTTGTGTAAATTTGAATACTTGAACAAAAACATCACTCTGGTTTATTTGGCCCTTGTTAACGGGATATAATAGTTGACTATCCGGCCCTATCAACGGGATATAATAGTTGACCTTTACATTTCATGGTGGGAATGTAATTGATTTGGTCCCCAGCCTCTAGGGGTTTGGTTAGAGGTTACTAGTACTAGTAGTGTTTGGTTCCGTCCACCAGGAACAATTTGAGACTAGCCACCCATTTGAAAAGTCCCACCTAACTGGGCATTTGATATTTGATAACCAGAGTAATGAAAATTGAATGGATTTGATTGAATCTTATGTGAAAGTGTTTGAATTTGATATGAAAATGATTGGTTGAATTTTGAATATATTAGTATTTTTGAAACTCTGATATTTGATGAAATAAAAAATGATATCTCCTATTTGAAATGAAGATATTTGATCCATGAACTGCATTAATATTCCTTATTGGGCTGTGAGCTCATTCCCAATTGTTGAAAATTTTTCAGGTACTCTAAGTTCGGGTGAGAAGTGATGGCTAGGCTGAGGAATGGTCATCATTAGGATTTGACTTAGGATTTTATGTTGGATTTTGTTTAATTGTTAGTTATGTTCATTTGGATCCTTTGGTATTTGAAAGTTATTTGGATATTGATCCTTCAAATTTTATGTTAGATCAAAGTTGAGTCTTGGAGATTTTGAAACTTGTTCTAGTACTTGAATTATTTAAGTTTGCAAATATTTGGACAAAGGATTTTGGATAGTGGATGTTTTAGTTTTGAAATTAAATTTTGAGGATTTTAGATTTTGTTCCGTTACTCTGAATAGGTATTTCGTAATTGGTAACTTCCAATTACAAGATAATTGTTTGGGTCAGGTTACACTGTAAGCCTTCGGGTTTAAAGTGTGAAATGACTGTCACGCCCTTGGAATGGGTCTTGGGGCGTGATAGGTGTAGTGCTTCATGTAGCCGTGCATGCATGCCCTGCGTACAGGTAGGGAATACCAGCAGAAAACATGATTTCTTTCCGGATCATTCTCTGAATCACCCACTTTGTTGTTCACCCATTAGCAAACATGGCTAGCCATCCCCCCCCTGCTGCTTCGCGTCCCATGCAGTCGGGATTCATGGTAAGAGAGGGGGTCCCCCTCACACTTAAAAAGGAATGCAATGAAAAATAATAAAAAGAAACTACATCCACTCTCCCCGGGTCCTCACCCCAACAGGGGTCCACAATATGTTATAATATCGCTAAAATAGTATCATTTTTAATAAATAAAAAAAAATGATTTATTATTATTTTAATATACTATTATTACCCATATTTTACTAAAAATATTTGTTATTTGTATTTTACTAAAAAATATTTATTTTTATTTATTTAATTTAAAAATTATTTTATTAAGACTTAAATTAATTTTATACATGAATTGAAATTACAATTTTATTTTTTACAAAATAACAGTAAAAATTTTATTTTTAAATTAATTAAAAAAATTTTGCCTAAATGATTGACTTTTGTATACATGAAAAACTTATTTATATATTAAAAATTAAAATCATTTTTTATTTTATATTATTATTATTTATTTATTAAAAAACAATTATATCTTTATAAAGATGTTAGTATGCATATGTTATAATATATGCTAAAATAGTATCATTTTTAATAAAAATATAATTTATTATTTAATTATATTATTATTATCCATATTTTACTAAAAAAAATATTTGTTCTTTATATTTTACTAGAAAAAATATTTATCTTTTAATTTATTTAATTAAAAATTATTTTTTGAAATAATTAAAAGAGTTTTTTTTATTTTTGTTTTTCCTTAAAAATTGTTCTTGAAAACAATTTGTCAACCACCCTTAGGCAACTAATTTTCATTTTTGAGTATAGGAGACTTTGGATCTATATTTTTGGACTTGACAACTAATTTTCATTTAATTTCAAGTATTTTAATTTTATATTTGTCTCATTTTTCTATCTTTTTTACTAAATTCTAAAATAATGTCAATTTAGCCCCTTTTTAAGAGACAACTTGATCAAACCAATAATTTGCTTTCGAGTTGATTTTTAATGAGGTTTGTGAACTGCTCACTAACCCTCCGGAACATCTCCTGGATTGAAGTTGAGTTGATTTTTAATGAGGTAGTGATGTATTTTAATAAGGCTCAACAACAGTGTCAGAGACCTTAGGAGAGGGGAATACAGAGAATGTGAGCATCATTCGATCCGGGTATTCTTCTCTGATCTTGGAAATGAGGAGTGTTCCCATGCCTGACCCAGTTCCACCTCCCAAAGAGTGGCAGACCTGAAATCCTGAGAGAATTCCAACCAAGTATGTGATTTGGAGCTCCGAAATCAGTAGGAAGAAGACAAAATGATAAAAGATACAACACTCAAATTGAAGCATAAAGGCTATACGGTTCAACAGTTAGGCAGAAGCATCGAAACTATAATTAAAAACACTTTAAAACTAAGAAACAGTCGAGAATTTCTTTAGATCCGACGCAAAATGCCCAATACTACCCAAAAATACCCTACTAAAATCCCAGGAAATCCCTAAAAAACACTCAGATCACTGTCCATGGTGCCCGGCTCCACATCCATGAGCACTGCCCTGGGCACGAACCTCCCACAACTCGCCTCGTTGTAGTACACATTGACTCGCTCCAGTTGCAGCTCCGTGTCGCCTTGGTAGCGCCCGGTGGAGTCGATGCCGTGCTCAGCGCAGACCATCTCCCAGAACTTGGCTCCGATCTGGTTCCCACATTGCCCACCCTGAACGTGCAAGATTTCACGCATTTTTTAGAGAGAGTGGGTTCTAGAGTGAGAAAGATGGGGTTCTGGGGAGAGAAATGGGATTGGGTTGTAAAGAGAGAAAATGGTGGGATGGTTGAGGGGTCAAAGAGGAAAGTTGGGCTTTTATAGGAGGGGAGGGCGGCAATGGTCTTTGCCGTTGAATAAAACGGCGCCGTTTGATCCTGAGGGATAATTTGAATTTGAAATGGAAAAACCCTAAATTTAAGGTGGGAGGGACGATAAAGGCCCACGCGCTGTTATGAGTGTTGTGGTTTACGGGTTAGGCACGTGAAGACGATGTCCTGGGCATGCAAATGGCAAAAAAAAAAAAAAAAAAAAAAAAACTTTGGTTAGAATAAAACTTGGTAAAAACTCTTACAAATAATGACTTTTAAAAATTATTAAAAAGCATATTTCAAAATAATTTTTAAAAATATAAAATAATTATTTGTATAAGAGTTTTTATATATAAAAATAATAATAAAATTAAATATTTTTATTTTTTTAAGTATAAAATAAAAAACATATTTTGATTGCAATTTAATGATTAGATTGACTATAAAAAAAGCATATATTTGTTGAATTAATAAAAAAAGAAATTAATTTCTCACAAAAAATAAATAAAAATAATAGAAGAAGTGGTATCTTTAATAACACTTTTTCATGATGGAAGACAATGACAAATATGGAGTTTCTTATTCTACTTCTAAAAATAAAATTGATTTTATTAAAATTAAAAAGACAAAAAAGAAAAAAAAGCATATTGACTTTTTTCTATCTCACAAACCCTTATCATTTTGCTAACTCTAATGAAGTGAAAAATGATAATTATTTGTGGGATTGGAAATTGGAATGGGCATGGACCATGGACCATGGACCATCCCAAGAACCCAATCTTAAGTTTCACTCAAGCCCCCACCACTTGGGATGGCCCTATGAGGAAACCAAGAGAAGAAGCCTTCAAAGTGGCCTAAAAAAGAAGCAAAGGATCGCCGTCATCAAGAGAGGGACCAAACCCTTCCCACCCAAGATAAAATGGATTTTCAGTCTCAGCCCAATGATGGATGGCTCCAATGCTCAACTCAACATTGTCATTTCCAATCTACTTAATTTTGATTAAAGCGATCATTTGACCCACCATAGTCTTCCTCACAAATAATGTCTCCATTAATTGTCTTACCTTCTAATAAAGATAAAATTTATTTCAAATATTTCATATCTCCATTAATTGTCTTACTTTCTAATAAAGATAAAATTTATTTCAAATAAAAATATTTCTGAGAAAAATACATACCCCTTTAGGGGGTTAGGTTTCCAAATCTTGTTATTCTCTTTTTACAATTCAAAAAAAAGAACTCTAGCCTTCACTCTTAAGATCTTCTCAATTTTAGTATCTAGACACAAGGAAGAGTCATTGGGCAGAATATTATGGTGTTTACAAGATTCATTACAACTTTGGAGTAATCTATATTGATTGGAATCGATCCGAGAACATCCAGATAAAAGGTATGTGACTTTATTTTCTAGATCTATGTTTTTTTTTGTAGTATCAATATTGCTTTTGAATACATGGTTTTTTGCTACGATAGATTTAAAGAACCTAGAATAGATTTACATACGCCCTACAAGATCCAAGCATGGGAATGAAATAATTCGGGATTCCTAACAGCATGACACATGAAAATTCAAATCCTTTCCAAAAGAAAAGAAAAGAAAAAAAACAATTAAGTAAGATAGGTGTACAAAGCAAAGAAAAATGATTAATTTTGCTCATCTTCCTTGAGGTTTGAGCTAAATATGCCCAATCCCATTAGTTTGAAATTTCATCAAAAACTTCATTTACCCTTCTTATTGGTTAATTTCATTCACCTCCTCTTTAACTCAAAGTAAGAGAAGTTTTTGATAAAATTTCAAACCAATGGGTGTTAGGTATATATAGCCCAAATCTCATGGGAGGTGAATGAAATTAACTTTAAAGAAGAATACAAAAGGAGAAGTAGAGAGAGATATAAAAGAAGATTAGTGGCAAATGGCTAAAAGCAATAATAAGGCATTGACTATGGTGAGGTATTTGCTCTCATTGTTCATTTATAAACTATAATATGAATCATATCTTTGGTTGCTTAAAATAATTGGAAGATTTTTCAAATCGATGTAAAATTTGTCTTTTTGAACAAACATATTGAAGAAATGTATTTGGAACAACCCATGGGTTATATGGCAAAAGGGCATGAGAACAAGATTTTAAAATAAAAAAGAGCATTGTATAGACCAAAACAAACACCAAGAGCATGGAATAATAGAATTGATAAATATTTTCAAGATAATAATGTTATTAAATGCCCTCATGAAAATGCTCTCTACATGAAAGTGAATGAAAAAGGTGATATATTACTTGTATGTGGATGACTTAATCTTCATTGGAAACAAGCCAACCATGTTTTATGAGTTCAAAGAAATAATGGCTCGATAGTTTGAGATGATTGACTTTGGTCTCATGTCATACTATCTTGGAATAGAAGTGAATCAAACAAAAAAATGGTATTTTTATTTCTCAAGAAGGCTATGCAAAAGAAATTATGTTTACATGAATATATGTAATCTAGTGAAACAAACCAATAAAATGTGAAGTTAAATTGTCATGATATAAAGAAGAAGACATGGTGGATCCAATATAATACAAAAGTTTATTTGGAAGCGTACGCTAGTTGACTTGTATAAGGTCAGGCATTCTTTTTGGAATTGAACTTATTAGTTTTTTTATTTATAAAATCACCAATAGTGACTCGCATGAAGACTGCTAAATGAATTCTTCATTACATCAAATGTACACTTGATTATGGTTTATATTATTCATCTTCTAACAATTTTAAACTTATTGTATATAATGATAATGATTGAGGTGAATGGATGAGTGAAAAAGTACCATTGACTTTGTGTTTTTATTTTATAAGAGATATCATATTCACTTGGACTTTAAGGAAACAATCTATTGTGACACTTTCAACTTGTGAAGGAGAATTTGTTTCAATAACATCATGTGTATGTAATGCAATTTAACTAAAAAATTTGTTGAATGAGCATAATTTGCCACAAAAGGAACTAATAGAGATCTATGTGGACAACTGTCATCCTAAGGGTTCTCTTAATTGGATTTTAATGATTACAAAATAAGGTTAAGAACATTAATGATTCAAATCATGTTAAGTGTTTTCAGGTTTATTTGTGAACAAAAGAAAAAGAAAAAAAGCTCAAACAAATATGGAAAAAGATTAATATTGTGAAAACTTTAGACATTTGAAGACTTGCAGTAACCAATGATATATTGTAAGATGGTATTTGTGCACTTATGTTTAAGTTATTTTTCATACACTTAAAAGTTTATTTTCATCCTTTAGCATAAAACAATATATATATATATATATATATATATATATATATATATATATATATTTTATCAAAGAAATAGATGAATCCTTGTTTTTGATTAACCATTCAATTAAGTTGCTTAATTGGTTAAGGCCTTTCTATGGCTTTTGGGGTCCTCAAGCTAGAAAGCTACAAATTAAAGAGTTTTAAAGTATTTATTGATAAGAGAACATCTACATTCAATTGAAAAAATATTTTTTCTCTCATTAAAAGTTCTTTTTCAAGGTGCATTGATTTCTCACTTGCAATTCTTTTTGTTTACCTTCAAATCCATCCTAACTTCTACTTGTATTTTGAGCTTAACTTGCTACTAGGTTTGGAGTTTGTTAATCTTTTCTTACCTTCTCCTTGAGAGAGAAAAGTTTTCAAATAGTTGAGTACTTGAAGAGTTTGTGAAGGTCAATTGGAACCTTAAAATCCAAATGTTAGAAGCATGGAGACTTTGGCTATAAAAGTCTTGAAGATACCCTCACTCGATTCGAAGTTTGACGAGAGTGGATGTAGGCGGCTTATCGAGTCACTTTAAAAAAAGTTTGCATTTCTCTTTTTATTATTCTTGTTTTGTTCTTCATTTCTCATCCTTTTAGCTTTTGGTTGATTGTTTTGAAAAAACTTCTAACACCCAATTCAAATCCCCTTTTGGGTGATTTCTTCAATTTAATAAGTAGTTTTTTTATTTAAAGACAACTATTTGGGAAAAGATTTTAACCTTGGATCATTTATAGAGGAGAGAGTGATTTTTGGAAAAATAGATGTTTCCTTTATCATTTAAAGGAAGAATCCGAAGAATCCATTAGTTATATCAATATTCATTATGTTAACACAAAGGCTTCATGGCCTTTATTGTTTTCCTTATTTGGCACATCTTGGGTGCTTCCCTCTTTGACCAAAGAAACACTATTGCGATGACATGACTCTTTCATGGGTAAAATATGGAAAAAAGAGTTGTGAATTATTTTCTTATGTTTATTTTGGACAATTTGGAAGGAAAGAAACGATAGATCATTAGAAAATCAAGAGCATTTTGCTTAAGGGTTGAAACACTCTTTTCTTTGTAATCTATGGGATTGGCCTAAGTGGTTTATAGTTTTTGGTCCTCTTTGTATAATAGATTTTTTTGATTGATTGAACTCTTAGTGGGGGGTCTTGTTTTTTTGTTGCCCCTCTTTCCTTTTGGTGGTGTTTTTAGGTGTCTACCATATACTTTCTATACAATTTTAGGCACTCCATTGACGTTTTTTTTTTTTAATAATATTCTCTTGATTTAACCATACAAAAATAAAATAAAATGAGGTTTCAGATCTTTTCATAAATATCATTTGCAGTTATTTTAACTTATAAAACAACCACATAGAAGTTTCCAAACCATAATGATCACTTAGATTTGCTGGAAATGGAGCAATGAAAGCAAAATGGGGAAACTAAGATGGTGGTGCTTTAGCCCCATTGCCATTGAAATGTTTATATAATTGGGACTTTGGAAGATCACAAGCTTTTCAAGGCAAAGGAAATCTCTTTCAGACATCAAACTATTGAATTACTAAAGAGAGATCTTCACAAGTCTTGAAAGTTTGTTTCCATGCGTTTGCCCCATGGTCTAAGTCCGCATATTTGAATGCTAGTCAAGACTTTCAGATTAATTGATTAACTTTATTAATCTCTTTGAGTGGTTGTTCGAATTTGGACAAATGGAAAAGACTCTTAGCTTTTTTTTTCCCTCACATTTACGTCATGGAGAATGCAAAAATGCATCAATGTCATTAATACGAAGACCCAACCATTGACCTAGCCTCATTCAACTTGGAGGAAAACACTTGAAAAGTCATTTCTAGTATCTATCTATGACTCCTATATGATGGAATGGATGAACAAAATATTGGAGAAAAATAATTTTCCATGAAATTGCACATACCGGCAAATGTCAATTATATGGCATTAAATTCTTGTATTTTGGATCCCAATTTCTTCCTTGACATAAGTCATCTTTATCGAGGTCTTGGGAAGTTTGTTTCCATGCCTTCACCGTGGACTATAAGTCCTTGTATTTAATAAAGGTGAAGACTTTGGGTTCAATTTATTAACTTAGACTAAGTTTGGATTTTTGAAAATTTAAAAGAGAATGGGCGGGAAAGAAAATAGTAAGGAAAAATTGTCATTCTATGTTAGGAAACCATAGCTTTCAAGGAATCAATCATATGAACTCAAAAGGTTGCCTACTTGTTTTAAACATTGATTGTATGACATTAAATTCTTGAATTTTGGATCCTAGTTTCTCTCATAGCACGTCATTTTTATGGAGGTTGTGGAAATTTTGTCCCCATGTGTTTACTTGGACTATAAGTCTTTGTGTTTACTTGGACTATTGATCAACTTTAGGCTAAGTTTGGTTTTTGCAAAATTTGGAGAATGAGATAGAGATAAAATGGAGAGGAAAATAGAAGAAAAGAAAATGTAAATATATATAATATTTTTTAACATTTATATCACAGAGAATGCAGAAAATGCATCAAATTGATAAGAAAACCCAGCCATTGACCCAATGTCTTGCAACTTGGAGGCAAAACACTTTAAAAAGTACATATTGGATTAACAAAAAAATAAAATCATTTTCAATGAAATAGCACATATTGGCAAACAGAAAAAAACTGATTTTTTTTTGTGTTACCACTAGAATTTTGACTGCAGAAAACATGAGCTTGTAACCATAAAAAGGAGCCCTTGAGTTCTATTATATATATGCCTTTTCTTCTTTCAAGTACTCACACTCTCATTCTCGCTCTAGTTTGTAATTAAGCAACCATGAGAAACTCCAGACCCATCATTCTGTTTCCCTTGCTTTGCTTTCTCTCCTCCACCATCTCAATCTTATGTGACCCAAACCCTTTGGTTTGCAATGAAAAAGAGAAACATGCCCTTCTAAGATTCAAGAAATCTCTCTCTGATCCTGGCAACCGGCTCTTGCCTTGGTCTGTCAATCAAGATTGTTGTAGATGGGAAGCAGTTCGCTGCAACAACGTTACAGGGCGAGTGGTTGAGCTCCATCTCGGTAATCCATATGACACGGATGATTTAGAATTCAATAGCAAGTTCGAGTTGGGTGGTGAGATTAGCCCTGCTTTGCTTGAATTAGAATTTTTGAGTTACTTGAACTTGAGTGGGAATGATTTTGGAGGTAGTCCAATTCCAAGTTTCCTGGGTTCCATGGGGAGTTTGAGATATCTTGACCTCTCCTATGCTGGATTTGGTGGACTAGTTCTTCATCAGCTCGGAAATCTCTCGACTCTTCGTCACCTGGATCTGGGAGGTAACAGTGGGCTGTACGTTGAGAATCTTGGTTGGATTTCTCATCTTGCTTTTTTGAAGTACCTAGGCATGGATTGGGTCGACCTTCACAGGGAAGTCCATTGGCTTGAATCCGTGTCTATGCTCCCTTCTCTCCTAGAGCTGCACTTGTCCGAATGTGAACTTGATAGCAATATGACTTCATCTCTCGGGTATGCCAATTTCACATCTCTCACATTTCTTGATCTTTCTAACAACAATTTCAATCAAGAAATACCAAATTGGTTGTTTAATCTCAGTAGTCTTGTGTCTTTAAGTCTATCAAACAATCAATTCAAGGGGCAAATTTCAGAGTCTTTTGGACAACTCAAATATCTAGAATCTCTCTTTGTTTCTGCTAATTCCTTTCATGGCCCTATTCCTACATCCATAGGAAACTTATCATCCTTGAGGTATTTGAGTCTTTCTGGAAATCCGTTGATTAATGGCACTCTTCCAATGAGTCTGTGGTTTCTATCCAATTTGGAGAATTTAAATGTAGGAGGGACTTCCTTAACAGGGACCATATCAGAAGTACATTTTACAGCACTCTCAAAATTGAAGGTCTTATCGATATCTGGAACATCTTTATCTTTCCATGTGAACTCCAGTTGGACTCCTCCATTCCAACTAGAGTATCTGGACGCGGATTCCTGTAAAATGGGTCCAAAATTTCCTGCGTGGCTACAGACACAAAAGTCTCTTTTCTATCTAGACTTCTCCAGGTCTGGAATTGTGGACACAGCTCCAAACTGGTTCTGGAAGTTCGCTTCATACATCCAACAGATCCATCTCTCTAACAACCAGATATCTGGGGACTTATCCCAAGTTGTACTAAATAATACTATCATTGATTTGAGTTCTAATTGCTTCTCAGGTCGGTTGCCACGTCTGTCTCCGAATGTTGTTGTGTTGAATATTGCTAACAATTCATTCTCGGGACAGATTTCCCCTTTCATGTGCCAAAAGATGAATGGAAGAAGTAAATTGGAGGTCGTTGACATTTCAATTAATGTTTTATCAGGGGAACTTTCTGATTGTTGGATGCATTGGCCGTCTCTTACTCATGTAAGCCTGGGAAGCAACAATCTATCTGGTAAAATTCCTAATTCCATGGGTTCTTTGGTCGGACTTGAAGCATTGAGCTTGGAAAACAATTCATTCTATGGAGAAATACCCTCATCACTAGAGAATTGCAAGGTTTTGGGGCTGATAAATCTAAGTGATAATAAATTTTCGGGGATTATACCCAGGTGGATTTTTGAGAGGACAACTCTAATTATTATCCACTTAAGATCCAATAAATTCATGGGCAAAATTCCTCCACAAATATGCCAACTTTCTTCTCTTATAGTGTTGGATCTTGCTGATAATAGTCTGTCAGGATCAATACCCAAGTGCTTGAATAATATCAGTGCGATGACTGCAGGACCTATCCGGGGTATTTGGTATGATGCTTTGGAAGCAGATTATGATTATGAATCTTACATGGAAAGTCTTGTTTTAGATATAAAGGGGAGGGAAGCAGAGTACGAAAAGATTCTTAAATATGTAAGGATGATTGACCTTTCAAGTAACAATTTATCTGGATCAATCCCAATTGAAATCTCAAGTCTTGTTGGACTGCAATTTCTAAACTTATCTCGAAATCATTTAATGGGAAGGATACCAAAGAAAATTGGGGTGATGGCATCATTAGAATCTCTAGATCTCTCGAGAAATCATCTTTCAGGTGAAATTCCTCAGAGCATGAGCAATTTAACATTTCTTGATGACCTGGACCTGTCATTCAACAACTTTTCTGGGAGAATTCCTTCAAGCACCCAGCTTCAAAGCTTCGATCCACTTTCTTTCTTTGGCAATCCTGAACTGTGTGGAGCCCCTCTTACGAAAAACTGCACAAAAGATGAAGAGACTCTAGGTCCCACTGCTGTAGAAGAAAACAGAGAATTTCCTGAAATCTCATGGTTTTACATCGGCATGGGATCAGGATTCATTGTGGGGTTTTGGGGAGTTTGTGGAGCTCTCTTTTTCAAGAGAGCATGGAGGTATGCTTATTTCCAGTTTCTTTATGACATCAGGGACCGGGCCTATGTGGCTATACCAATAAAACTGAAGTGGTTCCACCAAAAGTTGAGAAGATACCATGCTGGTAAGGAAAAGATATATGATTACCCTTATTTTCAAATCATATACTGACATGTTTTCCAAATCTATTGCCTCTTACTCTTATTTTCAAATTCGTTTCAGGATGATCTCCAAGGGAGTGTATCATACTCACATGTTTCAACAACTTCAATGGCATGGCCAAAGAACACTTTATAGTATTCAAAGTGGTAGTATTAATTTCGCATTGCTGTAATTATCTTTTGTGTTGAAGTTTCTATATATGTTATTGCTGTTGTGTTACGATATTAATTAATAATCTCTTTTAGGCACTGCTGCCATGAAAATGAATTGAGTGTTGATGCATTTGTAGTCCTTTTTCTACAATTTTCATTGATTTTTCGGCAATATACCGATAAAAACCGATTTTTTGAATTTGTATTTCAAAAATCTGAAATAGGCTTTAATGGACGGGCCCAACAGCTTCTTCCACACAGCAGCTTACTCTTTAAAGCCCAGCCCAGCCCTCTAGGCACATTTAACCAGGACCTCATGAGGCAATACTCATTTTCACTCTTGTTGATGTGGGATTGCATCTCATTCTTAAAATGAAAATATAAACTGGACCAAAGGGAATTGATGCAGGACCCAGGCCAGCTATGCTGTTTGTATTAAGTTTACATGTGTTATATATATTTATACATTTATATTACAAACAAACATTATATAGAGGATTCATAAATGTAAATGTCCTAAGTATATATATATATATATATATCATAAATTAATTAAAATCAAATTATTGTAGATAAATTAATTTTAAATATAGTATTGTGGACCCCGCATTTCGGGCTCAATGCGTTTCCCACTCGAATGGTGAGCTCGATTTTTATTTTATTTGAAAAATTGATTTTTTATTCATTAAAAAATGACTTGGAGTCGCCACTTATTTTTGTTTTATTTTTAAAAGGGTAAACAAAATAAGAAAGAAAAACCCTAAGTATGATTCCTTACTTTGGAAAAGGTGGTCTGTGAAAAACCGGATCGGGTTCGGGGGTCACGTTACTTATCAGGAAGGTACGGTAAAAACCGTAGCACCCTTCTAAGTCCCTAAAAACAGGTCTCTACTAATAAAATGAAGCAATCATGGCAGTGGACTAGTAGATCAATGAGTGCCTAGAATAAATCATGCACACGTGAGAATCAAAATATGCTTGGACAATTACCAGAGTGAAAGTAGGTGCGTACCTGGGCGACGAGCCACCATGCGCTATCAAGATAGAGGTTAGTGCACAATTAAGAAATAATAGCATGCATGTCACAGAGCAGGATAAATAAATCAAGTATGATAACCAAGTCAATCAATCAAATCAATCCATAGATCATAAGATCAAGTATGTGAGGCCCCCACCAAAGCCCGATTAATCTTGCATGAATTAATATCACAAATTCCATTATTCGGAATTATGAAAATTGCATTCACACCTATTAAAATCAAGAGGAGCAGAAGATTGTTTGAAAACCAGAGTGGAATTAAAACTATTTGAGAGAAAATTGGATTTTTGAAATTCATTTGAAAAATTGGAGCTTCGGGAATTAAATTTGAAAATTGAAATTTTGGGAATTAAATTTAAAAATTGGAATTTTGGGAATTAAATTTGAAAGAAATTAGAATTTTGGAAATTGGAAATTAAGTTCGAAAATTGGAATTTTGAAGAATTGTTTAAAGATGAAATTTTAAAAATAAACAAATAAATAAATGAATAAAGTGATAATGATTAAATAAATTGATATAAAAATTGGAATTTCGGAAATCAGAATTAAATTTAAAAATCGGAATTTGTTTGAAAGATTTATTTTAAGATGGTATTTTAGAAATTAAATTTGGATATTAGAATTTTTGAAAAATTAATTTAAAGATTAAAGTGATTGAAAATCTGAAATTTTGAAAATTGTCTTAAAAAACGTGTTCGCCAAAAAACAAAAAAAAAAAAGAAAATGGACATAAATATTCAAGCCCACCAAAAAGTCTTCACTGTGCATGTAATGATTCTGGAAGAAAGAAATAATAATAAAATAAAAAATGGCTTTGAGAGCCTTCACTTTGAGAAATAGGTGCATGATGGCATTGGAAAATGAATGGCAGACGGAATTGCAGGCCCTTAATTTCTTCCCAGATCTTGAAGAAAAAAGGTTATTATTATTATTATTATTTTTCATTTTAAATGGAATTTTTAACCATAGGTTCAATCTCACTAATAAGTAAATAAATAGATGAGTTTCAAAGCATTAAATTAATAGTAAATAAAATAAATGAACAACTAATAATTAAATGAATCACAACTAAACTAAATAAATATCAAACTATATTATTATTATTATTATATATATATTTTTCAAAGTAGAATTACGTGAATTTGCATTTTATGGATTTAATATAATATATTAAAACTAAACCAAAACACAGTTCTCATTCTACCATATTGAGACAAGTAGAAAAAGTATGCTGGAGTTGGTATATAAACTCAAGCCACTTACCCTATTATAATAATAATTTTACTTGGAAAAATGGTCCAAGTCTTCACTGATGCTGAAACTCCACGTATATATATATGTAAAAAGAAAATAGTTGACTTACCTAATGGCAGTGAAGGTGGCAGAGGAGGGGATGTGCAGCTGGTGCGGCGAAGGATGAATGAAAAAATAAAAAACCAGTTGTGATGTGGGGTTGCTGCTATGATGGATGAGCAGCCCGGTGATGAAGAAAAATCAGCAGCCCGGTGATGAAAAAGAATGACAGTCCGATGATGAAAAAGAATGGCAATCCGGTGATGAAAAGAAAATCAGCAGCCTAGTGATTCAAAAAAAATGACACCATTCCCTCTGAAAAACTCCTTGCATAGATCCCTAACGGCAGCCTCAAAACGCCCTAACGAATAATGTTCCCCCCTCTTCTCCCGCTTCTTCCTTTTCTTTTCTTTCTTTCTTTTCCCTCAAAACCCCGTGTCTTCTTTAGCAAGTCTCAACTTGCTCTCCCCCCTCACCAGTCAACCAGCCTGGCCAAGAAAACCCCTCCGGAAAGTCAGCACCTGTTGTGCTATTCACCACCTCAGCATCTGTGGAGTCCCAACCACCACCATGGCTCCAGTCACCTGCCTCGCCACGTGCTCCATGCAGCTGCTCCTCCAAGAAACCCGGTCCCTCCTTCAAACGCCTTTCTCCACGTGTTTCCCAAGTGGCGGGCAGGCTAACCATGAATACATATATGTATATAGATATATAAAAAACCAAAGCCAAAAAGAGGGGGTTTACAAGTATATTTTGTATAATAATTAAATATAAATTTATAAATACAATTATCAATATTTTAAAATATAAAAAATACATCCAAATTGCATGAATCTCTATAAAATATATATTTAATTTATTTTATATATATATAATTTATTGAATAAAATAACTTTATAACTTCTATTATTATTTTTTATATCAATTTTTAGAATTTTTTTCAACATTTTCATAAATTTTGATTAATTTCCGTCTCATTGATATTTAGTGTCAAATATCCACCGATATTTCTTGATATATATGTAAAATCATATTACCAATATATCCGTAAAAACAATATTTTTATCATTGTTTCTAATTACCCATTCCAAAAAAAATTACATATAAAAAGGGGTTTAAGCTGTTAATCTGATATATTATTAAAAAACATTTAATTTCTTCCTTTCCAAATAGTACAAAACAAATATAAAAGAGTAATTTTTCACCCTTTTTCCATTTCTCCTCAATGAAGAATTCTTACAATATTTGAAATATATATTCAAAATATCTAAAAATAAAATTGAAAGTGATATTGTGGCTCAATTGGGGAAACCAAACTTTACTATAACAATTCTTTTCAATTCAACAAGAGAAAAGTGGTGTTACAATTGAGTAGCTTTGCTTGAAAATTTTTATCCAGAGAAATCAACTATGCCCAAATTAGGAGCCAATTGTGAAAAAAATTAGATAATAACCAACTATACTAAACATTATGTATCCCAAACAAACACACTACTAAAATGTTGAATGAACAAATAAATGATAACTAATATAAGCAAATTATTAATTTGAACCAATTTTCTCCTTAAAACATTACCAATTTTCCATCAATCAAGTTGTTTGTTCCATGTGTAGCAAGTTGAGAAAAATCTCTTTCACACATTGCAAGTTGAGAGAAATATTCTTCACAAACCAAAATAATTGAAGTCAAGAGGGACATCTTGAGTCTTAAAAAGTTTGTCTGCATTTGTAGATAAATAGACTCTGGTCATTGTATTTGGAATTTTGAATGGTGGCTAAATCAACTTTGAAAAAATCAGCACATATTTCTATTGGAAGTGACTAAATGTTTGGATCAAGTGTTTTTAGAACAAAACATCCAAGGGGAATTTTGGATGGAGCAATTATCATCTCTAATATTCCAAGCTTTGCACCATTCAGTAATTTACTAGCTTAACATGATGGAACAACAACCATTTCCTTGGGTATTAGTTTAAAGATTTAGCACACTCGATGTCCAACACTGCCCTTGTTTCATGCGGTTTGCAACCTACGCTCCATAAAAGAAAATGAATTAATTAGCGCACATGTGAAAGGGTGAGTGCTGGTTGTTGAATGGGAGATGGAAGAAAATTAAAGAAAAATGATAGAGGGGGCGAAGAAGAGTGATATGAACCATTCAATCTAAAGGAGCTGCTTGAGAATATGGACAGTAGTGGCAGCCCCACAACTGGTTGGAAAAGGGCACTCAACAGTATTTCTCTTTCTTCCTTGGAACTTTCAATATTCTTCCTTCTAGCGCCGACCAGAAAAAGATTGCTTGCCAAGAGGAGAACAACCATTTATCATTGAAAGACCCTTTCTTTTCTTTCTAAGCCTTCTTGTAACTCCTCCGGAACCAGTCCAAAAATGGCTTCATCTTCTACTTCTAATCCTCATAGTTATGATGTGTTCTTGAGTTTCAGAGGTGAAGACACTCGCAAGAATTTTACTGATCATCTTTATAACAGTTTGGTTGCATATGGAATTCACACCTTCAGAGATGATGAAGTTGAGAAAGGAGAGGACATCTAATCGGGTCTGTCCAGAGCTATCCAAGGATCAAAGACTTTTATTATTATTTTCTCAAAAAACTATGCTACCTCCAAGTGGTGTTTAAATGAACTCGTAAAGATCATAGGTCGTGATATTAAAGGGGCAAATTCCAGAGTCCTTAGGGCAGCTCAACTACCTAAAGGAACTTAATCTTGATTACAATTCCTTGGATGGTCAGGTTCCTTCGTCAATAGGGAATTTATCATCCTTGTCCACATTATATCTTTATGGTAATCTATTAAATGGCGCTCTCCCAGAGAGCATGAGACTTCTCTCAAATTTGGAAGCTCTAGTTATAGGAAGAAACCCTTTGGCAGGAATTTTATCAGAAGTACATTTTACCAAACTCTCAAACTTGAAGTACTTAAAGATGTCTTGGACGTATCTAACATTCAGTGTGAGCTCAAATTGGATTCCTCCTTTTCAACTTCAATATATGAAGATGATTTCTTGCAAGATGGGCCCTAAGTTTCCAGCATGGCTGCAAACACAAAGATCTCTTCAGAGTTTGTACATCTCAGGAATTGTGGACACTGCTCCTAGTATTAGAGAATTCATTACAATAATTTTTTTTATATTTTAAATTCTTGTAATTAGTTGTAATGTCCTTGTAATTAGTTGTAATCCCCTAATTATAGGATTGTTTCCTATTTTTGTGTTTTGGATAACTTACAGTAATGCCCAATTTTGTGTATATATATTCATTCTTAATTAATGGAAAAGTCAAGTCATTGTTTCTCAATAATCCTCTCTCTATTTCAACATGGTATTAGAGCCTAATATTCTTGGGCGTATTTTCTACAACCAATCTCCTCAACGGCTTCCGGTGTAACCCTTTTTTCCACTAATGATCCCATCATCATCCAAAACTCCCACGATCCTCAACATCCCCTCCTTACAATCAATCTCTCCAATATGGTGAATGATTAAGTTGTATTCATGACTTCTGGACTTTCTGGAATATCACTATTTGGATTTTTAATGTTTTAATTTCTTCACATCTTTAGTAAGAGGAAAGGGGATATAAATATTTTACTCCACTTTTTTCTTTTGACCATTTATGATGGAATTAAGTTTGATTTTTTTCTCAGTGGACTTCAATGAACAAAAACATGGAAAAATTAATATCAATAAGCATCTAGTTAGACAAATATTTTGAGATTTGCTTTTAATATCATTCTACGAAAAATATTTCCTCAACTTCTAAAGTTTGCATAATATTATATAAAATATCAATAGCATGAGAATATACTTTATACATAGAATAAATAAATTAAAATTGTTGGGGTATTTTACATTTATGTGAAGTTATCAATATGTCTTGTGATGGAAATCATTAATCAAACTAACTTACTTTGTATTGCACAAATTCCACTCAACATTACTTATTTTATTGGACAAATTGATTTGATAGATTTAATCACTTGCTGTTAACTTTGAAGACTCCTTAAATTTCAATTGGTCTTCCACTCAAGTGCAAATGATGACTTAAAAAGTCTCTTGGGTGTGAAATGGAAGACTTAAAAGTATTTTTGAAAGAGTTCATGGAAACTACTATTTATATTCCACAATGCCCAGCAACAAGTCTTAAAATGAATCAAATTTCTTTACTATAAAAGAGTAACTAAAACTTACTTTTAGGTGACGTAAAATTAATTTCTTTTTTCAGAAGATAGACATAGGTATTATTGGACAAATATTACTTATTCTATGTCATAATAACAAAAATTCTAATGAGAACAATTGGGAATACCATATCGAGAAATTAGAACTACCATGATTCATCATATAAAGCTCGATAACTCTAATAGTAATGTTGTGGCAGTGGACTCTTGTCCATCCACATCGGTCTTATCCTCCAGACCAAGATAAGAGATGATGTGCAGGATCAATGAGAGTCTGTTTAAAGTTCATAAGAGATTATTTTATTGTAAATAAGGATGACAATGAGACGGGTTTTTTCGAGTACACGCCTCATTCCATCCCTAATGTTATGTGTTTGGGATAAAGATAAATAGGTTTAGGACGAATTTGAGAGATTTTTAAAAACTTAGGATGTGTTTGAGGTCGAGTATGACTTTGTCCTACCTTGCCCCACCGCATCCCAATTATATATAAAGTTAAATAAAAAATTATTTTATTTCACTTTCTTTTTCATTTTTAACATATATGTAAAATATTACTTTTCATAAAAATAAATTATAAACACTTATATTTTTTATTTATTTATAAATTATAATGATTTTTAATAAAAATTATTTTTTTATTAAAAAAAATAATGATAAGAAAATGAAACCTTAGTTATATCAAATTTGATTTTGATTATAATTTATAAGTTATTATAATTTTATTATAGACTTTTTGAATTTTTTGATGAAATTAGAAATTTCTTAAAATCAATTAATCAAAACATAGATGAATAAATGAATGATAAGATTTTTATCAAGAATACTTTAAACCATTAAATATGAGGATTAACTCTAAAATACTTTAGGCCCTGCTCCATTTTAGGCTATATTCCAACCATATGATTTAAAGATATTTTTTTATTTTACAAATTTTAAAAAATTATTTGAGGATTTAAAAAAATAAAAAACCAATCACCACTGAAAAACTTATAAACTAAACCAAGTCCAAAATGACTTTAGTATTTTGTCATGAACATAACCACTCTTTATAAATTTATTGGTAAATAAATAGACTTCAAAATAATAAGTTTAGTAATTTCTAAAAGTGAGTCATGATTGAACCATCCCTCCTTTACAGCAAAACTATATATATATTATCTTACTAGACAAATAGATGAATAAGATTTAATACTTTAAATTTTTTAATAAATTTACTATTTAAAAAAAAAAATTGGAATTATAAAACTAATCCAATTAATTAAACACCAAATAAAAACTAATTCCAAATACTATAACTATAATTGAGTATTAAAATATTAAAATTAAAGTTAATCGTTTTTATTTTAAATTATTATTATTTATTTTTTAAAAATCAATTATATTTTGATAAAGATGTTAATATGCATATGTTTATACGCCAAAATAGTATCATTTTTAATAAAAAAAAATATGATTTATTATTATTTTAATATACTATTATTACCCATATTTTACTAAAAATATTTGTTATTTGTATTTTACTAAAAAAAATTTATCTTTTATTTATTTAATTTAAAAATTATTTTATTAAGACTTAAATTAATTTTAAACATGAATTGAAATTACAATTTTTTTTCTTACAAAATAACAGTACAAATTTTATTTTTAAATTAATTAAAATTTTTTTGCCTAAATGATTGACTTTTGTATACGTGAAAAACTTATTTATATATTAAAAATTAAAATCATTTTTTATTTTATATTATTATTATTTATTTATTTAAAAATCAATTATATCTTTATACAGATGTTAGTATGCATATGTTATAATATATGCTAAAATAGTATCATTTTCAATAAAAATATAATTTATTATTTAATTATACTATTATTATCCATATTTTACTAAAAAATATTTGTTCTTTATATTTCACTAAAAAAAATTGTTTATCTTTTAATTTATTTAATTAAAAATTATTTTTTGAAATAATTAAAATTTATTTATCTAAATGCTTGAGTTTTTTATTTTTGTTTTTCCTTAAAAATTGTTCTTGAAAACAACTTGTCAACCATCCTTAGGCAACTAATTTTCATTTTTGAGTATAGTAGACTTTGGATCTATATTTTTGGACTTGCCAACTAATTTTCATTTAATTTCAAGTATTTTAATTTTATATTTGTCTCATTTTTCTATATTTTTTACTAAATTCTAAAATAATGTCAATTTAGTCCCTTTTTAAGAGACAACTGATCAAACCAATAATTTGCTTTTGAGTTGATTTTTAATGAGGTTTGTGAACTGCTCACTAACCCTCCGGAACATCTCCTGGATTGAAGTTGAGTTGATTTTTAATGAGGTAATTGTTGAGGCCTCGCGTCCCTGGTGATCCACGTAGTTGCCGAATGGATGGACGCAGGATCTCAACCAATATAGATTCTTGATTCAGTTGTAATACCTGCAAAAGGCATCCGGACAGGGTGTCCGGATGCACCCTCCGATGGTTTTGTCAGCCATGGTTAGAGAGATGAAAATAAATCAGTTGGCCTTTTACTAGGTATAGCAAGCTCACCTTCTTCCTTGTGTGAAGGTTCATATATATAGTCTCAGAAGCTTTGTTCCCCTCTTTAATAGTGGGGAGATATTTTGTGTTGTCATGATGACACTAGGTGGTGGCAAGGCCATCATTACCCTATGGGCGGCTGACAGAGATCGTGGTAGTTGTTGTGATTGTCAGAAATCGTGGGAAGTGATCGTAGGAAGTGACTTGCTGTCACTTCATTCTTGTCATTTCACCCTGCAGGTAGCGGACGTGGGCCATGGCAGGCTGTTATGATAACGTGTAAGACTTGCTTACTTCAGTCAATGATCTGGGCAAACGTATCCGGATGGCCTCTGTTGGTCGTCCGGATGCATTTGTGGAAGTCGTCCGGATGTCATGCTTATGAGTGTCGTGTGCTTCTCTTTGAGGTAGTCCGGATAGGAGAAGCGCGCCACGTGTACTCTTGGGGAAATCCGGATGGGGTTAACCCGGATGATAACCCAGATGAGAATGTGTGCCACGTGTCACCAGGAGATGTGTGCCACGTGTCATAAGAGGGAGGGGTCCCTACAATGCCCCCCTTTTTAACTTGCCTATTTTGCCCGAGCAAAAATGGGCGGGTTAAAAATAATTGGTTTTTTGAAATTGAGTTTCCTTTTTGCGCTCATTGGGCCACGTGGCAAGCGGGGGCGAAGAGAGAGAAGAGCATTTATGATGAGCCACCGTCTCTGTGTATTCCCAAGCAGTATGTCGTTTCAATGATAGCGTAGCTGATCGTTTGGTATACCGAGGGGCTGTCTCCCTATAAATAGCGTACTGTGCCTTCTGCTGCACTTTTCCTACTGCGTTTTTTTCTGAGAGTGTTTCTTCTTCTTCCTTCTGCGTACCTTTGTTTTCTGAGTGAAGCCCTAGGGTTTTCTGCTGAAGATTTTCGTGTCTTGACGTGACTGTACTGTGGATTCCAACCCTATTCTTCCAGATTTACACTTGGTACGTGCATTGTTCTTGCTTTTCCCTTGTTACGTTTTGTCTTTGTTGGTTTGCTTCTGGTTTGCTTGAGAAAGTTGCTTGCGACTGCGTGTGTGAATGTTGGTGTTTTTTGGTTTCTAGGGTTTTGTTGAGCCTGTTTTGACTGTTGGTACCTCTTTCATGCAGTTTTTACGAAGCTACAAAAATGTCTGCGAACCAGGAAGTGACCTCATCTGGCCCATACGGCGCTGCTCATGCTAAAAGGTCCGTGGACAAATTGAGCGTGAAGGAGTTCCGCGAGCGGTTTTGCGTTCCCAACGGTGTATCTGTTGAACTGACCGACGGGGAGGCTGTATCAACTGAAAATAATGATGACAATGCTATATTTTTTAGCAAGGAGCATTTCAACGTGGGGCTCCGATTTCCCCTTCCGTCGCTGTTCAAGGAATTTCTGCACTTCAGCCAGATTCCCCCGGCGTATATTCATCCGAATATGGTCCGGGTGTTGATGGGGTGTAGCATCTTGAATATGCTGTTTAATTTGGACCTCTCTCTACTGGAGGTGTTGTTCATATATTCGATCAAGAAGTTGAAGATTGATATCTTCAGCTTTGTCGCGTGCCTTCCGTCCATGCAGCTGGTGACCAGTCTGCCGGACTCAACCAAAGGGGCTGCCAGGGGCCATGTGCTGGTGAAGGGCACATGGGCGGGTTTAGGGACGCATCCGGACAGGCCCTTCGCTCCCAACCGATCGTTGAAGGTCCCTGGTATGTTTAGACTATCTTTTGTTTTTCCATGTTTTGCGAGTTTAGGTCAATATTGTTGGGTTGCTGACATACTTTTTCTTTCTTGGGTTCAGGCCAGAATAAAAGGGGAAAATTGGTGGAGTGGGCGGAGAAGGTCTCGTTCGACAGTTTGAACAGGCTCTTCGAGATTGCGGCGGCCGAGCGGAGTTGCGACACGCTGCTTTCTGCGCAGAACCTCCACTCGGTCATGAAGGAGCCTCAGCCGTATGTGCTGAACATACTCCCCAGGCGGCTGCCTGAAGAGGTTGTGGCTGGGGAGCACTTTGTCCTTCAAGATCTGCCTTTGTACGCGGCGGTGCAGAAGGTAGACGCCCGGACACGCAAAGCCCGCCTAACTGATCGGGAGGTAAAAAGGAAAGAAGGGCTCTTGCGGAAGGCTCCGAGTGGCAAACGGTCCGCGCCTTCTCCTGCTGGGGAAATAAGTAAAATTGCCAACTCCCCCGAAGGATTTTGTAATCCCTCCTATTACCTATGAGAAGGAGGTAACAATACAAGAGCCCGAAAATCCTCTTCCACCCTCCATCTCAAGTGGCCCCGGACACGTCACGGGTCTGAACCACTCGGGGCCCTCCTTGTCAGCGGTTGCCCATTTGGCTATTCTGGCCAAAGAAGCTACGTCAATAAATACACCCGACTCTCCTCATCCGGATGCGAACGCAGCCGAGGCCGTTTGCGCGGATGTATAGCCTGTCATGGCGACCCCAATGGAGGAGATGGGGGCAGAAAGCCAGAGTCTGCCCTCAGTTGAGCCAAGCCTTCCTGCCCTTCTACCGGTGAAGGGGTCAGCTTCAAGGAGGTTGAGCTCGGCGCGCAACCTAAAGTTCGGCCTCATCGGGCGACTGCAAGATCGCTTCCAAGAAACTCTCGAAGTCAGTTGCTCATCCGTCCAGGATGACCATCCGGATGGGAGCGAGACGGAGATGGCAACTGAAACCCCAACCGTCCCGGTGGTGGTCCCGGACGAGGGTACGCCCGGAGAGACCCAGCCGGCTGAAAATGAGGGGGCCCCGGAGTTGGAGGAGGAGTTACCCTCCAGCGCCTCATCAGGGGGGAGTCCTGTTGATGATGCGGCTTGCATCTCTGCTGGCTCTTTTAGCTACGCAGAGTTGGAAGAGAAGCTGAAACAGATTCCATCCGGCTCGACCATTGCCATGCCTTTAGTAAGGATGTTTGATGTAGTGGAAACTGTATAGTATACTTCTTGATTTTCTTTGCCATGCTGATGTGTTTGTGGTATGGTTTATAATTTCGCTTTGCTTGCTTGTGTGTTTGTCTGCAGCTGGTGAGTGGTCTTCGCGGCATGGCCCAACAACACGATCTATTCACTGACCTGCTGCGGACCGCTGATTACATGAAGGCTTTTGCCTCTCAGCGCAAAGACAGTGAAAATCAGCTGCGCTTGAGACTGGAAGAAGCTGAAGCCAGTTTATCCACTGCTCGGGGGGACAACGAAGCTCTCCGGGCGGATTTAGCTGAGGCAAGGAGCCGGGAAGAGTCTATGGATGCCCGCTTGCATGAGGTGGCGCTCCTGAGGGGGGAGGTGAGGCAACTCCGGACGGAGGTATCCATTGAGAAGAAACAGAAGGAAGATTTGCAGCTGCGTTTAACGGCGCAAAAAGAATAGCTAGAGGGTGAGTTTGCTGCAGAGAGGGAGGAGCTTAAAGCGGATTACCAGAAACAAGTTGATGATATGTTCTTCTTTGGCTATCGTTGCTGTATGAAGAAACATGGCATTAAGCGAGATGTCCCTTCAATTCCTCCGGGTGAAGAGAAGAAGCTCCTTGACAAGCCTGCTCCCTGATAGCTTTTCTTTTTGTAATCTTTTGCTGCTATCTTCTTTTTGTATTTTTGTAGTCCGGAGGACCCTTTGTACATAACTTTACAAATATCAATAAAACATACATTTTTGACATTTGTACTTGTCTCTTTCTTTTATTGATAATACTGCTTTAAATTCGACACATTCCATGGTCTGAGTAATGGAGTTCCGTCTAGCTTTTGTAGATGATAAGCGCCATTTTCACTTGACTTAGATACTATATAGGGTCCTTCCCAGTTGGCTTGGAATTTTCCTACTCCTGTTTCAGCAGTATTTTCAAAAACTTTTCTAAGTACCAGCATACCATTTTTGAAGCTTCTGGGCCTTACTTTGCGATTGTAATGAGCGGATGCCCTTTGCTGATAGTCTGTCATCCGGATGACTGCGCTCTCCCTTACTTCATCTGCCCAATCCAAGTTTCTTCCTAACTCTGCGTCTGCATCATCCTATTTTGCTGCCCCAGTCCGGATAGTGGGTAGCCCAATTTCGGTAGGAATGACTGCGTCCATACCGTATGTGAGGGCGAAGGGAGTGTTTCCTGTTGGTCGTCCGGGTGTGGTTCGATAGGTCCACAGGACGCCGGGCAACTCTTCCACCCATTTTCCTTTGGCTTGCTCGAGTCTTTTCTTTAAGGCATTGATCAGGGTTTTGTTTGTTGCTTCTGCTTGCCCATTACTTTGAGGATAACGCGGTGTGGAGTAAGAATTCCGGATGTTCAGTTCCGAACAGAAATTCCGGAAGGCAATGCTATCAAACTGTGGACCATTGTCGGCTATAATGGTTTGGGGGATTCCGAAGCGACAGATGATGTTTTTCCATACGAACCTGGTGACATCTTTGTCTTTGATACTAGCATATGCTTCAACTTCCACCCACTTATTGAAGTAATCCGTGGCAACAAGTAGGAATTTCTTCTGGGCGGGTGCGGTTGGGAGAGGTCCTACTATGTCCATGCCCCACTGTGCGAAGGGCGAAGGGCCAGGGGCCTGAAATTGGTTTCAATGTCTCCGACGACATATGTGGAATGGGGGCGTACCTTTGACATTTGTCACATTTTTTGACGTAGGTTGCTGCATCCTTCTTCATTGTGGGCCAATAATATCCTTGCGAATGGGCCCTATGCGCTAGAGACCGTCCTCCAGAATGATTGCCACATACCCCCTCGTGCAATTCTGCTAATACATAAAGGGCCTCTGAATGACTTAGGCACCGAAGATAGGGGCCTGTGAAAGAGCGTTTGTATAAGTGCCCCCCAATCAGAGTGAAACGGGCGGCTTGCACCCGGATCTTGTGTGCTTGCTTGGGATCTTCGGGCAAAGTGCCTGTCCGGAGGTATTGTGCAATGTTGTTTGTCCATTCTTGGCCGTCTGGTTGATTTGCCTCAATGGTACTGCAAGTGGAGGTTTCTGCGACGAAAGAGTTGGCTTACACATGTATAGGCAAAAATATGGTTTCTTTGATGGGGAGGGAGGCAGCTATGCTTGCCAAGGCGTCTGCGCGTCCATTTTCAGTTCGTCTGATTTTTTCGATCATCCATTCGGTGAATCGTTGTAAGGTATCTCTCACCTTAGCTAGGTATCGCGCCATGCGCTCATTTTTGGCTTCGTATTCCTTCTGGACGTGTCTGACCACAAGTTGAGAATCGCTATAGACTCGGAGCTTAGAGACGGATAGAGCCAGGGCGAGATCTAATCCGGATAGGATGGCTTCATATTCCGCTTCATTGTTTAAGGCGGGGAATCCCATCCTGATGGCTTGCTTCAGATGTTCTCCGGTTGGTGATTGCGGCAGGAGTCCTACACAGGATCCGGATGATCGTGAGGCTCCATCGGCTCACAAAGTCCACCACTCTTTTTCATTCTGTTTCTGGCTTTGGCTGGGCCTTCGGGAATATTCCAGTACGAAGTCAGCCATTACTTGGCCTTTCATGGACAATCTGGGTTGGAATTCGATTCCAAACTCGCTCAATTCGATAGCCCATTGCAGCATTCTTCCGGTTAAGTCTGGTTTGTGCAAAATATTACATAGGGTTGGTCAGTTAGCACGACCACCGGGTGGGCTTGGAAATAGGGGCGGAGCTTCTGGGTAGCGCTTCGAAGGGCTAAGGCTGTTAGCTCCATTTTTGAATACCTGGTTTCTACGTCCGCCAATGCTCTGTGATTACTACTCAAAAAGTGCTATTTGATAGCTTATAATTAATCCTTTTAAACACTTTTGAGTAGTAGTTTTGGTCTTTTAACTCAATTGGCATGTTAAGGACCCTTGAAAGCAATTTTAATCACTTTGTGTAAGTTTTGGTGTTTTTGTTAGTAATTTGATCACCAAAGCAATTCAAGATTGAGGAGAGTTATGAGGAATTTTGGGCAAAGCTTGGAAGTCATTTGCCAAGAGAAAAATCCGGAATGCAAGGAGAAAAAGTAAAGAGAATCTGCCATGAAGCATATTCTTGATGACAGTCATGGCAGCCACTTTTGGAGTACTTTCTGAAGTCCAATTGATGCATGCTATATACCATTTCAAAGCTCAGGAAGTCAATAATCCAATGCTTCAAACGGTGTGCAATTCGGAGTTGAAACGAAGAAGTTACAGCCATTGCAAGTCAATCACTCCAAGCTGAAGGAAGCATTTTGCAAAGTGTTGCGAAATCACCCTTTTGTTGCGAAGTGATTTCGCAGCCTTTTTGTACAGTGTGATGTATTTCCTCCTGAAGTTACCTGATATATGCCGCAAGCTGGAAGCTGGGAACCTCAAGGTGGAAGCCAACTTCGCAACCCTGCGAGAATAGCCTTTTGCTGCGAAGTGATTTCGCAGCCCTTCTTGAGTGTCTGCGAAATCTCGCAGACACCATTTTCTCTTGCGAAATGGTCCCTGGAGCATCCCGATATTTGCTACCGACATTGGGAGATATTTTGCATCAGATTTTTGTTGTCTAAATCCCAAAATACTCCTTATAAGCCACCAATTACAAGATTCCTTAGCTTTTAAGTTAGTAAAAAGAGAAAATATCTATGTAATAATTAGTTTTATATTATGTTCATATAAATACCTCTCGGGAGCTTGTTCTCAGGAAGGAGACCTTCTTTGTAAAGTTTTGAAAGGAAGTAAAGTTCAGGCCCTTTGTTTTGCCTTACCTTCTCACTTTGTATTATTTATTTATTACTAAGTTATGCACTCTCTGAGGAATTTTCCCCAGAGAATGAGTAACTAAACCTCTAGTTCCTTGGAGCTAAGGTTGCCGGGGAAGGTTCCAAGTGCAAGAATGCAAAGCTTTGTGGTTTCAGCCATCAATGAAGAGGAAGTGAAATCCTTTAGTGATTTCTATGTTTTTAGTTAACTTAAAACACCTTAGAGTCACCTGGGCCAACACTTGGTAAGGCAAGTGATCTCCGTCCATGGAGATGCACTAGTTTACCCCTTGCGAGCCTCTAGGAGGTGACTTTAAGGTAGGATTTTCTGGAATTGCTAACACTTGGTAAGCTTTTGGACTCCAAGGAGTCATCCATTAGTTATCTCTTGCGAGCTTTTGAAGGGAAGTCCAAGGTTAAAGATCACCTTGAATGGTAAGTGCTCGTGAGAGGCATGAACCATTGCAAGTTGCATCAGTGAGAGAATTAAAGTTGAAATCTAATTAAAGGATGTATCTGTACAGCACCGATTGGAGAATGAACTATATGTTAATTCTCCAATGCGAGGAAATGAATCATCTGACCGGAGCTTTGTCTTTTGCATGAGGAACCACCCCAGTGAACCTGACTCTCCAAGGAATGCTTTTCTTCCTAAGTTATTCCCATTACTTGTTCTATTAGTTAGTTTAAATCTAAATCTTTGCCAATCAAAGTTTGTATTTTATTTCTTGAGCTAACCTTGAAATGAAACACTACCAATTCACTTTGAATTGATATCATTGATAATTTGGAAACCCTTCCCAGTGAACGATCCTAGAGCCACTATGCTATAGTAGCTTTTTCTTTGCTACCCTAGTATATGGTGTAATAGGTTATAAATTTTGTTGATTACTACCTCAATCAAGGAGCACCAGCTGGACACGAATCAGCTGAGACACCAATTAGGCATGAATCACTCTGCTGACATAGTAGATAGGTTTCTGTTCCTTAGGTGAGGGACAACGGAATAGAACAACGCTGATTGCCCACTCCGATACAGCCAGATACATGTATAATTTTTCTTTTGGGATGGGGCTGCTCAGGATGGGCGGCTACATAAGACAGTGTTTAATCTTTTCAAAAGCGTTTTGACAGTTGTCCGTCCATCCGTTTGTTCCAGCTTTTCGTATTGCCAAGAAGAAGGGTTGCAATTCATCAGTGAAGCGGACTATAAAGTGCCCTAGCGCGACGAGTTTGCTTGTGAGGCGCTGTAACTCCTTCTTGTTCCTGGGTGGTGGTGTTTCTATGACTGCCTTGACTTGATCTGGACTGACCTCTATGCCCCTTTGGCTGACCATAAACCCCAAGAATTTGCCAGCGCTTATTCCGAAGGCGCATTTAGAAGGATTCAGCTTCATGCTATACTTCCTCAAAAGGTGAAAAACTTCTTGTAAGTGAAAAACATGCTCGTCTCGGGTTTTGCTTTTAACCACGATATCATCAATATATACCTCTACGGTGTGGCCTATGAGAGGTTTGATGATTTTTGTCATCAGTCTTTGATAAGTGGCGCCAGCGTTTTTGAGCCCGAATGGCATGACTCTATAGCAATAAAGGTCGTGTGGCGTTATGAATGCTGTTTTTTCCTCGTCATCCGGGGACATGGGGATCTGATGATATCCGGAGAAGGCATCCAAGAAAGAGAGCATCCCTTGCCCAACAGTAGAATCCACGATTTGATCTATTCATGGCAAAAGGAAACTGTCTTTTGGACACGCATTATTGAGATTGGTGTAATCGACGCACACCCGCCATTTTCCTTCTTTCTTGGGTACCACCACTACATTTGCCAACCAGTCCGGATAATCTACTTCTCTGATGAATCCGGCTTCTAGCAATTTGTCAATCTCAATCCGGATGATTTTTTGTCTGTCCGGGTGGAAACGTCTAACCTTCTGCCGGATGGGTCTGGCTGTTGGCAAGACGTTGAGTTTATGAGAGGTAATTGAGGGGTCAATTCCCTTCATGTCAGAATGTGTCCATGCGAAGATGTCATAGTTTTGTCTGAGGGCGTTCTGCATGTTCTGGGTCTCTTCTGGCGTTATGAGGGAATTGATGTTCGTGAGGTGAGTATTTTCCTCCGAAATTTGGATTATTTGTAAGGGATCTGCTGCCGGGGGATCTTTGTCTACCGGACCCAATAATTGCTATTGGTCACGTGCATTGCTGGGCTCAGGGAGGAATGCATCTTCCAGGCTGGTCCCTGCTTCCCGTGCTATCTAGTAGCATTGGCGAGCGGCTAACTGGCTGCCATATAAGTCAATTTGCCCATCGTTGGTGAGGAAACTCACCATTTGATGATATGTAGAGGGGATGGCTTTCATGTAGTGTAGCCATGTGCGCCCCAAGATGATATTGAAGGGTGATAACTCTTGTACCACCAAGAATTGTACGTTGAGAGTGACTGGTCCTGCTTGGACCGACAGTACAATGTCTTCCAAGGACGTGGTTGACGACCCGTTGAATCCAGACAAGATTCGTCCGGGGTTTTCAAGGCCTGTGAGGTTGTGTCCCATGTGGCTAACGACCGATGCTTGTACAAGATCGGCCGAGCTGACTGGGTCAACCAAGATGCGTCTCACATCGAAGTCCCCTATCTCTTGGGACAAGATGAGGGCGTCGTGATGTGGCTGTAGTGTCCGGGTGGGGTCAACTGGTGGGAAAATGATTGTCCCATCTATGGGGCGAGGGCCCCCTCCAGTTAACCCAGGCCGGATGGAGTTGATACGTTCACGTACTGACGCGGCCTGCAACAATTTCTGCCTCTTTCGCTTGGAGTCATATTCTTCATCAGATGGGCCTCCGTTAATGTAGTTTATAACGGCCTTGGTGGCGGCTAGGGCTCTGGGGGCTCCAGAGTTGTGATTTTGGGGAGTGTCTTTTCCTCCAGCATCTGAGCGGAGGTATTACTTTAAATGTCCCACCTTAATGAGTTTTTCGACCAAATAATGGAGGCACCTGCATGTCTCTGTTGTGTGACCATGATCTTTGTGAAAGACACATCTCTTGCTATGATCTCTTGTGGATGGGTCCGTTCCGATGGGTTTAGGCCACTTGAAGTCGGACAAACCCTGGATCATCGGGAGAATTTTCTCGTACGATATGGAAAGAGGTGTGAGAGGCGGCCTTTCCGGGCGACTTGGCCCTTCCTACTTTCGGTCAGACGGCTTTGGCCGGTCCGGAAGTTTAGCATTTCTTTCCGTGCCACCTCTAGATGCCTGTCCGGCAACCAAGACTTGCTGGGTGGCTGCCGTACGTCATCTTCGAGCATCGAATATTTGCTGGCACGTCTGAACAGGTCGTCCATCGTCGTAGGAGGCTTTTTGGTTAGTGATTCAAAAAATGGAGTGTCTGGACAGATGCTTCGCTTGAAGATCTGCGAGACAGCATCCATGCTGCAAGCCTCTACCTGAAGTACGGCTTGACCAAATCGCTTCACAAACTCCCTTAAGGACTCGTTGTCTTGCATTTTTATGTTTTGCAGAGTGCTAATGTTCTGCTTGTGTCGGGCGGAGCACAAGTATTGCCCCACGAAGGCTTCGGACAAGTCCCTGAAATTGCCAATAGAGTTGGGAGGTAGGCGATGAAACCATGAGAGGGTCTGCCCTTGTAGGCTGGCGGGAAATACTTTGCATAGCAGTGCGTCGTTGCCAATATCGAGCGTCATAAGCTGTCGATAATGCATGATATGATCGAAGGGATCGTTGGACCCATCGTATATGGAAAATTTTGGTACGAGGAATCCCCTTGGGGGCTCGTAATGGATGATGTGAGAGCAGAAAGGCGTGGAGAGCATGTCATCTAGCCTTTTGTTGATGGAGCCAATGGGTGGCTCGTTTGGGAGGTTTTTCCCAGCCTATTGTACCACTAGGTGCGAGTGAATGTTCCGCACCATGGGGGTGACCATAGGGTCACGGTGCGAGAGCATGTTCTGCACCATGGGGGTGACCACAGGGTCAGGGCATGCTGCCCAGGTTGTGGCTGCTGGTGGCCTTGGTCTCCCAGGCTCTTGTGGGCCTAATCTTGCGCGCATTGAATTTGACAACTAGGATTTTCTATCGCGTTGTCTTTTTGTTGAAAAATGAGTAGAGTCCGAGCTTTCCTCAAGGAGAGCTCGAGGCATGGGAGTGTGTGGCTCGTGTGGCCTCACGTTGTATGCTTCTGGGATAGCTCCCGTTGTCCCAGGATATATTGACTCTGGTTCTGGCCTTGAGTTTGCTACTTGGCCTCTCGAACGCTGGCGATGGGGAGGTCCTGACGTTGAAGCCTGGATGCGTAGTACCGCGTTTTCCTCTCTTTATCTTTCTGTCTCCTGGAGGAGAGCTTTTAGTTGTCGCTCGCTTGCCAACTGTCTTCTTTCGATGGCTCGACGCCATTCAGAATTATCTTCCTCTTCCCTACCAGATGAACGGCTTTGGGAAGGCGTGGCCATCTTTGCTGGTGACTGAATCAGTGATATGTTTCCCACAGACGGCACCAATGTTGAGGCCTCACGTCCTTGGTGATCCATGTAGTTGCCGAATGGATGGACGCACGATCTCAACCAATATAGATTCTTGATTCAGTTGTAATACCTGCAAAAGGCATCCGGACAGGGTGTCCGGATGCACCCTCCGATGGTTTTGTCAGCCATGGTTAGAGAGATGAAGATAAATCAGTTGGCCTTTTACTAGGTATAGCAAGCTCACCTTCTTCCTTGTGTGAAGGTTTATATATATAGTCTCAGAAGCTTTGTTCCCCTCTTTAATGGTGGGGAGATATTTTGTGTTGTCATGATGACACTAGGTGGTGGCAGGGTCATCATTACCCTACGAGCGGCTGATAGAGATCGTGGTAGTTGCTGTGATTGTCAGAAATCGTGGGAAGTGATCGTAGGAAGTGACTTGCTGTCACTTCATTCTTGTCCTTTCACCCTGCAGGTGGCGGACGTGGGCCATGGCAGGCTGTTATGATAATGTGTAAGACTTGCTTACTTCAGTCAATGATCTGGACAAACGTATCCGGATGGCCTCTGTTGGTCGTCCGGATGCATTTGTGGAAGTCCTCCGGATGTCATGCTTATGAGTATCGTGTGCTTCTCTTTGAGGTAGTCCGGATAGGAGAAGCGCACCACGTGTACTCTTGGGGAAATTCGGATGGGGTTAACCCGGATGATAACCCGGATGAGAATGTGTGTCACGTGTCACCAGGAGATGTGTGCACGTGTCATCAGAGGGAGGGGTCCCTACAGTAATGATGTATTTTAATAAGGCTCAACAACAGTATCAGAGGCCTTAGCAGAAGGGAATACAGAGAATGTGAGCATCATTTGATCCGGGTATTCTTCTCTGATCTTGGAAATGAGGAGTGTTCCCATGCCTGACCCAGTTCCACCTCCCAAAGAGTGGCGACCTGAAATCCTGAGAGAATTTCAACCAAGTATGTGATTTAGAGCTCCGAAATCAGTAGGAAGAAAACAATATGATAAAAGATACAACACTCAAATTGAAGCATAAACGCAATACGGTTCAATAGTTCGGCAGAGGCATCGAAACTATAATTAAAAACACTTTAAAACTAAGAAACAGTCGAGAATTTCTTTAGATCCGACGCAAAATGCCCAATACTACCCAAAAAAAAAACCTTACTAAAGTACCAGGAAATCCCTAAAAAAACACTCAGGTCACTGATAAAAAAGACCCCAAAATCCAACTTCCCACAAAACAGACCCAAAATTTCCCAAATACGCTACCCAAAAACAATAAAAGCAAACGAAACCCAAACATTTCCACATGCCTTGCAAGCAATCACAATTCTCAGCCTCCTTCCTCACCACATCTAGAACCGAGTCAATCAGCTCCGCCCTCTTAGTGTAGTGACCTTTGGCCCAGTTGTTGCCCGCACCCGACTGCCCAAAAACAAAATTATCAGGTCGAAAAATCTGGCCGTACGGTCCCGATCTGACGCTGTCCATGGTGCCCGGCTCCAGATCCATGAGCACTGCCCTGGGCACGAGCCTCCCACAACTCGCCTCGTTGTAGTACACATTGACTCGCTCCAGTTGTAGCTCCGTGTCGCCTTGGTAGCGCCCGGTGGAGTCGATGTCGTGCTCAGCGCAGACCACCTCCCAGAACTTGGCTCCGATCTGGTTCCCACATTGCCCACCCTGAACATGCAAGATTTCACGCATTTTTTAGAGAGAGAGAGTGGGTTCTAGAGTGAGAAAGATGGGGTTCTTGGGAGAGAAATGGGATTGGGTTGTAAAGAGAGAAAATGGTGGGACGGTTGAGGGGTCAAAGAGGAAAGTTGGGCTTTTATAGGAGGGAGGGCGGTAGTGGTCTTTGCCGTTGAATAAAACGGCGCCGTTTGATCCTGAGGGACAATTTGAATTTTAAAATGGAAAAACCCTAAGTTTAAGGTGGGAGGAACGATAAAGGCCCACGCGTTGTTCTGAGTGTTGTGGTTTACGGGTTAGGCACGTGAAGACGATGTCCTGGGCAGGCAAATGGCCAAAAAAAAAAAAAAAAAAAAACTTTGGTTAGAATAAAACTTGGTAAAAACTCTTACAAATAATGACTTTTAAAAATTATTAAGAGCTTTGATCCAAAAGACTGCGTTTAAAAAAAAAAATCTATAAAGTACCCTCATTTCTAAAATAATGCTCAATCTAATGTGTCTGTGCCACGTATATTGCCATGTCATAAAACCGTAGTTGGTAACTACAGTTTTATTTTTTAAAAACAGTCAAAACCGTAATCACCAACCACAGTTTTAACTTTAAGTTTAAAACCGTAGTTGGTGACTACGGCTTTAACTTTCCTTTACCTTTTCCCCCTTTCCCGATTAGGTTTATTAATTTTCCCAGTTACCTTTCTTCCTTCCGAGTTACCTTTCTTCCCTTTAGGGTTTTGTCTCTTTAGGGTTTCATCCTTCCCATTTCATCCTTGGCTCAAATTCAAAGTTTGGAAGTCATTGGTCAAGTAAGATTTATGAGTTTTTCAGTTTATCATAAATTTTAATTTTTTTTGTAAATCCGTTTGATTTTCACGTTGTTGTTGTTGTTATAGATGTGTTTGGGTTCTATTTGGTAAAGATGTGTTTGATATTTTTTTTTTATATTTTGATTGTGAGCTTATCAGAAAGGAAAAAGGGTTTTTTGGTAAGAAAACGGATATGGAATGGGGGCCAGCATGGATTTTTTTTTTTTTTTTGTTAAAGATACCAAAAATGGAGGGGACCACTGTAAAAAAAAACTCCAAAAATGAACGAGAGGAGCGGTGATTTTTGTTATAGGAATAGAAAAAATAGGAGTACTCCACTTTTCAAGGGTTAGATTTATCTTAAGCTGGGAGATTTCTTATTCCTCACAATTGGGCATCTTCGTGAACCTAGTGATGAAAAGGATTTCTATGAAGGCTTGAATTTTGGAAGACTCTTCTTCTTGCACTGGGTCCTCAAAACCTAGCACCCCAATCCAACAACATGAGCTTCAAAGTAAAGTAACCACGTAAAGAATCGAACAGAAATTAAGTAGTTATAAGACTTCCCACCGATGAGTTAATCGTATTGCAAGGCTTCCTACAAAAGATATTTAATCTTACTGTAAATTTTAGACCACTTGAAAATAAAACAGGAGAATATTTATCCTAAATAACCAAAAATAAAATTAAGAATGAATCTGTATTTTTTCTAAGTTGGGATCTACTGATGAATATTTGGGTTGAATTCAACCTTCCTTAATAGAGAGCTAGACCTTTCCAGGTGGTTCAACACCCTAAAAAATTCACTTTCGTGTGCTATAGCTGCATTAAATACTCAAATTATATATATATATTCAAACTTCAGCTACCCCTTTGGATGTGTTCTTGAAGGGTTTGGAACTCCATGCCCTGTTAATTTTGCCATCTCTTAGTCTTATGTGGCCAAAACACCTAGCCCAAGTAAAGGACATGCAAAGTTCAGATGTCTTAATCAAGCTAAGTAAGTTGCATATGGTGCTCCTTTGGTACCTACATCTTCTAGTTTCATCCATTGTATTTGTATAGACATGACATGATATGAGTGTTGGTATGAGATCCTTATATGATACTCCTATTTTGCTTTAAAGCAAGTCATTTGATTTTAATTAATTTATTTATATTTTCAACTTTCTTAAAAGATAAGGGTTAATTTCATTCGTTTTCTTAGAAGTTTTAGTTAAGTACACTTAATCCTTATTGGTTTAAAATTTGATCAAATATCTCCCTTATTTTTCTCATTTATTATTTTCGGTTACCTCCTCTCTTATTAAAAAATAAGTATTATTTTCAGTCACCTCTCCTCTTATGTAATGAAATTTCAAATCAATGAGGATAAAGTGTATTTAGCCAAATCCTAAGGGGATGTGAGTGAAATTAATCTTAGAAGATAATTATATTAAAATTTTGATTTTGTTGGTAGTGTATTTTTATAAAAATATTTGGGAATAAGAAACAAAGGATAAAGATAAAAGCAAAAAAATAAAAATAAAAACAGAGTTCTCATTAAAAATATTTTTGTTTTTTTAATGATGTTTAATTAAATATTCTATAGTTTTTCCTTCTATTTTTTTGTATCCAAATGTTCATTATCTACTTATGAATATTTGGGTTGAATTCAAGTTTCCTTAATAGAGAGCTAGACCTTTCCAAGTGGTTCAACACCCTAAAAAATTCACTTTCATGTGCCATGACTGCATTAAATACTCAAATTATATATATATATATATATATATATATATATATATATATATATATATATATATATATATATTTATTCAAACTACAGCTACCCCTTTGGATGTGTTCTTGAAGGGTTTGGAACTCCATGCCCTGTTAATTTTGCCATCTCTTAGTCTTATGTGGCCAAAACACCCAGCCCAAGTAAAGGAAGGACATGAAAAGTTCAGATGTCTTAATCAAGCTAAGCAAGTTGCATATGGTGCTCCTTTGGTACCTGCATTTTCTAGTTTCATCCATTGTATTTGTATGGACATGACATGATATGAGTGTTGGTATGAGATCCTTATATGATACTCCTATTTTTCTTTAAAGCAAGCCATTTGATTTTAATTAATTTATTTATATTTTCAACTTTCTTAAAAGATAAGGGTTAATTTCACTCGTTTTCTTAGAAGTTTTGGTTAAGTACACTTAATCCTTATTGGTTTAAAATTTGATCAAATATTTCCCTTATTTTTCTCATTTGTTATTTTTAGTCACCTCCTCTCTTATTAAAAAATAAGTATTATTTTTAGTCACCTCTCCTCCTATTTAATGAAATTTCAAATCAATGGGAATAAAGTGTATTTAGCCAAATCCTGGGGGGATGTGAGTGAAATTAACTTTAAAAGATAATTATATTAAAATTTTGATTTTGTTGGTAGTGTATTTTTATAAAAATATTTGGGAATAAGAAACAAAGGATAAAGATAACAGCAAAAAAATAAAAATAAAAACAGAGTTCTCATTAAAAATATTTTTGTTTTTTTTTAATGATGTTTAATTAAATATTCTATAGTTTTTCCTTCTATTTTGTTGTATCCAAATGTTCATACCCATTGCTAAAATTTTTTAGTCAAAGCCCCATATCTTAAAATTTGTCGGTATAAAAGATCAAACAAAAATTTGTGTATGCTTGTTAATAGTATATAATTAATCAATGAATTCCTAAGACTTGAGGCTTCCATGACTTTAGGGGTATGGTATGGATGTTAGGTTCCCATTGTTTCTTATTCCTCACAATTGGGCATCTTCGTGAACCTAGTGATGAAAAATATTTCTATGAAGGCGTCAATTTTGGAAGACTCTTCTTCTTGACCAGGTCCCCTCACCAAATTTTCACTTGACAAGGCGTCAAAAACTCAAGTCCGTAGAAGCCTTCCCCTGACCTGGTCCCAAACCTAAAACTTATAGGAGCTCCTTGATATTGATTCAATATGTAAGTAATTGGATAAATTTTACATATTTCATATTATTCTTAAAAATTAATAGATTTATTTTTAAAAAAAATTAAAACATGAAATCTCACTTCATTTTAAATTTATTTGCTTAACGAAAGTTGTGACTCATTCTTAAATAGTTTTGGTCTAATCACTTTTTGGTATTTACTGAGCATATTTTTTAGTTCCAAATTATTTTTAAAAATTTACTCATTAATTGATCTAATACATTATTTGAAGTTCATTTGTTTAGTATAAAAATTGATAAAAAATATAATGAAGTGTAGAGAAGAAATAATATTCATTTTGAACTAGTTTTAGTTTGTAATTTTTAGTGGTAATTGGATTATTTCTTGAATTCTAAATTATATGTTAAAAATTAATAAACGTGTTTACAAACGTGATGGTCCACTGTTGTACAGATTGCATTGCTCCTTTGTTTCTGAAATTTAAAATGTAGCTTGGTTCACTTTCCTACTTGCCAACTATGTTAAGTGTAAAATTAATTGGTCCATTTTCAAGGACAAACTACTTTTAGGAGGAACATATTCATTGTTTATTTTTCTCTGCTTTGTAGGGTAATTGCTTTTTCTTTATTTGTCTAGTAAAACTATGTTTACCAAAAAAAGAGAAGAATGACAGAAATGAAGAATATTATATAGGACATAAGTTTAATTTCCAATCAAATGATGAAGTTCATCGATAGAATGGTTTAGTTCTATGCATATTTTTTAAGACTGAAAGTTATGAGCAGATTTAATGCCATTACTTTTAGTGTTCAACTTTGAATATAGAACATGAGATCATGCCCACTAAACATTGGGTTTATAAGAATTTCACCAAATATTTAATATTGATAAGATGAGATAGTTTCATTCTAAGATCTATTAGAAGGTAGTTAAAGATAAATTAAGTTTAATTGTGAATAATTGATCAAAGGAATTAAGATTCATAATTTGAGATTTTAATGGATTTAAATTTAAAGTAAAATTAAATATCAGTTTAGATGAAATTTTAAGGTCTTCAACCTAACTTGATAAATTATAGATTTTATTGATTTTTTAATGTCGAAATTGATTTCTAGTGAATTCGAAATCCAAGTATTTTTTTTCATTAATATATTTTGTTCTATTTTTTATTAATTTCATTTTTTCATTAATCAAATATCGACTTTTATGTTGGCATCAATTTTATTAAAATTAAAATTAATATTCAATAGATTTATAAATTAAAATTAAATTTAATATTAATTTATAAATGATTTTTTTCCCTATATTTAAAATTAATATTAAATAGATTTATAAAATGTTTATTTGTTTGCATTTTTAATATTCAAATAATGTTTATATATATATATATATATATATATATATATATACACCTATAAATGATTTTTTTTTTATAATTGTGTATTTGATATTTTATTAATATATTTTTCTGTGGTGGGTTACTTTTATTTGATTTTAAGTTTTTAATTTTTTTTTACTTTTATTTTTAATCAAATATCAAGTGATTCATGAATAAAAACATAATTATTTAAATTATATATTATTTAATACTTGATAATATTCAATTTTATTTTAATATATGATATTTTATTTAAAAAAATTGGTAGATTAATTTTTATTTAATTTTAAGATTATTGTAATTGTTTAACTCAAAATTTATTGATTTATAACCCACTATCTAAGTTTTAAATTAAACTTCTATAAAACATTTATCTATGATTATATTTGTATCATAGATAGCTATTTAAATAAAAAATTTATTATTATTAAGTGATTTATATTTTCCCCTCTAATGTGTAAGAAGGTGTTTTATTATATACTTGTGTATTCACATGTTAAAAGATTATATGCAATTTCTCTTGCTATTATTTTCATTAATTATTAAACCATTTGATATTGTATTTTTTGTAGGTAGATCATGTTTGAATTTGTTGTTCCTGTGATTTGCTTTTATAAAGGAAAAATGTTGAGGACAGAAACAGATGTAAAGTATATTAGGGATGAAGCTGTAATTGTGCCTTTGGATGTGCCTGTTAGTTCAACCTACGAACACTTGTTATCTATGATATACTCGAGAACTAGCATTGACAAAAAACAATTTCAATTAGTCCTCAACTGTCGGTATCCTTTAAAAAGGGAAAATAGGTTCCAACCTTGTCCAATATGGGATGATAATAGTTTATCTCAAATGTTGAAATTGGTTAACACATTTGGAATGGACGAAATTGAATTGTATGTTGAACATGTGCCAGTACAACCACGGGTGAGAGGGTAATTATTGAGTAACTTCACACAATTATTACGAGGACAAAATGATAATGTTGAGGAATTTGAGTATGGTTGTGGACCTAGTAGTGCCCCTGTTGCAATGACGTATGAGTGTAGAACAGATGAAGATGAGGAAGAATGTGAATCCCAAGAAGGTGATGATCAAAGTGAGAGAGCAGAAGATATTTAACATGATGGCGATGGGGTGTTCAAATTTATTGATGAGGAAAACAATAATGTTAATGTTGTTTCATCTTTCTTAGCTCTTCACAAAGCAATGGAAGGTAAACAAGGGAGATATGTCTCTGTGGATGGGGAAGGTTGTGATATGTCAAATAACCTAGATCCTAAGGACCCAATAGAGTTTTCCCCTGTTCAGTATCACTCGGCACCAGCATTGCAGTTTGAAAATGTAGAAAACATTGGTAATGCCGTTTCAAGTGACTGGACGCCATGGGGGAACACTAATATTGGAAACTCAGGTGGAGAGTTCATGGTTGGCCAAGTTTTTAATTCAAAAGTAGATTTACAACATGCTGCGAAGTTGTACTCTATTAGTGCACATCAAGAGTACGTTGTTGTTGAGTCAACTACAAAATTGTTAGTCTTAAGATGCAAGAAGGCTAAGCAATCTCAATGTCCATGGAAACTCCGTGTTATGGTTGTAAAAGGTACAACTTCATTTGCAATCAATAAATACAATGGTCCGCACGAATGTGTAAATCCTTGCTTGAATTGGGACCATCAACAATTAGATACCAACTTGATTGCTGCTCATATTCAAGGAATGATTAAGGCACAATTTACATTGTCAGTGGCTGCTATTCAAGCAAGTATTGTGGAGAAATTTGGATACCAAATATCATACAAGAAGACATTTAAAGCGAAGCTTAAAGCTCTTACAAACTTATTTGGTGATTTTTATAAGTCATATGCAAAGCTGCCACATTTTTTCATTGCCTTAGAGCAGGCAAATCCAAGATGTTTTGTTATTTCAAAAACATTTCCTGGTATTATGGAGAATACAGAGATATTTCAACGAGTTTTTTGGACATTTCATCCATCTGTTGAAGGATTCAAGCATTGTCGGCCTGTACTCAGTATTGATGGTACACATTTGTATGGCAAGTATAAAGGCACTTTAATGATTGCTATGGGTTGTGATGGAAATAATCAGTTATTCCCATTGGCTTTTGCCCTAACAGAGGGTGAGAATATTGATAGTTGGGGTTGGTTTTTGACATGTATTAGAACGAGAGTAACTCATAGGAGGGGACTTTGTGTTATATCAGATCGACATCCAGGCATTATGGCTGCAATGAGCAATGTTCAGCTTGGTTAGTCTGAGCCATACGCATATCATAGGGTTTGTATGCGTCATCTTGCCAGTAATTTTATGACTCGATTCAAGGATAAAATATTGAAAATCTGATGTGCAGAGCAGCCTTAGCAACCAAAATTGAAAAATTCAATAAACATATGAACACAATTGGGAGGATTAATGCAGCCGCACAACAATGGTTGGAAGCAATCCCTTTTGAGAAATGGGCGCTCTCTCATGACGGAGGTCGAAGGTATGGCATCATGACTACAAACATGTCAAAGGTGTTCAATAGTGTGCTTAAAGGGGCTCGTAGCTTACCTATAACTGCTTTGGTTCAATTGACATTTTTTCGGCTAAATAGTTACTTTGTTGTGAGAAGGGAACAATGTGCTAATCGACTTGCTTCAAATGAGGAATACACTCCATATGTCAATGCTAAGATTAAGGCAAATGTGGTTAAGGCGGGATCTCATGAGATTGTTTTATATGATCACATCCGAGGACAATTCCATGTGAAGACTAATAATGGTACTAAGAGTAGCTCAACTCGTGGTCGAACATATCGCATCAACTTATAGGAGTATGCATGCACATGTGGTAAAACACTCATATATGGATTCCCATGTAGCCATATTCTAGCAGCATGTCATTTTCGTTCAGTTGATTTTAGACCACTTGTTCAACACTACTACAGTACACAATCGTACTATAATTCTTGGGCACCCTTGTTCCATCCTATTTTCAATGTATATGAGTGGCCTCCTTATGATGGTCCGATTATCGTGCCTTCTGAGTCGATGAAACGTGCATCAAGTGGACGACCTAAATCGAGTCGTTTGCATAATGAAATGGATGTTAGAGAGAGCAAGACTTCTATTACATGTGGGTTATGCAAACAAAGTGGCCACAATCGTCGTTCTTGTCAAAACAGTAATAGAATTGATTAGACTATGTGATGTATGCATGTAATTTTCTTAGATATTGTGATGTAAGCTACTTTGATACTACCTTTATGCAATTATTGGCTTTGGTTTGAATATAAATATTGATGCTATTTGCATAATCAGGTTATTTGTATTTGGAATAATGTCCATATTATAGGGGATACTTTGTCAAAATTTTGAAATTTTCTATTAAAAATGTTAACAAAATGCTCAATTGTATTTGTATCTCTATTTTTAATTTAGACTAGTATGACTTGTTTATTGGTCATAAATAAATTGATGTACTTAAATTTATAAAATTGATATATACTTAATATAGGGAAAACTCCATAAATTTAAAAAAAAAATTCCATTAAAAATAATATATTTTTTTTAAACAATAAGTATTGTTTATTTATCTTCACAATTTTGTTACAGATATGGAGTATAGAGGACATAGTTCTGATCCAGATCCATTAGATACGTATGTTTTGGTTCTATAGGATAGACACAGGTCTCATTTAGTTGACTCTGGCCAGGTATGTATATGAAAACACATAATATCTCATTAAATAATGGAAAATTTTGCAGTTTTATTATCTAACTGATATATTAGTATTTTTACAGTTTGCTTCAGTCTTGACTTGTCGACAACATATATCTAGGTTTATGCTGGAGTGGGAGATGGATTCTCGTCTTCGACCTTATATTATTCGATCTGGATTTTATGGTGTATACCGTATTGGACACATTACACTAGATTGGGGATTGATCACTAGTCTAGTTGAGAGATGGCATTCTGAGACACACATTTCACTTACTTGTTGGGGAGATGACCATTACTTTACAGGATGTTGCTGTCATATTAGGACTTCGTATTCATGGGCTTCCCATCACTAGTACATGTGACATAGATTGGTCACTGCTATGTTATGAACTTTTAGGAGTGACTCCCCCTATATCTGAGATTAGAGGATCAACGATATCGACACGATGGCTATGTCACCAGTTCTCTCATCCACCAGTTGATTTGGATGATGCCACATTAGAGCGGTATGCACGAGCTTTCATATTAGGACTCATAGGTTCAGCGCTATTTACAGACAAGAAGGGTACCCACATCCATATGTGTTATCTCCCACTACTTAGAGACTTAACTCAGACATCTATGTATAGTTGGGGTAGTGCAGTATTAGCACACCTATATAGGGAGTTGTGTCGAGCGAGTTTGGATGGTGCCACCGATATTGCTGGATGTGTCACACTATTACAGGTATAATTAATTATTCACATTAGATTAAAATTTCTAGTTGCTTCAAGTTTATAATTTAAGTAAAATTTTAATGTTACATTTTTTTCCAGTTGTGGTCTTGGGAGAGACTTCACGTGGGTCGCCCCGATTTTGGTCGACCACCAACCCCTCCAGCAGCCCAACATTTAGAGCATGATGCAGCCGAGGATTTACCAGCTGAGCAGTTAAACCACGAATTACAGGATGAGGCATTGTTACACGAGGGTTTACCAGCTGATCCATTAGGATGTAGGTGGAGAGTACCTTTATCATGGGCTCAAAACCCATCACGTGTGTTGACATTTTATCGAGACCAGTTAGATGCACAGACCCATGACCAGGTACATATAAGATGTAATGTGCTATTGTTAACCATATAAACCTGTACTCAGTATTAATGTCAAATGTTGATTTTAACAGGTTTTATGGGAGCCTTACATGGGAGACTTAGTTGCCCATCTTCCGATGATATCTCTAGCAGACCAGGAGATTTGGCGGACGATGTCACCTCTTATTTGCTTTGACATTGTCGAGTGGCATCGACCGGAGCGAGTGCTGCGACAGTTTGGCCTTCAACAAGGGATACCTCCATCTTGTTCCATAGAGCTAGACCTCCATTCCGTGGATAGGTGAGGACAACATAAGTATGATTGGGGAGCATTCCATGCATAGTATATTACCTTATGGGGTAGTTGTGAGGAGCATATTGCGACGGCACCACCTATGGTGGGTGTTATGCAGTTTCATGATCCATATATGGAGTGGTATCGACGTATTACACGACGTTTGATCACACCCCCTCTCCATAGAGATCAGATGAGGTATCATAGTACAGCAGCAGCTAGTCAGTTATTGGTAAGATTTTTTAATTTATAAATGGTTTATTAAATTATTATTAATTAAAAATCATTTTTGTTTGTTTAACTTTTTTATTTTTTATTTATTTTATATCACTGGTATGGTTGAGATTGCTAGTCGATTTGTTGGGCCTACTTCAGGTGCATTAGGCGACATTCATCGGATTGCTATTGATATTTTGCATGTTATTGGAGAGGAGCATCACATACATTCACTCCGTTAGTTGCCTACATCATCATACCCATCCATGAACCCACTTGTGTCAGCCACTACAGTTAGGATGCAGCCTATTCGAGGCCAAGGGAGAGGTAGTAGAAGAGATGATGGGCGAGCTGGTCGACAGCCTTGACGATCTATGCATCCACCCGAGACCATGTTAGCACCATCCACATCATCTACCCCATTTGTACCTGAGGCTTCCACACTTCCTCCTTCATCCCTACCATTACCTTCACCTAGACCTTCTCCCTTAGGGCATGTCGTATCAGATACTACTCTACCATCACCTGTATTTCCTACCACAGAGGCCACTATACCTGATGTCACTATACCAGAGACTACCCCACTATCTACTAGTCTACCATCACCTCTACCTTCTCTCGAGGAGACCACTACACCACATGTCACCTCACCATCATCACTTATATCTCCTCTGCTCGAGCCTACTATACCAGATGTTATTGCACCAACTACCATTACAGCAGATGTCATTCTTCCATCTCCTATATCACCTCTTCTAGATGCTACCATATCAGATATCACTGTACCTGAGATCGCCCCACCATCTACCACTTTACCATCACCTACACGTCTTCCCATAGAGACTACCATGCATCATACCCTTACACATGTTACACAGTTAGATGTATGTCCACCTAGGAGACGTCGTGGTCCACGTAAACGTCGAGTCTTGCCTCCATCAGCTCCATCTCAACCTATACATATTGAGACATGGCAGATTGCACAGATAGATTCCACAGAGATGTCTCTTTATCATAGGCGTCCGCAGAGAAAGAGGAAGACCCCATCATGTGGCACTCATTGAGGACTGTTTTTTAGTTTTTGTGTTTATTTTCATTTGCATTATATTGTTAACTTTTTTTTTATTATGAACAAATTATTATTAAAAAATATGATAAATTTTAAACTTAAATTGAACTTATATATATATATATATATATATATATATATATATATATATATATATATATATATATATATATATATATACCACTTACATATAGCAATCTGACAATCTAAAAAATTGGTTTTAGGTTTAAATTTAAACTAATTATATTTGTAACTAATTAGTTACAACAACACTATATTGATATAGAAAAAATAATGTATTAAGAAAATTTACAATCTAAACCTCCAATCAAAATCATTTTTAAAAAATTGAACATTCACATGATTTAAAATTTGAACTTAAAAAATTGGTTTTAGGTTTAAATTTAAAGTTATGATTACCAACTACTATTTTGACTATTTTTTTAAAAAAAAATAAAAAATCATGATTACCAATTACAGTTTTGTGATGTGAATATCCACATGAATAAGACACACATCACATTGAAAATTATTTTGAGAATAAAATTATTTTATGAATTTTCTGTTTTAAAGAAATCATTTTTGCCCAAAACTCCCATTAGTACCTAATAAGAAACATTTTTCTTATTATCAATGAATTTACAAAAATATTCCAAAAACATTTTCATCTATTTACCAAAACAATTAAACTAAATAGTGAATTGATTGGAAAAACAAAGGTATTTTCTTTCTACAATTCTATATTTTAAGAAGTGGAAAAACAAATTCTTTTAGGTTGGCATTTTAAGTTTAAAATTTTAAGCATTTCCATTCCATTTTGATCCTATTTTGAAAGGAGAAAAATGGAAAAAAAAATGATTTTTGTTGTATTTAAGTAATTTTCCAATTATTTACCCACTTGAAATCATATTATATTTTGTACAAGTGTATAATTGTCTTTAATTTTTGCACAAAGTTACAAAATAATATAATATTCTTCATTATGAGGGTATAAAATAGTATATTTATAACTAATTATATTTATATTGAGTATAGTGTCAAATATTTTAATAAAATTATCAAAATATATTTTTATATCAAATTAAAGACATCAATTATTTAATTTCATATATTACTATTCTTTAAATAATGAAATCAATTAAAGTTAAATATTTTTATTACACCACTTACATATTTTTAATCAATATAAAATCAAAATAATATAATATTTTATTTAAAAAAATTAAAGTTAATATATATATATATAAATATATATTTATATATATAATTAAAGTTAAAGCCGTAGTTGGTGACTACGCCTTTGATTGTTTAAAAATAGTCAAAGCCGTAGTCACTAACTACGGTTTTAAACTTAAAGTTAAAGTCGTAGTCACCAAGTACAGTTTTAAACTTAAAGTTAAAACCATGGTTGATGCCTACGGTTTTGAGTGTTTTTAAAAAGTAAAACCGTAGTTACCAACTACGGTTTTATGATATGGCAATTTACGTGGCACAAACACATTAGATTGGGCATTATTTTGGAAATGGGGGTACTTTATGGATATTTTTTTTAAAACATAGTGTTTTGGGTCAAAGCTCAATTATTAAAAAGTATATTTCAAAATAATTTTTAAAAATAAAAAATAATTATTTGTATAAGAGTTTATATATATAAAAATAATAATAAAATTAAATATTTTTATTTTTTAAAATCTAAAATAAAAAAAATGTATTTTGACTACAATTTAGTGATTATATTGACTATAAAAAAAAAACATAGATTTGTTGAATTAATAATAAAAGGAAATTAATTTCTCACAAAAAATGAAAATAATAGAAGAAGTGGTACCTTTAATAACACTTTTTCACGGTGAAAGACAATGATAAATATGGAGTTTCCTATTTTACTTCTAAAAATAAAATTGCTTTTATTAAAATGGAAAAAAGAAAAAGGGAAAAAAAAGCATATTGACTTTTTTCTATCTGACAAACCCTTATCATTTTGCTAACTCTAATGAAGTGAAACATGATAATTACGTGGGGTTGGAAATTGGAATGGGCATGGACCATCCCATGAACCCAATCTTAAGTTTCATTTGAGCCCCCACCACTTGGGATGGCCCCATGAGGAAACCAAGAGAAGAAGTTTTCAAAGTGGCCTAAAAAAGAAGCAAAGAAAAGCAGTCATCAAGAGGGACAAAACCCTTCCCACCCAAGATAAAATGGATTTTAGTCTCAACCCAATGATGGATGGCCCCAACGCTCGACTCAACATTGTCATTTCCAATCTACTTAATTTTGATTAAAGCAATCATTTGACCCACCATAGTCTTCCTCACAAATCATGTCTCCATTAATTGTCTTACCTTCTAATAAGAATAAAATTTATTTCAAATAAAAATATTCATGTCCATTAAAAATTTATTTCAAATAAAAATATTTCATGTCTCCATTAATTGTCTTCCTTTCTAATAAAGATAAAATTTATTTCAAATAAAAATATTTCTGAAAATACATACCTTTAGGATTAGGGTTTCCAAATCTTGTCATTATCTTTTTACGGTTCAAAAAAAGAACCTTAACCTTCACTCTTGAGATGTTCATAATTTTAGTGTTTAAACACAAGGAAGAGTTATTCGACGGGAGATCATGGTATTTACGAGATCCATTACTACTTTGGAGTAATTTATATTGATTGGAATTGATTCTAGAACAACCAGATCAAAGGTATGTGACTTTATTTTCTAGATTTATATTTTTTTGTGGTATCAATATTGCTTTTGAATACCTGGTTTTTTGCAGCGATAGATTTAGAGAACCTAAGATAGATTTACATGCAACCTACAAGATCTAGGCATGGGAAAAAAGTAATTCAGGATTCCCAACAGAATGACACATGAAAATTCAAATCTTTTCCAAAAAAAAAAAAAAAACAAACAAAAACAAAAAAACAAAACAATTAAAGTAACATAGGTGTACAAGGCAAAGAAGAATGATTAATTTTGCTCATCTTCCTTGAGGTTTCAGCTAAATACACCAGCCCCATTAGTTTAAAATTTCGTAAAAAACTTCCCTTACCCTTCTTATTGGTTAATTTCATTCATCTCCTTTTTAACTCAAAGTAAGAGAAGTTTTTGATAAAATTTCAAACCAATGGGTGTTAGGTGTATATAACCCAAATCTCATGGGAGGTTAATGAAATTAACCTTAAAGAAGAATGCAAAAGGAGACGTAGAGAGATATATAAAACAAGATTAGTGGCAAAGGGCTAAAAGCAATGATAAAGCATCGACTATGGTGAGGTATTTGTTCTCATTGCTCATTTAGAAACTATAAGATTAATCATATCATCGATTGCTTAAAATAATTGGAAGATTTTTCAAATGGATGTAAAATTTGTCTTTTTGAATAAACATATTGAAGAAGAAGTGTATTTGGACCAACCCATGGGTTATATGGCAAAAGGGCATGAGAACAAGATTCTAAAATTAAAAAGAGCATTGTATGGACTAAAACAAACACCAAGAGCATGGAATAATAGAATTGATAAATATTTTCAAGATAATAATTTTATTAAATGCCCTCATGAAGATGCTCTCTAAATGAAAGTGAATGAAAAATGTGATATATTACTTGTATGTGGATGACTTAATCTTCATTGGAAACAAGTCAACCATGTTTTATGAGTTCAAAGAAATAATGGCTCGATAGTTTGAGATGATTGACTTTGGTCTCATGTCATACTATCTTGGCATAGAAGTGAATCAAACAAAAAATGGTATTTTTATTTCTCAAGAAGGCTATGCAAAGGAAATTTTGAAGAAGTTTACATGAATATATGTAATCTAGTGAAACAAACCAATAAAATGTGAAGTTAAATTGTCATGATATGAAGAAGGAGACATGGTGGATCCAATATAATACAAAAGTTTATTGGGAAGTGTACGCTATTTGACTTGTATAAGGTCAAACATTCTTTTTGGAATTGAACTTATTAGTTTTTTTATTATAAAACCACCAATAGTGACTCGCATGAAGACTGCTAAACGAATTGTTCATTACATCAAATGTACACTTGATTATGGTTTGTATTATTCATCTTTTAACAATTTTAAACTTATTGTATATAATGATAATGATTGAGGCAAAGACTTGGATGATCGAAAAAGTACCATTGGCTAGATTTGTATTTTTTTTTCATAAGAGATACCATATTCACTTGGACTTTTAAGAAACAATCTATTGTGACACTTTTAACTTGTGAAGTAGAATTTGTTTCAATAATATCATGTGTATGTAATGCAATTTTGCTAAAAAATTTGTTGAATGAGTTTAATTTGCCACAAAAGGAACTAATAGAGATCTATGTGGACAACTATTATCCTAAGGGTTCTCCTAATTGGGTTTTAATGATTACAAAATAAGGTTAAGGACATTAATGATTCAAATCAAGTTAAATGATTTCAGGTTTATTTGTGAAAAAAAAAAACTCAAACAACTATGGAAAAAGATCAATATTGTGAAAACATGAGACTTTTGAAGACTTGAAGTAACCAATGATATATTGTAAGATGGTATTTGTCGATGCACTTAAGTTTAAGTTATTTTTCATACACTTAAAAGTTTATTTTCATCCTTTAGCTTAAAACAAATTTTTTTTATCATAGAAATAGATGAATCCTTGTTTTTGATTAACCATTCGTTTAAGTTGCTTAATCAATTAAGGCCTTTCTATGGCTTTTGGGGTCCGCAAGCTAGAAAGCTACAAATTAGAGAGTTTTAAAGTATTTATTGATAAGCGAACATCTACATTCAATTGAAAAAACATTATTTATCTCATTAAAAGCTCTTCTTCAAGGTGCATTGATTTCTCACTTGCAATTCTTTTTGTCTACCTTCAAATCCATCCTAACTTCTACTTGTATTTTGAGCTTAACTTGCTACTAGGTTTGGAGTTTGTTAATCTTTTCTTACCTTCTCCATGTGAGAGAAAAGTTTTCAAATAGGTTGAGTACTTGAAGAGTTTGTGAAGGTCAATAGGAACCTTAAAATCCAAGTGTTAGAAGTATGGAGACTTTGGCTATAAAAGTCTTGAAGATGCCCTCACTTGATTAGAGGTTTGACGAGAGTGGATGTAGGGGGCTTATCGAGTCAATATAAAAAAGTTTGTATTTCTCTTTTTATTATTCTTGCTTTGTCCTTCATTTTTCCTCCTTTTAGCTTTTGGTAGATTGTTTTGAAAAAACTTTTAACACCCAATTCAAATCCCCTTTCGGGTAATTTATTCAATTTAATAAGTAGTTTTTTTATTTAAAGACAACTCTTTGGGAAAAGATTTGAACCTTTGATCATTTATAGAGGAGAGAGTGATTTTTGGCAAACATATGTTTCTTTTATCATTTAAAGGAAGAATTCATTAGTTACATCAATATTCGTTATGTTAACACAAAGACTTTATGACTTTTATTGTTTTCCTTATTTGGCATATCTTGGGTGCTTCCCTCTTTGGCCAAAGAAACACTATTATGATGACATGACTCTTTCATGGGTAAAAAAAAATGGAAAAAAGAGTGGTGAATTCCTCCTTTATGTTTATTTTAGACAATTTGGAAGGAAAGAAATGGTAAATCATTGGAAAATCAAGAGCATTTTGTTTAAGGGTCGAAACACTCTTTTCTTTGTACTCTATGGGATTGGCCTAAGTTGTTTATAGTTTTTGGTCTTCTTTGTATAATAGATTTTTTTGATTGATTGAGCTCTTAGTGGGGGTCTTGTTTTTTGTTACCCCTCTTTCCTTTTGTTGGTGTTTTTAGGCATCCACGACATACTTCCTATATAATTTCAGACACTCTATTGACGTTTATTTATTTATAATATTCTCTTGATTTAATCATACAAAAATAAAATTAAATGAGCTTTCAAATCTTTTCATAGATATCATTTGCAGTTATTTTAACTTATAAAACAACCACTTAGAAGTTTCCAAACCATAATGATCACTTAGATTTGCTGGAAATAGAGCAATGAAAGCAAAATGGGGAAACTAAGATGCTGGTGCTTTAGCCATCCACATTCTTTGTCTACCTTAATATACTAGGTTTGGAGTTTGTTAATCTTTTCTTACCTTCTCCTTGTGAGAGAAAAGTTTTCAAATAGGTTGAGTACTTGAAGAGTTTGTGAAGGTCAATTGGAACCTTAAAATCCAAATGTTAGAAGTATGGAGACTTTTGCTATAAAAGTCTTGAAGATACGCTTACTCAATTAGAAGTTTGACGAGAGTGGATGTAGGCGGCTTATCGAGTCACTATAAAAAAGTTTGCATTTCTCTTTTTATTATTGTTGTTTTGTTCTTCATTTCTCATCCTTTTAGCTTTTGGTTGATTGTTTTGAAAAAACTTCTAACACCCAATTCAAATCCCCTTTTGGGTGATTTCTTCAATTTAATAAGTAGTTTTTTTATTTAAAGACAACTATTTGGGAAAAGATTTTAACCTTGGATCATTTATAGAGGAGAGAGTGATTTTTGGCAAACAATTGTTTCCTTTATCATTTAAAGGAAGAATCCATTAGTTACATCAATATTCATTATGTTAACACAAAGGCTTTATGACTTTTATTGTTTTTCTTATTTGACATATCTTGGGTGCTTCCCTCTTTGGCTAAAGAAACACTAATGGGATGACATAAGTCTTTCATGGGTAAAAAAAAATGGAAAAAAAAGTGGTGAATTGCTCCTTTATGTTTATTTTGGACAATTTGGAAGGAAAAAAACGGTAGATCATCAGAAAATCAAGAGCATTTAGTTTAAGGGTTGAAACACTTTTTTTTTTTTGAATCTATGGGATTGGCCTAAGTTGTTTATATTTTTTGGTAATCTTTGTATAATAGATTTTTTTGATTGATTGAACTCTTAGTGGGGGGGGGGGGTGGTCTTGTTTTTTGTTACCCCTCTTTCCTTTTGGTGGTGCTTTTAAGCATCCATGATATACTTCCTATATAATTTCAGGCACTCTATTGATGTTTCTTTTTTTTATAATATTCTCTTGATTTAACCATACAAGAATAAAATAAAATGAGCTTTCAGAGCTTTTCATAGATATCATTTGCAGTTATTTTAACTTATAAAACAACCACTTAGAAGTTTTCAAACCATAATGATCACTTAGATTTGCTGGAAATAGAGTAATGAAAGCAAAATGGGGAAACTAAGATGGTGGCGCTTTAGCCCCATTGCCATTGAAATGTTTATATAATTGGGACTTTGGAAGATCACAAGCTTTTCAAGGCAAAGAAAATATCTTTCACACATCAAACTATTGAATTACTAAAGAGAGATCTTCACAAGTCTTGAAAGTTTGTTTCTATGTGTTTGCCCCGTGGTCTAAGTCCTCATATTTGAATGCTAGTCAAGAGTTTTGGATTAATTGATTAACTTTATTAATCTCTTGGAGTGGCTATCCTAATATGGACATATGGAAAAGACTCTTAGCTTTTTTTTTTTCTTTTTTTTTCCTCTCACATTTACATGGAGAATGCAGAAATGCATCAATGTCATTGATATGAAGACCCAACCATTGACCTAGCCTCATGCAACTTAGAGGAATAACATTTGAAAAGTCATTTCTGGTATCTATCCATGACTCCTATATGATGGAATGGATAAACAAAATATTGGAGAAAAATAAGTTTCCTTGAAATTGCATATATTGGCAAACGTTGATTATATGACATTAAATTCTTGTATTTTGGATCTCAATTTCTTCCTTGACATAAGTCATCTTTATCCTTGGGAAGTTTGTTTCCACGCCTTCACCATGGATAAGTCCTTGTATTTAATAAAAATGAAGACTTTGGGTTCAATTTATTAACTTTAGACTAAGTTTGGATTTTGGAAAATTTGAAGGAAAATGGAAGGGAAAGAAAATAGTAAGGAAAAATTGTCATTCTTTTTTAGGAAACCATAGCTTTCAAGTGATCAATTTTATGAACTCAAAAGGCTACCTACTTGTTTTAAACATTGATTGTATGATATTATATTCTTGAATTTTGGATCCTAGTTTTTCTCCCTTAGCATAAGTCATTTTTATAGACATCGTGGAAAATTTGTCCCCATGCGTTTACTTGGACTATAAGTCTTTGTTTAATTGGACTATAAATCTTTGTATTTGGATATTAGTGAAGATTTTGGAGTCAGTTGATCAACTTTAGGCTAAGTTTGGATTTTGCAAAATTTGAAGGAGAATGATATATATATAAATTATTTTTTAACATTTATATCACAAAGAATGCAGAAAATGCATCAAGTAATTGAGAAGAAAACCCAGTCTTGCAACTTGGAGGCAAAACACTTAAAAAAAAAGTACATATTGGATTAACAAAATAAGGAAAATCATTTTCAATGAAATAGTACATATTGGAATTTTGATTATAGAAAACATGAGCTTGTAACCATAAAAAGGAGCCATTGAGTTCTATTATATATATGCCTTTTCTTCTTTCAAGTACTCACACTCTCATTCTCGCTCTAGTTTGTAATTAAGCAACCATGAGAAACTCCAGACCCATCATTCTGTTTCCCTTGCTTTGCTTTCTCTCCTCCACCATCTCAATCTTATGTGACCCAAACACTTTGGTTTGCAATGAAAAAGAGAAACATGCCCTTCTAAGATTCAAGAAAGCTCTCTCTGATCTTGGCAACCGGCTCTCGTCTTAGTCTGTCAATCAAGATTGTTGTAGATGGGAAGCTGTTCGCTGCAACAACGTTACAGGGCGGGTGTTTGAGCTCCATCTCGGTAATCCATATGACACGGATGATTTAGAATTCAATAGCAAGTTCGAGTTGGGTGGTGAGATTAGCCCTGCTTTGCTTGAATTAGAATTTTTGAGTTACTTGAACTTGAGTCTGAATGATTTTGGAGGTAGTCCAATTCCAAGTTTCCTGGGTTCCATGGGGAGTTTGAGATATCTTGACCTCTCCTATGCTGGATTTGGTGGACTAGTTCCTCATCAGCTCGGAAATCTCTCGACTCTTCGTCACCTGGATCTGGGAAGTAACAGTGGGCTGTACGTTGAGAATCTTGGTTGGATTTCTCATCTTGCTTTTTTGAAGTACCTAGGCATGGATAGGATCGACCTTCACAGGGAAGTTCATTGGCTTGAATCCATGTCTATGTTCCCTTCTCTTTCAGAGCTGCACTTGTTGGGTTGTGAACTTGATAGCAATATGACTTCATCTCTCGGGTATGCCAATTTCACATCTCTCACATTTCTTGATCTTTCTTGGAACAATTTCAATCAAGAAATACCAAATTGGTTGTTTAATCTCAGTAGTCTTGTGTCTCTAAGTCTATCAGTCAATCAATTCAAGGGACAAATTTCAGAGTCTTTAGGACAACTCAAATATCTAGAATATCTCGATGTTTCTTGGAATTCCTTTCATGGCCCTATTCCTACATCCATAGGAAACTTATCATCCTTGAGGTATTTGAGTCTTTTTGAAAATCCGTTGATTAATGGCACTCTTCCAATGAGTCTGGGGCTTCAATCCAATTTGGAGTATTTAAATGTAAAAGGGACTTCCTTAACAGGGACCATATCAGAAGTGCATTTTACAGCACTCTCAAAATTGAAGGTCATACAGATATCTGGAACATCTTTATCTTTCCATGTGAACTCCAATTGGACTCCTCCATTCCAACTAGAGCATCTGGGCGCGGATTCCTGTAAAATGGGTACAAAATTTCCTGCGTGGCTACAGACACAAAAGTGGTAGTATTAATTTCGCATTGTAGTAATTATCTTTTGTGTTGAAGTTTCTATATATGTTATTGCTGTTGTGTTACGATATTAATTAATAATCTCTTTTAGGCACTGCTACCATGAAAATGAATTGAGTGTTGATGCATTTGTAGTCCCTTTTTTACAATCTTCATTATATATATATATATAACCCGATAACACACCCGAAATTTCGACCATGTCCGATGCATCTTTATATTCACATATTTTTCACCGATTTTTCGGCAATATATCGATAAAAAACCGATTTTTTGAATTTGTAATTCAAAAATCTGAAATAGGCTTTAATGGACGAGCCCAACAGCTTCTTCCACACAGCAGCTTACTCTTTAAAGCCCAGCCCAGCCCAGCCCAGCCCTCGAGGCGCATTTAACCAGGACCTCATGAGGCAATACTCATTTTCATTCTTAAAATGAAAATATGAACTGGACCAAAGGGAATTGATGCAGGACCCAGGCCAGCTATGTTGTTTGTAATTAGTTTATATGTGTTATATATATTTATACATTTATATTACAAACAAACATTATATAGAGGATTCATTAAACGCAAATGTCCCAAGTATATATATATTATAAATTAATTAAAATAAAATTATTGTATATAAATTAATTTTAAATATAGTATATTTTGTATAATAATTAAATATAAATTTATAAATGCAATTATCAACATTTCAAAATAAAAAATAATACATCCAAATTGCATGAATCCCTATAAAATATATATTTAATTTATCATATATATATATAATTTTTTTTAATAAAACAACTTTAAAATGTCTATTATTATTTTTTATATCATTTCTTAGAATTTTTTTCAACATTTTCATAAATTTTGATTAATTTCTATCTCATTGATATTTTATGTCAAACATCCATCGATATTTCTTGACATATCTTGATATATATGCAAAATCATGTTACCGATATATCCGTAAAAATAATATTTTTATCCTGTTTTTAATTACCCATTCCAAAAAAATTACACATAAAAAGGGGTTTAAGCTATTAATATGATATATTATTAAAAGACATTTAATTTCTTCATTTCCAAACAGTACGAAACAAATATAAAGAAGTAATTTTTCATTCTTTTTTCCATTTCTCCTCAATGAAAAATTCTTACAATATAGAAGGGTCAAAGTTTTTCCGAAAGAATTTAATATCCCTGCTATTCCAAATAAGGAGAAAACTAACCGTGGGATTCTTAATTTGACACAAGGAAAGATGCAACACCACAATGAGCATCTTTCCAACGTTCCTACAAACACACACATATGCATAATTAAATTTCATAAGTAATTGTTTAATGAATTTCATTGATAAGATCATATGGTTTTTTTCCATCTATTTGAAAGGTTTTCTATACACATCTAGTGTTATTTGCTCTTCAATGCATTGTAGTTATTTTCAGGTATGTTGCCAAGCAATTTGGAACAAACAAGAAGGAATCCTAGAGAAATCTTTCATAAAGGTAATTAAGCGTGGAGAGACAAAAAAAAATTTCTACAACAAATGGTTCAAGTCAAGAAAGGTATCACAAGTCTTAAAGTACTGTTTATCCGGATTTGTGCATAAATGGACTCCAAGTCATTACATTTGGACTATAGCCAAGTCAACCATTAAGTGAGTGGATTTTGGTGTTTTTTTGGATCTCTATAAATGTCTAGTCTACCTCCCACTTTTTAGCTACCTTGATTACATTGCATAGCCTTAAGATCTTATTACTTAGGACCACTATTTCTACTATAGAGTATTAGGCTCTGATTGGTTCTCAATACAAGAGAAAGGAAAAATGGGAAGAAAAGAACAAAAGTTGTAAATGACTTGTTATAGAAAATATTAAATAAAATAAAAACTAAACATTCTTTTTTGTATAAATTTATGTATTTTCAACTTTTTTTTATATTTAAATTCAAATAAAATTTTAATATATACAGACATCTATGAAGTTGGTATGCATGTATATATACATGTGGTTTTTGAAATATATATTCAAAATATCTATAAATAACCAAACTTTACTATAATAATTCTTTTCAATTCAACAAGGGAAAAGTGGTGTTATAATTGAGTAGCTTTGCTTGAAAGATTTTATCCAAAGAAATCAACTATGCCCAAATTAGGAGACAATTGTGAAAAAAATTAGATAATAACCAACCTACACTAAACGTTATGTATCCCAAACAAACACACTACTAAAATATTGAATGAACAAATAAATGATAACTAATATAAGCAAATTATTAATTTGAATCAATTTTCTGCTTAAAACATTACCAATTTTCCATCAATCAAGTTGTTTGTTCCATATATACCAATTTTCAAATTGTTTGATGTATTGGCCATCTCTGACTCATTTGAACCTTGGAGACAACAATCTATCTGGTAAACTTCCCAACTCCGTAGGCTCTTTATTTGCTCTCAAAGCATTGCATTTGTACAATAATAGTTTCTTTAGGGATATACCAGTATCACTGCAGAACTGTGCATTTTTAGGCCTTGTTGATTTAGCTGAAAATAAATTCTCAGGGAATATACCAAGTTGGATAGGGGAAATGTCCACTCTAATGGCTCTCTCTTTAAGATCCAATCAATTCATTGGCAATATTCCTCCACAAATATGCCAACTTTCTTCTCTTATAGTGTTGGATCTTGCTGATAATACATTATCGAGACCCATACCAAAGTGCATAAACAATTACTTCAAAGTTTATGCACTTGAAGTACGAGGATCTTTCCTTAGTGGTTAAAGGGAGGAAATCAGAGTATGACAGTATTCTTGCACTGGTGAGGGCAATTGACTTTTCGAGTAACAATTTGTCAGGATCAATCCCTGCTGAAATCTCAAGTCTCTCAGGATTGCGGTTTTTGAACTTGTCTGAAAATCATTTAATTGGAAGGATACCAGAGAAAGTTGGGAGCATGGAAACCTTGGAATCTTTGGATTTGTCAAGAAACCATCTTTCAGGTGCAATTCCTGAAAGCATGACAAATTTATCATTCCTTGATCATTTGGACCTGTCTTACAACAATTTATTAGGAACAATACCTTCAAGCACTCAGCTTCAAAGCTTTGACGCACATAGCTTCATTGGCAATGATGAACTTTGTGGAGCTCCTCTTACAAAAAACTGCACAAAGAAGGAAGATTTTCAAGGTGTGAACCACATTGAAGAAAGCAGAGAAGACTTCATTAATGCTGTTCTTTATAGTATACTTTCTACTATGTCATTTGATGTTATGTCATAAAAATAGGTGTTGCTGATTGTTGTTATATCATAATGAATTGAAGATTCATATGTTTTTGTGGATGTAATTTTCAGTCATTTCAGCTATATTATTTGACACCAATTTTCAATTAATAAAAGAGCCAGTAACTGGAAGAATGTCTGACTGCTGATCATGAAACTATGTTAGTCTACTGCGGTGTCTCACAGTGAGTCATAGAATTATTGAGGTTTGAGGTGCCTGATGCCACAGGCCCGCGACCATCGAACTGTTCATACAATTGGAACTTGGGAGGACCGGAAGCTTTGCAAGTCTAAGAAAAATCTCTTTCAAATATCAAATTACTGAAGTCAAGTGAGATGTCACAAGTCTTGAAAGTTTCTGGATGTGTTCATCATCAATGGACAAAGTCCATGTATTCAGATGGTAGTCTAGACTTTCAGGCCAACCATGTTTTATGAGTTCAAAGAAATAATGGTAACAAGCCAACCATGTGGATGACTTAATCTTCATTGGAAACAAGCCTACCATGTTTTATGAGTTCAAAATATTAATGGCTCGCTAGTTTGAGATGATTGACCTTGGTCTCATGTCGTACTATCTTGGCATAGAAGTGAATCAAACAAAAAATGGTATTTTTATTTCTCAAGAAGGGTATGCAAAAGAAATTATGAAGAAGTTTACATGAATGTATGTAATCTAGTGAAACAAATAAAAAAAATGTGAAGTAACCAATGATATATTTTAAGATGGTATTTGTCGATGCACTTAAGTTTAAGTTATTTTTTATACACTTAAAAGTTTATTTTCATACTTCAGCTTAAAACAATATTTTTTTTATCAAAGAAATGGATGAATCCTTGTTTTTTATTAACCATTCGTTTAAGTTGCTTAATCGGTTAACGCCTTTCTATGGCTTTTGGGGTCCTCAAGCTAGAAAGCTACAAATTAGAGAGTTTTAAAGTATTTATTGATAAGAGAACATCCACATTCAATTGAAAAAATATTCTTTCTCTCATTAAAAGGTCTTCATCAAGGTGCATTGATTTCTCACTTACAATTCTTTTTGTCTACCTTCAAATCCATCCTAACTTCTACTTGTATTTTGAGCTTAACTTGCTACTAGGTTTGGAGTTTGTTAATATTTTCTTACCTTCTCCTTGTGAGAGAAAAGTTTTCAAATAGGTTAAGTACTTAAAGAGTTTGTGAACGTCAATTGGAACCTTAAAATCCAAATGTTAGAAGTATGGAGAATTTGGCTATAAAAGTCTTGAAGATACCCTTATTCAATTAGAAGTTAGACGAGAGTGGATGTAGGCGGCTTATCAAGTCACTATAAAAAAAGTTTGCATTTCTCTTTTTATTATTGTTGTTTTGTTCTTCATTTCTCATCCTTTTAGCTTTTGGTTGATTGTTTTGAAAAAACTTCTAACACCCCATTCAAATCCCCTTTTGGGTGATTTCTACAATTTAATAAGTGGTTTTTTTATTTAAAGACAACTATTTGGGAAAAGATTTTAACCTTGGATCATTTATAGAGGAGAGAGTGATTTTTGGCAAACAGATGTTTCCTTTATCATTTAAAGGAAGAATCCATTAGTTACATCAATATTCATTATGTTAACACAAAGACTTTATGGCTTTTATTGTTTTCCTTATTTGGCATATCTTAGGTGCTTCCCTCTTTGGCCAAAGAAACACTATTGCGATGACATGACTCTTTCATGGGTAAAAAAATGGGGGAAAAAAAAAAGAGTGGTGAATTACTCCTTTATGTTTATTTTAGACAATTTGAAAGGAAAGAAATGGTAGATCATTAGAAAATCAAGAGCATTTTGTTTAAGGGTTGAAACACTCTTTTCTTTGTAATCTATGGGATTGGCCTAAGTTTTTTTCATAGTTTTTGGTCCTCTTTGTATAATAGATTTTTTTTTTTATTGATTGATTGAGCTCTTAGTGGGGGGTCTTGTTTTTTGTTACCCCTCTTTCCTTTTGGTGGTGTTTTTAGGCGTCCACGATATACTTCCTATATAATTTCAGGCACTCTATTAACGTTTCTTTTTTTATAATATTCTCTTGATTTAACCATACAAAAATAAAATAAAATAAGATTTCGGATCTTTTCATAGATATCATTTGCAGTTATTTTAACTTATAAAACAACCATTTAGAAGTTTCCAAACCATAATGATCACTAAGATTTGCTTGGAATAGAGCAATGACAGCAAAATGGGGAAACTAAAATAGTGGTGCTTTAACCTCATTGCCATTGAAATGTTTATATAATTAGGACTTTTGGAAGATCACAAGCTTTTCAAGGCAAATGAAATCTTTTTCAGCTATCAAACTATTGAATTACTAAAGAGAGATCTTCACAAGTCTTAAAAGTTTGTTTCCATGCATTTGCCTTGTGGTCTAAGTCCGCACATTTGAATGTTAGTCAAGACTTTCAGATTAATTGATTAACTTTATTAATCTCTTTGAGTGGATGTCCGAATTTAAACAAATGGAAAGGACTCTTAGCTTTTTTTTTTCTCACATTTATGTCATGGAGAATGCAAAAATGCATCAATGTCATTGATATGAAGACCCAACCATTGACCTTGCCTCATGCAACTTGGAGGAAAACACTTGAAAAGTCATTCCTGGTATCTATCTATGACTCCTATATGATGGAATGGATGAATAAAACATTGGAGAAAAATCATTTTCTATGAAATTGAGCATATTGGAAAACGTCGATTATATGACATTAAATTCTTGTATTTTGGATCCCAATTTCTTTCTTGACATAAGTCATCTTTATCAAGGCCTTGGGAAGTTTGTTTCCATGCCTTCACCGTGGACTATAAGTCCTAATATTTGATAAAAGTGAAAACTTTGGGTTCAATTTATTAACTTTAAACTAAGTTTGGATTTTGGAAAATTTGAAGGAGAATGGGAGGGAAAGAAATTGTCATTCTATGTTAGGAAACCATAGCTTTCAAGTAATCAATTATATGAACTCAAAAGGTTGCCTACTTGTTTTAAACATTGATTGTATGACATTAAATTCTTGAATTTTGGATCCTAGTTTCTCCCATAGCATAAGTCATTTTATGGATGTTGTGAAAAATTTGTCCCCATGCATTTACTTGGACTATAAGTCTTTGTTTACTTGGACTATTGGACTATAAGTCTTTGTTTACTTAGATTATAAGTCTTTGTATTTGGATGATAGTGAAGATTTTGGAGACAGTTGATCAACTTTACACTAAGTTTGGTTTTTGTAAAATTTGAAGGAGAATGAGATAGAAAGGAAATGGAGAGGACAATAGAAAGAAAGAGAATGTAAATATATATATATATATATATATAATATTTTTAACATTTATATCTCCGAGAATGCAAAATGCATCAAAGAAATTGATAAGAAAACCTAGCCATTGACCCAATGTCTTGCAACTTGGAGACAAAACACTTAAAAAGGTACATATTGGATTAGCAAAATATGGAAAATCATTTTCGATGAAGTAGTACATATTGGTAAACAGAAAAAAACTGATTTTTTTTGTGTTACCTCTGGGATTTTGACTGCAGAAAACATGAGCTTGTAACCATAAAAAGGAGCCCTTGAGTTATATTATATATGTCCCTTTTCTTCTTTCAAATACTCACACTCTCATTCTCACTCTAGTTTGTAATTAAGCAACCATGAGAAACTCCAGACCCATCATTTTGTTTCCCTTGCTTTGCTTTCTCTCCTCCACCATCTCAATCTTATGTGACCCAAACACTTTGGTTTGCAATGAAAAAGAGAAACATGCCCTTCTAAGATTCAAGAAAGCTCTCTCTAATCCTGGCAACCGGCTCTCATCTTGGTCTGTCAATCAAGATTGTTGTAGATGGGAAGCAGTTCGCTGCAACAACGTTACAGGGCGAGTGGTTGAGCTCCATCTCGGTAATCCATATGACGCGGATGATTATGAATTCTATAGATTGGGTGGTGAAATTAGCCCTGCTTTGCTTGAATTAGAATTTTTGAGTTACTTGAACTTGAGTTGGAATGATTTTGGAGGTAGTCCAATTCCAAGTTTCCTGGGTTCCATGGGGAGTTTGAGATATCTTGACCTCACCTCTGTTGGATTTGGTGGACTAGTCCCTCATCAGCTTGGAAATCTCTCGACTCTTCGTCACCTGGATCTGGGATATAACAATGGGTTGTACGTTGAGAATCTTGGTTGGATTTCTCATCTTGCTTTTTTGAAGTACCTAGGCATGAATGGGGTTGACCTTCACAGGGAAGTCCATTGGCTTGAATCCGTGTCTATGTTCCCTTCTCTTTCAGAGCTGCACTTGTCCGATTGTGAACTTAATAGCAATAAAACTTCATCTTTCGGGTATGCCAATTTCACATCTCTCACATTTCTTGATCTTTCTGAGAACAATTTCAATCAAGAAATACCAAATTGGTTGTTTAATCTCAGTAGTCTTGTGTCTCTAAGTCTATTAGACAATCAATTCAAGGGGCAAATTTCAGAGTCTTTAGGACAACTCAAATATCTAGAATATCTCGATGTTTCTTTCAATTCCTTTCATGGCCCTATTCCTACATCCATAGGAAACTTATCATCCTTGAGGTCTTTGGGTCTTTCTGAAAATCAGTTGATTAATGGCACTCTTCCAATGAGTCTGTGGTTTCTATCCAATTTGGAGAATTTAAATGTACGAGGGACTTCCTTAACAGGGACCATATCAGAAGTACATTTTACAGCACTCTCAAAATTGAAGGACTTATTGATATCTGGAACATCTTTATCTTTCCATGTGAACTCCAGTTGGACTCCTCCATTCCAACTAGAGTATCTGGAGGCGGATTCCTGTAAAATGGGTCCAAAATTTCCTGCGTGGCTACAGACACAAAAGTCTCTTTTCTGTCTAGACGTCTCCAGGTCTGGAATTGTGGACACAGCTCCAAACTGGTTCTGGAAGTTCGCTTCATACATCGAACAGATCCATCTCTCTAACAACCAGATATCTGGGGACTTATCCCAAGTTGTACTAAATAATACTATCATTGATTTGAGTTCTAACTGCTTCTCAGGTCGGTTGCCACGTCTGTCTCCGAATGTTGTTGTGTTGAATATTGCTAACAATTCATTCTCGGGACAGATTTCCCCTTTCATGTGCCAAAAGATGAATGGAAGAAGTAAATTGGAGGTCGTTGACATATCAATTAATGCTTTATCAGGGGAACTTTCTGATTGTTGGATGCATTGGTCGTCTCTTACTCATGTAAGCCTGGGAAGCAACAATCTATCTGGTAAAATTCCTAATTCCATGGGTTCTTTGGTCGGACTTAAAGCATTGAGCTTGCAAAACAATTCATTCTATGGAGAAATACCCTCATCACTAGAGAATTGCAAGGTTTTGGGGCTGATAAATCTAAGTGACAATAAATTTTCGGGGATTATACCCAGGTGGATTTTTGAGAGGACAACTCTAATGGTTATCCATTTAAGATCCAATAAATTCAACGGGCATTATTCCTCCACAAATATGCCAACTTTCTTCTCTTATAGTGTTGGATCTTGCTGATAATAGTCTGTCAGGATCAATACCCAAGTGCTTGAATAATATCAGTGCTATGGCTGCAGGACCTAATTATTATATTGGGTATGATGCTTTGGAAGTAGGCTATCATTTTTATGATGAATCTTACATGGAAAGTCTTGTTTTAGATATAAAGGGGAGGGAATCAAAGTACGAAAAGATTCTTAAATATGTGAGGATGATTGACCTTTCAAGTAACAATTTATCTGGATCAATCCCAATTGAAATCTCAAGTCTTTTTGGCCTGCTATTTCTAAACTTCTCTCGAAATCATTTAATGGGGAGGATACCAGAGAAAATTGGGGTGATGGCATCATTAGAATCTCTAGATCTCTCGAGAAATCATCTTTCAGGTGAAATTCCTCAGAGCATGAGCAATTTAACATTTCTTGATTACCTGGACCTGTCATTCAACAACTTTTCTGGGAGAATTCCTTCAAGCACCCAGCTTCAAAGCTTGGATCCACTTTCTTTCTTTGGCAATCCTGAACTGTGTGGAGCCCCTCTTATGAAAAACTGCACAAAAGATGAAGAGACTCTAGGTCCCACTGCTGTAGAAGAAAACAGAGAATTTCCAGAAATCTCATGGTTTTACATTGGCATGGGATCAGGATTCATTGTGGGGTTTTGGGGAGTTTGTGGAGCTCTCTTTTTCAAGAGAGCATGGAGGTATGCTTATTTCCAGTTTCTTTATGACATCAGGGACCGGGCCTATGTGGCTATACCAATAAAACTGAAGTGGTTCCACCAAAAGTTGAGAAGATACCATGCTGGTAAGGAAAAGATATATGATTACCCTTATTTTCAAATCATATACTGACATGTTTTCCAAATCTATTGCCTCTTACTCTTATTTTCAAATTCGTTTCAGGATGATCTCCAAGGGAGTGTATCATACTCACATGTTTCAACAACTTCAATGGCATGGCCAAAGAGCACTTTATAGTATTCAAAGTGGTAATATTAATTTCGCATTGCTGTAATTATCTTTTGTGTTGAAGTTTCTATATATGTTATTGCTGTTGTGTTACGATATTAATTAATAATCTCTTTTAGGCACTGCTGCCATGAAAATGAATTGAGTGTTGATGCATTTGTAGTCCTTTTTCTACAATTTTAGGAAGAAACCTTTTGGCAGGAATTGTATCAGAAGTACATTTTACCAAACTCTCAAACTTGAAGTACTTAGAGATGTCTTGGACGTATCTAACATTCAATGTGAGCTCAAATTGGATTCCTCCTTTTCAACTTCAATATATGAAGATTATTTCTTGCAAGATGGGCCCTAAGTTTCCAGCATGGCTGCAAACACAAAGATCTCTTCAGAGTCTATACATCTCCAACTCAGGAATTGTGGACGCTGCTCCTAGCTGGTTGTGGAAGTGGGCTTCACAAATTCCACATGTCCTGCATCTCTCTGATAACCAGATATCTGGGGATTTATCTGAAGTTCTGCTGAATAATACTCAGGTCGATCTGAGTTCTAATTGTTTCACAGGCCAGTTACCACATTTATCACAGAACGTTATCGAGTTGAGAATTGCCAACAATCCATTTCCAAGACGGATTTCCTCTTTCTTGTGCAGAAAGGTTAATGGAGGAAGTAAATTGGAGGTCCTCAATTTATCAAATAACTCATTGTCAGGGAAACTTTTGAATTGTTTGATGTATTGGCCATCTCTGACTCATTTGAACCTTGGAGACAACAATCTATCTGGTAAAATTCCCAACTCCATAGGCTCTTTATTTGCTCTCAAAGCATTGCATTTGTACACTAATAGCTTCGTCAGAGATATACCAGTATCACTGCAAAACTGTGCATTTTTGGGCCTTGTGGATTTAGCTGAAAATAAATTCTCAGGGAATATACCAAGTTGGATAGGGGAAATGTCCACTCTAATGGCTCTCTCTTTAAGATCCAATAAATTCATTGGCAACATTCCTCCACAAATATGCCAACTTTCTTCTCTTATAGTGTTGGATCTTGCTAATAATACATTATCAGGAGCCATACCAAATTGCATAAACAATTTTAGTACAATGGCAAGAATGGACACTGCAGTTGATGATAACTTCAAAGTTTTGTTTGATTACAATTACTTGAAGTACGAGGATCTTTCCTTAGTGGTTAAAGGGAGGAAATCAGAGTATGACAGTATTCTTGGACTGGTGAGGACAATTGACTTTTCGAGTAACAATTTGTCAGGATCAATCCCTACTGAAATCTCATGTCTCTCAGGGTTGCGGTTTTTGAACTTGTCTCAAAATCATTTAATTGGAAGGATACCAGAAAAAGTTGGGAGCATGGAAACCTTGGAATCTTTGGATTTGTCAAGAAACCATCTTTCAGGTGCAATTCCTGAAAGCATGACAAATTTATCATTCCTTGATCATTTGGACCTGTCTTACAACAATTTATCACGAACAATACCTTCAAGCAGTCAGCTTCAAAGCTTTGATGCACTTAGCTTCATTGGCAATGATGAACTTTGTGGAGCTCCTCTTACAAAAAAACTGCACAAAGAAGGAAGATTTTCAAGGTGTGAACCACATTGAAGAAAGCAGAGAAGACTTTGAACTGCCATGGTTTTATATTGGTATGGCTACGGGATTCATCCTGAGCTTTTGGGGAGTCTGTGGGGCTCTTTTATTCAAAAGGACATGGAGGCATGCTTATTTCAGGTTTCTTGATGACACGAGAGACAAGCTCTATGTGGCTACCATGCTGAAGATGAACTGGTTGTGCAATCATTTGAGAGGACACCATTTGGTAAGTGAAATGCGTCATCTTCTTTAATCACGGACTTAGATTTCTCTCTTCTTATTTGTCTCAAATGACATGGGATTTGGTTTTGATAGGTTTGAGATGTTTAAGGGGTTGCAGCCAAGAGAGAAGGGAGGAAACGGAAGGTGGTGGATCGTAATTAAGAGACTTGAGGAAAACATTCCAGGTGGATTGCCTTCTTAGCACTTTTCAACTTGGTTATTTCTTATTATAATAAAGTGTTTCGAATACTTCTAAGATACAACTTATTATATAGTTTATCAGTTATATGTTAATACATCAACATCTATGAAATTTGAAAAAAAAAATAAAAAAAATAGAGGAGAAGGTTGAAGAAAAGAATTTCCCATTCCAAACCTTGAACACTGCTATTACCACATGGTTTAAATTCCTGGTTAATAGATCTATTAGTTCATACCCTTGTTTTGAATATGTTTCAGGGCACAAATGACCTCATAACACGTCTCCAACTTCTGTGGCATAGCCAAAGATCAGTTCTCAAGTGTGTAGTATTTGGAATTGTAGTAATTATCAACTCGTTAATGTTGTTTGCTGTTATGTCATAAAAATAGGTGTTGCTGATTGTTGTTATATCATAATGAATTGAAGATTCTTATGTTTTTGTGGATGTAATTTTCAGTCATTTCAGCTATTTTATTTGACACCAATTTTCAATTAATAAAAGAGCCAGTAACTGAAAGAATGTCTGACTGCTGATCATGAAGCCATGTTAGTCTACTGTGGTGTCTCACTGTGAGTTATAGAATTATTGAGGTTTGAGGTGCCTGATGCCAGAGGCCCGTGACCATCGAACTGTTCATACAATTGGAACTTGGGAGGACCGGAAGCTTTGCAAGTCTAAGAAAAATCTCTTTCAAATATCAAATTACTGAAGTCAAGTGAGATGTCACAAGTCTTGAAAGTTTCTGGATCGATGTGTTCATCATCAATGGACTAAGTCCATGTATTCAGATCGTAGTCTAGACTTTCAGGCCAGTTGTCTTAACTTCATTGATCTCTTTGAGCATGTAATTCAAAATTTTGCAAGCCAAGAAGAACATATATCTTTTTTCACAATTATGTCATGGACACATTCCAGAATTACCGATGTCTGGATGTGTTTATCAGTTGACCAAAGTCCACCCATTTGGGTGGCAGTCAAGACTCTCCTACAAGTCTCTTTCACATTTTTTGCAACCACCTGGATTCCCACAACTTCAAGGCAAGGCAAGGTGACTCATTTTTCAAATCCATTGACTTCCAACATGATGAGATGAATTAACCCAATAGGAGCAGATCCTTTATCCATGAAAAAAAAACTCTAATTAAATAAACTTGGGCAGCCATAAGGAATCATAAATCCATACATTTGTGCCTGGCTAGCTCAAACCTTTTTTTTTTCCTGTTCTTTGAACCCTCCTAGTTGGTAATTGAGAAACCATGAGAAAATCTACAGCAGTCATTCTGTTTTTCCTTGCTTTGTTTTCTCTCCTCAATCATCTCAAGGTCATGTAGAGCAAACAACTTGGTTTGCAACGAGAAGGAGAAACAAGCCCTTCTAATGTGTTTCAAATAAGCTCTTACTATCCTGCAAGCCGGCTCTCATTGTGCTCTGATGAAGAAAACTGCTGTGGATGGGCAGGAGTCAGCTGCCATACATTACTGATAGAGTTGTTAAGCTCCACTTTAACGATCCATGCCTCCAGATTCTGAGATATCCTGTTCCATGTTCAAATTAGTTGGTGAAAATAGTCGTTCCTTGCTTGAATTGTAGTTTTTGGATTACTTGGACTTGAGCTTCAATACCTTCAAAGGAGTTTTTGGAATTGAGTTTTATTAATTAATACTAATATTGTAGGGCATCTATTTAGAAAGGTCAATTGTATTGACAACCCCAACCAAAAACAACTTACATAATTCCTTTTCATGCTATATTGCTTTTGCCACTTTCATATCATAGTTTGATTCTTCCTCTCTGCTCCATTTTGTTGTGGAGTATATAGAACGGAGAGCTATCTCTCAACGCTTTCATCCTCAAAAAACTTTTCAAATTGCCTTGAAATATATATTTTTTTCTTCTATCACTTCTCAAGTTCTTTACGTGCTAGCCACTTTGTATCTTAACCAAGCTTTTAAACTTCTTAAAAATGATGAACACTTCATATTTTTGTTTCATGAAAACACCTTAGTCATCCTTGTAAAGCCATCAATGAACAAAATGAAATACCTATTATTGCCTTTAAGTGGGTGTGGACATTCAGTGTGTATTAACTCAAGAGCTTTCTTTGTTCTCCAAGCAATTCCTTCTGGAAATGATTGTTTGTGATGCTTCCTAAGAGCACATCCATCACATCATTTTTCTCTTCAATCTGACTGGGTATTCCTTCCACCGCATTTTCTTTTGGCAAATTAAGTAGCTTGAGATTATGGGAATTCAAATGCCTAAGCTTTTGATGCTATAACCAAGATTCATCAATAACTTCTAAATTTTAACGTTGCATCTTTTACGTACGTATCTGCAAACAATGGGTAAACTTCTATTTTTCTCCATCTTAATTTTCTTTACTATACTCCTTAACATTCCTTACCCTTTATCATAGATGATGCACTCATTATCTTGAAAGTTGAGTTTGTATCCATGCTCCACCGATAGTGTCTTTGGTATTTCATTCCCAACTTTGTTTGTACTCTAATTGTGCCTTTACCCTTCACTTGCACTATCTCGCTATTACGCATTTTTACTTGTTAGTTAATGGTATGTCCATCATGTGATTTGTGCAGCCATTGTTAAGGAACCGTACATCATTTTTATGCTTAGAAACACTTTGGCAAACATAAAACATGTTCACTTCACCTTTTCCTTCTGCACAGCTAGCTTTCTAATTGTTTTTTAATCTGCATGTTTGCTTCTTTTGCATCGATTTTTCGATCTATAATCTTTTAGTTGTTCTTTTTGTGCTAGAGTTTCATTATTCTTGTGGTTCAGCATATCCACAAAATCCCAATGTCTTGTGACAAAGACAAAATTGTCATTTTTGCACACTAGAAATCATAATTGAGTACTTTCGCTTGTGTTACTTGAGCTAGCTTTGAAATTTCTTTGCAAGGCTTTCACCGGTACAAATTTTCTTCCGTCCAAACACCAGCTCTGATACCAAATTTGTAGGTTAGTTTACTTTCACAATAAGATTATTAAACATGAACTTATTCTGACATGGATGAGAACAAAAAACATTATTCTGCATTACTAAGGGTATCATATAACTGAGTGAAAGGTTTCAACTCAGTGGAGCTCGTTTAAATGACTCAACTAACTTGGACAATTCAACCCGATATGATCCACCCTCTCTCATGGCCGCCTTAGCATCCTCTCTCATGGCTGTAACTCGGTCTCTCAAAGCCCTTCCTTTCTCGGAATTCATCAACTCGGTCACTCGGTTCTCCAACTCAGTTGCACTCACAAACTCGTTTTCAGACTGATTCACTGGCAAAGCTACCTTGAATTCCTCCACCAAAATTACCCTGTAAAACTTTTGCTCTGCGTACAGAGGCCATGCCACCATAGGCACTCCAGCACATATAGACTCCAGAATCGAATTCCACCCACAGTGAGTCACAAACCCGCCAACTGAGTCATGACTCAGCACCGCCACCTGTGGTGCCCAAGAATTCAACAGATATCCTCTATCCTTTGTTCTCTCTAAGAACCCTTTTGGCAAGCATGAGTCAAAGCTTGCCTGAGGTGTTTCTCCTTTGCGCTCCTCCATCCGCACCACCCACAAGAACCTCACCCCACTTCTTTCAAGCCCAATTGCAATTTCCTTCAACTGCTCGGACGAGAACAACCCCATGCTTCCAAAACTAAGAAACACCACGCTTCGGCTCGGCTGCGTATTGAGCCAGCTCAGGCACTTATCTTCATCACCACCACCGCCAGGTCGCTTGGTGCTTGAGACCAATGGGCCAATGCAGAAAATTGGAGGAGTGGGTGCATCCGGAACGCAGAAACCCTCTGATATCGCTTTGATAGCTCTTGGTTCGAGCAATTTAAACGTGTTTATGATGATTCCAGATGATTTAGCCATCTGGTTTGCAGTGTCAAGGAAGTACTGATAGACTTTAGTACTGCGATCAAGCAACGCCAAGGGCATATCAGAAGCTACAAAGGATGGTGTTCCCGGGACATGGATATGGATGTTGAGATCATCTTTCAAGCTTTTTGTAATGTTTCTATCAATGGTGGAGAGGTAAAGGAACAACGCAAGCCCATTTGCCCCTGAAGTATAGAAATAGTAAGTAGGGATGTTAAGATTTGCAGAAATTTCATAAGAGGTATTGCAGAAGAAGTCGATGATGAAGGCTTTAATACTTGAGGTCTGGGACATGGACTCTAGGGTTTGACGGAGATTATTGTCGTTTAGGGTCATAAATTCAAAGAATAGAGCTGGAAAGCTGGACGGTTTGGGAAAAGAAACAGTGGGGAGGTGGTGGAAGTTGACGGAAGGGGTGGTGGCAGTCACGGCCGCGATGTATGAGGCGGTGGAGGCTGTGTCGGAAGGTAGTGTGGCAATGAGGACGGTGATGGAGAAGGAAGGGTTGTGAGTGAGTAGGATTTGTGCAAGCTCTACCATGGGAACAAGGTGGCTTATACCTGAAGAAGGATACAGAACAATGGTGTCCATCATTCAAAACTCGGAGAGTTTAGCTGCTGTGTGACTACTTTCTCATGTATATGACTCTATCTATATCTAACAGTCAACAGCTTATAATTAATTCCGTGGAAGGGTTGATAATCCGCAGTCTCATTCTGGACTTTCTGATGCTGGAAATGATCTGCTGAGATGCTGCTGAGTCATAGCAGACAAAAAGGTACCACCACACTGCTTTTAGCTGTCCCCAGAGAGAAACACACTACCGAGTGATTATTCTTGGGTCCCATACTGTAAAGCACTTATCTAATAATGCAAACTAATTAGGAGCATAGATGACATGAACATTACTTTCACATAATTATAAAATCATGGATTGATATTAGTGTAATGCTTGCTGTAATCGGCAATTCAATCCAACATAAGAACCGGGCTTGGGTGCTGATCTCAACTTACCCTGAAGTCACTTGAGAGATCAAGAAATAGAGCTTCATCAAATTCATGGTTAATGGCAACAACAGAAGGGTTTATTTGTGAAAGGATTGGTTGTTACATAGACATGCCACATGATCGTATTTGGAAAGCTCGGATGGCTCCTTGGAGCCGTTCGCTGGCCAAATGGATTGATCATGTTGGGGACGATAAGATCCATGAAAATGAGCCTCGGTGTATTATTAACCTGATCCATGAAACTTTCTTTATTTCTCAAGATTTGAGGGACTCAGACAGAAAACGAAAAATCTCTAGAAAATGGGAACTCATGATTCTAGATAGGAGTACGAGGAAAACATGGTAAGGTTTGTTGAAGTGATCTTTTGATTGTAACAAAATAAATATTAATATTTAATCGATCGTTTGAGTGGAACGTTAAAGATAAACTGAAAATTATCAGGGTTTCATTTCTCAAAGGAAGTCAAGTGGGTCCCCTAAGATTATTGAACTAAAGTATCAAAAACTTGGGAAATGTAAATTAGGATTTTTTCTAACTAGTTTTCATATTCATTTCAGGCATGAGATGGTTTATCTCTCAAAGTAAATTGACCATGATCAGACAGACTTCTTTAAGCTTTGTTCATAAGTAAAATTTGTCAAAAAGAACTGAGATGCTTTTATTAAGGGAAAATATAAAAGAGGACAAAAGCAGGGCAGGATGTAGAATGGTAGTACACAAATGATAAGAATCTATTCCAATTAATATTTTCATAAATAAAAAATAATCAAATATTAGAATATTTGATTCTCCTAAATTAGGAAATAATAATGTTTATTTTAAATAAATAAAGAGCAATTTCTTTTAAAAAAAATTAGAATATTTATTGTTTCTTTCTTTCTATCATTCATAATATATTCCTATATAAATTTCTAAGAAAAACAGTAAAATTTATTACTTCCATTGCAAAATTGTCAAATTCTTCATGATATTAGAGATAGAGGAGGAGGCTCAAACTTGGGTTTTCTCCAAAGGTAGTCATCTAAAAGGCTCAATCTATCAATACAAACCATGCCTTCCTCTTAAAAATAAATAAATAAATAAATAAAAATCTTTAAGGTTCTAGCATTCCATCAATATTCTTTCTAACTTAATTTCAATCAAGCTAAACACTATAACTTTTATCATTCTCTTAGTTTGTGGCTTCGGTGTTCTAGTTTTCCAGTTGTGTTCTATCATTTCATCAATGTTATTATTTTTAATTTGATTTCAATCAAACTAAATACTACAAATTTCCTATTATGACAAAATCAGATCATCCTCTTAGTTTGTGGCGTTTGTGTTCTCCCATATCTCTTAAGTGGAGAGAAACTTATTGAAGAAATTAAAGATGATAAGGGAAACAGAATTTATATCCTATAATATCCTACAATATTCTACAATACCTGTTATTGATTAACAATGATAGATTTATTACTTTATAAATTCTTGGAACCATGACAGAATACATTTTAATCATCATCTTTATGATTAATATGGTATATGGGGTATAACCTCTCTTAAAGTGCAATTACTTCTTATTACAATTAAAGAGAAAAAAAAAATTATTTCTTGAAAAATATTTAAGGAACTTCAAATATATATATATATAACCAAGATAAAGTTTGTTGATTTGCTCATGGTTTATGATGAAGTATGATTTTTTTTTTCACTTACTATACTTTTCTTGTCAGTTCATAGTAGTTCTTCAAGGACGTAAACAATCACTCACTACCAAACAAAAAGAGGAGAGTGAAATTAATGTTCTTAGATCATGCATGAGTTTTTATTGGGATAACATAGTCATGGTTGAAATGGTTGAGAAGACAAAAATTTCAATTGAAGGGAAAGAGGTTTCACCATTTTTAAACAAGTTGGACATCCATGTTCATTCTCACTTCAATTTGAAAGGGCATATTAAGGAAAAGAATACAAGAGGACAAAAGTAAGACATAAAACAATAGGACACTAAATGACGAGAAATAGAATGACAAAACACACAATGTCATGACACACATAACAATTATGTGGGAATTACATCTTATATCTATCATTTATTGTAATATATACATAAAATGAGCTGCATATAGATTGCATATACAAAGGCATAAAATACTGCTAATTTATAGTAGAGAAATATTGTGTAAGTGGTACATTGAAAGCTACACAATGACACCCAATATTAATAAGAGGAAATAAAGTTCGATTTGGAGTGTTAGTGGGGTTGACTTGCAGTTGGTAATTTATAAAGCTTCCACATTCGTGAAGACTTTGTTAATTTCACAATAGAAGGAGAAACATTTAAAATACATTTTCTTTAACTGTAGCTATAATTGTTAATCAAATTAATATATGAAGCTAGCTGTGGACACATAATTCAAGTGGAGTAATTTTTATATGAGAAAGTTTTAAGAAACTTTGCTTGCAAAGCATGGACATGTTTCTAGAACCAGAAAAACATCAAAATAAAATAAAATAATAAAAATCTCTCTCAAGCTTATCATTCTATTCAAGGGCTGATCCACCAATTTTATTTAAGACTTTTTGGTTGAAATGGGTTTTATCCATATCAACCATTCAACAACTTATAATTTTGTTGAAAGGCTGATAACTAAGAATTCATGATTTTTATTAGTTGAAATAGACTATGTTTGAGTTATTGAGAGGAAGGTGGTGTTTGTTTTTTTGACTTAATTTTAAATAGAATTTAAATTTAACTTAATACTAAATAGGAAGATTTGTAATTTAAGGATTGTAAAAGTAGTCTTGAAAGATCAATAGTTTTCACCTTATCAGACTATGAATATCAATTCATAGGGAGACTAAATGTAATGGATAAAAAGTCACAGATTTGAGCATATGGTGTCTTGTTGTCATTTCCATATGATATTGGAATTCGATTGATTATTTGTAATGAGATGTTGAATTAACTTTAAAATTAGATTCTAATGGAGGCAGTACTCCTATGGGTCCCATTGGTCTCCATTTTGAACTCATATGTCTTATTAATAAGAATTATGAGGGTCAGATTGACTTTAGGTTTACTTTTGTGTATAAAGGTATTTTGATAATTACATAAGGTTGAATAGGGGTAAGTAAATAAAATATCTAGATTAGTCTAATTGAATAATTAGTAAGTTTTATTAGGTTAATTAATTAATTAAAATCCATTTTAAGTTAGATTAAGTAACTTAAGCACTTAGTGGACTTAAGCCCAATGAAGAACCTTATAAATATCCTATTAAGGGTTAGAGTTTCATAATTTTTTTTAGAGAGTTGTTTATCACCTCTAGAAAAAGAACTATAGTCTCCACCCTCTCTTCCATTTCCATCGGAAGGGTGTAAAGACGAGATTCAAGTCATCGGGTGGAAAACTTTAGTTTATGATACTTTTACAACTTTGTTCTTCATCTTCATCACAATGATTTGATTTGAGAACATCCGAATATAAGGTATGCATTTTGTTAGCACTTTTTCAATCTTTATAAAGGATTAAAAAACTTTTTTTTTTTTTTTTTGTGTATAGAATTTAGAAAAACTTAGGATAGTAAAAACATGTTCTTAACCTGATTCAATCTTAGGAATCGAAAAGATTTGAGTTTCTCCCATCAATGTCTTTTGTAAAACTTCTAATATATATAAGTCGTGTACAATACAAGTAAAATGAATGTGTAAAATCAAATAATCAATTAATGTAAATAAGACATAAAGGGGGAACAAGAAACACAAATAATAAATTTATTAATGACTCGAAAAATGTTTCATTTGATGCTTTTTTAAGACTTTATCTCAACAAAACCAATATTAAATTTTTAAACATTTCACGTCATTATAATACTATTGAGTTTGTTAATAGAGTGAAGTTAGGTTACAATTTTGTTTTTTAAATATTTTTAAAATACAAAATATAAAATTAATTTTAAAATGACCTTTAATAATCTAGTTGCCCTTTTATTTTAAAATTTAATTATAAAATTAAAAAAAATCATATTTTAAATTCTTTAATGTCAACATATTATTATTTATGAAATCATTAGGTGAATATAAGAAATTTGTTTACACTTGATGAGGGAGGAGTGTTTTTTTTAAAATTAATTTATGCTCTTTTCCAATAAAAATAATAAAATTTAATTTAAAATTCATTAGAAAATCATGGGAGTACATTTAAAAAATTTTCTTGTTATATTAATTGCCAAAAGAAACAAAATTAAAATTATCAAGATTCTTAATTTTTATAAAATATAATTATAAACATATTTGAATTTTCTGTCTTTAAGAAATAAAAATAATAAAAACAGAGGTTTAAGTTAATTGATTTTTTATATTAAAAAAATATTTTCTTTTACTTTCCAGACTACAAAATCGTCGAAATTTATAACTTATGATGGATTCGACCGTATCCGATAATCCCTCCTCTCTGAACCCTCCTGCAACGAAGAGCCTCCGCCTCACAGCCTCAACCCGTTTGCCGTTTCCCTCCGCCGCTTTCCGCCGTTGTACCCAGGATGGTGAGCCAAAGGCAAAGGCTTGCTCGCCAAATCTACAAAAAGGCGCACCCGGAACTGTTCCCAAAAGCCGAGCCAGCAGCCCCCAAAGACCCAACCAAGAAGAAGAAAAAGAAGAGCAAGTTGAAGCCCAAGAGAGCAGAGATGAAAGGACCCAAGTCCACAGAGAAATCAGATAAATCAAAGCTTAGAAAACACCCACTTAGAGTTCCAGGCATGAAACCTGGCGAGAGCTGTTTCATCTGCAAAGCTAAAGACCATATCGCCAAACATTGCCCCGAGAAAGCTCAGTGGGAAAGGCACAAGGTTTGATTTTTCTTTGCAATTCTATTTGTTTTTGAATTTTTTTTTTCTTCTGGGCATTCCTTTAATCGAAGAAAACATGTGTCAATAGCTGAATCTCGTTCCCTTGGTTTTTGCTTATTAAATGTTGCAATTGCCAAACAATGTGGACACGTTATATCTGTTTCTGGTTTTGGTTTAGTAGTATTTGAGTGGATGAGAAGAGACTTGTAGTTGAAGTTGATGAGCGTTTTTCCCTGGTAATGCTTTAGTGATAGAAGATCACATGGGCATATACTTAAATGTTATGTAGATTTTGCCTTGGTATTTGAAGAGATGAGTAACATTGAAATTCTTCTGGTAATGGGAAATTTTATTTTTCAGTGAGGAGTTAATTGACAGTTGAGGTCTTGTTTGTTTGCAGATATGTTTGCTTTGTCGACAACGTGGACACAGTCTCAAGAACTGCCCTGATAAGGGTGAGGAAAAGTTGGATAAAAAATTGTGTTATAACTGTGGGGAAACAGGGCACTCACTTGCTAATTGCCCCCAACCTCTTCAAGAAGGTAATTTCCATTTCAGTTGATTTTGGAGTGTAGTTAATTTGATTATGCTTTGGGCAATGTATCTAAATAATGATGATATTGTTAACTTTAGAGAAACTTCAATAAGAAATTTGTTCTAGTTTGGTTGTCTTGGTGCTCTTTTTTCTTTTCCTTGCATTTTTCCTCAAATTTGTCAAGAACTAGACATTGCATAAGTAGTTGGGATCGAGCCATTTTCTAGTTAAGTTGATCAGAACATGCTCTGTTGTTATATGAGTATTAATGGGACAATATTTGTTTGAGTCTTATAGTTACACAAGTTTATATAATGTTTTACTCAATGAGATTGTTTATACCTAATTAGAAAGAACTATTTGACTTATTCTAGAAAATTGATTAGATTAAAAATTGAGCATCCTTGGGAATGAATAAGCTTAAAACTTTAATTAAATCTCATATTAGAAAATATTGTACTTCATGGCTATAATCCATATGGGTTAATTTAGAGATTCTTGAGTGTATGCTGAGTTGAAGTTGGGAATTGAGGGGGAATCCAAAATAAATCATTTAAATGAAGTAATAACAATTTTCTGGGTTTTCACCATCTCATTTAAAACTCAAGTGTATTTGGTCAATAATCCTATATGGGTTTTTATATATGAATCAATACAAGGAATATTTCACAGTGTGCATAGATGAAGGATCTACTCAAATTGATTTTGTAGATTGGTTGGGTTCCTATTGAGGGAGGGAGTAGTTTTTTTTCCCCTCTTTTTTGTTTTGCCTCTTGGTGCTTATCGTATACGTCTTGTGTACTCTTGTGCACTTGTTCTTTTAGTGCTTTTAATGTTTATTCTCTTATTTATCAAAAAGAAGAAGAAGAAGAAGAAGAAGAAGAAGAAGTAGAAGAAGCAATTCACATGATAAAGTTGGTGTTTCTTGAAAAAACTTTATTGATCATGACTCATGAGAATCTCATTGAGATGCAGCTAGCTGGAAAGAAATCCTTTATCTTATCATAACTGGGGTTGATTTAAGATAAAAGTCAGGTGAGGATTTTAAAGTAAGCCATGAATCAGGATGCTCCTATTTTGAAGAGATTGTGCAGTAAAATCTTGATCATGCAAAAGCTATGTTATTAATTTCTGTTCAGATAGGATTCTGCTTTCCCCACCCCATTACCAAAGGTGCCATTTTGTAGGAACTTGAATTTAGGACTTTTGGATGAATATTCAAAGGATTGAGGAAATATGGAATGACTTCAGGAATCATGTGTATGACATGACTTTACGATAGGAACTCAAAAAATTACAAAAAGGTTATAAAAACTTTAGGTAGTAAACTATTCATCATGTTCTGCGGAGCAAATACTAACATTAATAACACAAACACAGTCTAAACTTTGTTTATACCATCCAGATGCCAAATGTGATACAAATAGTAAAGGATGTTTATTCATTTTTGATATATTGTACAGTGGTTGAATACAGTATTGTGACCATGGATAGAATCTATGCTTTTGCTGCTGTCATAGTTTGGAAAGAGATAATTACCTTGACATAGCCCTAAACTTAACAGATGCATAAAAAAATTGTCGTCATTTTGTAAGGGTATATCCAAAACTTTATATTAACTCTGGGTGTAGTTAGCAGATGCTTGGATTTGGCGGGCAGAACTGCTCTTGATCTTTTCCTATGGGGAACATTTCTTGGCTGTTCACTAGCATTAGCTTCAGTTGCAGTTTGGTCTGGAAGTGCAGGTTCCCTTCCAGGGCAACAATCATTGACCAAAATTAAGGGAAATAACCTGTGCCCTGCTACTGGGCACTTAAGCCATGACTAGGCATAGCATGCATCTGAGAAGCAACTGCTTGATTCTTTCTTTTAAATTCCCTGGACAAAAGGTTGGCAGGATTTGATAATTTGATTTGATTGGAATGTGAATTTTGACTCAAAACTGTTTTGGAGATCTTCCAATCATGTGGGGGAATATGGTAAATTGACTGGTCCAAGCATCTTATATTGTGCATGGTGGAGGCAGGAGATAATTGGAAAATTTCCATTTAGATTTTGCTTCAATATTAGAACATCAGTGTGTAAGTTTGTGCACATGCATGCATATGTATTTATTCTCGCTGGCAATGGGAAAAATTTTGCTTGCACTACTCTGATTTTGAAGTATATGCTTGTGCTAACATACAAAATTGTTTACTAGATGATTTACTCTGATTTTAGAAAGTCTTTGCCCTTTTTTGGTTTATAATTCATATTGTGAGCTGTTTCTTTTTCTTTCTGGCTTGTGCTTTTCCTTTAATTATGTGGTTGGTTTTCATAATTGTATGAGGAGCTCAAGGTTTGGTGAAGGTTATTTCTCTAGATAGAGTTAAATAGTGAAAAGGGATTCATATAGCTGCTCAAGTAGCTGGAATTTAGGTTTTTGCCAGGTTGAGTAGTGGATGCATGACTCAACTCAAATTTGAACATATGAAAGATGCTTTACATAAATTACAAGGAACTATAAGTTTTTGTTTTTCATTCTTTTGTGTTTTGGTTGTCAGGATGTGCATAACTGTCTCGTCTGAATCAAATTCTAGGTTTTCCAGTTGATTTTTGATATCATGGCTTCAATCAAACCGTCATGGCTTCAATCAAACCATCATAAGCTTGGGCCTTATATATGTGATGTAGTACAAGCCCAAAATGTGTGGGTTAAATCATCTTTTATGCACAACATAATGCAGGATAGAGCGAGTCTGATGACTTAGTTCAAATTTGTGCTTACCATCATCTACCCTGACCTGAATTGTGAATGTTTCTCTTTGGTAATGCAGGGGGAACGAAATTTGCCAGTTGCTTTATTTGTAATGAGCGTGGACATTTGAGTAAGAACTGCCCCAAAAATTCTCATGGGATCTATCCAAAGGTATATTTACTCTTGGTATTTGATGTTGAACTTTTTTGTAACAGTGAAAGTTGTATTGTAGGAATAACTCGTAGAACATACATGCTCTCCGATTACTGTTTTTGAGCCTTGCTGGTGCCTATTGAACCTTCATTTTTCTCAGCTTCTCTCAGAGATCTTAACATCTTTCATATGGTTTTTGTACAGGGCGGTTGTTGTAAAATATGTGGTGGGGTTACACATTTGGCCAAAGATTGTCCTAACAAAGGCTGCAACAACAGTCCAGTTGCTGCAATTGCTGGAGGTAACACGTGCAAGTTTTTATGAATTAATGTTCTTAATTTCTTCCATTCCTATTTAATGTTAAATTCTCATGTGATATTTTGTTCCCAGGTATTAAACATGAAGAGAGGCCAAAGGTAACCAAGTTTGTGAGTGGAGACGATCTTGATGATGACTTTATGGTAGCTGACACATATACTGGCTATAAAGAGAAGTCTTCTGAGGCAAAAGTTCATCCAACTCCTGAGTCGAAAAACAGTCATGTAAAACCAAAAAAGAAGCAAGGTCCTAACGTTGTGAATTTTGTAGGATGATGACTTTATGTCATTAGAATGACATGCAGAACCCAGAATTTTTTGGATAATCTTATACATCGAGGTTTTTTGTTTTTTGTTGTTACCACAAATTGGTTTTGTTTTTATTACTGGGTGGTGATTTCTCGACAGATTATCTTGCAACCTATTAGGTGTACTGGAATGCTTAGTAAAGAACAGAGAAGGGGATTGCTAAAATAATCAGGTGTTGGAAATTAGATTTCATAGCATTTGTTGCTGGACTTCCAATTTTCCATTTTTTTCTCCTGCATTTTCTTGGCAAGTTGGACACCAACCAGGGTGATGGAACCCATTCTTTAATGTTTCTTGTGGATTGTGAGCAATGTTCTCCCCATGTTGGAACTTGAAATCAGTCTATTTTTCATGCCAACATTAATATGTCGGATTGGGATATGCCATAGAATTTTTTTTCTTCCGGAAAACTATGTTCTTTCCCCTATTTGGTTTGGCAGCTTGTCCCGGTGTTACTGAATATGAGTCCAAGTTTGGGTTGGATTGGTTTATCAAAATGATTGGGTAAAGGGTGGATAAAACTAGGTGTAAAAAGGCATCGATGAAAAAAAAAATGGAAGGGAAGAAAAACATAAAAATGCAGTCTAACCAACATCATTGGTTAATGTTTTGGTTTGATTTAGATGATCCGGTTTGATTTAGATGATCCATTAAATTTTTATTTGTTTTTAAATTTTCACTTACACCCCTTATTAGAACATGTTGAATTAGATCAAATCACCATGTCTCTTCCTTTCAAGTTGAGGGCCTTGATGACTCCTTTTATTCTTGGAAATCTTATGCTGTAGAGTCATTCTTGGAAATCTTATGCTCTACTGACTAATTATAGTTATGTAATGAGAACCAAGTAAAAATGGAGTTCTACCTTCCAATGTTATTGCAAAACATAACTATTTAATCACTTATACATTTTAAAAGGTAATATAGGTGAAAATCCATTTAGATAGATCAAGTCATTTTCATGAAAAATAGGAGGAAAACAGAAAAAAAAAAGAAAAAAGAAAAAAAGAAAAGAAAAAGGAAAACAGAGGAGGAGTCAACAATGGCCTAAAATTATATAACTTGGCCAAGAGAATTCCTAGCCTCAAAATTTTGTTATTCTCCACAATTTTCTCTTCCTTCAAAAGCCTGCCTTTCATGTTTTCCCCATAATCAAGGATCTCCCTCTTCTCTCCTATACTCCCATTTCTCCCTTTTCTTTTCTTCTCTTTCTCTTTTCACAAGGGCTCCCTGTCTCTAATTGGAGGACACCATGGTATGTTTGCTTTCATTTTCATGTTCTACTATCTTAACAAAACCATAAAGAAGAACAAAGCAAATATGATCAAACATTTGGTTTCAACAGAGTCATTATGTTTTGATTGAATTTCATTGCATCTACAACCAAGCAAATGTTGTAGACTGATGGGATTTGAAGATTTCTTTTTTTTTTTGTCAATTATTTTGTTAGCTACAGACAGATTAATATTTCATTGATAACAAAATCTATAATCCTTGAACATTATGCAATTTATTTTTTTAAATAAAATCTGTTTTTTAGTTTTAATCTTATATTTAATGTGGGAGCCTTCCTTCAAGAAATGTCATTTTGTAATGTTATAATGTTAGGCTACCTCACAGATCATGGTTTGTATCAGGGGAAGAAAAGAAAAATGGAACCATATATATTCAATCATTCAATGTCACATTTCATGGAAAACAAAAATTTTGTGATTTATGCCTTGATTTTTCCTGTGAAAACAATATGGGATAGGCAAATTCGGCATCTGGAATGGCGGTGAATGATGAGTGTAAGCTCAAGTTCTTGGAGCTAAAAGCAAAGAGGAACCACAGGTTCATTGTATTCAAGATTGAGGAGAAGATTCAGCAGGTGGTGGTTGAGAAGCTTGGAAGCCCAGACGAAAGCTATGATGCTTTCACCTCCTCTCTCCCTGCTAATGAATGTCGCTATGCTGTCTTTGATTTTGATTTTACCACTGATGAGAACTGCCAGAAAAGCAAGATTTTCTTCATTGCATGGTAATGTACTTGTAGTACAATTCATCTTTGAATGAACAAATATGCTTCCATATATATGTATATAAATGAATGAAAATGGATGGATATTTGTAGGGCACCGGATACATCGAGGGTGAGAAGTAAGATGCTGTATGCGAGCTCCAAGGATAGATTCAAGAGGGAATTGGATGGAATTCAAGTCGAGTTGCAAGCAACGGATCCAAGTGAAATGAGCCTTGACATTGTAAAATCACGGGCACTGTAAACACTCATCTTGCTCCTCTTCTCCTGCATCCATCTCTGCTGCCTCTCCCCAGTACCGTTACGTTTTGTGAGCATTATTTACATATATATCTTTTTGTTTTCTGGTTCATGGGTTTATACTAAACCATGCAGTGTAATGTAATACTATGAATGCTTCTGCCTTTTTAGTACTCTTCTTGTTTTGTGACAAACTATATATTTTTTAGCACATACCTAATATCATGTTTTCACATATATATGAGTTATGCAATTACGTACATGTAAGTCCTAGATTATTTAGTGCGATGGATGCATTTTAGCAGCTAAACCTCGTACAAGATTCATTTATATATGCGCTGTCTGGTCTTCACAGTAACTAATCTGAAGTTGGCAGTGCACCTTTCGCTCTCTATCTAAGTAAATTAAGCAGCTGGGATCTGAAAATTAGTGAAGGGTAGATCTTTATCTTCCATTTTTACTTCAATTTGAATTTTGGAAACTTGAGTATACTGGAACTTGTCTTGCAAGTGATCATTTCATGCTAAATTTGGTTCTTATTTCTTTGTAGGAACGGAAAATATAAGAATGAACGAAAATGGAAATGAAGAATGGAAGAAAAGAAAAAATGAAAGAAAAATAAAATAAGAGTAACTTAAACTTAATAATTTTTTTTGGCATGATTCTCTAAATTTATTTTTCTCTTTTTTTTCTCTCTATTAAAAAAAATGAGAATGTGTAAGTTTTGAAATAATACTTATCATATTATTTTGGCTTCTCTTTTACTTTTTTTTTTTTCTTTCTCTATTACTTTCTATGATTTAATTGTTCATAATAAAGGGTTAACTCCCTTGAGGATCTCCTAATGCCACCGGAATAGCATTAGGCATCAAAGGCAAAGGTAGGGCCATTTATTTGACTTACCCAAGGTGTGATCATTGACCACAACCAAAGTGAAAGTGGATGTTAATTGCAGAATTTAGGTTTGGAAAGGTGGGTTATTCTTTTCTTAGTACCCTTTTCGTTTTGTAAGCATCATCATTTTTCACTTTCCGTTGCCCAATTTTTGAAATGCTTGGTACAACTTCTTGATGGTCTGGAAACTAAATGTTTTGTAGAAGGGGTTCACAATACTATGCTACGAATTTAAATAAAAATTGTTCGAGGTGATATCAATTTTCCTTAATGAGATGAGTAAGATGCTTTTACCAAAAAAAAAAAGTTCTAAAATTTAAAATTATATATCGCACATAAATTTTTCCTTTAGTGTTGCAAGTTCAATCTATGTTCGAAGTTGCTGCAAATGGCTACTTAGTCGTTTAAGAAGTGGAAATTCGACTAGTGTAGCACTCTTAGGCCCTCGTGTCACTAATGATATGACACAATTTGTGTGAAGAAGTTCTACGAAGACTTCAAAATAAAGAGCTTCTACTTTATTCTGCGCTTATGGCAACAACTAAGTGGAAGCAACGAACAAGACGCTACTATATGCCTTCAAGAAACAGCTTCAATGGTCTAAGTGTAGATGGGTGGAAGAGCTACTAAGGTCTTATGTGTGGGACCCCATGGTTGTCTAGACGCTAGTTGTGCAAAGAGGCATGCGGGTGACATCCTGATTTACTGCATGCAATAAAGACTTGGAAACGTTGCACAAGAATTAACTCCAACAAATAATTGTCCACGAACTGTTCATCTTTAGGCTAAGAACCATTAGAGCCAATTATTAACAATTATGATATTAATGAAACATCAAAAACGTTGAAGACCACATGCCATCAAACAATCATAGCAAGGTAAGCTCGACAGTTCCATACTAAATGTCACACCCCTGAAGATCACACTAAATTTTTCACAAGTGTGCGATGCTAAGGACCCTTCCTTAGCCAACCTTCCTTCCCAGCCTTTTCAAAAACAAAGTAAGAGCAAAGTAACAGGGACACCAACGATTTACAGGAAACCTTTCCCAACTTGTATTAATTCACTCTACAAGACAAAATTGTTTCCCCTGAGTCAGAGTACAAATCTTCACACCCCAAGCATTAAGAGAACCCTATTCCAATCTCTCACTCTCTGTTTCAAGGATGTAGGAGCCCTTTTAAAAGACTCAGACTACAGTTACATTTTTGAATTTCCAAATTCAAAAGTTGGAGCCAATCTAGTGGTTATGCAACTGGTCAGAACCGCCCATAACTGCCTTGCATAACCACCCACCACCCAAATAGTGGCCTGCTCGTGAACCACCCACTTGCACCAACCATCAGCACCTCAACCAACTGCAAGTCAATTGACTGCTTGACTTGATCACTTGATGTCCCAACTAGCTGCCACTAGCTAGCTGCACTGCCATCTCCTCAAGCCTTTCTCACCAAGCTGTTGGAGAGTCTCCCTAACAAGCTGTCTCATTCCCAGCAAGGTGCCTCTTATGACCGCGTGCCCATCAGCGTGTCTTTGATCAAGGCCTTCTAAGCCAGGCAGCGTGCACCAATCAGCTGACCAAGTGTCTGGTGCATCAGTGTGCCTTCCCCCACACTGATGTGTGAACCCATGTCATATCTAGGTGCCCATGGTTTGGGCATGTTGCTTGCTTCCACTGTCATGTCCAGCTCCATAGCAACGAGCCATGACATTGCGTCCATGGTTAATCCTTCTTGGTGCATAGGGCATTGCGCCCTTGTGTTGTGCGTAGACATCATGGGTGTGAGTCAGTTGTTGTCTAGTGCGCCATCAAGCCATGACATTGCACCCATGGCTTCCTCAGGTGGCTCATCGCACAAGGTTTAGGCGTCCTCGTGCCTACACGGGGAAGAGGTAGGTTGCACCAGGACCCGTGCCATTACGGTCACGAGGTGCACACCGCACATGTCGTGAAGCCCATGTGTGCGTTCTCGAGTGTCGTCCGTGTGTCCTAGGCACGCCCAAGGTCATGTCATGGTGCCCCCTTGGTGTGGTCAAGGTTGTGCTCCCCCCTTTGAGTCACTTATCCCCCCTCCCCCCCTTAAAGAGCAATACGGGTCATTTTCATTGTTTCTAGATGAGACATCAATATGCCTGAGGAGACATAATGGAATATTAAATAAATATAAATTAAATTCTAAAAGTAGCCCTCAACCTTCATCTACACCACCTAAGTCTGGTGCGCACGCGGTGCCCATTTTGTGCGCACGCGATGCCCATCTGGTGCGCGTGCGGTGCACATTTGGCTCGTTCGCAGTGCATGTCTGGCCTGCTCGCGATGTGCGTATGGCTCGCCCGCAGTGTGTGTCTGGCTCACACATGGCCTCCTCACTAGCTCCTAGAGTTTGAACCACCAAACCTCCAGGTTTTCCTTGCTTTCTCCATCTAGGCTCTCATGGGTGCAAGGCCTACCCATGAGGCCTTTTCCTCCATGGTAGAGTTAAGTGGCTAAGGAGCTGACACTAAACCTATACCAACTTTTCCAAGGAATGACATAAGCTTTGAAGGGGCATGAATGGAAAACCCATCCGAACACTTCTTATTGTAAGAACATTTGCTACTTGAATTCAGACACTCCTTGTTGCAGCCACTTTGATTTGCGAGGGTAATTGAATGAGAATATTGTTGGCCTTGTACCATATAGAACCACCTAAAAAAAGCTAATAAGGGAAACACCGTTCTTTGTGACATATGGTGTGGAAGCTATAATCCCAATAAAGATAGGGATGTGCACTCTTCTGGCTACTTTTTTTTCTAAGCCCGAGCACGAAGATACCCAACTTGCAACACTTTGGGCAGATGAAACCTAAGAAACTTCAAAGATCTAGTTGATGACAACTTATTGTCGCAAGTTATGATGCAATATGAAAAGAGGGAAAAAGCTAAGTGCTTCCAAGCGGAGGGAGCAGAAGCCTCAAATCAACATTGAATTGCTCGAGTTAAGTACATCTCACTTGCTAAGGAGTTGGTCATAAAATCCAACTCCTAGGTTTCTATTGGGGACCAAACGCCCATGTTGTTTTGGATAGAATATACTGACTTGAATTTGGACACAATTGACTCCTCCCTACATTCCCCGGTGCATTGGCCCCTCTTCTCTTAGATTTTTGTGTCTGCTAGAGGATCCTATCTCACTAACTCTATCTTATACAATGAAGGCAAGGAGCTCAATAGGAACATGTCACTTCTTGGAACCAACAAAACATAGGAGTTAGATCCTCGTACTTGGTCCTAAGATGACCACATGCACAAGCCTATCTAGGTCAAATATGAGATTTGGGCTTGACATTCAAGGCAATTAAAAAAACTCTCCCTAGGACACTCCTTTGGTCACTCAAGCATAAGTAGCATGGGGCACCAAAGGCCACTTTATGTCAAAGTTTGAAGAAAAAGAAAGGATAAACCATGAAGGTATAACTAACATATGTTAAGATATGTAGAATCTAATTATTATGCTAATAGTGAGGGTATTTTAAGTTAGGGTATTTTTGAGATTTTACACATGTGATTTAGTTACCCTATTTATATTATATATTTAGGGTAGTAACTTTTAGACAGAGATAAGTTTTTTTTTTTTTGGTATTGAGAGAGATTAAAAAATGTAGAGAGAAAAACTTAGAGGGTGAGACGTTTTGGGATTCTCTTGTACTCTCTTTTTATCATAATGAAAATTTGTATTGGCTATAAGTAAATGTAACTCTCACATTATTCAAGACTTCTTTCCTTCTGGTAAAAAACATGCAACAAGAAATAGTACTAGGAACCCCCTTCTTAAAGTCTCTTTTCCGTATATAGAAGGATTCAATGAAAATCAAATCCCTACTAAGGCAAGATTGATTCAAATGAACCTAGAAATATTATAATATTGTAAAAAAGAGGGATACAAGATCTCTAAAAACTTAATTAGAGAAAACCACTCTCCTTGGAATTGTATTGCTTTTTATGTTAAAAAATCCTTCGAGATTGAAAGAGGTGACTTGTAATCAATTATAAGCCTTTAAATAAGGTTCTCAAATGGATTAGGTACCCTATACCTAATAAAATAGACCTTATTGGATGTCCACATAATGCTTCAATCTTTTCAAAATTTGATATAAAGTCAAGATTTTGGCAAATCCAACTTCATGAAAAAGACATGTATAAAACTACTTTCACTGTTCCATTTGGATATTATGGATGTAATGTGATAACATTTGGTTTGAAGAATGCTTCTTTAGAATTTCAAAATATAATGAACAAAATCTTCAATCCCCAAATTAGTTTTACTAATATATATTGATGATGTGCTTATATTTTCAAATTATATTAAGCATCACTTCAAACACTTAACTATTTTTTAAAAGATTATTAAGGAAAATGGATTGGTTGTATGGCCCCTAGGATTCAATTGTTTCAACCTAAGATAAGATTCTTAGGATTTGAGATATATCAAGAGATGATCAAGCCAATTCAAAGATCAATTGAATTTGCAAACAAGTTTTCTGATGAAATAAAAGACAAAAATCAACTTCAAAATTTTTAGGAAGTCTAAATTATGTATCAAACTTCTATCCTAACCTTAGAACAATAATCAAACATGATCAAATTTGAAAGACGCCCCACACTCGTAGGAAGAGTTCCATTAATCAACGGATTATCATCAAGATTTAACACACTCAAGGAGGATAAGTTTCCTATGGATGAAGGAATGTTGCCATGAAGGGAATTGATAGAAAGATCAAGATATTCTAGATATTTGAATTGCCCCAAGGACTTTGGAATTTGCCCCTTGAATTGATAGAAAGATTGAGATATTCTAGATATTTGAAAACGCAAGACTACTGAGATTAAACAACCAATTTGGCAATTCTTGATTGGTACTGTTGTAAGACAAATCAAGGAATGTGAGTGATGAGAAATTGGCATATCCGAGAGATGAAGTCATATTGCTATCAAGTTGATAATCCGACAAGTGCAGCTCTAAAGGGGAAGGGAGCATACCTATGGGTTCAAGCCAGTGGCGTCCCCTGTGAAGGTCAATCCCATCTATGTCTAAGTATTTCAATGAAGAAAGATGAGAAATCCAACTCAAGTTTTCAATAAAAAGCCCATTACCTCTCAGATTCAGGTGACGAAGGTTGGATATATTTCCAAGCTGAGGAGGAACTAGTCCACCAAAACAGGCAGAGGAGAGGTCCAGGAATCTTATACTCCCCATGGAACCCAAAAAACTTGGAATGCTGATCAAGTCCCAGTGAGCCAAAAACTCTAGTTTGAGCAAAGCAGAACTAATCTCACCTCCCAAATTCAAATCAGCAAGTTTGAGTTTGAGAACTCGAGAACTGGCATTGCTGCAGTGGACTCCTCGCCATCCACAACAGTCTTTAATAGACCAAGAAGAGAGCTGGTTTTCAGGGTCAAGGAGAGCTTGTTTCTCCTTTTCATTACAAACCAAGTTGTTTGCCCTGCATGAACGTAAAATTGTTGAGCACAGCAACCAAAGCAAGAGAACACACAGAATTATTGCTTTCAATTTTCTCATGACGGCTGAACGGCACAGTAGAGGAAGAGTTCAGAAAACGAAAACAAAATATTCGTCCACTAGCTGGGGCGTTGAGTATTTATTTAAGGTGGATTTGGCCTATCCCAGCTCCATAATCTTTAGAGTCCATCCGTCTCCTGGAAATTTAGTGGAAAAGAAGGAAGGAAAGAAGATAGTGAGGATGAATTGAAGTGCAACGAAAAAGGAAAAAGAAAAATTAGGAGTCAATAAATTGTTATTATTATTATTATTATGTTTATCCAAATTTACTTTTTATTTTCTCTTTTGTATAAGGAATGAAATCTCTTTCAAATATATAAAATATTGAATAAATTTTATTATACTTGTGTTTTTTCTTTCTTAGTAAATATAAATTCTCTGATACTGTTTTTTTCTTTCTTATTATTTTGGAAAATTCTATGGTACTGAAGCATTTCTTCACATGTGACTTATTACCCTTGGTGGAAAATTGTGGGTATGGTACAGAAAATGAGATTTTGGTGCAAGCATTACCCATTTTGGAAAAGGAGATTTTGATACCAAAGCATTATACATTTTGTAATCATACATTTATAGGCTTTCACATTTGAGCTTTTAAGACTTTGGATGGGAGTTGGTGGTTCCACCCTAGAATTGGGCATAAGTCCTAAAATTTCCGGTCAACAAAAATTATTAATGAACATATGAGATGTTAACAATTATGATGGAAAGTTATTTGCTCCCATTTAAATGGTTTAGTTTGGGGTTAATGACTAATTTAGAAAAAATAATTTGTTTTAGCATTTTAATCATACCTCAATCATAAATATATGTAAATGATTCAAATATTAATTACTCATACTTGAAATCAAACTAATTAATAAATTTAATTATAATAACTGAATAAATTAATTATGATAAAATTAATGAAGACTATCATTTCCTGAGTTATCTTAAGTTCAACTTTATAATTCACTTAACACAAAAAATTGTTCATGCTAAGGAAAAATTTTTAAAAATATTAATTATCATAATAAAATATTTTTGTTTGAAAGTCTACCAATACTAAGAAAAATAGAGATGCAACAAAAACTAGGTAAATTATATACAAAGAAGGATATGAATTAAAAAAACATAAGTGATATTAAAGTTTAGAATCAACTCAAAAAGAACTATTTATGTTGATAAAAAAGTTTAAAGATATATTAGTTATTTAGAAAATTCTTTTTTTCTTTTTTCATTCCTAGAACCAAGGCTATCAAATTTGCAAGACGCCTCACTCTTGTCAAAAAAATTTAACATGCTCAAGGAGAATAAGTTTCCTATAGGTGAAAGATTAATGTTGCCACAAAGAGAGTCGATGAAAAGATCAAGATATTCTAGATATTTGAATTGCCCCAAGGACTTTGATATTTGATAAGACTTAAAATCTTTAGTACCAAGATTAAAAAACCAATTTGGCATTTTTTTGATTGAAATTGTTCTTAGAGAGATTAAGGAAATTGAGAGATGTGAAATTGATATTCCTGAGAGATGAAACCATTTTTCTATCAAGTGATATGCCAACAAGTGCAACTCTGAAAGAGAAGAAACATAGACATAGATTCAAGCATATGGACTTCCTTGTGAAGGTCAACTTTTACCATGTTTAGGTACTTCAAAAAAGAAAGATGAGAAATCTAAAGAAAATGTTCAAGAAAATTATTTTCTCCTATTGGAATATCTCATGAAAAAATATTAAAGAAAATTAAATATAGTTCAAATTAATTTAAAATTTATTTATTTTTAAATTATTTAATTTTTGTATCAAAGAGTTAAAATAAGAAAAATAATTTTAAAATAGCATATAAAAATAATTTATTCATTTTAAATCTTTTTTTTTTCTTTACTTTTTCTCTTTATTTTTTTCTTCACATTTTCTTTCAAATTTCTTGGGAACTCAACATAGCCTAAAAGTTTCTAAAAATATATTACATTATTATCTTTTAATCGATGTGCGGGTAAAGGAGAAACAACTTTGAGTCTCGTAGGTTGAATCTCGGAGCCAATTCCAAACAATGTGTATAACTAGTCTCTCCACTACATATTGATATGTCTTCATTTTTAAAGATAAATTTATATTATGAAATTGTGAATGTGTAACTTTATTTCGTTCATAAATTGTAAAATGTTTTGTCTTTATTTGTATTTAGTTGAATATATATAATTCTATATATTCAAAATGATATATTGCTAATTTTAATGATGACTAATTAAGAAAAATTAAAAAAGAAAAAAAAATCCATCCAAATGGAACCTAAAGACAAAATAAGAGAAATAAAATGTTATTGCCCCTGGGTCTTAGCTTCACCTCACATTAAAATGGCAAGCAACTGACATTATGGTTGAACACAACTACTGAAGGGTCTTTTATTAATTGAAGGGCTAGAATTGCAAGTTTAATAAGGTATGAAGTTGGTACCTTAGAATATTACGTTAAAACACACCACATGTTGACTTTATTATGATATAACAACCCATGACCAAGTAGCAGTGATTAGGATACAACAGGAAATAAAAGAGTAGCAACTACATCATGATGAACAAGAACATCAATAAAGTTGATAAATTACTGCAATTCCAAGTACATTCCACTTGAGTACAGATCTTTCCACCACGCCATTGAAGTATGGACTGCACCCTGAAACATATTTGGAACAAGCTTAAACAACTATAATATGTAGAGCATGTCTATTATATGATTGACATTCTTAGGGATGAGCCCATGATGAATGTTCAGAAGAAAAATATTCCAAGTGGTTACACGATTCCATCATAAAAATATATATATATAGTTCTTCTCCATGATCTTTCACCTATCCCCTCCTATTCTGTGAGCATTATCCTTTTGCATATGCTGATGAAAAATACTTGTAAGTCATAGATCATTTAGTGAGCTTAAAAGCTTTGGAAGACTACTACTATATATAACAAGCAAGTGGCAGGTCTAGATTAAGAGCTAAGAAGGCACTTCACCTGGACATGTTTTTCTTAAGATTCACCACTACCTCTTTCCTCCATTCTTTCCTGTTTGCAGCTCCTTGGACATCTCAAACCTGTCAAAATCGAATTCCATTTTATTCCTGAAATTTGGTCATAGTGGGTTAATGTTTGTATTTGAAAACGAAGTACTCTGCTGAAGCATTTGAATAAATGAATGAGAGGAAGATGGAAAACCTATATCTTTCACTTACTGATGCGGTATCTTCTGAAATGGTAGCGGAGCCAGCTCAGTTTTAGCACTGTCGCCAAATAAACCCGGTCTTTGATGTTGTCAAGGAACTTGAAGTAAGCATGCCTCCAAGCTCTCTTGCATAGAAGAGCACCACAGACTCCCCAAAAGCTCACTATGAATCCAGTTCCCATACCAATATAAAACCATGATCTTTCGAAGCCGTCTCCATTTTCATCACTGGGATTCGGATTTTCATTCTCTGTGCAGTTTTTCAAGAGAGGAGCTCCACAAAGTTCAGGGTTGCCAATGAAATCAAGAGCATCAAAGCTCTGAAGCTGTGTGCTTGAAGGAATTCTTCCAGAGAAATTGTTGTATGACAAGTCCAAGTGACTAAGAAATGTCAAATTAATGATGCTTTGAGGAATTTCACCCGAAAGATGGTTGTTCGAGAGATCTAGAGACTCTAAATATCCAATAACCCCGATTTTCTCTGGCATCCTTCCCATTAAATTATTTCGAGACAAGTTCAAAGACTGCAATCCAAAAAGACTATAGATTTCAGAAGGGATTCCTCCTGACAAATTGTTACTTGAAAGGTCGACTATCCTCACTAATGGAAGGATACTACCGTATCTTGATTCCCTGCCTTTAATGACCAACAAAATATTCTCTGTGTATCGAATGTAAATTATATGATATTTTAAAGCATTAAATTTATCATCAATTGGACTGGGACTTGTAGCCATTGCACTGATATTTTTCAAGCACTTCGGTATGAATCCAGATAACCTGTTATCAGCAAGATCCAATACTATAAGAGAAGAAAGTCGGCATATCTGTGGAGGAATATCCCCAAAGAATTCATTGGATCTTAACCGTAGAACCATTAGATGTGTTCTTTCTCCTATCCAGCTAGGTATGTTTCCGGTAAGTTTATTTCCAGCAAAATCTATGAGGCCCAAAAATGTGCAGTTTCTGAGTGACAATGGTATACCTCCTGAAAAGCTATTATTGTGCAAATGCAATGCCTTGAGAGAAAATAAAGAGCCAATCAATTCAGGAATTTTACCTGATAGATTGTTGCTTCCCAAGTTTAAATGAGTCAAAGATTGCCAGTGCAGCAAACAATGAGGAAGTTCCCCTGACAAAGCGTTATATGGTATGTAGAGTATCTCCAGTTTGCTTCTTCCATTCATCTTTTGGCACAAGAAAGAGGAAATCTGTCCGGATAATGAATTATTGGACATACGCAACGCAACAACATTTGGTGACAAATGTGGTAATTGACCCGTGAAGCAATTAGAATTTATAGAGAAGATAGTACTATTTAGCAGAACTTGGGATAAATCTCCACTTATCTGGTTATGATCAAGATTGATAGTTTGAAGATGTGAAGCCCACTTCCAGAACCACTTTGGAGCTGTGTCCACAATTCCTGCCTCGTACAACTCTAAAATCTGCAGGGATCTTTGTGTTTGTAGCCATAGAGGAAACCTGGGACCCATCTTGCAAAAACCCATTCCTGGAAGAACATGGTATCATTTATCAGACTACTTGTTCCAATACACCCCAGCAAAATGGAGTCGCTGAATGGAAAAATCGGCACTTGTTAGAGGTTGTTCGTGCTTCCTTGATATGAGCAAAAATATTAAGGAAACTAATTTTTTGTATTTAGTTTTACGATGAAAAATATAAAAGAAAATCATTTGACCCCATTGGTTTGAATTTTATCAAATACTTCTCTTATTTTCAGTAAAAGATAAGGTGAATAAAAATTATAAATAAAAAAAATATAAAAGGTATTTAATGAAATTTTAAACCAATAAGGGTTAGATGTTTCTATCCAAAACCATAAAGAAGATGAATGAAATTAACCTTCTAAAATAATTAATTGGTTTCAATTTTTTTTTTCACTTTTTCTTTCCTTATATTTTCCTCTTTATTTTCTTTCCTTCACATTCTCCCTTATATTTACAAAAACCAAACTTAGCCTAAAGGTAATCAACTGCCCCCCAAAATCTTCACTATTATCCAAATACAAGGACTTATAGTCCATGTAAATGCATCAAGACAAATTTTACAAGACCTCAAAAAAGATGACTCATGCCAAGGGAGAAACTGGGATCCAAAATGCAAGAACTTAATGTCATACAATCAATGTTTAAAACAAGTAGAGGGGCCTTTTGAGTTCATATAATTGATTACTTAAAAGTTGTGGTTTGCTAAAGTAGAATGACAATTGTTCCTCACTAATTTCTTTCCCTTCCATTCTCCCTCAAATTTTTCAAAAACCAAACTTAGCCTAAAGTTAATCAACTAAACGCAAAGTCTTCACTATTATCAAATGCAAGGACTTATAGTTCATGGTAAATGCATAGAGACAAACTGCCCAAGACCTCCATAAAGATGACTTATGCCAAGGGAGAAATTGTGATCCAAAATGTAATATTTTAATGCCACATAATACATGTTTAAAACAAGTGGAGGGGCCTTTAAGTTCATATAGTTGATTACTTGAAAGCTATGGGTTTTCTAATGCAAATTTCTAAGTTTAGAATGACAATTTTTTTTCTTTGTATTTATTTCCAATGCCCTCTCAAGTTTTCCAAAAACCATACCTAACCTAAAGTTAATCAACTAATCCAAAAGTCTTCACAATTATCAAATACAAAGACTTGTAGTTCATGGTAAACACATGAAGACAAACTTCCTAAGACTTCCATAAAGATGACGCAAAATGACAATTTCCCCTCACTATTTTATTTCCCTCCCATTCTCCCTCAAATTTCCAAAAATCAAACTTAACCTTAAAGTCATTCAACTGATCCCAAAAGTCTTTACTATAATTAAATACAATGATTTATAGTTCACGATAAACGCATGGTGACAAACTTCCTAAGACCTCCACAAAAGATGACTCATGCCAAGCAATCCAAAATGCAAGAATTTAATGCCATATAATTGATGTTTAAAACACGTGGAGGGGCCCTTTGAGTTCATATAGTTGATTACTTGAAAGCTATGGATTTGCTAATGCAGATTTCTAGGTTTAGAATGACAATTTTTTTTCCCTTATATTTATTTCCTATGCATTCCCTCTCAAATTTTCTAAAAACCAAACCTAGCATAAAGTTAATCAACTAACCCCAAAGTCTTCACTACTATCAAATACAAGGACTTATAGTTCATGGTAAACGCATGGAGACAAACTTCCCAAGACCTCCATAAATATGACTTTTACCAAGGGAGAAATTGTGACCCAAAATGCAAGAATTTAATGTCATATAATCAATGTTTAAAACAAGTGGGGGGCCCGTTGAGTTCATATAATTGATTACTTGAAAGTTATGGTTTGCTTAGGTATATTTTTGGGTGTAGAATTATAATTTTTTCCTCTTTATTTTTTTTCTCTCACATTTTCCCTCAAATTTTTCAAAAACTAGATTTAACCTAAAGTTATTCAACTGACCCCAAAAGAAGCAGAGGCATATATATATAATATAATTCAAGGGCTCCTTATGGTTACAAGCTCATGTTTTCTGCAATCAAAACCCCACAAGTAACATAAAAAATCAGTTTTTTCTTTTTACCAATATATACTATTTCATGGAAAATGATTTTCCTCCTATATTTTGTTAATCCAATATGTACTTTTTTAAGTGTTTTGCCTCCAAATTGCAAGACATTGGGTCAATGGCTGGGTTTTCATATCAATGACTTTCTTTGATGCATTTTCTGCATTCTCCACGACATAAATGTTAAAATAATAATAATAATAATAAAAGGCACTTAAGGCTCCTTTGGATTTGTCCAAATGTTGGACTGCCGCTCAAAGAGAACAATAAAGTCAATCAACTGATCTCGAAAGTCTTTGAGTACCATTCAAATTTGTGGACTTAGACCATCGGGTAAACTCTAGGAAACAAACTATCAAGACTTGTGAAGATCTCTCTTTACTTCAATAATTTAATATCTGAAAAAGATTTCCTTGGCTTTGAAAATTAAGCTTGTGCTTCCCCCAAATCCCAATTCTATTAACATTTCAATGGGGATGGAGCTAAAGCACCACCATCTTAGTTTCCTCATTTTGCTCTTTGTTACTCTATTTCTAGCAAAACTGAGTCAATATGATTTCGAAACTTCTAAGTGGCTGTTTTATTAGCTGAAATACCTGCAAATGATATCCATGAAAATATCTGAATGCTCATCTTATGATGATATATAACAAGAAGTAACCTAGCTAGTATAACGTACATAACAGCAAATAACATAGAATAAAGTATAATATCCATAACAACACCACCAAGTTGATAATTAGAAGAGCAATTCTAAATGCTGCAGACTTGAGAGCAAAATCTTGAGGCGTCTCAGTGCTGAAGTTGTGGAAACATGTCACCTTGATGAGGTTATGTGCTCCCTGCAAATATTTAAAACCAGGTTATAATGAACTAATAGAAAGGTTTAGTTTGGCAATGGAATAATACAAATTTTGAAATGACAAGTTACTTTTCTTCTTCAATCTTCTCCTCTTCTTTCATTTTAGAGGCATCAGAACACTAGTACAATAAGAAAATATCGGGTTAAAAGGGTTAAGAAGACATCCACCTGGAATGTTTTCCCCAGTTTCTTCAAGTTCCACCACCATCCATTACCTTCTCTCTTTCGCTGCGACCCCTTAAACATCGTAAATCTGTCAAAAACAAAATTCATGTCGTCTGAGACAAATACATTCAATTAAGTACACGATGAAACAGGGATAAAATGGCAGAACCTACAGCATCGACAAGAACAAATGAGTGTTTAGAGGAAAATTGAATTTGAAGCAAAACTTTACATGAGGTAATGAAAATATGTTTTTTTTTCCCCTTACCGAGAAAGTATCTTCTCAGGTTGTTTTGCAACCATTTCAACCTTAATGCTATAACCACATAGACCCTGTCTTTCATGTCATCAAGAACCCGAAAATAAGCATGCCTCCAAGATCTTTTGAAAAAGAGAGCTCCACAAACTCCCCAGAACCCCACAACAAATCCTGTTCCCATGCCAATGTAAAACCATGCGATTTCAGGATGTTCTCCACTTTCTTCATTGGTGTTTGTATCTTGAGGCTCTTCATCTTTTGTGCAATTTTTCGAAAGAGGAGCTCCACACAGTTCAGCATTGCCAAAGAAATAAAGTGGATCCAAGCTTTGAAGCTGGGTACTTGAAGGAATTTTTCCAGAAAATTTGTTGTACGACACGTTCAGATAACTAAGAAATGTTAAATTGGCAATGCTTTGAGGAATTTCACCTGAAAGATGGTTTCTAGAGAGATCCAAAGATTCTAAGTATTCCATGCCTCCAATTTTCGCTGATATCATTCCCCTTAAATGATTGCAAGATAAGTTTAGAAGTTGCAATCCGGAGAGACTAAAGATTTCAACTGGGATTGATCCTGATAAATTGTTACTTGAAAGGTCGATGGCCCTAACATATTTAAGAATCTCTTTATACTCTGATTCCCTCCCCTTTATATCTAAAACAAGACTTTCCATGTAAGATTCATAATCATACTCTGCTTCCAAAGCATCATACAAAATATCATACTGACCCCGGATAGGTCCTTCAGCCATAGCACTGAAATTATTCAAGCACTTCGGTATCTCTCCTGATAGACTATTATCAGCTAAATCCAATACTATAAGAGAAGAAAGTTGACATATTTGTGGAGGAATAATGCCGTTGAATTTATTGGTTCTTAAATGGATAACCATTACAGTTGTCCTCTCAACAATCCACCTGGGTATAATCCCCGAAAATTTATTGTCACTTAGATTTATCAGCCCCAAAACCTTGCAGTTCTCTAGTGATGAAGGTACATCTCCATAGAAGGAATTGTTGTGCAAGCTCAATGCTTTAAGTCCAACCAAAGAACCCATGGAATTGGGGATTTTACCAGATAGATTGTTGCTTCCCATATTTATATGAGTAAGAGATTGCCAATGCATCCAACAATCAGAAATTTCCCCGGATAAAGCATTAATTGATATGTCAAGGACCTCCAATTGACTTGTTCCATTCATCTTTTGGCACATGAAAGGGGAAATCGGTCCCGAAAATGAATTGTTAGCAATATTCAACACAACAACATTCGGAGAGAGACATGGTAACCGACCTGAGAAGCAATTAGAACTCAAATCGATGATAGCATTGTTTAGTACAACTTGGAGTAAGTCCCCAGATATCTGGTTATTAGAGAGATGGATCTGTTGGATGTATGAGGCGAACTTCCAGAACCAGTTCGGAGCTGTGTCCTCAATTCCTGACGCGGAAAAGTCTAGATAGGAAAGAGACTTTTGGGTCTGCAGCCATGCCGGAAACTTGGGACCTATCTTGCAAGAAGAAATTAACAGAAATTGAAGCTGAAAAGGAGGAGTCCAATTGGATTTCACATTGAAAAATAAGGATGTCTCTGATATCTGTACTGTCTTCAAGTTTGAAAGTGTTGTAAAATGTGCTTCTGATATAGCACCGGTCAAGGAGTCATGTCCCAGAGCCAAGGCCATCAAATTTGAAAGACGCCCCATACTCGTAGGAAGAGTACCATTTAACCGATTATAATAAAGATTTAATTCCCTCAAGGAGGATAAGTTTCCTATGGATGTAGGAATAGGGCCATGAAAGGAATTAGAAGAAAGATCAAGATATTCTAGATATTTGAAGTGCCCCAAGGACTCTGGAATTTGCCCCTTGAATTGATTATCTGATAGACTTAAAGAAGCAAGACTACTGAGATTAAACAACCAATTTGGCATTTCTTGATTGATTTTGTTCTCAGAAAGATCAAGGACTGTGAGAGATGTGAAATTGACATACCCGAGAGATGAAGTCATATTGCCATCAAGTTGACAATTGGACAAGTGCAGCTCTAAAAGGGAAGGGAGCATACCTATGGGTTCAAGCCAATGGCGTCCCCTATGAAGGTCAATCCCATCCATGTATAAGTATTTCAAAGAAGAAAGATGAGAAATCCAATTCAAGTTTTCAACATAAAGCCCACTATGTCCCAGATTCAGGTGGAGAAGTTTGGAGAGATTTCCAAGCTGAGGAGGAGCTAGTCCACCAAAATAAGTATAGGAGAGGTCCAGAAATTTTAGACTCCCCATGGAACCCAAAAAACTTGGAAAGGGAGAACCTCTAAAATCATTCGAGCTCAAGTCTAAGTGATCCAAAAATTCTAATTTGAGCAAAGCAGGACTAATCTCACCTCCCAAATTCATATCAGCCAGTTCGAGCTTGAGAACTCGAGCAGTCACATTGCTACAGTGGACTCCTCGCCATCCACAACAGTCTTCTTTAATAGACCAAGAAGACAGCTGGTTTGCAGGGTGAAGAAGAGCGTGTTTGAAGCTCAGAAGGGCTTGTTTCTCCTTTTCATTACAAACCAAGTTGTTTGCCCTGCATGACCTTAAAATTGTTGAGCACAGAAACCAAAGCAAGAGAACACCTAGAATTGCTTTCAATTTTCTCATGATTGCTGAACAACCCAGTAGAGGAAGAGTTCAAAGAAGGAAATACGTATATTGCTGCTCCAGCGGACATAAAACAATCCAAAAGTTAGATTCATTCCAAATATTAGGGATGACAAAAACGAAATGCAGTTTATTCCTCCCCTACGTGTCTCCCATACATCCTCTCAGTAGGTATGATATTTCCAAGTTGATATTTATTTCATAACTTTTTCTTATCATGATCTATAATATTAATAAATATATTTTAATTATTTTATTTATTTTATATTAAAATCTAATATTACAATGAGATATGAATATAAAAAAAAATTACAAAAAAAAATATTAACTCCAAGTAGAAATTTGAAACATCTTTCAACATATAACAATCATTGCAAGGGCTCTCATATTTTGTCCAGTCAAAATTCCACAGAGAACACAAAGATCAGTTTTTTCTTTTAACCAATATTTTACTACTTCATAGAAGATGATTTTCCTCCAATATCAATTACTTTGATGCATTTTCTGCATCCTCCATGACATAAATGTAAGTGAAAAACGTAAGGCTCCTTTGAATTTGTCCAAATGGACTGCCACTCGAAGGGAACAATAAAGTAAAGCAATTAATTGGACACCATTCAAACAAGTGGTCTTAGTTGGACACCGTTCAAACATGTGGACTTAGACTACGGGGTAAACGCATATAAACTAACTTTCAAGACTTGTGATCAAGATCTCTCTTTACTTCAATTATTTAATATCTGAAAGAAATTTCTTTTGCTTTGAAAAGCTTGTGCTCCTCCCAAGTCCCGGCCACTTGTATAAATACTTCAATGGTGATGGGGGCTAAAGCACCACCATCCATCCTAGCTTTCCCATTTCCTTGCCAAACTGAGTCATTATGGTTTGGAATCTTCTAAGTGGCTGTTTTATTAGTTCAAATAACTGCAAAAAATATCTATGAAAATATACTAATGCTTAGTTTATGACCATATAACAAGAAAACAAGTTAGTAGCACCTATCATCGGTGGCGGAGCTAGGAATGTGCTAAAAAATTCCTTGATTTATCATTTTTATTCTATTAAAATAAAATAAATTTAAAAACCATTTTCAAATAAAACCAAAATAAAACTCGTGGGAACATAATTGTAAAAATCAAATCATTTTATATATATATATTCACCGCAACAAAAGAAAATCTTTTTATCTCTACTATGCAATATAAATTTGCAAGGATGCATTATAAGCTCATGATACACATCTACTTTTATGTTACGTTTGAGTGAAAATACGTGAAAAAATTAGGGAGCAAAGATTGCAAGAAAAAAAGAAAAAAGGTAAAAGAAAAAAAAATGTTATTTAAGGATCGGTAAATTATTTTTGTATGATATTTCAAATTTATTTCATTTATTCTAACTCTTCTATATAAAGAGTAAATTATAAAATATGTCTCTAATTAATTTAATTATATATTAAAATAAAAATAATATTTAAAATCAATAAATTATTTTTATATGATATTTCAAATTTATTTCATTTATTCTAGTTCTGAGTAAATTATAAAATATATAAGTCTCTAATTAATTTAATTATATATTATTTATTTTACTAGGTTTTATAATAAATTAAAAACCATTTTCCTTAATGGTTTTTGCTTTCATTATTGGTTTTGGAGCACCTCAAACAAAATTAACTATCAGAAAGCAAGAGCTTTCTCAAACTCAGGGCCAAAACCATCTCTTTTAAGATGCTCCTAATATACGCATGGAGACAAACTTCTCATGACTAATGACTTAATGGCTAATTCTTAATTTTGTACCCATCATTTAACTTAAATTTGAAAGATAAATTAAGAATTTTCTTCAATATTGTCACATGCAAATTATTTTTTAGTAGTCATTTAGTTCACTGATTTGGAAATTCTAGTTTGAGTTCATTGGGTATTTGTATCTTATAAATACCACATTAAAAACAGTTTTAAGTTTTTGTCTTCCCGCTTCCAAAACTCTCAAAACTTGACTTTTCAATTGTTGGATTGAGAAGAAGATCAGCATCCCCTAGTAGCCATTGAGGATAGGCGTCCAAGACCAGCAGCCAAACAAGGCCTTATTCTTATGCATTGAGATTTCTCCTATGCAAGCTGTAGGCAGTGGAACAAATGTATGTCTGATAAGTGTTATCCTAAGAAAGATTTGACAAGGAATGTGAATAAAAGGGAACAACACAAATACATTTATTCTTGAATTAAGTATATAACTTATTAAGATATAGTTTTTTCTTCCATGTTTATCCCTACCTATAATTAAATAACTCCAAAAAGGAATATGATATATATGGTACGTATCACGAGAATCGAGGCTAAATACATTTGTCTCATATATATCATAAACATTATATATGTTGATCGTGATTATGAGCAAAATTAAGAGAAAATGTCTATGTATTTTGATTCTCCCAAAATTTCTTCTCCCAGGCCTCCACTTGTTTTATTGAATTTACTTTTCTGTTGAGAAAAGTTTGAAGCTCTAGAGGACTGAAGGGGGGAGGCATGGTGCATGGGCTTGCATCCATGGGATACTTCACCATGGATTCCATCATAAACTTCTTCTTTAATCCTTCTGCACCACAACCCATTCTCTCTGAACATAGCTCCACAGCTTTTTCAGGCACAGTGGGCTTGAACTTCAACAGCTTAGCATATTCATTTAAAAGATGAAACATGTAGTCATACACGTTGTCCATCTTCAAGTCCTCTTGGATGAAATCACTGGCTGCCTTCCCAATGGACTGTGCCTATTATAAATCAATAACAAAATTAATGTAAGATATCAGAGGATGAAAAGTGTTATACCCTAGATTATTTCATACATGATTGAAGCTTCTGCATACCTTCTGCTTATGGCGGTTGCCCCAGTCAACAGCAAACTTAATTGATCTGCACTTGTCATCCTCCCTTATGGGCCAATAGTGGTGCACCGGCATCAAACTCCTCGTGAAGAAATCGTAGTAATGAGGCTTTACTAGTAAGGTAACAGAATCGCAGGCAAGAATGTACTTTTGGCTTACAGACCATGCAGAGCCTTCAATATAAATTTTATACCTATATAAACAGTGGAACATGTGTTAAAATAAAGTGGGACTATAAAATAAGATTAATGAAAAAAGAAAGATGGTTTACCTATGAATGCATTGGCTTGCTAAATCTGATTGTTTGTAACCTTCTTGTGATTCTCGAATCCAATCCTACATAAGATGCAAAACCGAAAACTGATTTTTGCTTTTATGCTGTCTAGTTGGTGATGCAGTCTTTATCAAAGGTGAAACTAACGATAAACATAAGTGGCTACCTGGGTATAGACTCGGGCATTCCAGTCCTGTTTATCTGAAACATTACATTTGAGGAGGTCTAGCCTGGTTGCAGCTACCGCTGGATTTCCCTTCCAGTAAGCATAGGGTTCCCTTTCCATCCACCTGCTCCTCTTGTTGCCTTCTTTTAGGTCCTTCAACAATGATTCCCATGGCTTTATATTGATTTCTGGCCTATAATCCAATTCATGAGTGTATCTATAAGTAATGAACCATGTAGCTAATACCAAAAATGAGAATGTTAAGTTAATAAAAAGGAATTTTCCAGAGTACCCAATCAATTCCTACATCCTTGAATTGCGGAGAACTACACTTCAAGAGAAAAGATCAAGATATTCTAGATATTTGAATTGCCCAAGGACTCTGATATTTGATAAGACTTAAAATCTTTAGTAACAAAATTAAAAAACCAATTTGGCATTTTCTTTTATTAAAATTGTTCTTAGAAACATCAAGGAAAGTGAGAGATGTGAAATTGATATACCTGAGAGATGAAACCATTTTTCTATCAAGTGATATCCCAACAAATGCAACTCTGAAAGAGAAGAAACATACACATGGATTCAAGCCAATGGACTTCCTTGTGAAGGTCAACCTTTACCATGTCTAGGTACTTCAAAAAAAAAAACAAGGATGAGAAATCTAAAGAAAATGTTAAAGAAAATGATTTTTTTCGTATTCGAATATCCTATGAAAAAATATTAAAAAAAATTAAATATAGTTCAAATTAATTAAAATTTTATTTATTTTTAAATTATTTAATTTCTGTATCAAAGAGTTAAAATAAGATAAATAAATTTAAAATAACATATAAAAATAATTTATTCTTTTTAAATCTATTTTTTATTTTATTTTTTTTTTCTTTATATTTTCTTTCAAATTTCTTGGAAACTCAACATAGCCTAAAAGTTTCTAAAGATATATTACATTATTATCTTTTAATTGATGTGCAGGTAAAGGAGAAACAACTTTTGAGTCTCATAGGTTGAATCTCGGAGCCAATTCCAAACAATGTATATAACTAGTCTCTCCACTCCATACTGATATGTCTTCATTTTTAAGATAAATTTATATTATGAAATTGTGAATGTGTAACTTTATTTTGTTCACATATTTTAAAATGTTTTGTCTTTATTTGTATTTAGTTGAATATATATAATTCTATATATTCAAAATGATATATTGCTAATTTTAATGATGACTAATTAAGAAAAATTAAAAAAGAAAAAAAAATCCATCCAAATGGAACCTAAAGACAAAATAAGAGAAATAAAATGTTATTGCCCCTGGGTCTTAGCTTCACCTCACATTAAAATGGCAAGCAACTGACATTATGGTTGAACACAACTACTGAAGGGTCTTTTATTAATTGAAGGGCTAGAATTGCAAGTTTAATAAGGTATGAAGTTGGTACCTTAGAATATTACGTTAAAACACACCACATGTTGACTTTATTATGATATAACAACCCATGACCAAGTAGCAGTGATTAGGATACAACAGGAAATAAAAGAGTAGCAACTACATCATGATGAACAAGAACATCAATAAAGTTTATAAATTACAGCAATTCCAAGTACATTACACTTGAGTACAGATCTTTCCACCACGCCATTGAAGTATGTACTGCACCCTGAAACATATTTGGAACAAGCTTAAACAACTATAATATGTAGAGCATGTCTATTATATGATTGACATTCTTAGGGATGAGCCCATGATGAATGTTCAGGACAAAAATATTCCAAGTGGTTACACGATTCCATCATAAAAATATATATATATAGTTCTTCTCCATGATCTTTCACCTATCCCCTCCTATTCTGTGAGCATTATCCTTTTGCATATGCTGATGAAAAATATTTGTAAGTCATAATTCATTTAGTGAGCTTAAAAGCTTTGGAAGACTACTACTATATATAACAAGCAAGTGGCAGGTCTAGATTAAGAGCTAAGAAGGCACTTCACCTGGACATGTTTTTCTTAAGATTCACCACTACCTCTTTCCTCCATTCTTTCCTGTTTGTAGCTCCTTGGACATCTCAAACCTGTCAAAATCGAATTCCATTTTATTCCTGAAATTTGGTCATAGTAGGTTAATGTTTGTATTTGAAAACAAAGTACTCTGGCTGAAGCATTTGAATAAATGAATGAGAGAAAGATGGAAAATCTATATCTTTCACTTACTGATGCGGTATCTTCTGAAATGGTAGCGAAGCCAGCTCAATTTTAGCACTGTCGCCAAATAAACCCGGTCTTTGATGTTGTCAAGGAACTTGAAGTAAGCATGCCTCCAAGCTCTCTTGCATAGAAGAGCACCAGAGACTCCCCAAAAGCTCACTATGAATCCAGTTGCCATACCAATATAAAACCATGATCTTTCGAAGCCGTCTCCATTTTCATCACTGGGATTCGGATCTTCATTCTCTGTGCAGTTTTTCAAGAGAGGAGCTCCACAAAGTTCAGGGTTGCCAATGAAATCAAGAGCATCAAAGCTCTGGAGCTGTGTGCTTGAAGGAATTCTTCCAGAGAAATTGTTGTATGACAAGTCCAAGTGACTAAGAAATGTCAAATTAATGATGCTTTGAGGAATTTCACCCGAAAGATGGTTGTTCGAGAGATCTAGAGACTCTAAATATCCAATAACCCCGATTTTCTCTGGTATCCTTCCCATTAAATTATTTCGAGAGAAGTTCAAAGACTGCAATCCAAAAAGACTAGAGATTTCAGAAGGGATTGCTCCTGACAAATTGTTACTAGAAAGATCGACTATCCTCACTAATGGAAGGATACTACCGTATCTTGATTCCCTGCCTTTAATGATCAACAAAAGATCCTCTATGTATGGAGTGTAAATTGTATGATCTGTTAAAGCATTAAATTTATCATCAATTGGACTGGGACCTGTAGCCATTGCACGGATATTTTTCAAGCACTTTGGTATGAATCCAGACAACCTGTTATCAGCAAGATCCAACACTATAAGAGAAGAAAGTCGGCATATCTGTGGAGGAATATCCCCAACGAATTCATTAGATCTTAACCGTAGAACCATTAGATGTGTTCTTTCTCCTATCCAGCTAGGTATGTTTCCGGTAAGTTTATTTCCACCAAAATCTATGAGGCCCAAAAATGTGCAGTTTCTGAGTGACAATGGTATACCTCCTGAAAAGCTATTATTGTGCAAATGCAATGCCTTGAGAGAAAATAAAGAGCCAATCAATTCAGGAATTTTACCTGATAGATTGTTGCTTCCCAAGTTTAAATGACTCAAAGATTGCCAGTGCAGCAAACAATGAGGAAGTTCCCCTGACAAAGCGTTATATGGTATGTAGAGCATCTCCAGTTTGCTTCTTCCATTCATCTCTTGGCACAAGAAAGAGGAAATCTGTCCGGATAATGAATTATTGCCTATATCCAACGCTACAACATTTGGTGACAAATGTGGTAGTTGACCCGTGAAGCAATTAGAATCTACAGAGAAGATAGTACTATTTAGCAGAACTTGGGATAAATCTCCGCTTATCTGGTTATAACCAAGATTGATAATTTGAATATGTGAAGCCCACTTCCAGAACCACTTTGGAGCTGTGTCCACAATTCCTGCCTCGAACAACTCTAAAATCTGAAGGGATCTTTGTGTTTGTAGCCATAGAGGAAACCTGGGACCCATCTTGCAAAAAGCCATTCCTAAGTATTCAAGTTGAAAAGGAGGAATCCAGTTATGGCTCACATTGAATACAACAGATGTAAAAGACATGGCTAAGTACTTCAACTTGGAGAGTTTGGCAAAATGTACTTCCGACACTGTTCCTTCTATGGAGTTGTTTGCGATGTAAAGTGTCACCAAATTTGAAAGAAGTCCCAGATTCCTTGGAACAGTGCCATTTAACTTATTACTATAAAGATATAAGTAAGACAAGGATGATAGGTTTCCCAACGAGGAAGGAATAGAGCCATCTAACTTATTTTGATCAAGATATAGCCGAGACAAGGATGATAGGTTTCCCAACCGTGAAGGAATAGGGCCACATAAGAAATTAGAAAAAAGTGAAACAAGTGTTAGATGTTTGAGCTGCCCTGAAGAGTCTGGAATTTGCCCTGTTAACATATTGACTGATAAATTTAGATAGTGTATGTTCTGAAGATTTGATATGGTGCTCGGAATCTGACCCTGTAGAGAATTGTCACTCAGGTCCAGAGATGAAAGACTACTGAGATTAAACAACCAACTTGGCATGTTGTGATTGAAGTTGTTAGAAGGAAGATACAGGACTGTGAGAGATGTAAAATTGACAAACCCAAGTGATGAAATCATGTTATTAAGTTGACAATTGGGCAAGATTAGCTCTGAAAGGGAAGCGAGCAGACTTACAGAATCAAGCCAATGAGCATCCCTGTGAAGGTCAATCCAAGTCATGTCCAAGGATACCAAGGAAGAAAGAAGAGAAATCCAACTAAAATTGTCAACATGAAGCCCAGAATTTCCTCCTAGGTCAAGGTGGCGAAGGCTTGAGAGATTTCCAAGCTGATGAGGTATTAGGCCACCAAATGAAGCACCCCAGAGGTCAAGATGTCTTAGACTCCTCATAGAGCCAAGGAAACTAGGAATGGGAGCACCTCCAAAATCATTTGTGCTCAAATCCAAGAAATTCAAATGTTCCAACTCTAGCAAAGCAGGACTAATCTCACCTCCCAAAGCAGACCTGCCATTGAATTTAACAGCATAAGGGTCGTATGAATTACCGAGATGGAGCTCAACTACGCGACCAGACACGTTGTTGCAGCGGACACCTGCCCATCCACAACAGTCTTCAGTGAGAGACCAAGAAGAGAGGCTGTTTGCAGGATCGGTGAGAGCTTGTTTGAAGCGGAGAAGGGCCTGTTTCTCCTTTTCATTGCAGGCCAAGGAGTTTGGTTTGCATAAGCTTAAGATGGCTAACAAGAGAAACACCATGATTGAATTGGAGTTTCTCATGATTGCAGAAGTAGAAGCAGAGCACAGGCAAGGAAAAGCAAGGGTCATACTACCTACTCTCATGTGGGAGTATTTAAAGGGCGTTTGGCCTCATGTCTAGTCCCATATTCTGCAAATGTTATATTAAAACTATGTCATCGCTTAAAAAAAGCATCTTAAATGTTTAAAAATAAATAAAAATAAAAAATCCTTAGCCTATTTGAGCAATAAATTGTTAAATACTTTGGTTATGTTTATTCACAGAAAATTTCTGAGGAAAATATAAGGAAATAGATAGAAGGAAAATAAAATATATATTTAAAGTTAATAAATTATTTTTGTATGTTTCTTTAAATTTATTTTACTTATTTTTCCTCTTCTATCTAATGATTAAATAATTTGAAACTAATTTAAAATTTCTTTTTTATACTTTTTAGTGAAACCAAATATGAAAACATTATTTTTCTTTTTCTTTTTTCCTTTTTTTAGTACTTTTCTAATCCAAACATAATAATAAATTTTTTAAAATAATTTGTTGATATTCAATTTTTTTTTTTAAAATCTTATATTAGATTTGGGGTATGATGTAGTAGTTTGGATACAACTTATACCACTTTGAGCGTGTGAAAATTTCCATATCATATGAGTCAACATAGCATAAACTTATTTAGAAAGTTGAATCACTTAAATCATTTTTTCTATCCTATGTTTGATTTTTAGAAAAGTACTATAAAAAAATAAGGAAAATGTTTTCTTATCTTTGGATTACTATAAAAACATAGTAAATAAAATCAAATATAATACAAATTAATTAAAAGTTTATGTATTTTCATATCATTTGATCTTTATATATAATAGTTAAAATGAGTTAAATAAATTGGAAATATATAGCTAATAAAAATAATTTACTTACTTTAAATTAAACTTTCTATTTTATTTTATTTTTTATTTCCTTCTACTTTTCTTCTTTATCGAGAACCAAATAGAACTTAGTTTCTTCTTTTTTGTCTTTTTTTTTTCTTCCTTAGTATTCTTTTAGAACCAAGCATAGCATTAAAATTATTGGAAGCCAATTCAATGGTGGAGTTAACATTCAGGAGTTTGAATAAACATTAGAAAATATACTAGTTTTTAAACATTTTCTAATTTCTCATCTTTTGTATCTTCCTTCACAAAGTAAACATAAAATTATGAATTTGTTTTTTTGTTTTCCCAATTCCTAGTATTGTCTAATATATAACAAAAATATGAAAAACAAAATTATTTTTCATTAATATGTATAATTTAAAAGAGACAATAATGCTCAAAAAAACATTATTAGTGTAGTATTATATGTATACAAAGCAATAATAATAATAATAATAAATAAATAAAAATTAATTTAGGTGAAAATCTAATAAATGAAATGTACAAAAATTATTGTCACTAATCCCTTCTCAAAAAATTATTGTGGAAGAAGCAAAATGTTTTTGAGAAAACTTGATTATTATTTATTTATATGACCTCCAAAATCTTCCTTCTCATCCCGCAAAATAGATCCAAATAGATTAAAAAAAAAAAATTAATTGTAGAAAACCTAGAGAGGCAGTGTTTTATGCTTTTGGAATCAAACAACAAGTTGGATAATGACTTTGAAGCCTGCAAAGTCATTAATGGAATATATGGGTAAAGTAAAGGAATTCTTAAATTTATTTTAAAAAATATGTTAAAAAAAATGATATTTTCTAAAAATAAGGGTGCTTTACAATTATTTTTAAAACCATTTTTCAAAGGATGAAAAAAAAAACCTCATTTGAATAAATATATTTTAATCTTTTTGGAACAAGTCACCAATAGATCCAAGATTCCATTTGCGTGTTTACGCTTTTAGAATCTAATTCAAACGTCAGGTAGGGAATTGGGAAATGACTTTGAAGTGTTCAAATATGTGGGTAAAGAAAAAGTAAACCATTTTTTCTATCTTAAATAAAAATTATTCTAATGGATAAAAAAAAAAACCCATTTTTTTCCAAAACAATTTTTATTTTAATTTTATTATTAAAATAAAAAATAGGTTTGTAACTATTAATAAATTTAAAAATAAATCATTTTTAGTAAAATATGAATATTAATTTAATAAAAAAACTCATAACTTAGTTTTTTTGTTAAATCTTGTTTGATTTCCAATATATTTTATTAGTGAAAATTTTGAAAAAATATAATCATGTATGAAAAAAAAATAACAAAGTGATTGATATTCTATAATTTTCTTAGTATTAATTGGATTATTTTTTTTTGTTTCAAATTATTTTTAAAAAATAGTAAATATTATGTATAAGAGTTGCTTGATTTGAAATTTTTTGCTAATGAACAAACATTTTAAAAAGTTAAAGAAAATTCAAAAAAAGATGTGTAATTTAGAAAGTTTATATTAGAAGATTTTCAATATTGGTTTGTGGAGAGAAAATAAAAAGGGAAAGAAATTGTATTCTACTTTATTTGCTTTTTGTACTTTTTAAATTAGTTTTTTTCTATATTTTGGTTTTGTTTTTAGAAATAAATGAATACAACAACTTCTACTTGTCTAAAAATCATTCCTTATTTTTAAAAATTGTTCCAGAAAACAATGAACAAACAATATTATTTTAAATTTATTTTTAATTATAACCTATTTTATATTTTTAATTGAAAACCAACACATCAATGAGAAAATCAAGCATAAGACCGTTGAAACCAACTAGCCTTTTGACTATCCTTAATTATCTCCTTATAGTTTCAATTTCCTAAAATCATGGGTATGATTTTTAACTCAAGAATCATATCCTTTCTTTCCTTGTTTTCACTTTCTATCCATTGCATTTTGGTATATAAAAAATATTGTAGAAACTTTGAATAAAATAACAAGCAACAATAATTCTTGCATTCATTTTTCAAATCTCTAAATTCATTATGTTATCAAAGCTTGCCTCTTCAAAGGCCTATCTATTGAAGGACACAAACTCTCCATTCAATAATTTCATCAATGCTCTAGCCTGATTTCCATCCCGTTGTCCACCATAAACTTTCTCCTCTAGAAGGCTTAAATTCTGCCATCGATTCAAAGTCTCGGCCTAGAACATCATATCAAAAATCATTCACAACTCGTTGATGAAGTCCTTGATTCTGATGGAACTGTGTTAAAAAATCCAAATAAGGAACAATGGATTAATTTTTTTGTTTTAAATTATTCTTAAAAATTAGTAAATCTTATGTAGAAGAGTTGCTTGATTTGAAATATTTTGTTAATGAAAAAATATTTAGAAAAGTTAAAGGAAAAAAAATGTGTAATTTAGAAAGATTATATTGGAAGATTTTCAATGGTGAAAAGAAAATAAAATATCCAAGAAATGGATAAAGATGACGCTCAAATGGGATTTAAGCCTAATAGCTCCAAATTATTTTAGAATTTTTTTCTAAAACAAAATAGCTAATTTTGTTGCAAATCAATTTTATAATTTTTGAATTTTATATAGCTAATTAATTTCCCACAAAAGAAAATCTTTTTGCCTCTATCATGCAATATAGATTTACAATGATGCATAAAGCTCATGATATAGATCTACTTTTTAGTTATATTAGAGAGAAAATAGGGAAAAAAAAAAGGAAAAGAAAATAGAAATAACATTTAAAATCAATAAATTATTTTTAAATGTTATATCTATTAAGGAGCATGATATGTATATTGAGTCTAAATCCTTTAAATTTAAGTTTTTAGAAAATTTAATAGTTTAATATGGTAGTATAGTTTGATTTGAAGAAAAATTTACAATTTTTTGGTAATTCTCCCTCCAATTTGTAATTCTTTTTTAAATATTGGTACACTTATTCTAACTTTTTTATATAAAGAGTATATAATTTTAAAATACCAAAATATCTAACTAATTTTAATTATATTTTATCTTCTTTACTATTTTTTTAATAACATAATGAAAACCACCTCCAAATTGACTATTAGAAAGCTTTAATTTTCTCCATTTCCACGTCAAAACTATCTCCTTTAAAACACTCTTAACAATTGACATTTTGTTGAGATATTAGAAATGTTTTCCTTATATCATTCTTTCCTTGTATCATTTAGTGTTGAGATATTAGGAATGTTTAGATATTAGGAAAGTTGAGATATTAGGAATATTGAGATATTAGGATATTAGTTGTTATTTCCTTATATTATTCTTTCCTTGTATCATTCTTTCCCATTCTTAGAATGGTGATTACCCTCTATATATACTCTGTACATGAACGAATGAAAGAATAAATGAAAAAACTACCATTTATCAATTTGAAGATAGTATCAGAGCCATGGAATTGAAATCCTGGATATTTTGTTGCTATGGTAGTCCGACAACGATCAACCATCCTAAGACAAGCCCTAATATTGATAAGTCAACCTTCAAATGCATTCACTACAATAAGACTGATCTTACTAGTCTGGATATCCCACAATTTCAAAGCAATGACTCTTGGTATGACCAGGAAAACAAGGAAGAACCAAGGGTTTGAACCATGGACCTTTAGATCATGTTTAGGCTATCACCACTTTGTTATTATTGATAATAATCGTGATCAACGAAATAAGGATTCCAAGAAAACCTCGATTGCAACTGTTGTCGAAATAAAAACAAAGGCTAATGTTGCTGAGAAAGCCTCTGCATTGGTAGCCGCTACAAATCATGGTGGTAAGTTTTTAAATACTTTTACACCTGTTATTAATAGTGCATTGATAATTGATTATGGTGTTACAGATCATATGACTTTTGATTCTAGACAGGTTTCACCCTTTAGACCTTCCTCACAAAAAATTGTTTCCACAGCCAATGGTAACACAACCCCAGTCATTGGGGAAGGATCCTTGACTCTTATTGATACTTTGAATTTGGATTCTGTTTTAGTTGTTTCATCTCTAGATTACAATCTTTTGTTAGTTTCTCAAATCACTGCAGCCTTATCTTGTATTGTCATTTTTTGGCTTGAATTTTGTGTGATTAAGGACATCCAAACAAGACAGACAATTGGTTGTGATATTAAGCGGGGAAAACTCTATTACTTGGACTTGCATTCAAAGGATTCAAATAAGTTACAACAAGCCTTGATGGCAAATGGATCTGAGGAGGAGAAGAAAAAGTCTGAAATTTGGTTGTGGCATCGACGTCTAGGACATGCTTCCTTTGGTTATTTAAAAAAATTGTTTCCTAGTTTGTTTGCAAAGAGTGATATTTCTGGTTTCCGTTATGATATTTGTGAATTGGCTAAAAACCATCGTGCTTCGTTTCCGTTAATTTTGAATAAAAGTCTGCTTCCTTTTATGGTTATACATTCTGATGTTTAGGGCTCATCCAAAGTCCCAACTTTGAGTAGCTCACGTTGATTTGTTACTTTTATTGATGATTGTACCAGAATGACATGGTTATACTTGATGAAGACCAAAGATGAAGTGAACTTGTTGTTTCAAAATTTTCATAAAATGATTGAAACTCAGTACAATGCAAGGTTCGGGTTTTGCGTAGTGATAATGGTGGAGAATATCAGAGTTCTGATCTTCAAAAGTATTTGGAAGAACATGACATCATTCATCAGACTACTTGTTCCAATACACCCCAGCAAAATGGAGTTGCTGAATGGAAAAATTGGCACTTGTTAGAGGTTGTTCGTGCTTCCTTGATATGAGCAAAAATATTAAGGAAACTAATTTTTTTGTATTTAGTTTTACGATGAAAAATATAAAAGAAAATCATTTGACCCCATTGGTTTGAATTTTATCAAATACTTCTCTTATTTTCAGTAAAAGATGAGGTGAATAAAAATAATAAATGAAAAAAATATAAAAGGTATTTAATGAAATTTTAAACCAATAAGGGTTAGATGTTTCTATCCAAAACCATAGAGAAGATGAATGAAATTAACCTTCTAAAATAATTAATTGGTTTCAATTTTTTTTTTCACTTTTTCTTTCCTTATATTTTCCTCTTTATTTTCTTTCCTTCACATTCTCCCTTAAATTTTACAAAAACCAAACTTAGCCTAAAGGTAATCAACTGCCCCCCAAAATCTTCACTATTATCCTAATACAAGGACTTATAGTCCATGTAAATGCATCAAGACAAATTTTACAAGACCTCAAAAAAGATGACTCATGCCAAGGGAGAAACTGGGATCCAAAATGCAAGAATTTAATGTCATACAATCAATGTTTAAAACAAGTAGAGGGGCCTTTTGAGTTCATATAATTGATTACTTAAAAGTTGTGGTTTGCTAACGTAGAATGACAATTGTTCCTCACTAATTTCTTTCCCTTCCATTCTCCCTCAAATTTTTCAGAAACCAAACTTAGCCTAAAGTTAATCAACTGAACGCAAAGTCTTCACTATTATCAAATGCAAGGACTTATAGTTCATGGTAAATGCATAGAGACAAACTGCCCAAGACCTCCATAAAGATGACTTATGCCAAGGGAGAAATTGTGATCCAAAATGTAATATTTTAATGCCACATAATACATGTTTAAAACAAGTGGAGGGGCCTTTAAGTTCATATAGTTGATTACTTGAAAGCTATGGGTTTTCTAATGCAAATTTCTAGGTTTAGAATGACAATTTTTTTTCTTTGTATTTATTTCCAATGCCCTCTCAAGTTTTCCAAAAACTATACCTATCCTAAAGTTAATCAACTAATCCAAAAGTCTTCACAATTATCAAATACAAGGACTTGTAGTTCATGGTAAACACATGAAGACAAACTTCCTAAGACTTCCGTAAAGATGACACAAAATGACAATTTCCCCTCACTATTTTATTTCCCTCCCATTCTCCCTCAAATTTCCAAAAATCAAACTTAACCTTAAAGTCATTCAACTGATCCCAAAAGTCTTTACTATAATTAAATACAATGATTTATAGTTCACGATAAACGCATGGAGACAAACTTCCTAAGACCTCCACAAAGATGACTCATGCCAAGCAATCCAAAAATCAAACTTAACCTTAAAGTCATTCAACTGATCCCAAAAGTCTTTACTATAATTAAATACAATGATTTATAGTTCACGATAAACGCATGGAGACAAACTTCCTAAGACCTCCACAAAGATGACTCATGCCCAGCAATCCAAAATGCAAGAATTTAATGCCATATAATTGATGTTTAAAACACGTGGAGGGGCCCTTTGAGTTCATATAGTTGATTACTTGAAAGCTATGGATTTGCTAATGCAGATTTCTGGGTTTAGAATGACAATTTTTTTTTCCCTTATATTTATTTCCTATGCATTCCCTCTCAAATTTTCCAAAAACCAAACCTAGCATAAAGTTAATCAACTAACCCCAAAGTCTTCACTACTATCAAATACAAGGGCTTATAGTTCATGGTAAACGCATGGAGACAAACTTCCCAAGACCTCCATAAATATGACTTTTACCAAGGGAGAAATTGTGATTCAAAATGTAAGAATTTAATGTCATATAATCAATGTTTAAAACAAGTGGGGGGCCGTTGAGTTCATATAATTGATTACTTGAAAGTTATGGTTTGCTAAGGTATATTTTTGGGTGTAGAATTATAATTTGTTTCCTCTTTATTTTCTTTCCCTCAAATTTTTCAAAAACTAGATTTAACCTAAAGTTAATCAACTGACCCCAAAAGAAGCAGAGGCATATATATAATATAATTCAAGGGCTCCTTATGGTTACAAGCTCATGTTTTCTGCAATCAAAACCCCACAGGTAACATAAAAAATCAGTTTTTTCTTTTTACCAATATATACTATTTCATGGAAAATGATTTTCCTCCTATATTTTGTTAATCCAATATGTACTTTTTTAAGTGTTTTGCCTCCAAGTTGCAAGACATTGGGTCAATGGCTGGTTTTCATATCAATGACTTTGATGCATTTTCTGCATTCTCCACCACATAAATGGTAAAATAATAATAATAATAATAAAAGGCACTTAAGGCTCCTTTGGATATGTCCAAATGTTGGACTGCCGCTCAAAGAGAACAACAAAGTCAATCAACTGATCTCGAAAGTCTTTGAGTACCATTCAAATTTGTGGACTTAGACCATCGGGTAAACGCTAGGAAACAAACTATCAAGACTTGTGAAGATCTCTCTTTACTTCAATAATTTAATATCTGAAAAAGATTTCCTTGGCTTTGAAAATTAAGCTTGTGCTTCCCCCAAATCCCAATTCTATTAACATTTCAATGGGGATGGAGCTAAAGCACCACCATCTTAGTTTCCTCGTTGTGCTCTTTGTTACTCTATTTCTAGCAAAACTGAGTCAATATGATTTGGAAACTTCTAAGTGGCTGTTTCATTAGCTGAAATACCTGCAAATGATATCTATGAAAATATCTGAATGCTCATCTTCTGATGATATATATATAACAAGAAGTAACTTATCTAGTTTAACATAACAGCAAATAACATAGAATAAAGTATAATATCCATAACAACACCGCCAACTTGATAAATGCTGCAGACTTGAGAACAAAATCTTTAGGCGTCTCAGTACTGAAGTTGTGGAAACATGTCAACTTGATGAGGTTATGCATGTGCTCCCTGCAAATATTTAAAACCAGGTTATAATGAACTAATAGAAAGGTTTAGTTTGGCAATGGAATAATACAAATTTTGAAATGACAAGTTACTTCTCTTCTTCGATCTTCTCCTCTTCTTTCATTTTAGAGGCATCGGAACACTAGTACAATAAGAAAATATCGGGTTAAGAGGGTTAAGAAGACATCCACCTGGAATGTTTTCCCCAGTTTCTTCAGGTTCCACCACCATCCATTACCTTCTCTCTTTCGCTGCGACCCCTTAAACATCGTAAATCTGTCAAAGACAAAATTCATGTCGTCTGAGACAAATACATTCAATTAAGTACACGATGAAACAGGGATAAAATGGCAGAACCTACAGCATCAACAAGAACAAATGAGTGTTCAGAGGAAAATTGAATTTGATGCAAAACCTTACATGAGGTAATGAAAATATGTTTTTTTCCCTTACCGAGAAAGTATCTTCTCAGGTTGTTTTGCAACCATTTCAACCTTAATGCTATAACCACATAGACCCTGTCTTTCATGTCATCAAGAACCCGAAAATAAGCATGCCTCCAAGCTCTTTTGAAAAAGAGGGCTCCACAAACTCCCCAGAACCCCACAACAAATCCTGTTCCCATGCCAATGTAAAACCATGCGATTTCAGGATGTTCTCTACTTTCTTCATCGGTGTTTGTATCTTGAGGCTCTTCATCTTTTGTGCAGTTTTTCGTAAGAGGGGCTCCACACAGTTCAGCATTGCCAAAGAAAGAAAGCGGATCCAAGCTTTGAAGCTGGGTGCTTGAAGGAATTCTTCCAGAAAAATTGTTGTACGACACGTTCAGATAACTAAGAAATGTTAAATTGGCAATGCTTTGAGGAATTTCACCTGAAAGACGGTTTCTAGAGAGATCCAAAGATTCTAAGTATTCCATGCCTCCAATTTTCGCTGATATCATTCCCCTTAAATGATTGCAAGATAAGTTTAGAAATTGCAATCCGGAGAGACTAAAGATTTCAACTGGGATTGATCCTGATAAATTGTTACTTGAAAGGTCGATGGCCCTAACATATTTAAGAATCTCTTTATACTCTGATTCCCTCCCCTTTATATCTAAAACAAGACTTTCCATGTAAGATTCATAATCGTACTTTACTTCCAAAGCATCATACCAAATATCATACTGACCCCGGATAGGTCCTTCAGCCATAGCACTGAAATTATTCAAGCACTTCGGTATCTCTCCTGATAGATTATTATCAGCGAAATCCAATACTATAAGAGAAGAAAGTTGGCATATTTGTGGAGGAATAATGCCGTTGAATTTATTGGATCTTAAATGGATAACCATTAGAGTTGTCCTCTCAACAATCCACCTGGGTATAATCCCTGAAAATTTATTGTCACTTAGATTTATCAGCCCCAAAACCTTGCAGTTCTCTAGTGATGAAGGTACATCTCCATAGAAGGAATTGTTGTGCAAGCTCAATGCTTTAAGTCCAACCAAAGAACCCATGGAATTGGGGATTTTACCAGATAGATTGTTGCTTCCCATATTTATATGAATAAGAGATTGCCAATGCATCCAACAATCAGAAATTTCCCCTGATAAAGCATTAGTTGATATGTCAAGGACCTCCAATTTACTTGTTCCATTCATCTTTTGGCACATGAAAGGGGAAATCGGTCCCGAAAATGAATTGTTAGCAATATTCAACACAACAACATTCGGAGAGAGACGTGGCAACCGACCTGAGAAGCAATTAGAACTCAAATCGATGATAGTATTGTTTAGTACAACTTGGGGTAAGTCCCCAGATATCCGATTATTAGAGAGATGGATCTGATCGATGTATGAAGCGAACTTCCAGAACCAGTTGGGAGCTGTGTCCTCAATTCCTGACCTGGAAAAGTCTAGATAGGAAAGAGACTTTTGGGTCTGTAGCCATGCCGGAAACTTGGGACCTATCTTGCAGGAAGAAATTAACAGAAATTGAAGCTGAAAAGGAGGAGTCCAGTTGGATTTCACATTGAAAAAGAAGGATGTCTCTGATATCTGTACTGTCTCCAATTTTGAAAGTGTTGTAAAATGTGCTTCTGATATAGCACCGGTCATAGAGTCATATCCCAGAGCCAAGGCCATCAAATTTGAAAGACGCCCCATACTCGTAGGAAGAGTACCATTTAATCGATTATAATAAAGATTTAATTCCCTCAAGGAGGATAAGTTTCCTATGGATGTAGGAATAGGACCATGAAAGGAATTAAAAGAAAGATCAAGATATTCTAGATATTTGAAGTGCCCCAAGGACTCTGGAATTTGCCCCTTGAATTGATTTTCTGATAGACTTAAAAAAGCAAGACTACTGAGATTAAACAACCAATTTGGCATTTCTTGATTGATTTTGTTCTCTGAAAGATCAAGAAATGTGAGAGATGTGAAATTGTCATACCCAAGAGATGAAGTCATATTGCTATCAAGTTTACATTCGGACAAGTGCAGCTCTGAAAGAGAAGGGAACATAGACACGGATTCAAGCCAATGGACTTCCCTGTGAAGGTCGACCGAATCCATGCTTAGGTACTTCAAAAAAGCAAGATGAGAAATCCAACCAAGATTCTCAACGTACAGCCCGCTGTTATATCCCAGATCCAGGTGACGAAGAGTCGAGAGATTTCCAAGCTGATGAGGAACTAGTCCAGCAAATCGAGCATCGTTGAGGTTAAGATATCTCAAACTCCCCATGGAACCCAGGAAACTTGGAATTGGAGAACCTTTAAAATCATTCGAGCTCAAGTCTAAGTGATCCAAAAATTCTAATTTGAGTAAAGCAGGACTAATCTCACCTCCCAAATTCATTTCAGCAAGTTCGAGCTTGAGAACTCGAGCAGTGACATTGCTGCAGTGGACTCCTCGCCATCCACAACAGTCTTCTTTAATAGACCAAGAAGACAGCTGGTTTGCAGGGTCAAGAAGAGCGTGTTTGAAGCTCAGAAGGGCTTGTTTCTCCTTTTCATTACAAACCAAGTTGTTTGCCCTGCATGACCTTAAAATTGTTGAGCACAGAAACCAAAGCAAAAGAACACCTCGAATTGCTTTTCTCATGACTTCTGAACAACCCAGTAGAGGAAGAGTTCAAAGAAGAAATACGTACATTGCTGCGCCAGCGGATATAAAGCAATCCAAAAGTTAGATTCCTTCCACTGTATTACAAAAAAATATTAGGGATGTCAAAACCAAATGCAGTTTATTTCTCCCCTACGTGTCTCCCATACATCCTCTCATTTTTTATGCACTGGGTACGATATTTACACGTTCATCTTTATTTCATAACTTTTTTTTTTCATAATCTAAAATATTAATAAATATATTGTTAACATTTTTATTTATTTGATATTAAAATCTAATATTACAGTGAGATATGAGTATAAAAAAATATTTTTTACAAAAAAAATATTTATGCAAAGTAGAAATTTGAAACATCTTTCAACAAATAACAATCATTGCAAGGGCTCTCATGTTTGTGCAGTCAAAATTCCAGATAACACAAAGATCAGTTTTTTCTTTTAACCAATATTTTATTATTTCATGGAAGATGATTTTCCTCCGATATCAATGACTTTGATGCATTTTCTACATCCTCCATGACATAAATGTAAGGCAAAAACGTAAGGCTCCTTTGAATTTGTCCAAATGGACTGCCACTCGAAGGCAACAATAAAGTAAAGCAATTAATTGAACACCATTCAAACATGTGGTCTTAGTTGGACACCGTCCAAACATGTGGACTTAGACCAGGGGGTAAACGCATGGAAACAAGCTTTCAAGACTTGTGATCAAGATCTCTCTTTACTTCGATTATTTAATATCTGAAAGAGATTTCCTTTGCTTTGAAAAGCTTGTGCTCCTCCCAAGTCCCGGCCACTTGTATAAATACTTCAATGGTGATGGGGATAAAGCACCACCATCCATCTTAGCTATATATATATATATATATATATATATATATATATATATATATATTCACAGCAACAAAAGAAAATCTTGTTATCTCTACTATGCAATATAAATTTGCAAGGATGCATTATAAGTTCATGATACACATCTACTTTTATGTTAAGTTTGAGAGAAAAATTCATGAAAAAATTAGGGAGCAAAGATTGCAAGAAAAACAGGTAAAAGAAAAAAAAATGATATTTAAGGATCAATAAATTATTTTTGTATGATATTTCAAATTTATTTCATTTATTCTAACTCTTCCATATAAAGAGTAAATTATAAAATATATGTATCTAATTAATTTAATTATACATTCAAATAAAAATGATATTTAAAATTAATAAATTATTTGTATATGATATTTCAAATTTATTTCATTTATTTTAATTCTTCTATATAAAGAGTAATTTAAAATAAAAATGACATTTAAAATCAATAAATTATTTTGTATGATATTTCAAATTTATTTCATTTATTCTAACTCTTCTATATAAAAAATAAATTATAAAATATGTCTCTAATTAATTTAATTATATATTATTTTTTTACTAGGTTTTATAATAAATTAAAAACCATTTTCCTTGATGGTTTTTGCTTTCATTATTGGTTTTGGAGCACCTCAAACAAAATTAACCATCAGAAAGCTAGAGCTTTCTCAATCTCAGGGCCAAAACCATCTCTTTTAAGATGCTCCTAATATACGCATGGAGACAAACTTCTGATGACTGATGACTTAATGGCTAATTCTTAATTTTGCACCCATCATTTAACTTAAATTTGAAAGATAAATTAAGGATTTTCTTCGATATTGTCACATGCAAATTATTTTTTAGTAGTCATTTAGTTCACTGATTTGGAAATTCTAGTTTGAGTTCATTAGGTATTTGTATCTTATAAATACCATATTAAAAACAGTTTTAAGTTTTTGTCTTCCCGCTTCCAAAACTCTCAAAACTTGACTTTTCAATTGTTGGATTGAGAAGAAGATCATCATCCCCTAGCCATTGAGGATAGGCGTCCAAGACCAGCAGCCAAACAAGGCCTTATTCTTATGCATTGAGATTTCTCCTATGCAAGCTGTAGGCAGTGGAACAAGGGCAGAGTCATCTTTCGGATTTCTCCAACCATGGCCGTGGGAAACAACAATAGATCTAAATGGTGAATTAAAAAAAAAAAAAAAACAAAACAAAACAAAATAAAAATGTTGTATTGACCAGGGGATCATTCCATCGAGGCTAAATACATTTGTCTCATATATATCATAAACATTATATATGTTGATCGTGATTATGAGCAAAATTAAGAGAAAATGTCTATGTATTTTGATTCTCCCAAAATTTCTTCTCCCAGGCCTCCACTTGTTTTATTGAATTTACTTTTCTGTTGAGAAAAGTTTGAAGCTCTAGAGGACTGAAGGGGGGAGGCATGGTGCATGGGCTTGCATCCATGGGATACTTCACCATGGATTCCATCATAAACTTCTTCTTTAATCCTTCTGCACCACAACCCATTCTCTCTGAACATAGCTCCACAGCTTTTTCAGGCACAGTGGGCTTGAACTTCAACAGCTTAGCATATTCATTTAAAAGATGAAACATGTAGTCATACACGTTGTCCATCTTCAAGTCCTCTTGGATGAAATCACTGGCTGCCTTCCCAATGGACTGTGCCTATTATAAATCAATAACAAAATTAATGTAAGATATCAGTGGATGAAAAGTGTTATACCCTAGATTATTTCATACATGATTGAAGCTTCTGCATACCTTCTGCTTATGGCGGTTGCCCCAGTCAACAGCAAACTTAATTGATCTGCACTTGTCATCCTCCCTTATGGGCCAATAGTGGTGCACCGGCATCAAACTCCTCGTGAAGAAATCGTAGTAATGAGGCTTTACTAGTAAGGTAACAGAATCGCAGGCAAGAATGTACTTTTGGCTTACAGACCATGCAGATCCTTCAATATAAATTTTATACCTATATAAACAGTGGAACATGTGTTAAAATAAAGTGGGACTATAACATAAGATCAATGAAAAAAGAAAGATGTTTTACCTATGAATGCATTGGCTTGCTAAATCCGATTGTTTGTAACCTTCTTGTGATTCTAGAATCCAATCCTACATAAGATGCAAAACCGAAAACTGATTTTTGCTTTTATGCAGTTTAGTTGGTGAGGCATGCAGTCTTTATCAAAGGTGAAACTAACGATAAACATAAGTGGCTACCTGGGTATAAACTCGGGCATTCCAGTCCTGTTTATCTGAAACATTACATTTGAGGAGGTCTAGCCTGGTTGCAGCAACAGCTGGATTTCCCTTCCAGTAAGCATAGGGCTCCCTTTCCATCCACCTGCTCCTCTTGTTGCCTTCTTTTAGGTCCTTCAACAATGATTCCCATGGCTTTATATTGATTTCTGGCCTATAATCCAATTCATGAGTGTATCTATAAGTACTGAACCATGTAGCTAAAAAGAAATTTTTCAGAGTACCCAATCAATATATATTAAAAATTAAAACCCTTACCAGCCCCAGAATGACCAATCAGGAAAGACGATATCCAACGTGGCGTCATCCCCACAATACCGAAACAACGGTGGTGGAGCTGTGGCGTTGGGCCCACGATACTCATTCGATTGAATGACTGGCCAGTCAACGCAATCAAACATCAACTCCAAATCAGGCACTTTCCCAGGGTACCTCCTTAACAACTGTAGGATCCCCCACAGCGTGAAGACATCTCTCGTCTGAAACGCCCTCTGATATTTCTCCACGTAAGCCCTTCCATTCAAAATCACCAATTTGAAAGTAGCAGTCCTTTTGGCCCTCTCCACCATCTCCCTTGTGATCCCGCTCTTCATCCATGGCCGTAGATCCCCGTAAATCCAACGGAAGTAGTGTGGACATTCTGGCGGTGATGGACGGTCAGGATCTTCTGGGGAAAAGGCTGTGGGGTAGTTTCGCGGGCAGGTCCGTGTGAGATTACCGGCCGAGCAGTTTAAAGGATATTCAATTTTCACTGGGGGCTTTTTCGGGATTTTGAAGGGCTTATGAGCTGTCCCGGTCGGTAGGATGGGCTTTTCAACTGACGTGGTAGGAAGGGACTGCAAGTAATATAAACCGCGAAGTGACATGTCAGTAACGGTCAATACCATTACGGTACAAACGCCAATTCATGTATTGGTAAAAAATCAAATTTACTGCATTTAACTAAAAATAATTAAAAATGTTATATATTATTTTATCTTAAATGATTTTCAGTTTCTATTTCTTTAAACTATGTGTTTGAATTATTGTATACTCACTAAATATTTTAACTAAAAAAATAATTTTTTTCATATTTAATTTGAATATAAAAAATCTGAAAAATAATAAATAAGAAATTTATATATTTATAAATTATTTAATCGAAATAAATTTAGATTTATATTAGAGTATTGATTCATTAAAGAAAAATATTTACATAAATTTAATAATAATCGATTGAAAAAGGTGGTGGGAAAGTCTAAATTTCCTACGAGTATACGACACCACCAAAGGCCAAGGATGGACATGCATGGTCTCACCTACCGCCACGTGTTCAAGTAATTACAAAAAAGGAAAAAGAAAAACACGGGTAACCGACACTCATGCCTTATGTGCTACGACTTTGGACCTACAATTTCCGCATCAACAACCTACGCTAAAACGACGTCGTTTACCATGGCAAACGCCGACCTTCCACCGTCGTTTCACTCCAGGAGACTACAATTTGGAATTGAGTGATGATAGTAGCACTCACCGTGGCGGAGTCGAGGAGGCGCGTGGAGAGAAACGCGCCAATGAAGAGGAAGAGGAAAAAAAAGAGGATAGCAGAGGATCTTGCAGGAGCTTTCATAAATGGCCGCCATATGCTGTCGGAGAAATGCCGAAAGTAGCCGGATCCGTGCAGAAAATACCTCTGAAATTTCAGCATACTCGTTCTGGCCTCCGCAACCACCGTACCGTCTCTCTCAACTGCAGCATGCAGCAACGGTAGTACTGGTGCGAGTTTAGGAGTTTAGGCTTCTTAATTACGGAAAGCTTAGGAATAAGATCGGCGGAGGAGGTGGAAAAAGGTGATCAGAAAAGTGACGAAAAGAGAGTGATAACTGATACGGAGGTGAGAGTCAGAGAGGAGAGTGAAAGGAGGGAGAGAGAGAGAGCAGAGGTGGAATCTCGTGAAGGTGCGGTTCCTTTTTGCCCTTTGTTTTAAGTGAAGGTGGAGGGGACATGAGGAGTTGTCGCATGACAACTAGATCGAGTGTTTCCACTGTTTCTCATCTTTTGATAGTCCACAGTTACGGCCTTTTTTTCATTTAAATAATATGACATTTAAAAAGTAATATTACTTTATAAATATTTTGATTTTTATATTTAAAATAAAATAATTTTTAAATAAAATTTTAGTATCAACATAATTTATTAGTATGTACCGAAATCATCTTTATAAAAGATAATTTTAACATGAATGAAAAGTACCTTTCTCATTAGCCAAACAATAAAATTATGAAAATAAAAATAGAATGAATTTGAAGGTGGAGTTTTATATCATGTTTGATCATTGTTTTAAAAAATAAATTTTGATAACAGTTTTTTTTCTTATGTTTTGTAGAAAAAAAAATTATTTGAGAACATGAAAAGTTTATAACCTATTTTTAATATTTTAAAATATGTCTTAAAAATAATATTTATATATAATGTTTTATTTTTAATTATTTTATATATTTGTATAATTATTTTTTTAAACAGTTCTTAGAAAATAAATTAAAACACCTAAAAAAAATTTAAAAACACTCTATTTTTATTTTTAAGAATGAAAAACATAAAATAGAAAACAGTTTTTATTATCAAATTTGTTTTTATCGTTTTTTTATTCTAAAAAACACGGAAATGTTTTCAAACAAGCCCTAACTATTTCATTACATTTATGAAACTAATGGATAACCATCCCAATTAAAATCATCTAAATTCTTACAAGCATATTTTGCTTTACCTAGTTTAACACAGTATTAGGGTTTAGTTTGACAAGAAACAAAGAGGTTTTGTATATTCAAGTCATCTCTCTGCAATTTATATTTCATTTTCAAACTATCCAAAATTTATTTAGCTTGATATGATATTGGGCTCAAATCTTGCAAACTTCAATAAATATAAAATTTATAAAATTTAACTTTTTTTTTTTTAAGATGATCATGATTTGCTTTATAATCTACTATCAATTTTAATATTATAATAATAATAATTTATTTTATCAATAATATTTTTAATGTTTTAACTAATTAGTTTAAGCAAACTATTGGGCCAACCTTGCAATCTAGACTTCTAGAGGTGGCCTTCAACTTAGATAATGTTTTAAAGGGCAAATCTCTACAAGTAAAATAAAGTAAAATATATCGTGAGCCGAAGGTAGGTAAACGAACTTTCCTAATTAAACAACTTCCAAGGAAGAACTCTATTGTACTTAGGAGGACAAGTTCTCTTATATTAAGTTTGAATTCAAGTCTTATTTTGGCGAACCTAAAAAGTTCTTGAGCTGCAAGTTAATGGTCGATGTCATTGCATTTAAGAAAATAAAGTTCTTGAATTACAAGTCAATGGTCGGTGTCACGGCATTTAGGAAAATAGGTTCTCCTACATTAAGTTAAATTATTCTTAAATTATTAATTTAAAACTTATTATTTATTTTTTATTTTAAGTATTACCGTTATTTGGTAAAATTAACTTAAATTTTATTCAAATAATCAAATTAATATATTTATCCTCATTAATTTTAACATCAATTTATATTTTTACTAATTTTAATTAATTTATTTATTTATTAAAAATTCATATTTAAAGTATGGTAGAAATATAAGATAATTACAAAAATATTTACTATAAAAGATGAGTGATAGTTGTAAAATATATTTACATAAAGAAGGTAAAAGATATTCAAAACTAAGAACAAATTAACTATCTTAATTTAATACTCAAATTTATTTTTGATTTTAAGTTATGATGTTATATTATTTTATTAAATATGTTTAATTTATTGAATAACTTAAATTATATCATTAAGTCATATTAAGTCATTAAATTAATTTACTAAATACTCCCTCAATTTGAGTTTTAGATTAAATTTGAATTTAACTCAATTTGGGCTTAAGTGTTGCTTGTTTCTTCTCATGACTTGGGCCTAGAGATGACAATGGAATAGGTGTATCCACCCTTCATCCATTTATCTTCTTCTCAAGCCCTATCAATCATGGAGGGGGCAGAACGAACACCAAACAAATCCATGATCCCTAGTCGGGCCTTAGTTTGGACAAGGTGAATCGAGGATTTGAACAAATTGACCCCACATCAAATATATCATCGTTGATGTGATAATTTGATGGCATATGTACAGTAGATGGAGGGGATGAAAGACATGCAATACATACATGGGTATAAGTTGTGTAAGTTTAGGAGAAACATAAGACCAAAAAAATGCAATGACAATGGGTACCTTGCAAATGACTTATCATACTACTTATTCACTATCCATTCATCGTTCACAATACATGTCCTTTCTAGTGAGAAAATAACTAGGCATATAACATAAAATCTCATTGAAAGGCACATATCAATGAATATAAATCAATATTTCCATCATATATGAAAAAACATCCCTACTTGAGATGATGCATAATATAACTCCTTTCCATTTATTTATATTTATTTTCATTTTGTTAAAAAAATATATATATGGGCCATAATGTAAAAAAAAAAAAAAAAAAAAAATTCTCATATCCACCCCTAGTTTATTTTTTGAATTTTTTTTTTACTTTTAACATTTTAAATTATATTAAAAATAAATAATAAATATTTATAATTTATTCTTATAAAAAATAATATTTCAATAAATCAAAAAATGAAAAAATAATCATTAAAATAATTTATATATATGGGATGAGTGGGATAAAGTCATACTTGAGTTTATAAAATTTCTCAAACTCAATTATATTTATTTCAAACTCGTCGTATTAAGAGTAAAATAGATAAAGTAACCAAAGAAACACTCATTTAATTATCATTACTACATTTAGTCACTAAATACACTTATCACTAACTTATATTCAAGAATGGATTTCAATCCTATACCCACAAAAATAGAAGACAAACACTCTTTAAGTCTAAAAACAATGTACTTGGTGATCAAACCTCCTAAGTAGCACATACCTATAAGATTTTATTCAAAATTATAAAGTTTAAAACTTTCTTTTACAAAAATGGAAGAGGTTGAATTCTTAATATTATATCTTTTATTATTGTATATGTAAAAGACAATAAATGACTTATACTTTTGTAATGTGTGATATTATGAATTTTATTGTTATTTATGAGATTTTATGATGTTGATCATGATGATCAAGACTCAAACAACTCTCAATTTTTTATTCCTTTAAAGCCTTTTCATTTTTCAAAAAAAAAATACACTAATAAAATATTATGAATATTTTTTTCTTCTTAAAGTTTTCTTTCGAACGTACTTATAAAAGAGACATTGCTCCGAGCCGATAATTGGGATTATATCTTGAAACAACTATCACTCGTTAACACCGCATATAGGGAAGCGATAATAACTTCATATTATCATGGAAAAAAAGGTATTTTTTATATTATTTCTATTCATTTCTCTTAAATGCAAGGCATGTACATTCCAATATGACGATGATTAAACACTACTTTAGGTATTAGGGCATATTTGGATCTCTTGGATTTTTTTGTCCTTTTCTTTTTCATCCAAAAAAAAATGCCACATATAATGTCATGTGGACTATCTGGTTGCTTAATTAGCAAGAATATGAAGTGGCAATCCACTTCCGCAAATAAGTGAATTTTATATACGGCATATTACAGTTTGAAGAATTGCTTGGATGATTCGTGTGATAACATGATGAGCTAAGGTAACTTTGAAATATGATATTTTCCATTATTCAAGTGCATGTGTTATGACGACATTCTTCCCATGACCCACTTTTCAATATGAAAAGCAAACATTTTTGCCATGTTTGCTTACTTAGAAAATGTGGGGGGAAATCCGATAAAAAGAAAACACTGATAAAAAGTGAAGAAAAATAAAAAGAAAATAAATTTAAGTTATGCTTAGTTTCTTAAAAAAATAAATAAATAAATAAATTTAAAGTTAATAAATTCCTTTTATGTAAGATTAAAATTTTAAAATATATAAGTCTTTTATTAATTTTAATTATATTTGATTTTATATAATAAAATTAAATATAAAAAAAATCATTTTTCTTATTATTTTTTTAATACTTTTTGAAAATCAAACATGATTTTAAAGCCCATGAATTATTTTTATATATTATTTTAAATTTATTTTATTTATTTTAATTAAATAATTTTAAAATAGATAGAATCAAAATATAAATAAATAAGATAAAAATACGAAATAATTGAATCGAGAGATAAAATAACAATGTAAAAGTTAAATTAAGCTAATAAGACTAAATTTATACATATAGATGATGTTATAATTGATGTCACTTTTCAATGCCAATATGAATCGGGGAAGGAAGGGAGAGATCCTCAATCTTAAATTAAAATCTACCTAGTAAAGGAACACAAAGGTAATCAAGAGAATTTTTTCTTTTGTTTTTTTGAGCTGGACCCATAAAATCATGTCCGGTACCTTTTTTCCTCCCTGACATGATTTTCTGGCTGGATGGCCTAAAAAAGAGGGGAAAATAAGTAAAAGAAAGAAATCGCCCTTTTGTAGTTGACTGACAAGCCATTCAGATGGGGCCACGACACAGCCTTTCATTGAAAGAAAACCAACTTTTATAATTTTACATGATAAAATAATATGAATAAGTTTCTATTTATTCCCTGGCCATTTATTCCTGCCGTGGTGCCACCTAATATCATCACTTATTGTCTGAATTTTCAAATCAAGTGTAATTATGAGGCCCACTCCTTTGATTTTTCTTCTAAGTGTTTCCAAGATTTGTAATATTACTATTTTCACCCTATCTAATTGTTTATTTCTTTCTAATTTATTTTTCATGTTTTTAAACATGCACAAAGTGAGGTTTTTGGAATATAAGGGTGTGTTTGGTCATGTTTTTTAAAAAATATTTTTTATTTTTTAACTTAAAAATAGTTTTTAAAAACAAGTTTAAAAAAATATGATCAAATAAACTCATATTTAAAAAAAAAAAAAACAAAAACAAAAACAAGTTGAAACAACTCCTACTTATTCTTTAAAAATCGACTTCTATTTAATTTTATGTATAAAAATTGTTTCCAAAAAACAATCATAAAACAGTATTAAAAATTTATAAAAACGGTTTCTATTTTTAAAAACAAAAATTTATTTTTAAATCACACGACGAGACTCTAATATTCATATCAATGTGACTTTTTTCTTTTTTCTTTTTGTCATAGAGAGAGTAAGATATGTTTGAAAATATTTTTTAAAAACAATTATTTAATATTTTTATAATAAAAGTCGGATTGGAATATTCTTTTAACTTGTTTATGTGTTTCTAAATATTTTTTAAAAATAATTTTTATTTGTAGTATTTTATTTTCAATCATGCTTTATATTAGCATAATTATGTTTTTTTTTTAAACTAAATTACAAGTGAAAAAAAAATAAAAATAATTAAAATCTATTCTCAAAAATACTCAATTTACATAACAAATTTTCAAAAAAATATCAATTATATTTTCAAATATGAAAAACAGTTTTCTACTTTTAAGAATAAAAAACTATTTCTAAAAACAATTCCCAAATAAATTATAGAATTCATTTGTATTTCTTTTTTTTTTTTTTAAGTGTTTTCCAACATAATGAATATTATTACTATCATTAGTATTTTTTTTATGGATTTAAACTTTTTAAACCAATAATAATCTAATAAAATTATGAGTTTGAAAGTGTGTTTAGTTCATTTTATTGACACAAAATCACCAAAAATCTCTTTTAAAAGCCTAAATGCATTTACCTCAATTTTAGAATTAAAAAAGTTAGTGGACTCAATTTTGAGCAATGACTTTCTTCACTCAACTTCTTAAGGCTACGTTTGGTTCCCAAAAATATGAGAAAAAGTACTAGAGAGAAAATAGAGAATGAAAGTAGAAAAAAAAAAGTGAAAAAAAATAAAAAAATAAATTCAAAATTAATAATCATTTTTAAATACTTTTTCCAACTCATTTCACTTATTTTATTCCATTATATAAAGATTGAATAATTTTAAAATACATAAATCTTTAATTAATTTTAATTATATTTACTTTTCTTTCATATTTTTTATTATGAAATCAAATATTAGAAAACTATTTTTCTTAACATTTTTTTCATTTACTTAATACTTTCTAGGAACCAAATATGGTCTAAAAATCTCATTCCTTTCCCATTAATCACACATTTGGATCAAATTAACTTTTTTCTTAATTTTCTTCTCATTCTAATTTCAATTTCATTTCTACTCCAATTCTATTCTTAGTTAATTTTCTAACACTATCAAACTTTTGGTACTAAATTTGAGATCCAAACAAAGCCTAAGTGGTGGATGGTTCAAAATCATGAGCAAGGACCCCCCTGATATTCTCTTCCTGTCTATATAGTAAGTCCAATATTAAGATGTGGAAACATTGGCCCTGCAACCCATTATGTCTCTGTTCATTATGCTCCCCAAACAGGTCCTTCCAAATCATGAGCATATTTTCTTTACTAATTCCTGAAGGGACACAACAGAATCATATTTACTTTCCCTCGCTCTTTTTCTTTCATCCTTTTTGTCAATCTTCTGTATTTCTTCTCTTTTGCAGCCTTCCAAGAGAATATAAATCATTTGCTCTGTTTTTCCAAACCAGGCCCACCTCCATTGTCATGGAAGCCAGTTCTTCATACCCACATACCTTTAACTTTTCCTTCACCTTCACTAAGGATTATAGGATACCCTACTCTCTGATCAGCTGTGGAGCAGACCACCCAACATCCCATGTCCCCTCCCCCATCAAAAACAACAATATTCAGTCTGAAATGGAAAAATTTTGATAAAAAAACATAGCATTAATTAAGTTACTGATTTCCCAGCTTTTGTCATGGAAATATCTTTGTTTTTCTGAGAAAAATTTTCTGCAGTGACAAAGCTGATTCAGCTTTTCTGTAGAGAAAGGGAGATTAGCTTTGGGTTTTGGGGATGGTTTGTAAAAGTCACGCTTTCCCATTCCACGCGTGATGGATAACTCCCTCTTTGCTTTTTGAATTTCAAACCCCAACGCTCCTCTAAGCGTTTTAAAGGCTTAAACCCTCAGGCACCCTCTTTCTGCGTCCGTGTATATATATTATACACATATAGGCCAAAGTCCTAAGACCCACCACACACAGACGATCAATATATATTCCATCTCTCTATATTCTCAAGAAGCTTGCTAAGAACACTATGTCTGTGAGTCTCTATTTCTCTTATCTCAATCTGGGTATGTGGTGGGAGTGGAGATTCTTATCATATGAATGTGGGTTTTGCAGATGGTGGAGGTAAGAGTTCCAAACTTGGACTGTGAGGGATGTGCTTCCAAGCTAAAGAAAGCTCTCTTCAAGCTCAAAGGTATATATTTATATACTTTACACGTTCTTTATAATGGAATAGTGGTTGGTTTTGCCATCTATCAAGCCTAGGTTTTCGCCTTGCAAGGCTGAAGCCATGTTCTTCTGCCTGATTTGCCTGCATTTTTCTATGATAAGATTGTCTTTGGGGAATTGGTTTATGAGGAATTTAATGTATTCTCATTTGTCAAAAACCCCAAGCTTTCCCAAGAATATGCATGTTTCAGTTTATGAAAATCTTTAATAAAATTGTCTATGTAATTTTTTAACATGTGTATGCAGTGAAATATTATATAAAATAAAGGATATTTATGTCTTATATCATTTATTTGACAAACTAACTAGTTAATATGTTCTTTTATATATATATATATATATATATAGAAAGAAATTGAAAAATAAAGTATCTATAAATTCAACTAAAGGACAAGTCACACTAATCTTCAAAACGAATCATAGTAATCTTCAAAACCATATTTTGTTATATTTCGAAGAAATCTGACCACCTCCAAATAATAGATCGTATATTATAAATATTTTTTTTAGTTAAACAATCTACTATTATATTTACTTCTTTATGAATATAACCGTAATTATAAATATTTAAATCTGAAAACTAACTATTTGTTTTTTTGTTGAATAGAAAAAGTTATATATTTTTAATTTTTTTTCATTTAGTTAAAAATAATTTATTAATATCAATCAATAGAACTAAACTGGATCTATTGATAATAAATTTACTTTACTTATATTGATTGATATCAACAAGTTACTTTTATTTGAATGGAAAAAATTAAAATATTTGATTTTTCTATTCAACTAAAAAACAAACACCTCTTAGTCCTTAACATGTGCGTAATCATGGTGCCCTTGGCAAATGAAAGAGAGATCTCTTGTTTGAGCCTCTCAAGTAGTTATGTGGATCCATATGGTTTGGGTCTTGTTTAGTTGTTGGGTGGCATCCAATAAAAGAAGTGGGCCTTGAGGTCCACCTCCAGCAGGTGTCTCACAGGGCTTGGTTTAGGGTGGGCCTAAAGCTCACAATAGCAATATTACCAAGTCCAAAGGACAGACTGAAAGATCAAATTTTTGGTCTTTCACTTTTCCCCCTTTACAAGATCAAAACATTAATATTTAACTGTTAATAACTTAAAATAATTTCTTTAAGTTGACTTACTAAAGTCTTTTTTAACTTTAAGTAACGACATAAAATTACTTTTCCAAACATACTTAATAACTTAAATTAAGTCATTAATTATATTAAGTGAATAAATTGCTTTATAAAACATTCTCCTAGTCTACAAGTCCCTCTAAGGTTTGCTCTGACGAGGGAAAATGATTTTCAATTTTTTTCAGGAGTAGAGGAAGTTGACATAGAAATGGAGATGCAGAAAATCACAGTAAGAGGCTACTTAGTAGAGGAAAAGAAGGTGCTAAAGGCCATTAAGCGCGCCGGAAAAGCAGTGGAGCCGTGGCCATTTCCGGGATACTCGCACTTTGCCTCATTCTACAAGTACCCAAGTCACATTGTGAACCATTACTATGAGACATCCGGTAATGGAGTGAATTCAAATGTACATACATTCTTCCAAACCCCTGCCATTTACTCCGTCGCCGTGGCCTCCGATGAGGCCGTCGCTTCCCTTTTTAGCGACGAAAATGTGCATGCTTGCACCATCATGTGAACACGGATTTTCTTTCTTGATTCCATCATTCCACCACTTTTTGACTTCGAGCTTATTGTGATTTTTTTTTTTGGTGCCTCTTGAGTCAAGCATTGTATGATTTGTTATTTATTGGATGATCAATGGTTTGTGGTTTTAATTTTTTTTAGTTTTGGGGTGGTTTATAATTTATGTAATTTATGAAAATTTCTAATAATTCGATATCATATTGAACTTTTCGAACTTAACTTTAGCGTATATAAATAAAATTTTAAGCACTTGAATAAACATAGAGATTTAGTTTGATATAACAACTAGCAACTTCTGTATCACAATCATAGTCCATTTTATTTGTCTCTTGACTCATTATTATTGGAGAGCATGATATACAATGTGAGCCAAATTTAATAGACTATGTTTGACTCTTAGAAAATTTGAAAGAAAGAAAATAAAAAGAAAAAAAAATGAAAGAAAATAAAATTGAATTTAAAGTAAATAATTTTTTTTATATGCTATTTTAAATTTATTTAATTTATTTTAATTATTCCATATAAAAATTAAATAATTTGAAAATATATAAATTTCTAACTAATTTAAGTTATGTTTTATTTCCTTTCTTCTTTTTCATAATAAAAGCAAACATGAAAATTATTTTCTATGATATATTTTTCTTAACAATTCCCTTAAATCAAATACAAACAACGAGTTTGAGTTTTTAAAAAAATTAGTTATCCAACATAATATTAGACCAGTAAGTCTCAACCCAAAAAAAAAGTAGTTTCACATGTGCGAAGGTATTGGAGATAACTTTGTATAACGTCCAAATTAATCTTCCAAGGGTGCAATTCCCACAAATTTAAACTTTAAGAAAATTGATTATCCAACTTTTATAACTTTTCATCAATAGAAAAATATTAAGGTTATGTTTGGTTAGCTTTACATTGCATGAGATAAAATAAGAAATAAAATTACATATTCTATCTCATATTAAATCAAACTTCGATTAGAATAAAAAGTAGAGTATATTATTCAATCTTTTTTTTATATCTCTTGTGGTATAACAATCTTAAACTAAGATGCAAGATATACATATCCCATTAATTATAAATTTATTCCATTTATAAGAAATAAAATTACATATTCTATCTCATATTAAATCAAACTTCGATTAGAATAAAAAGTAGAGTATATTATTCAATCTTTTTTTTATATCTCTTGTGGTATAACAATCTTAAACTAAGATGTAAGATATACATATCCCATTAATTATAAATTTATTCCATTTATCTATTTTCTTTGTTTTTATATTACTTATTGTACAAAACAAATTTTTTTATTAAAAATTGTAGTTTAAAAAAGGCAAAAACTTTTAAAAGTACATATAAAATACAACATAAAATAATATTAATATATGATACTTTAATATACAAAATATTTTTATATATTTAACAACATAATATAATATTTTTTATTTATAAATTTAAATCTCATGGATATCATGACAATAAAATAAATTTTACTTATTAAATTATAACTTGTAGAAGAATTGGCTAATAATGCTAAATATGAGAAAAATTTTATTTTTCTTAATGATAAAGATGTAATGTAATTTTTATTTTTATTTCCTTATACACGTTATCACGGTATAACATACCTTTTTCAATATAATATTCAAAAATATCATATCCTAAAATTAAATGAAAATCCTAATATATATATATATATATGATTGATAATTTCTTAAGATAAACATATCTTACTATATTTTATTGATGAAACATAGCCTAAAAATATGGTTAATCAAATGTGATCTAAATATATTTATGTAAACCATCTCATCAACCATATACAAAATGGTTTAAAGACATGAACCATCTCATGCACTGACATTTTTTTTAATTTCAAATTTTCTCATTCATTATTAACACTTCGGAATCTTCTACTTTTAATCTTCTTTAAATAAGGTCGGTAATGTTAATAATAAGTAGAAATCAAATTACAAATGACCCTATGGACCCCGCATTTTTGCTCATGTGCTTCCACTCAATGCCGAGCTCGATTTTTATTTGAAAAAATGTTTATTTATTAAGAAAATGACTTGGAGTCACCACTTATTTTTGTTTTATTTTTAAAGAGAAAACAAAATAAGAAAAAAAAAACCCTAAGTGTGATTTCTTATTTGGAAAAGCAGGTCTATGAAAAACCGAGTTGGGTCCAGGAGTCAGGTTACTTATTGGGAAGATACAGTAAAAAAAATCGAAAGCACTCCTCTAAGCCCCTAAAAACGGGTCTCTACTAAATAAGGTGAAACAAATATGACAATTAACTAAAAGATCAATGAATACCAAAGAGATCATAGATCCAAAGTCCCGATTTTCGTGATTTAATTTTTTAAAATCTCAAACTCTCAAATAATTTACAAAATTCCAATTTCTTTCAAATTTAATTTCTAAAATTCTCATTCTTACATTTAATTTTTAAAAATCCAATTTTTAAATAATCTCTAAAACTCCAATTTTCTAATAACCTCTAAGACTCCAATTTTTAAATAAATTTAAAAAATCCAGTTTTCCCTCGAACACTTTTAATTTCTGTTTGGTGATGCATGTGATATGGTTTGTACTCTTTATTGTATACTGGCCCCATTTTTATGATAGTGCATTGTTCGTTCGTGGCCCGGGTACGCATCCACTCCCATTCTGGTCATTCTCTATGTATGTTTTGATTCTCATATGTGCATGATCGATTTGAATATCTATTGATTTTCCTATTGATTGTCACGTCAGCTTCGTTTTATTAGTAGAGACCCGACTTTAGAGACTTAGAGGGGTGCTACGGTCTTTACCGTACCTCCCCGATAAGTAACCTAACCCCTGAGTCCGATCCGATTTTTTATAGACCATCTTTTCCAAAATAAGGAGTCACACTTAGGGTTTTCTTTCTTATTTTGTTTACCCTTTTAAAAATAAAATAAAATAAAAATAATTGGCGACTCTAAGTCATTTTTTTTAATGAATAAAATCTTTTTCAAATGGAAATCGAGCTCGCCATCGAGTGAAAAACGCATGAGTCGAAATGCGGGGTCCACAACACCACACCTTGGAAACAACTTATTTAATATTGTATTATTATATATTTTATTATTTTTTGAAGTTTTTTTCTAACATTTTCATGTATGAATTTTGATCAATTTATTTTTTTCAAAGTTTATGTTTGATATTTTCAATATTTTTGTAAAATCGATATTTCATAAATTTAAAATATTTTCATCATTACTCATAAATTATAAATGTTTCCCTAGTAAAGTCTTGGACTTTTTTTCATAATAAGGGTCAAAAGAAGTAATTTATACTTTCGGAAAATTTAGATTTGTCCATAATACACGGGATAACTTCTAATATTTGAAAAAAAAATTAATACCTAACAAAGCTTGATAAAGATTCATGGGTCTTTTTATTACAACAATTTTTAGAAATGCTTCTTAAAAGTAATGTTCGGCATCTTCTTCCTATTATAAAAGTTAAGTAAAAAAATGAAAATATCTCAAATTAAGAATCTAGAAGAAGAAAATAGAGAAAGTTCTGAAATATTATAACCTTATTTGATAACTATTTTTGAGAATTTTGTTCAATGTATTGGACAGTGAGAAAACGTAAAATAAAGTATTCTAAAAGAATATATTGCTTTTATTTTTCTGTTAGGGTTATTTTAAAAAACAACAATAGCTTAATTAGTCATTTTTAGATTTTCTTTTTCACAGCCGGTGCTATAATGTTCAATTATCTTATAAAATTGATATATATATATATAATGGGAAAATGTTGTCGAAATTACAATCTTAATTTTTGGAAGTATAAAATAAAATATGCATTATTGAATAAGAATATAAATATATGAAATCAAGGTAAAACAAATAGAAACAAAGACAAAAGAATGAGATGAAAGTACAAAAAAAATAAAATTGTGATACAAACCAATGAAATGCCCATAAAGCTTAAGATTCATTTGTGCCAACAATATGACGGAATGGTCTAGGAAAGAGTGTCCAAATTTTTGCGATGCCCATACCAATGCTAAACAAGTCTTATCCATGTGAGTTGTACTTTTTTTCATATTCGATCAATGACTTGTTGATTTATGACCAACTTCTCTTTCTTTCCTATATCGTCATACTGGACCAAAACAAAACCACTCCGATAGTGTTGTCTATTGCAGAGAGATAAAGTGGAAGTGGTCGACCTGGTACTAGTGGGACCAATATAGGTGGATTGAGCAAGCACTTCATTCTGTCAAATGCAGCTTGACATTCATCATCTCCTCTCAGATAAAAAGCTGATCTACGATCAATCTACTTAAGATCTACGACCAACCTCCTTTTAATAGTTTGTAGACATTAGATAATGATATAAATGTATACAATCAAGTAACAAAAGAACATGACTAAAATATAAAAGATTAAGGTCAAAATATAAAATGAATAGGATGCAAGTGGATTACAAAGTAATGAGAACAAATTATATATATAATATATTTTTATAAATATCAATTTGATATTTAATGTGGGCCAAAAAAGCCGTTGGAAAGGAAAATGACATTACTCTTTCAATAGAGCACTTGATTTGCATGATGGGTTCAACTAGTTAATAAACACCCCTAAATCTCAACTTTTTGGTTAAGAGAATCTAATTATCATTGTCATCACCATTACTATTACCCCAAATTCCCAATACCATCAATATTTTCTCGGCCCCCAACCCTACATGTATCACATCCACCACCTTCCCACCATTATTGCAATGAATCAGAATTCCTTTTTGCGTCAGATACCAACAAACATTTTACCTCAACGAAGGGTCGCAATCACTTTCTTAATGAAGCTGGTGTGGACACACAACCCATGACCGGTTAAGCCTTTTCGAAGGAGAGAATCTTGAAAAGGGCCACAAGAGGCCGCCCTTTTCCAATGAATGACTCAGCCGACTAGACCACACCTGTAATTATCCGTTGGATGCTTTTGATTTGAGCCGTTCAAATAATACTTAGGACCCACGCAAGGACCTTGCCGGCATTGGTACCTCATAGGTGTCCATCATCGCGGGGTCCCACCTATATCATCTACAGGGAATCCACCGTCAATGACTTTTGGATCATCAACTATCAAGTAATGGTGCATTCAGGCGAATGTTGCTAATTTTAGAAAAGAATTTATCTGAAAATACTTGATCCAAGCATTGAAAATTTTACGATATTGAAGTCGTAATCTGTTATTGAAAATGTATCGTGAAATCTAGACCATCAAATGAGTACATAAATATATAATACTAAAATACAAATAAATTAAATTATATACGTGACAAGTTATGATCGATATGAATATGTGATATATTGTGATCGGGTATTATTTTCCTTAGTGTATAAAATTTTTAATAAAAAAAAATGATAGGGTGGGGTTCACATGAGAAAAACTTTTAAGTGTATGCATCATGTTGGGATTTAGAATCAACATAGGCCCCCCCAATCAAGTGGCTGAATTTTGTCAACATTGGAACTAGGGGACTTTCACACAAGCCATCTGTGATGATGCATGCCATTGAATCCTCTGCATCTCGCCATTTAAAAGGGCCCCCACTTTCAATGCCTGCATTCATTCTTTCCTTTGTTCAAAGCTCACGGTTTCTTGACCCCTCCTCCCATGGCTCAGGTACCATTTTTCATCCATTACTCATCACCGATTCGACATTAATTTTTTCTAGTTTCTGATATTCTCTGTTTGGAATCTGCAGCAGAAGGTGGTGTTGAAGGTCATGACCATGAGTGATGACAAGACCAAGCAGAAAGCCATGGAAGCTGCAGCTGATATTTATGGTATTTTTAATACGAATATTTCACTTTTCTCCCTTAAATTCTCGAGGAAAAATCAAAATCTTATGCGTGCAATTGTTTTCTCTGGTTCCTTTTTATTTCAATTTTTGTCAGAACTGTGAAAAATGAAAAATCTTTTGGGAAGATGAAGATTGTGAACTCTCACAAATTAAAAAGAAAAAAAAATTATCTTTTTGTGTCTCTCTCTTGATTTTTGCTCTGAATTTGTAGTGATTTGACTGAACAGGAGTTGATTCAATTGCTGCTGATATGAAGGAGCAGAAGCTAACTGTAATTGGAGTGATGGATGCAGTTGCAGTGGTGAAGAAACTGAAGAAAGTAGGCAAAGTCGACATAATATCAGTTGGGCCAGCCAAAGAGGAGAAGAAAGAGGAGAAGAAAGAAGAGAAGAAGGAAGAGAAAAAGGAAGAAAAGAAAGAGGAAAAGAAAGAAGACAAGAAAGAAGAGAAAAAGGATGAGAAAAAATAAAACCAATTTTCAAAAAAACAAGAATTTCTTCTTCCTTTTTCCCCCCAAATAAGTATATACATATATATACAGTATATTCCTGGCACAAGGTACAAGCTGCAAAGCAGCCAGATGGGTAAGAGCCATTTTTGCATAGAAATTTTCCTTCAAATTTTCTCATTGTACCCATTATTACTACTATAATCTTAGTAGAATAAACAGATGTGATTTAGACCTATTTTTGCAGTGTAAAACGTTCATAGTGTTTTGTTGAATATCACCCACCTTTGTCTTTTGTTGAACTCGAACCCCACATGGCTGCGTGGGCGTCACGAGTTTCCTCTTCTATAATTCCATTACTTAAATGGGTCATTATCTGTCAACCACAAATGCCAGCCAAAAACCAACGGCACTTTATAGCCTTGGGTGTGAAAAATGACTCGCGCATGATAATGCACGACAACATGACTTCATACCCCCGCATTGATCTTGATATACATGTTACTTTATTCACTCTACGTAGTGCACGCTTCGTGTGCCAACTGATTTAGATATGTTTCTCAATCAGGATCGATTACGTGAAAGAATTAGTGTTTATAGTGTTAAGAGACAGGTCATGGCTCGGGTCAATTCTTAGCCGCCGCCGCAGCCACATGACCTTTTTTTGTAAAATAATGAAGGATTTATTAGTTTGTTTAATGGAAGGTGCTCTGGCCCCGCATCTGTCACGTTAATTTGACTTTGATTGAAGTTAGAGAATTATTTATTCATTCGAGTGTGATTTCCACCAATCCAAAAGGCCAAGACCCTGTTTAGAAAGTGTTTTCAAAAACAATTTTATACAACAATAGTTTGTTAACAAACTTCTTCAAATGCCTTTAACTTGTTTTCTATATTTTTTAATTATGTTTTGAAAATAACTTTATTTTTAATCATTTTTGTATCATTATTTTCTAAAACAACCCTTAAAAGATAAGTGAAAACAATTTAAAACAATTAAAATATTTTCTCTACAAAAATCTGATTTTTTGTTTTTTTAGACTATCAAAAGTGCAATCCAGTTTTTTGTTATAAACAAAAAATTGCTTCCAAAAACAATTATCGAAAGGCCTTAGTTTTTTTAGGGTTTCTTTCTATGGGGAATAGACAGGTGGGGTATTGGTATTTCAAGTGTCTACTCTGCTGTGTTGTTTATTGGATTTATAATAGGATTCCAACTGTGTTATCTATCTATCATCAACAGTTTAGTGATGAGCATCAAAAATATTAAAACACTAGTGTTAAAACCTAGCCTGGCACCAAAAGGTGGAAACATGACTCAACATTTCATTCCATCCTGGGAGAATCTATCCAGCAATCAATCACTTGTTACAAAAGGAAAAGTATAATATGAATATGCCAACTTTAGAGCAAAGCATATAACATGGGTTGTCTATACGGACATGAAATAGGACAAGTGCTGCAAGCCTAAAGATCCCTCTTTACAACACAACTTCTCCAGGGATGGTCTGTTCTACTTTTCTCTACATTCCAGCACTACTCATGATCAATAAGATGAGTAAAGACGGCACCAGAGTTGATTATTTGAAAAATGGTACCAAGGTGGTTATACATTCTTCCCACCCAAAGAGGCTGCCAACTGGTCAAAGATCAATACTAGTGTACAGGAAGGTAGAAATTTGAGAGTCCGGCTTTGCTAGGTTTCTTGCATGTCAAGCACAAGAACAACAAATGGGGAGAATTCAGGGGAGGGAGTTGAAAGTTGAGTCAGATAAGCATCTTCAAATAGACGATGGTAGGACAAAGGTACTTGGATTTGGTTCACACTCAAGATGACTGAAAGAACTACGACATTCTCCATTTTCATTTGGGATAATTCTGAACAAAATCAGGTCCTTGATTTTCAGGGAGAAATATAATGACCATGAAATAGAGATCGAGTAAAATGGGTAAAATAACTATGTACTGCCTCGATTATATGCAGATGATGAAATGGTTGACCTTCATGAGCAGAGGGCAAATTAAATGGGTCAGCTTTATGGATGGTAACGGGCCCAGGAAGGCGGCTCTATCTAGAATTTCAGGGGTACATATTGAAATTCAAAAGGAAGACTGCTTATATCAGAACACATACCATAACATAGTCAAAGCAACTGACACATGGGTAGAAAATCTTATCCATAGCTTTCAGTTTACTTTAACATGACCCAAAGGGGCTGCCATCTGCAAAGAAAGAGGTAAGAAACACAATAATTAGTTTTTTTTTCCTACTTTTGCTTTCCTGTTCTTAATCTTGCTTTCACTTTAACAGGAAAAGCAATCACACATATATAAATATACATATACAAAAAATTACACATTCAAACATATAAACACACTCGTAAAACATATCCACACAAGCATATGAGAGTTTTCCTGCAGCTACTTAACAAAGGCACAAACACAGTTAGTATTTGACAATGAAACCTCGTGTCAAATTGAAATGTATGACTAAGATAGGACATCAACCATAAATCTAAGGTTCTAAGGTTATGTATAACAAACTATAAATTTTCTTCTCTTTTTCCTTGTTGAATACTCTTGTCAGGTGCACTTCTGCCGATAGGCATGTCAAACATTTCATACCCAAAACCCTTGTCAGGCCACGTCGAAGTTGGGTGCTTCACATATTCTAAAGTGTCTACGGAACATAAACCTATAGTCAACTCAGGAAGTTTTATAAGAATCTCAATAAAGTTATTACACATTGAAGACAGACTGCATGCAATTTTCATTCGATGATGTTGTGCAACAATCTCCAAAACAGAGGCAAGTTTACTAACTTCTTAGTTTATTAATTTCATACTTGCAAAGGATGTAAGGATTTGCAAATTATTAATAGGTGAACTAAACTTGTAAACATCAAAGTTTCTTTCCCTTGTAATCTCTTACTCTCCTTTCTTCTGTTTTATTTACCAATTTATATATGATTGACATTGTTCTTTTAATCCAAAAGCATATGCAATCCTTCCAAAAAAAAAAGCTTTTTTAGAAACCTTGGTGGATATAATTCCATGAATCACATGATGACAACCAGATTTCAAGCCATAGTATTATACCAAGCACAAACCTCCTTCACCTCTTGAAAAATATTCAGGTATTAAGCATAGGAGGCTTCAAGCCATAATGAAAAGAAATTGGAATAAAAAATAAGCATCTATGAAATGTCAGATTCGAGAGCAAAGCAGCATAATAGGTTCTTGAGTCATGCCCAAAAAATAAAAAATAAAAAGGAAAAAAAAAAAAGAGGAAGAAGGAGAACCCTCTACTGATAAGGATGCCTTTAAAACAGGAAATAGAATCCATAAAAATAAAACCAATTAATAAATGGATATGAAAATAAAAGATTAAGAGAGCATTGGCAGTATTGGCCTTCTTTCGTTTGTCAACATGCTTCAAGAAAATGATTTCCATGCATATTTTAGGAAAAATGATGATTGAATTAATGATACCGTTTAAACTTACACAATGTTTGAAACAAGCAGCAGGCACACTGTCTCAAGGGAGCTGATCCATCAGAGCTATCATCATAAAGTTACAACTGAACAATCTTCATTTTCACAACCACCTTAGCATCTCCTATATCCCTTGAATTTTGAAAGCAGATGGACATATTGACCCTTATCCACCATATGTCTTATTACTTCATGAGCCTCTTTAAGCTTTCCAGCATTTCGCAGATTACCAACTAGGGTATTGTACACAAGAAAATTCGGATTACAACCTCTAGATTCCATTTCTTTAAGCATGGAGCGTGCCTCCTCAAACTTCTCTGCCATACATAGCCCACGGATCATAGAATTGTACGTAAATACATTTGGTAATTGTCCTTTCACAGTCATCTCTTCAAACAATCCCTGAGCCATCTCAAGTTCCCCAGCCACAATATATCCTGTGATCATAACAGTATAGCAAACAACATCAGGCATACATCCAAGCTTAATCATCTCATCAAAAAAATACTTGCAGGCATCCAAGTTCCCAGCCCGACTCAGTCCATCTATCAATGTGGTGAAGTGAAGAACGCTTGGATCAAAACCAACTTCTTTCATATGATTCAAAAGATCAAGTGCTGCAAGTGGCTTGTTCCCTTTTCCAAGAAGATGAAGAAGGATATTAAATGTATGAAAATCTGGGGAAAACCCATTTGTACCCAATTCTTCAAGCAATCTATGGAATTGATCCAATTTCCCCAACCTATATTTTGTACACATAACTATGTTATAAGTTAAAATATCAGGAGAATAATCCTCAAGTAACATCTGTTGATAAACCCATTCTACCAATTTGTACTGCTTTAAACAAAGAAGGCAATGTAGAATTGCATTATATGAATGCTTAAATGGCCTATAATTAAAATTTTTCGACTTTACAAACCTCTCCACAGCTCTCCTTGCCAATCCCGCCTCACCACAAGTACATATCAAAATCTGGAATGTTCTCGCTGTAACTGGAAACCCTTGCTCAATCATCTCATCAACCAATCTCCACATGGCTTTAAACTCATCAGATTCTGCAAAAATCTTCATTATCAGATGGTATGCATTCACAGTATGCCTATAATTTTCCTGCTGACCAGACCACATGAAGAACTTGTACCCCAATTTGGCACACCGTTCCTTATTTGTGTAATTCACTGTTTTCAATATCTCTAACAGAACTTCTCTCACAAGACCACCTGAAACCCTTATTTGCAACTCATCGAGAGCTGCTTTTGTACTGAATCCCGGGCAATCTTGTTGAAGAATTTGAAGAACCCTACTAGCATCAAGCCTCATATTGTCAAAATAACCTTTCCCCGCCAAGAATTCAGCAGGGGAAGAGCTTCCAATGCCATTATCTGAATCAGGGTTTTCATCTGAAACAGGATCAAAATTAGAAACCCCCCAAGCTTCACTCAATGGTTTCTCTATCCTCATGAATCCATCATCCATTTCGCCCCCATTCTCTATCCTCATGAATTTATCATCCATTTCGCCGCCATTCTTTACCCTCATGAATCCATCATCCATTTCGCCGCCGTCAGAGTTCTTAGTGGAAAATGACCGAGAAGAACGGCAAAAACAGGGAAATATCCGAAACAATCTTGGGCCAAATAGAGCAATAGAATTCATTGTAAGAATCATTCAAGCATTTCCCAATACCCATTATTTCTGTAACTTTACTGTAAACCATGAATCACTGATATATCCGAAGACAGAAAACTCCGAAGAAAGCATTCTTTGAGTAAATTGAGAGAAACCCAGCAAGTTAAAAACCCCAAATACCATGCGTCAAAAATACTCTCTTTTTCATGCCAATTGAATCTAGGTTTCGTGATCAAAACACAAAAAGTAGTGAACAAAAAATCAATTAGGGTTTCAGGAAAAAAAAAATTAAAAGGTTAATGGCGGGCATTCTAGAAGGCGTATGACGAGAATGAGACGAAGAGCTAACCTCGGGTTAATCCGATCTTGCTGGAGTTGGATTTTGCCCTAGATTTCGCCTTTGTGAGAGAGTAAGGAGATGTCCGGCAATGGAAGGATGTACGCCAAGAGGGACTGGAGCGTTATGTTTCTATTATTTATTAAATTCTAAGAATATTTTGAATTAAAAATAAGCTTAAATTTGCAAATATAAACTTATAAAATATGAGATTCCGTACCATTATGGTAATTTATGATGATCATTCATAAATATCTTGTCTAACTCCCTGTAAAAGGAAGAGACCCCTAATAAATTTTAAGTGAGTTTTTTGTCTTGCATTATATTCTCTTCCTACATTCTAATTTATCTTTCTTGTTTTATTTTCCTTTTCCTTTATAATTTTACAACACGTTATCAACACCAATAGTCTCTATAAAAGAAATATAAAGATTTTTCTCTATTTAGAGAAATAAGAAAGATGTTCTTCTCTTTAAAAAAATAAAAAAGACGTTATTCTCTTTAGAGAAATAGAAAAAGTTTTTCCCTTCAGAGAAATAGAAAGATTTTTCTTTTTTCTTTCTCATAAAAAGGTATGTGATAAACTTATATTATGATTTTATATTTTATTACCCTTTGACTCTTTATTTTCACTTATTTTTATTGGAGTGCATAAATATCTACAATCTCTATAACCAGAAGTTATGAGATAAATTATAAATTATGGAATAAATTTATAATCAGAAGTTATAAAAAAATATACGCAATCCCTATAACCAAAAGTTATGGGGAAAATTATAAAATTACAAATACATGACCAAAAGTTTTGTATATGGTCCCTAATTATTTATTTTTAATTATACGATATAACTAAAAGTTATACCGAACAATATTATAATCAGAAGCTTTAAAGTAAATAAATAAATAAATGTTCATAGCTTGAAGCTATGTACAAATCTACATAATGAAAGTTCATAACTCGAAGCTATGCACAAATCTACCTAATGAATCGTTCATAACCTAAAGATATGTACAAATTATATATAAACAGTTCATAACCTGAAACTATGTACAAATTTAAACATTTTCTTTTTCTGACAAAATAATCATGGTCTGAAGCTATGAAATATATTAACTTTTAATTTCTTTTAATTACATTGTGTAACTAGAAGTTATACATAAATAGTTCATAGTCTGAAGCTATGTACAAATTTAAATATTTTCTTGTTCTGACAAAATAATCATGGCCTGAAACTATGAAAGATATTAACTTTTAATTTCTTTTAATTATATTGTGTAACTAGAAGTTATACATAAATAGTTCATAGCCTGAAGCTATATACAAATTTGAATATTTTCTTGTTTTGAAAAAATAATCATAACTCAAAGTTATGAAAAATATTGGCTTATAATTATCATTTCGTACTCATTTATTTTTCACAATAGGAATTATGGAAAACAATTTTTATTAACAATTGTTTTATAACCAGAAGTTATTCAAAACAAAATTGTCAATGAATCTTGGACCTATGATCAAAGAAGGAAATCAAGCATCCCTGCAGGATCGAGCAAAAACACTAATTTTCCTTCGTCATCATCTCCATGAAGGTTTAACATAAATGAGCTTTTGATGAGAAATCACCAGTCTCGTCCAATTAGATCTGAATCATTCCTTGAAGTGAATGTAATATTGTCTCAAACTCGTGGATGATGACGAGGACGTGGTCGTGGAAGAAATCCTTGATACCATGATTTTTATAGTAATAATTCACCAAATTCTCATAAAAGGAAAGCCTCATTGCACCACCAAAAGTGGAATAATACTGAGGTAAAACAAGAAAATGGGAAGTGTTTACAAGATAAACCTCCTAAGAACCATGAGAATAAGTGTTATAGATGTGGTATGGAGGGGCATTGGTCTCATACCTGTTGTACGCCCAAACATGTGGTCGACCTTTACCAAGCATCAATAAAAGGAAATGAAGTTGAAATGAACTTCATTGATAGTGATGGCCAAGTAGAACTAACCCATTTAGATTTTTTAGATTTCTTTGAGAATCCTAATGGGAAAATTGACCATTTAATTGGTGATGAAAATGTTTGTTATGATTAAACGTTATGTTTTTATTCAGTTCTTTGCAAATAGGTTTATTTTGTTATCATATTTGAACACATTGTTTATTGTTCATCTTTTATAGTTTATTTCATATTTTATTATTTATCATTTAAATTCTTTTCTTTATTTATACTTGAAGATACATGGATCTCTCTTATACCTTGATCCATCACTACAGTTAGTTTGATTATTGAAATACTTCCTAGTTATTTCATGTATAAATTGCTCCACACTTACAAAATCAAATGTGTGAGATACTTACGAAATATATAACTTTAAATTATCTTTTCATATTTGTTTTATTGTGTTATATATGCTCTCATTGCTTTTACACAACTTATTAAGTTAAGTTATCATCGATGACTAATATTTTTCCATTGATTTTAACTTTTTCTCTATGATAATATTTATTCAACTCTATAAAGATGAAGTCTTTGTGACAATGTCTTATGACTTGTTACTTTGATGAAACTCTTGTCTCATTAATTGCACAACATTGATGACAAACAATGTTTATACTATTGTTAGGAATTTGAGGCTAATCCAACTTATGGTAATCACCCTAGAGGAAGGGTGAATTGGGTGATGGTCTCTTTTTCACAAATTTAAACTATGCAAAAATAAGAGACAATTATATGCAAGTATATAATAAACAAAATAAAGACAATTGCATATAATTTGAAAGAGTTAGGGAAAATAGAGTGCAAACACGAGAGTTTATAGTAGTTCGGCACTTCCTTGCCTACGTCCACTCTCCCCAACCTCCTAACCGAGTGAGGGTTCCACTATCTTGAAGCTTCAACCAAGCTTCCAATCTCTTTACAATTGGATTATGGTTCCAATTCACCCTCTTGGACTTTTGGCTCTAAGAACCCTTTACACTTCTTCAAGAGATATCCCTTTCTTGAACAACCTCTCAAGTGATACCCCTCACTTGAGAAAATTCCTCACAAAGATATATAAATAATAATCTCTCAAAATCCTAGTAATAGAACTTTAGGTTTAAAGATACAAAAAAAAACTAGGATTGAATGGTGCACTAAAGATATGCAAGTTTTGGAATAATTGTGCACTAAAAAAATACTCTTCTAAGGCTCAAATATAATCAAGAAAGATTTGGGAAGGTTTTTCTTGTGAAACAATGAAGTTTGGAGTCTTTTTATAGAAGAAAAAAGTCGTACTAGCCGTTGGGAATTCGACCAGTCGAGCTAGGGGTCGATCGGTTGACTAGCCGTTAGGAAAAGTGACCGTTGGGCCTCAATCGGACCTCAACAGGACCTTAATCGGACATCAACCGGTTGAGGTTCAACCTTGACCGGGAAGAGAAGGCCACTAGGAGAGAGAGAAATTTTTTGGCCTCCCTCAATTGCTCCTCGACCGGACGAGCACAACCGATCGACCGGTTGAACCGGTTAAACCGGTTAAACCATTTTTTTTTGCTCAACACTCAACCTTTTTCAACTTAAAACCTTTTAACACAAGTTTGAAAATCATTTAACACAAGGTTTTAGTTGAAAACATGAAATCATCCAATTCTTAAGATATTTAAAACAATATTACTCTTGGATGATTTTGGTGCATAAATAAAGAATGAAATGCATGAAAGTCCTAGTGCACCAGCAACCTTACAAAGAGATCTTAAGAAGCTTTGGTCTTAAAAAACTCTTCTCTTTGAGGTGGTCTTCTTCTTCATGATTTCTCCTTGGTTTGATTTATCTTTGGATTGCCACTTTGGAAGTCGTCTTGCCTAATCACACTTGAAATATGATCATTAGTTCTAAACTTTGTTTTTTATCATTAAAATCAAGATTAACCAAACCTTGGTTTCACAACTATATAAGGTGATAAAAAACTAATTAAAAGCTCCAGAAGAGCTTAGACTATGTCACTAGTAGTATTTGATTCTATGTGAATGACACTTTATATGATGATAGATCTAAAAGAATCTCGCAAGACCAACTTGGTTCCTCGGAGTAAAAGGTCAAATGAATGTATATTACAAAACCAGAAGTTTTTAATTAGTGACTAGTCTACCTATACACTTAAAAAGTAGAATGACGTGTTGTGCAGATTATCATTTTAATGAGACAATTTTCTCGCTGTTAAGGAGAGAAAAGCCATTTCCAAAAGAACGACGTGAAATTATTTGGAATGCATTGACTTTGACTCATCTTGATCCTCATACAAATCAATGTGAACTAGAAGTTCAAAGGATTATTCATTTGCAAAATCTTGCAAATCAATTACAAAATGCATTCATTGATACAAAGAAAGTGACAAAGTCATATATCCCGACTGCAAATACTCCAGCACGGATTGATGTCCCTGTAGGGCATTTAACAAATTAATCTAAGATACACCTAAAGCGTGGTAGACCTGTCGGCTCAAAGGATGTAACTCCCCGGAAGAGGAGAACCCAAGAAAAACTTAGCACTCTAAAAGATGTCATAAAAAATATCTGATCAGTTTAAAATTGATAAATCTATGGCCTTAGAAGAGGCACAAATAATATAAGAAGCCCCTGAAGAGGCACATATATTGAACAAGAAGCTCTTGAAGAGGCACATATTGAATGAGAAGCCCTTGAAGAGGCACAGGTACCTAAAAATTGTGATATCTTAGTAAGTTATGTATACATGAGAGAAAAATGGGATTAAAATAATATTATTTTCACTTTCCAAGTGGCTTCCATAAGAAATTATGAAGATCTTGAACCACGAAATGTGGAAGAATGCTGACATAGAAATGATTGACCAAAAATGGAAAGAAGTTATACAGACAAAGTTAAACTCATTAACAAAATGAGAAGTTTTTGGACCTGTAGTCCAAACACCTGAAGATGTAAAGTCTATTGGGTACAAATGGGTATTTGTACAAAAATGCAATGAGAATAATGAGATCATAAGATATAAAGTGTGATTAGTAACACAAGGTTTCTCGTAGAAACCTGGTATTGACTATGAGGAAACATTTTCTCCCGTCATGGACGCAATCAGATATAATTTCTTAATTAGTTTGGCAGTCTTAGAAGGACTAGATATGCGTCTCATGAATGTTATTACAATATATTTATATGGATTTATGGATAATGATATATATATATATATATATATGAAAATCTCTGAAGGATTTAAATTGTCTGAAACAAATTGTACAAAGCCTCGTAGCATGTACTCAATCAAGTTACAAGCAATCTCGACACATGTGGTATAATTGCCTTAGTGAATACCTGCTAAAAGAAGGGTATATGAATAATCTTATATGCCCATGCATCTTCATTAAGAAATCAGAAATCGGATTTGCAATTATTGCAGTGTATGTTGATGACTTAAAAGAACTCTTGAAGAGCTCACAAGAACAACAAATTACTTGAAAAATGAATTTGAGATGAAAGATCTTGGAAAAACAAAATTTTGTTTCAGTTTGTGATCGAGTGTTTTCCAAATGGAGTTTTAGTACATCAATCAACATATATTAAGAAAGTTTTGAAGCGTTTTTATATGGATAAAACGCATCTTTTAAGTTTTCCAATGGTTATTTGATCACTTGATGTGAAAAATGACTCATTTCGTCCTTGCGAAAAAAGATGAAGAATTACTTGGTCCTAAAGTACCATATCTTAGTTCTATTGGTACACTTATATATCTTGCCAATTGTATACGTCCAAACATTGTTTTTTTTGTTAATTTATTAGCAAGATATAGTTACACTCCAACTCGAAGACATTGGTATGGTATCAAACATATATTGCGTTATCTTTGCGGAACTACTAGTATGAGTCTATTTTACTCAAGAGAATCAAAACAACAATTGTTTGGATATGCAGATGCAGAATATCTTTCAAATCCATATAAAGGTAAGTCACAAACATGATATGTGTTTAATTACAATGGTACTGCTATCTTATAGAGATCTATCAAACAAACAATTGTGGCTACATCATCAAATCATTCAGAAATACTAGCAACTCATGAAGCAAGTCGTGAATGTATACGACTAAGGTCAATGATCCAACATATTCAAGAAACATGTGGACTACCTTCCATCAGAGGCAATGCAACCAAGTTACTTGAAGATAATGTTGCTTGTATTGCACAAATTAAAGGAGGATTCATAAAAGGTAACAGAACTAAGCATATCTCCCTTAAATTCTTCTATACTCATGAGCTTCAAAAGAATTGTGAGATCGATGTTCAACAGATTCAATCATGCAATAATTTAACACATCTATTAACAAAGGCGTTACCTTTGACCACATTGAAAAAGTTAAGGTATGACTTTGTGATACGAAGATTGAGAGATCTATCATTTGAAATGTTGAAGAAATCATAATCATGTTTACATGAGTGGGAGAATGATAATATGGATATACTACACTCTTTTTTCCTTCGTCTAGGTTTTGTCCCAATGGGTTTTACTGACAAGGTTTTTAACGAGGTATTTATAATAATCCAAAAGAATATTGTACTTTTTTTCCTTCACTAAGGTTTTTCCCATAGGGTTTTTCCTAGTAAGGTTTTAATAAGACATATTCTTATGATCATCCAAGGGGGAGTGTTATAAAATATGAGATTATGTACCACTATGGTAACTTGTAGATGATCATCCATAAATATCTTGTGTAACTCCCTATAAAAGGGAGAAACCCCTAATGAATTTTAAGTGAGTTTTTTTTTTGTGCATTCTACTCTCTTTCTATATTCTAATTTCTCTTTCTTGTTTTCTTCTCATTTCACTTTATAATTTTACAACACCTTTTAATAATTTAGAATATTTTATTTTTGACAATTTATAAATACAAACTATGGTTGACTTTATAAAATAATATTAATGGTCTCATCTTTACCAAAAAAAAAATTAAAAATTCTTAATAGCTTTTAAAAAAAAACACATGTTAAAGTCACTATTTACAATCGACTTCAAAAAATCAAATTATTTAGGAAGTGTTATCCAAAAATGATTTTCAAAAATGTTTTATAATATAAACAAAAATTTGTTTGTAAATAAAAATCAATTTTTTTATATTTTTAAACATATTTTAAAAATAGTTTTTATATATAATACTTTATTTTTAATCAATTCTAACAAAATATAAAAATAATAAAAAAACAATTAAAAATATTATCTACAAATCCCCTATCCTACCTACCCCATTTATAGGTATAAATGAATAATAAATTAATTTAATTTCCTTTTTTTGACCTTTTTTTAATGCATATAATTTGAAAGACTTATTTATTACAAAAAAATTATAATATTTCTTTATTTTTAAATTATATTTATCTTGAAATTAATTATTCCCATTCACTTTAATTTTAAATTTTTTTAGGACAACATAAAAATAGGTTTAAACAATGTATAGGATTACGATTTGAAAGCCTTCAAAACCTTTCATAACATTCTTTTAAGCTTATTGAAGGGGCACACTAAACATCCCTTTTGACTTGATTAATAATTACACATACTGTAGTGACAAACCCACAAATTACTCGTCCTCATTACATCTTCTCCTCGTAAAACTCAGATTTTCATGACAGACTACATATTACATCATCCACATGAAGAGTCTACTTATACACATGAATAGTGTCTATTCACTTATTTACCATGAAAAAACAGAGCACACAACATGGACGCTAACACAAGTACTTCATTTCCAATGCGCCTAAGTTCTTTTATCCTTCGCAACGTCATTTCCTTGCCTTTCTCCCCCATTGCCAGAAGTGGAAAAACCTTCATTGCCTGCTAAAACTCCCAAAGAAAGAAGGGAAAAAAAGTCACATCTGCAAGCTGAAAAACTCCCAAAAAAATAATTAAAAAAAAAAAGGAGTAAATAGTGGCATAATCCATTACCAATGGGCTGTGGGCGTGTCTGTGAGTCTCCTCCTTTCCCAAGCCATGAACTAACTGCCCCTCTAAGCTTATCCACCACACCAGACCCAGAGTTCACATTGCTCGAAGAATCAAATTTCACGTCTCCAGAATCAGAGGCTTCCCCTGAAGGCTTATTTTCGGTGCCCAGCCTCCTCGCCACCTCCTCCGACTCTGTCACCTTCCCCATTGGCTTAGACTTAGTCTCAAGCTCAGGCTCTTGCTTCCTCTTCTGCAACGCATCCGAAATAACCTCAGAAAGGGCCCTGTCTTCATCGCTGGGCTTCAACTTCTCAGCCAAATAGGCCTTCATTGAGACTACATTATCTGGTGCTCTGCAGCCCTCCGGTTCAGAACCCTTGTCATGCTCTTTAGGCCCTTCTCTTTCCGAACCAGTGCCTTGCACCTTGGACTTCACTGCACTTCCTGCTTCTGCCACCTTCCCATACACAGGCGAAAGCGTTTCAGTCAATGTGTTTGCAATTTTCTTACCATATTCAGTTACGGAGGAAGTTTTTTTAGCAGTTTGGTCGCCTCCTTCATGCGTTTCCTCTCCTTTGTCGGTCCCTCCATATCCAAGCTTTGAAGCTACAGTGTTCTTTGCAGATATTGCTGCAGTTGAGATCTTTTCGGTGTATGTTTTCTCGTTGGATGGCTTCTCAGCATTGTTGGTATCCTGGGGATCTTCTGTGGTTTTGGTCTCGGCGGGAAGTGGCTCTGGAGAGAACTGGTCATGGCTTCCTGTCCTAGTAGCAAACGGTTGTTCTGGCTTATCCTGTACACTTATTTTGTCAAAAGAACTAATAATGGGAGCGATTACCACTTCTTCACCACCTGTTGATATCGTAATTAAAAAAAAAAAAAATCTCAGAACAAATTGGACGTTTTCTAAAAAGAAACTCCTAGATTCCTAGACACGATGTTCTTACCATCACCAGTTGGATCAGCGACCTTGGTCTGATAGTTGGGAGGATCAACTGCTTCTGGCCTATCCTTCGGCGCGTGAGGATTCTCCTCTAAACCCATTGATGCTCCTAAATTGACTCTAGATTTCTCCGGGTTTCCCTCTTTCGGATGCTCATCAAGCCTTGTAGTTGAATATGGCTCAACAGAAAAGGTTTGGGGTGTGTTATCCGGGGCATAAGGGTGATCCTCCATTGCCGTTGGCCTTCCCAGATTGTCCCCATACTGCCTTGAAGTGTCCTCTTTCCCAGGAGTCTGGCTTGGAAATGGAGTAGTTGTCGCGTCTTTTGGAACAAGAGGGTCCTCTTTCATGGCTGTTGTTCTTTCCAAAGTTGGCCCACTTTGCCCTGCATACAATTCTTCCATTGGGATGGTTCTGCTTTTAATAACAGTTGACTCATATTCTGCATGGATTCGCAGAAAATTCATCAAAAAATTTTCATGTTTGATTGTAATATGAAAAATATAAAAAAAATTAAATATAATTGAAACTAGTTAAAAACTTATATATATTTAAATTATTTAATTTTTGTATTGATGAATCAAAAAAATAAAATGAGTTTGATTTTTTCTTTATATTTTTTTTCCTTTCATTTTCCTTCAAATTTTATAAACCAAACAGCCTTGGTACCATCGACTGTGTAAGAAACTAAAAGGCCTATACCCCTTAACTTATCCCAAAATCATTAGAAAATAGAAAAATAAGAAATTTATTTTACTTGCATGTATCCCATCCATGCTTCCATTCTTGAGATAGGAAACAGGAAAACAACCCAATTTCTTACCATTTGACTTTTTTTCTTTTTATAAATTTTGTAGTGCGTACAAATATAGAAGAAAAATGAAAAACAAAATCAACATCGTAGACTGTTTGGTAAGGAAACATACTCTGTCCACCCTGTTCTTCCGCCATTTCTTCATCCTCATCATCCTCTTCATCAAACTCCTGACCATGTTCATCGTGATGCTGGCCATGGCCATGCTTTGTAATGGTGTCCTTTATCTTCTTGGCCTTGTCCTTCACCTTCTTCAGAACCGACTTCTTCTCATGGTGATCCTCACCTTCCGTCGCTGAGACAGAGAAACTCATATTAGAACAAACTGAGAAAAAGCAAACAATACCATTACTTGCGGTTTCCAACACTACCCTTACAGAAACAGAGTCTCTCACCAGAATGTAGCCCAACGCTGTGGGGGTCTTCCTCGTAATGATGGCCATGAGGATGTCCTGTTTGGGGATAATCCATGGAGGTTTCAGTTTTCACACTAAAAAGAGTGCCTTGTGTTGTGCTTTGCGTTTTGAATGCAGAAAACGGAGAATGTTGACAGGACAAGATAGGGTTGAGAAGGTATATAGGGATAGGGCATGCTTGCATGGGTGTGCCACATCCTCATGCGGTGGCGAGCGCAGAGACGGACACGTATGCGTGCAGGGACACGTATATGGTCGATGACGCCTTGTGTTGTGGCTGATGTCCACGTGGCATGATAGTCGTGGCTGAGCGGTTTTGTAATGAGGCGAAGTGGAGGGGATACGTGTTAACTGCAGTTTGGAAATTTTTTGAACCACTGCGAGGGAACGAACATACACGTGGCATAACCAGCGGTTTTCGCGGAAATCGCTTGAGCCCGATTCAGACAGCGCGGTGACTCTGGTCTGCCATGGTTGACATATATGACAGGCAAGCAATACTCGATGATAATAACACATATATACTATGGGATAAATAAAACAATATGATATATCACTAGATACTAAATATTAAATGATAAATATCACTATGAGAATGATTAAGTCCCATTATAAGCCACAAGATAAGTAAAGAGTATGAGATGAATATGTTCTGAGCCAAACAATCCCCATTGTAAGTCTTTGGACGGTTGGGCCTTTGTAGGATGAGTATAAATAGAATCATATAAAGAAGATGAATTTATTTTTACTAACAATTTATTAATTATTAATTAACTTTTTGTTGAAATTTTAGAAAGTTTGTTTGTTTGTTTGTTTTTTTAATTTATTGTTTATTTCTTAAACTTTTTATTGAATAGAAAAAAAAAATCAAAATATTTAATTTTTTTAATAGTAAAAATAATCTATTCAATTTTTCTTTATTTTTAAATATTTAATAAAATTAAAATATTTAAAAATAAATAATTTAATATATAATACTATTAAGTAGTATTTAATTTTAAATTTAATTTATAATTAAGAAAAAAAAAAACAAACACCTCCTATATTTGAACATGTTTTTAACAAACATTTCTAACATAAAAAAAAAAACATGATCAATAAATTTTGAAAATAATTTTTAAATAATAATTTTTTTTAAAAAAAAAAAAAAAAAAGCGCAAACGTGACAGAAAATCACTGGCAGATGGGGTCCAGATATCATATGGGTGCTGTACTGTCATTGCCATGAGTCCCATGTACCGCTCGCATAGAAGATAGAATCATAGCAATCAGGGTCAAGAGGAGTCAGTCAGGTCGTAGAAAAATATCACTGTATTTGCTTTTCGTCTCCAGAAATTCAAAAAAACCGTGGGACCCTACAACCCCCGCGCACTCTAGCCCATGCGACTCCCTCCGGGTCCTATAAATAGAAACCAATCCAAATCCACCTACTCATTTCCTCCACTGAATACATGCCATGCGAACTCGATTCCTCACCACCAACTATTTCACTCCCTCTGCTTCATCATCATCATCGTCATCCAGAGCCCCAGAAACCCTAACTTTCCTCCACCTCCCAGTTCCGCATCCTCCTCCTCCCACTCTCTGCAACTTTGAAGACATCCTCTGCTCATCCTTCCACTCCGTCCTCTCCTTCTCTCTCGCAATCGACAGGTTGCCGATCGACGCTGCTCTTTCTAGACTTTTTTCGGATGTTCTTCCTCAGATTATTGAGGGCGGAGTCGCAGGTTTCACTTATGATGAGCGGAGGAGTTTCATGGCCGGAGGTGCTGAGATTCGGTCTTTGGAGGTACAATAAAAGGAGTGAGACTCCGTTCAGGTGCTGAGAAACGGAGGAGAGGAAAAGAAACTGAAATATTTTAAATAATATGTGAATTTTATGTTTTATGTCATCGAATAATGTTCTGAAAGTATTATTTTGCCTCTTGCGTTTTAATTAGTTTTCGTCAAATCTGTTAATGCTTACTCTGAGATTTTGGTCAATACTGAAATCAAATGCGACAATGGTGCTCCTTGTGTTTTCTTTGAAAAATGTAGAAAAAGAAGAGAAACAAAAAAAATTGAAACTCGATGGGTTTGATCAAATACAGGTTTCAGTTGCTTCTTTCCTTTTCTTTTTAATCATCCTTCTAAATCTTTAGTTAATTGTGTCTTCATGTTTGACAACATGACTAATTGTATCTTGATATTCAACAACATGACTAAATATGTATCAAAAATTTACTGAAGTATTTGAAATGACAATTTCTCTAGCATTTGGTTTGATATGTTGAAAGATTCTTTAGATAAGAAATGGAGTTTCACTTCTAGAAGCATTGGAATTCAAATTTCTGAGGCAACTATATTTCCTGTTTAGTGCTATATAGTTGTGAACCGGATTTCCATTTTGCTTTTGTTCTTAGACGTAATTTTTTTTTCCTTACGAAATTTCAGTTGATTATGCTAAGATTTGAAAATGGCAAAAAATTATCGATAGGAATTTACAGTTGTGAAAGCATTGGATACAATGCTCAAAGATAAGACTGGAAGGAGCGTTGTTTTCTTTTCCTTCTTTTCTCAGCAATCAAATAGGGGACTACTGATCCCATCTACGTTTCTCTTTCTTCCTGATTCCTGGAAGTCTCTCCTTGAGTATGTATTTGCTAACATTAGCTAAAAGTTTACTGCAATAGGAAATTTCTTGCTAGTGCTTGATCTGATTCTTCAAGGATTGAAGTTCTGCTGGAAAGGGAATTTTTAGATGAAGGATTCTGAACAGCTCTGATTTTGCTCATTGGATTTTCTTTTGCTGTTTTTTGCAATTTCTAGAAAGAAGCTGAGGCCTCTGATGAGGAAAGGGAGGTGGAGAGTCACAGAAAGTTGGGATCCAAAATCCTGGAGATTGAATTTCCAGGAGTGGAATACCTACATTAAATGATAGATTTTTTTCTTTGTTTTATTCTTCATCTTTACAGACCATTCAATGTCATTGCAGGAGGGAAATAAAATCACCATTGATCATGGGGATGAAAACAAGTTTCAAATAGTACAATTTGACACACCAGAGCTAGATATGTTGTTGGTAAAGTTCTTGTTATATTTAAACAAGGATGTGCACACAAACTTCTTCTGTATATTTTTTGAAAAACATGTGCTCTGTGTTATATCTTGTTTGTTATTTCATTGTGCAGGAAAATGCTTGGTTATTTGAAAATGAGGAGATGCAAATTCCCCTTGAAGTTCCAGACATTGAAAATAATCTGGTCAAAATCTAAAAACCCTTTATATTATATAAATTATATGTTACTAAAAGATATATTTAAATCCATTTTTTTTTCAACTGACACATAGCAACAAGAATTTTATTTTCTAATTTTTTTTTTGCTTTGAGAATGGGGGTTAGTCTCAGTTTTAATTTTAGTGTTCCAAAAAGTTGAATTTAGCTGGAAAATAGAACCACATTTAGCAGTTGAGGGAAGCACTTTTGTGGCAGACCCCACTTATAGGCTTTGTGTTTGTTTGTCTGTGCATTTATTGCAATCTGGCTTTAAATTGTCTTCAAAAAGTTGGTAATGAGTTTTTCATAGGACCTTCATGAATCAGAACCATTGAGAAACTCTACTTGTATCCTTCAAGGTAAAATTTTCAGTTATCATTGTGCCATTTATTGCCTTTACATTTTAAATATGGTATGAGAACCAAAGATAAAAAATACCTTCTTATATTTAACAAATCACAGCCAAAACTTCAATTCCTATTATTAGTATTATTATTGTTATTTTGGTTTTGTCCCCCATGATGGCCTTTTTTTGTAAGTATACTACTTGCACAGAAGGCTGGAGATAACTGGATGGATGACAAGAAAATAAAAAATGGGTAATATTTTTATAAGAACTATTGTTCAAGTACTTTCAGGAGTTGCTTTCTTAGCTTTTTTTTTTTTTTTTTTTCCCTTTAAAAAAATGTGTAATTGGATTGTTGTTGCTAGATCCCATGGTCCATTTGTCATATTTTAAAACAATACAGTTCTTACAGGTCTTTTAGTTGCCCTTTTCCTTGTATCCTTATGATCTTAAAAGTTATAAGCTTTTATTGGTTTTATAACAAGCATAGGTCTTTCTTTCAGGATATGCTCAAACCAGGGCTTAAAATGCAATATCCTCATGTAGTTCTAGAATCAGTTTATTCAGTTTATTCAGTTGAAGATATTACTGTGAATTACCCTATGGATCAAAAGACTTATATGTTGGAAGATGCCAGTTCTATTCAGGAGCAAATTCACTGTTGTCATAGCACATTTCCTCTTTTAGAAGTGGATGAGACAAATTTGGGAATTTCAACAACTCTTTCGGTGGATGATGAACTTCTTTTACATTTTGAAAACATTAAATCCCATTGTTGGACTCAAAAAGAAGACGTGATGGTTGATGGCAAGGAGCTTTTGGGTTCTATGGAAATTATGCTAGAATATTTTTCAGGTCATTGTTCATCAAAGCAGTGCCTCAAATATGAGTTGACTAGCCAAAATTTGTTCCTAGAAATGGATATTTTTATGAGCACTTTGGAGAATTCACATTTTGAAGGGAACTCAGAATTTCTTCCCAGGATATCAGATAACTTTTCTTTCTCATCACTAAGCCCAATTCATTTTCAGGAATTCCAGATCCTTGATACGGATTCATCTCAGTTTTTGGAAGTTTTTTCCATGTTACAAACAGACGATGAACCAGGAGCATGTGGACAGTTGTTCATGGAGCATATGAATGTAAAGAATTTTCATGAATTGATTGTTAGTCATGAGCTAGCTCTTGTTGATGACACATTCAAGGCACTTCCTGTACCTGGTTTCACTGATCATGAAAAGATAATGTCAGTCCATGCCATTGTTGAGGAAATACTAGCAGAGCTAAAGTCACAGCCTTTATTGGCATCTGATGGGATATATTTGGATTGGCATCTTTTGGAGGAAGATAAATGCAACTCTGTTATATATTCCACTTATCGGAAGATGTTTGAGGGGATAGATAGTTACAGTATTGATTCAGATCTGAAAACTGTTGATTGTGGGATGCTTGTATTTGATTTTGTCTTCTCAGGTGACACCTCAAATATGGAAGATATAGAAGAAAGCAAGGAATCACTCAACATGCTCTCTGGTGGAAACTCAATGCTTAATGGGCATCTCATTGGAGGCACTTCAAGTAAGTTGTTGGATATTGGACGTCGAAAAGCCGGGGATGAAGAACTATCTTCTCACACTACTGCAGAGAAAGTTTCATCATTATTCAAATCTTTGTATCAGTTCAGTGATCTTGAGTTTTTCTTAAATCCTCAGAAAGCTCCTGGTAGAGCAAATATTGAACCTGCCATCAAGGACATTGATAACAAGGCTGCAATTCCCATGGTTTCATCCAGTGACCAAATTGCAGTATGTGCTTCCACTGAAGTACAATTTCAGAAGTGGGATATTAGGCTTTACCAGGTTAAGTTGTCTGACAATATTGTGGCCATCATTAGTATCTTGCAAAAGAACTATCTAACCATATTGGAGAATAATACAGAGCTGAAAAAGATGCTTGATTTATTTCTAGATGCAGACAGTTATCAATTGCTCAGGCTTCCAAAAGAGAGGTTGATGGACTGCATTAAGAAACTATGTTCACAGCGAAGCCCTTTGGCTCATGGAGATGAAAGCATAATGACATTGGTCACATTGTATGCAATTAAGCAGATGGCTTGGTACTTGTGTTTCTATGGCATCCACACAACTCATCTATATTTAGACAAGTTATATCAAAACCTGGAGTATTTGAAATGTAGATTAAGCTTGCTTCAGTCATTGATTGAAGATGCACATGAGAAGGCTGACAAAGAACTAACTAGATCACACCCCTCACTATCTGTCATCCAGGGAATTTTGCAGTCGAATGCTGCTACAGGAAATTTGAAAGTATTGATTGTGGCTGAGCAAGTTTTCTGGTTGTCTTTGAAGAAGTTGTTGACTTCCATGAGAATATCATTCAATGAGCTACAAAATTTTCACATGCATAATAAGAATCATCCAGATGCCTGTGAGAGTAATGAATTCACAGATGGTAAAATAGATGATCTGTTGCATTCAGATTGCTTAATAGCAAGCCAAGAGTAAGTTCTGGTCTCATATGGTATGCTTTCTCTTGGAATTCTACCAGCAGGAAACGCATATTATCTGCCTAATGCAATTTCTACTCTTTTTCTCTTGACCAAGAAATGCCAATCACAAAACCAAAACCTACATGTACAATTCAAACTCTGTGAAATTACCTGCCAAAACTGGATACAAAATCCTTTTCATAGTGATCATGGATTTAACAGGACACTCAATGACATTCAGTGAGATATAGGGTTTCTTTAGTCTAGAATATCAATTTCTTATATCATTATTCATCAGTTTTACTATCATCACCAAACTGTCCATGGTTGCTTCAGGGGAACATTTTAGGTTCTAGTCATTATAAACCATAAACAAAAATTTCTAACTATTCCTTTATCCTGAAGGCACATATCTGCATCATTTCCATTTAACAAATTCGGCATCATCTTGGAGTATGGAGGTTCTCATGTCTCATCTAGAATATCCACTATTTCGCCAAAGTTAGCTGGTTTGCCTTGTCTTTACCATTTAAAGATGGATCTGGAGGACTTCAGTATTCCCAAAGCACTTTGTGAGGGGTTTGATATGCCTCAGAATGTTGGAAATACAATGGTCAGTTACAGTCTCTTTCCTAAATGTTTAAGTGCAACTGTTCCTGATAGATTACATGCTTGCCTTAGTCGATTGGTTTTAAATTATTAGTAGTTCATCTTTATTCATAATCTTGATGCACAAAATTGGGTGTAATTGTCATCATAACAGACAGATATATAATGCTTTTCTAGTTGAACCCAGATAGATATCCTGGCATCAGCAGCATGTTTCATTTATTTCCTGGTGATAATCATTTTTTCCAAAATTTGGTGGGTTTAATAGGCCTGTCTGTGTGCACCTATCTGTTAAAAAATGGTGAATCCAAAAAAAGAGTTTATTAATGTTCGACAAATTAAATAAAATGAAGAAAATACTAAGTAAACCAGGGAAAGTTTATCGCACTTGGAATTCATTGGTTTTAATGACATGCCTATTGCCTCACATGTGTGCTACCTTGGTAAGGGGAAAAATTAATCAAGTATACACTGATGTAGAATATGTTTGCAAGTACAATGCTTATGCCTTTTCCTATGGCTTAATTTTGATGTGGGAGGGAGTTGTCAGATCATCACTATTCAGTCCTCTCTCCTAATATCCTCCCTTTTCACTGAAGCTACAAATCAAGTTGCCCTTGTAATAATTGTTTTTCTTTTATGTAGCATTACAAAACTATTGTTTAAAACATAGGATTGGAATTTTATTGCAAGTAGAAAACCCTTGCAATTGAATAATAGCATTTAATAACAGTTTATAAGAGATTGAAGAGGGGAAAACTTTCCTTCAGGTATGCCACGTTGGAGGTGGAAGGTCACTGTTTAAGAAACAAGTTGTGTCTTGTGAGCTTCTTACTTCTTACAAGAGAAGCTGAAGAAACTTGCTTCAGGCAGTTTTGTTGCGAGGGGGAAGTGCGACTCTTCCAATAACAAGTTGATGTTTCTCAAGTTTCTTGCTCCTAACAAGAGAAGAAGTTAGCTTGAGACAAGGACTGGCATGACATTTAAATCTAATGGTTTTGTTGAGTATACAAAAAATTACAGATTTATTCTGTTAGGTTCCTAGTGGTTGAAACTATTCTGTAAGCTTGATTTTCTATCTCTTCATTCATGATGGTTCATGGTTGTAAATTAGCTGTCTATATTTATTTCATAGCTTGTCGCTGTTCATTTTTGTTTCCTTATCAGTTTGCAAGCATATTATAGAATCCCTAACTATCATGCTGGCATTTATGATATTCTAGGAAGGTATGATCCAATCCATTGGGGCCCTGCATGGACATATCAATGACCAGAAATCTAAGAATAAAGTAGAAGATCTTGTAGCTGTAAATGAAGTAGATGCTTGTTGTATGCCTCTGCCTGTTTCTCGTGAGCAATCTATTATGGAATTTCTGCATAGTCAGCCAAGCATGCCATCTTTTCCTGGCACAGTCATTGTTGTGAACACTCAAAATTTTGACAAGGAAATGTTGATATCCAGGAGAAGCACTTACCAAAGAATTCTTGCAATGGAGAAAGAAGGAACACAAGTTGTGGAACGTGATTCAAGTCTGCCTGTAGATGTTATAATTAGTGCTGATATTTGCTTAGTGTGGTATGATTGCAGCAACATTGGGAAGAAAACTACTACTCTAGATGAAGCTTCTTCATGCTTGCCTTTGTGTGTTGAGGATATTGCAACAAATGTATTGACATTGCTGAGTTTTACTTTCAGCGGCTGCATTCTGGTAAATGCATGACCTATGCCACCAAAAATGTACTGCTTTACTTTGTGTCTCAAGCAATTATATAGAGAGAACAATGCAATCTTAGAAAAGAAAAAAATCCAAATTCCTTGCATTAGTTATGAGGTTCTTGTGATGCTTTGAATCAACAAGCTCTCAGCTGTGGCAAAAGAATCCTTGCATTTAATCTTGTTGATATGCTGGGGCAAAATATATGTTACCACTGTTAAAATTTTTCGTAATTAGTCAAATATGAATCACAATGCTAAATCTACTGTCTTCTTTATGTATAAGACTACTTCTAGTAATTGATCCAGGACAGTTTTTGGGCACAAACTGAAAATGGTTCAAGAAGTGGGACCTCATGGTTCTAAGTTGCATGCAAAAGGCATTGGCTCTTACTGGCCTTTACTGGTCATGTTTTTCTTTCGTGCAGTCTTCTTGAGTTATAACAGGTTCATTTGGATTTTAAAGTTTGTTAGGATTGACAGTATAGTTGACTATGGGAGAAGAATCCAACTTATACTGAAATCAGTTTTGATTAATTTCATCTGTTTCTGAATACTTGATGATTTGTCAGGTCTTGATAGGAAAGAATTTCTGATTTTGGTGGAAGTATTTAATTTTTTTGCTAGCTTGCAGGAGAGCGGAGACTTATTTTTGAATTTGGTGAGTGATTTTTTTTTTTTCATAATCAGGTTTTTGAGGGAGAAATCAACTTCCTTGCTGCCATAATGGAATCATCAGATGGACTCTATGCTGCTGCGGCCAGTCTGGGAATTGATCTACAGCTCTTCTGTTCCTATTCATCTGAATTGACTGATGAAATCATATTGAGCTCTGTCGGATATGCCACTGAGTTAACTAGATGCCTATATACTAAAATGCCTGAATCAGAAACCCTTGCAGAGTCATTTCTTACTAAATTCCCTTCAATTAATCCTCTCACAGCTCATGCAATACTGTCTTCTGGTGGCATGCTTGTTGAGTTCCTAGAATGGTCACATGAGCGTCGGATCCAAGCAATCCAGAAATATCGTGTTCCTGATGAAAGTGTTACTTTATTAAGTGCTCTATGCAGATATGGAGAGAGGGAGGATTCTAAATCTGGAATTACAGAGTGCTCATCTTCAGTATCTTCCGCTCCTGACTCGGAAAATTTTCACTATAAGATAGAGTCCGAAAGAAAGAAACTGAAGTGCATTGGGAGTCCTTCCAAAAATGATATACACAGGGATGGCTTCTTGAACTTTGAGTCACTAAACCAATTTACAAATTTCACAGATTTTGGTTTAAATACTTCTCAGGTTTCCAAGCAGTATGGAGATTCTTGGATGTCAAATGGTCCAGAGATGTTAGATGGCATAAAACATTCCAGTTCATCTTTGAACAATAAATGGTTTGGCCCAAAACAGGGATTAGAAATGGCTACAATGAAGAATCCTTCCACATTATTCAAGCCGAATGATTCTCAGGTGTTAAAAGGTAGTGAGATGCTATATGAGGTTAAAAAGCCTGGCTTATCCTTGAATGATAAACTGTTGGGTGAAAGACGAGGATCAGATGCAGCTACAAGGGACTGGCATAACAATAATAACCCAGAGGATCTTCACAATGACTTTAAGGGTGAAGTTATTGACCTCAATGATAGTTTCTTAATTGGTGAGGACTTTTCTTCTATTGCTAAGTCTTCAAGGTTTTCACCTTTGGTTCTTGAGCTGGAAGAAGATCCTGCAGCAGGAAAATCAAAAACTTCGAGAAGATTGTCATTTAGCAACAGCAGTCATCCTACATTTCCTACAGCTGCTGAGATAAACTCTAATTCTGATATCTGGACTACTCTTAAAGATCAAAAGCAAAGTTTGGGGAAAGGGATTGTTGAATTTGAAGATACAGAGTTTGGCAAGGGTGACCTGCCTATGAAACACCAAAAACAACTCTTAGAGGGTTCAATGCATAGATCTGCAAAAGATTTCTGTGGGCCATCATTCCAAGAGAAGGACACACATTATAGTGGAACACCACTCTCTAATGCTCTTAATTCAGTTCATCTGCAACAGGGATCACCCTGGACCATAGAATTTCTTAATAGAGTCAGGGAGAAAAGCAAATTGCGTCAGCAGTCCCTTCCTTGTGATAGATCTGGCCCTTGTTTTGAGTACTCTGATAACATATCAAAAGTTTCAAAGAGAAAAAGTCCATCTATTCTTGAATTTTACAAGTACCAAGGGGGCAGCAGCCGCAGCACATCCAAGAAAGTATCAGAACAAAAGGGGCAGAAGAGGCCTTTTCAACCATCTCGCTCATACAAGAAAGGAAATGCTTCAGCCTCCTCATGTCCGACATGGACTCCCATTGATAAGAGAGCCAGACAGGTGTGTGTTAATTAAATTCCCATTTAGTCTTATATGACAATTCTTTTTATACTTGAATTCTTAACACTTAGTCAACTGCAGACTCTATCTTTTGCAACAAATGGAAGTGGAAGACAAACTAAGCTGGTCTGGGGTGATGGAAATGCTCAGTGTCTGAACAAGAGATTTTGAGATCAAAAAAGGGCATGAAGTATTGGTGGAACACATAGAGTTCAGGATCATTGAATGAAGTCACAGGTGGGTTCTAAAGTTTTATACATGAATGGGATCTGATTAAGTGTTGAAAATTGAATTAACTTGGGCTTACTTTATGCAGCTGAGAGAGACATTTGGTAGAGACATGGATTTTATGCAACCTTTATCTCAAGCTTGAATATTTACTTGGGTTTTGTTGGTAAGTTCCAATAGATATGTATCCTATGTTTGGATCCCTAATGCTCTACTTGGACAAAAATATTGTTTGTGGCCAAGCTGCTAACACCTATAAATGGAAGTAATCAAGCTTGAGTTTAATATCTTGATTGGACATTATATTGCACACTCTCTGTTTGCGTGTATGTACATGTGTGTTATGATGTGGTGAAGGTTTACCTTAGTTTTGAGATCCATTCATTGAGAAAGTGTCAAAGATTTAAGGACCAAAAGCTGAGATTTTCATTTGGCATTGATATTATCAGAACTTTATACTGTATCTGTATTTACATTTTTGTTTTAAAGGCAAAACAGATTTCTGAAATCAGATAATCTTTTTGATATCCAACCTACACAATGTTGCCCATGGGCTATGGTTGATGAAGAGATGTAAACATCATTAAGAATGCCCTATAGAGTAAGAAACCATTTTGGAGCTGATTCTCAGTTGAAGGCTTTTGTAAATTTTGAAAGTTTTTCACTTGTGTTTTCAATCCATTTCAAGATTTGGTTTTTCAGCATTTTAAACAATTTGTTACTTGTGCATTTTGACAAAATTCCAAATCTAGTGTTTTGCTTATTTTTTTCAGAGTCTAAAGTTGATATTAAAAGCCAAAACATAAAAACAAGAAAGAAAATACAAGGCTTGCATGAATGGAACACAATATCTTGATAATAAGCATAATACATTTTTCATGTTAAGCTTCATTGGCTTGAGAAACTTGGATCCACTATCTATGGAAGCACATTCAACTTGATTAATTATTTTGCTGCCTCCTAAAGGGGAGATGAAAAACAAAATCACAATGAAAGAATTGATATTATGTACATGCTATATTTTTTTTGGACCAAATCCAATTATTAGGTTACACATGGATCTGCTGCCATGCAAATCCATCTGCTTCACATATGTGTGTTGCTGTTCTTGGCCTGGAGCATTTTTAGCTTTTCTTACCATTCTTGAGGTTCCGTACAGTCATCACAAGCTGTTGCCTTTCACCTTCAACTTCTGCAAATTTGAGACTTATCTCTGAATATCTCTCTCGCATTTCTTTAAGCTCCCCTTCCATGGATTTGTTCCTTTCCTTAAGCAATGCCACTTCAGCTAACAATTCAGTGAGATTGCTCTCATCATTGGTATGGAAAATGGAGACGGTCATCTCTTTCTCTGAGTAAGTTTCTACATTTCTGTGAAAACACAATGAAACAAATAAGTCTAGAGGTGTGGATTAAAATCAAATTTTTGTGAAGGTACAATCAAATGATATAAAGTAGGAACTTGTAATTCATGTAACCTTACCTTTGAACTGATGTTGTGCCCATTTCATTTTGGACTGACAGGCATACCATTGATTTCATCCCGGGATTTAACAAATCTCCCCCTGTATTTTCTCCTTCTTCATGCTGACTAGCAAGCGCTGTAACATTCCCAGCTTCTCTGGCCTCCTGTGACTCAAACACAAAAAATTAGAGAAATTTTTGTTTGCTATTGGAGTCTGGACAGGATTGAAAGGAAATCTTAGAAATGGTTAAATGAAGATCCAGATTGCACCATTTGACCTTAAACTTTAGGGAGTTCTCTTTAGGGTTTAACGTAACAATGACCTATTAGTTATGATAAATTTTTGTGAGTTATACAAATATCCTTATGCTCATCCAAGTATGAAAAGAGGCGTTTTAATCTTGATTTCGACCTTAAAAATATTAAGGTTAGTAGGCTGATGATATATTTAGAGATAATTTCTTTCTATTGATAAATCTGTTAATACATATTGAAAGATTGTTCATAGTTCATCTGTGTGGAGGAATCAAAATAATAGTTTTATCAAGTGCCTGAGAGGCTGGTATATCTATATTAGTTGATGCAAGATGAATATTATCAGTAAGTTACTAACCTTTTGAAATTGTTCTTCACAAATTGTTGTCCTATGATTGAGTTGTTCCATTGTGGTGGCAGTCGCTTGTGTTCCATCTGATAATGTAGCTTGTCCATTGTTATCCTTGCCTGTATTCTCTGTAACAGCAACAACCTCTTCTTTCTTCTCTAGGTCACCCTTCAATTGAAATACTTGTTGCATGAGGTTTTCCTTCTCTAGCACTTCTTGAAACAAGAGGTTTTTCAACTCACTGTACTGAGGTTTAAGGTTGTCTAGTTCTGATTGCAAGCTCCCAATCAATGTCTCATTGTCATCCTTCATACAAGTCATTGTATGTAAATCCTCCTGTACTTTCTCTGCTTCCTTCATCACCGAAGCAAATTTTCTTTCCAATTCTGCTTTTTCTTCATTCTGTCTTTTTATCAGTCTTTCTGTTTCACCAATTGCTGTCTTCATTTGTTCCATCTCATCTCTAAACTTTTCTTTCTCTTCCACCTGTTCTGAGAGGGTTTTCTTCTCACTTGTGATCCTTTCTATCTCAGCTCTGAGCATTTGGATCTCTGCAAAGGAAGCCTCATGTTTTTCTCCCTCCTGTTTTTCTGCATATTCAAGTTGCTTGGGCTTCTTGTCAAGATCCAATGTCATCTTCTCTATTTGTTTTGTTTTCAAATCTACTTCGTTTGACAGCTCTTGCAGTTTTACATCATACTGATCTTTAATTAATCCAATCTCCTCATTGGCTTTCTGGAGCATCTCTTCCAGAATTCTTTTCTGCACACGCAAATCATTAGCTTCTGTCACTGCTTTCATGGCCACCTTCTCATTCTCATCAAACTTAGATGTCATTTCCACAGAAATCCTTCTAAATTCCTCTTGAAGCCTCTCAGCTGATTGAGCATTATTCCACCTTGTCTTTCTCAAGGTCTCCTCTGCTCGGATAGCCCTCTGTTCCTGTTCAATTTTGGCACGTGTCATGGCTTCCAAATCATCTTCAAAACCCTGTGCCTGCTTCTCCAATTCTTTCTCCAAGCTCTTAACCTGCATCTGAAGTTCATTAACAGCATTGGAAGATTCTGAGAGTTTTTGTGCCTGCTTCTTGATTTCTTTCTCTAGTCTCTCCACCTGGGATTCAAGTTCTTTAATGGTAGCCAATGAAGCTGAGAGTTCATTTTGTATCTTCATTAGTTCTTGCTTCTGGTATTGCTCCAAAGTTGAGATATTTTGCTTTTCCTGTTTTAGAACTTCATTGTCCAATGCAAGCTGTGCCATATGCATCTCTAGCTCTTCCCTATCTTTCCTGTGCACCTCTATTTCACCGTGCAGGTCTGTCATCTTTTTCTGTAAGACGCCAACTTCCTTGGCATCGATTTGCTCCTCAACCAGCTCCTCCAGTGCCTCTTGGTCTTCATTCTTGTTCATTTTCAGTTTGGAAATTTTTGCCTCAACATCATCACTTTTCTCTCTGTTTTCTATATCACCGAAAAGCTGAAATATTTCCTTATTCCTTGGTTCCAACATTTCCTCAAGGTCTCTCACAGCAATAATCAACTCAGAGTTTGAGTCTTGTGTCTTCTGCAGTTGTAACCGAAGATTCCTATTTAAATCCTTTTCATAGTCCAGCTCTTTCCTCATTTCTTCCAGAAGGACCCTTGAAGCTTCCCTCTCAAATGTTAACCTGTCTGAGAGTTCTTCATCATTGATACATTTCTTCATGGATTTGAGTTGTTCACATTCTTCTTTAAGTGCATCTCTCTCCTCTTTTAGACCAACATTTTTTCTTGTTAGATCTTGTCCCCTTTTACACTCCTTCGCAATCTGTTTCCGAAGAGACTGCAATTCCAGTTCTGATAATTCTGCTTGCCTCAACAAGTTAAAATTTTCACTTTTGAGTTTTTCAGTAGTACTGTCCGAATCCTCTTTGAAACCTCCTGGAAAGTTGTCTTCTGCACTGTTTGTCGAGTCGATCATGCTGCCATCTGAAGCAGAACCAACAGAAAAATCTGTATTTGATCTCCAATGCATACGATCTTTTCTTGTGGTGGCAGCAATTGTTCCCTCTTGAGGCCTGGAGCTCTGTCTGAGTGGTGATAGAAGGCTGTTTGGATTCCGATGAGTAGTAGCATTCTTCAATCCAAGATCTTGTGCTGTTGGAGTTAATGTAGCATAAGAGCCACAATTTACTCTGAAGTTTTTGTTTTCACCATTCTGAGACGTGATTCTATCAAGGTCCTCATCCTGTGGTGCAATCAAGAATCAGTTCGATGATTGCTTCGTAGGAAAACCAAAACAGGTAAATAGAACTATGGCCGCTTAAGTTTCTAAAATTTGAAACCTTACTTCAGTTAAATTATATTCGTTTCTGTCTGTTTTGCAGTTGACAATTTGGCTCTGGGATCTCCTATGTCGGGATTTAGTTGCTTGACTTCCTTTTTCTTCAACACCTCTGCAGTGCTCTCGCAAAAAAAACACAGGCAAGTTCACATTATTTTGTTATAGAAAGGGAAAAAAGTGAATAGATGGAACCAAACGTCAATGCTAATACTCACCTTTGATTAGCAACTCCTTGCATATTCTGGATTGTGACCTGACTCAATAGTTTCATATACGAAGAATCTCATCAGGTGATTGTGTTGAAATTAATTAATTTTTGAAATTGAAAAATGAGATATTTATTTTCAAGGTATTGAGAGAGAACTGACATGTAAAATTGCACCAGAGTTAAGAGTCTGAAGGGGCAGAGACACAGTCAGCGGTTCAGTAGCCTCTTCATAGTCTGCAAAGTTAATTGAAGCTTCTCCCAGAATACCTGTTTTGGATGATCCCTGCCAGAGGATAAAATTTGGAAACAGCTCAACAGAAATCCAATCAAAAAATGAAGAACAGAGTGAGAAGTTGGGATAATTCTTACAGTTGAAACAATGAAACGGTAAATTTTCTCATGGATTATCCCTGTTTTCTTCTCCTTGATTAACTTCACCGTTTCATAGATTGGATTTTCCCATGTACAGGTTCCTTCCCTGACTGCAGCTTTCTCCAACCTCACAGTTGGCTTCCCAACATCCTCTGGAATCAAAGATATCATCAAGAGATTTCCTCGTGACTCTGGCACCTGAAAATGATGCAAGGTATTCAGGTATAAAACCAGGTGAGTTTGTCTCCATAGATCTTGAATTACTCACTAACATTGTCTACTTTTTCATGAGAATTTCTTAGTGCAATTGTTTGCTGGTTTAAGCTGAACTAGAACAAACCCATTACAAATATAGAAGGAAAAGTGATAATTTGCTTATACTTTATGAAAACACTACTACCTGTGTAGCCTGAAACTGCAATTTGAATACAGCTTTGATCTTGATCTTTTCGCTTCTCCATCTCGCTGACTTAAACATCTCTGCTGCTCAACTTGAACCTTTTCTGTTGTCACAAAATCTGCATCTTAAGTCCCAATCACCTCACTGGAACCTTGGCAAATAATGCCGGAAATTTGGATTTGCTCAATGACAGATTTAGTGTTCTAACAGTTGGAATAAAAACAAAAAACAAAAAAATTTAGTTTCTTCACAACTGTGATGCAGAATAATCCAAAGGCAAGGAAAAGTTCTGTTAAACCTCACTGCTAGGTGTAGAGAAGAAGATGTTGGAGTTTCAATGAGAAGTGATGATGTCTAACTTTAGGTGAAAAAATAAATCGATGAACCATATGCGGCAAGAAAAAAATAAAGAAGCTTCAGTACTAGTTTAATAGAAATCTGTACATTAGGAGGCAAGTACTGCCGAGCTTTAAATTATGCAAGAGACCTCAGTACCCAACATAAATGTAATCTTTACTTCATCGCCCAAAACAGTGCTTTTGTTTTTAGGTCAAAATCCTTGGGTCCTGTGACATGTCCCTCCTTTTCCCTGGAAAGAACGAATTCATCATTGCCTCTTATCCATACTACATAAGTTCATCATGTAGAGAAGTAAGATTAGGTAGTGTGCTTGCACATTATGTATGGAGTATACTTCGGTCTTAAGAGCATAGTTTACAAGATATGCTAACTAATCATTCATTGATAAAGAAACATGCCAGCGGAGATGGAAAAAGGATATGAAAAGTAGTATTGTAAAGGCTGGGTTTTGGTTGGTTGCATTTAATTCATTGGTGTCAGCTGAGTGGGATAGTGGGCCAAGGGGCATGTAACTTCCACAAATTTTCCTAGCTAATTACAGCTTCATCGTGTCCCTTCTGGCAGTGCAATATACACATGGGTATTACTTTCTGTCCATGATTGGGATGCCTTTCTGGCAATCAAAGCACCCAGCAAAAGTGCTCTGTAAATGAGCCCCCTTTCTCCATCCTTTTAACAACCTTGTTCTTTTCTTTTCAATGCCCTCAAAACTTAGCTGATTTCCATATCCCTTGTTTTTTTCTTCTTGGAAAAATGAGGAAGAAGATATATTTTGTGCCATTTAGAATCCTACTTACATTATTAGGTTTCTTTGGGAGTAATTCTAGTTAAAACCATTTTCTTTGAACGCACTTTTGTTAGTAGCATTTTCATTAGAATTGCTTTAAAGAGAATCATTTTATAACGAAATACTTTTGTATGTTCAAAAGTATTTCTAATTTTTCTAAAATCACTCATACACATTACTTCTGTTCGAAGTTGCAATTTCCGAATTACAAGCAACATTTTATAGCAAGTATAAAAATATAGCTCCAAACCATTACTATCACAACTATTGTAACTAATTTTAAGCTGCATTTTCATATTATGAAAAAAATAGAGGGAAAAAAAAAAAAGACAGAAGAGTGATTCCCACGTGACATGGCCCTCTAGAAATCCAACATGGAAAAAAAAGGTCTCAATTCTTATAATAATTTTTCAATTGCATACAAATGCTTATTTATTTGTTACTTATAGCAACTTGGAAGAAGGCTCTCCACTTGATTTTTTGCTCACCAAAGTCCTCAGGGAATCATTTAAAATTATATGACATTGGTTAAAAATGGTGGTTCAAGAAATTGGATTCCAACCACATTTCACAAGCTTGTTAGGTGTCTTCCTTCAAATATACATGTTAATCACGTGCCCTTGTCAGTCGCCACATTGGTGTTCACGTGACTCTATAATGTTTTTCTATCTTTAGGTTCAAAACTAAAAGTCTATAACGACCTCACACTTCTCAGAATTGCAGAGCCTTTGGTTGACTTAAAACTTTTCATCACCTCCCTAGCCCCGAAATCTTTTCATCACCTCACTTGACCCGAAATTTATGGGTGTTTGTTTTTTTGATTGGTTACATAAAACTAAAATATTTGGTTTTTATTATTTAGTTAAAAATAATCTATCGAACATAATTAAAGTGAATATATTAATAATAAGTTTATTTTAATTATATTATATAATATTAATAAATTATTTTTAGTTGAATATAAAAAATCAAATATTTTATTTTTTTTCTATTCAATCAGAAAATAAACACTACCTAACTAATTTGATATTCATGAATGATTTTTAAATTCATTTCTTTTTTATTCTCCATTTTTAAGTATATGATCCCTTTTTCAGAATAAAAAATGGTTGTGAAAATTTTTTTTTCAAAAGAATATTTGGTGGACTCTCGCATTATTTATTCTACAAGTCTGTCTTTATTTTTAAAATTTTTTTAATTATAAAAACAGTACTGAACCTTCCTCTCATTTGTTGCAATTAATCATATGATCTTTGAGATCTGGCTCCAATATCTCTGTAATTAATTCATTATGATCTTCTGCCTCCTTCCAGGCTACTGATGGAGAAATTTTGGACCCACTGCACGGAAATGGGCCATTCATGGACCCTGAATTTGGCCCATTACATTCAGTGTCCCACCTACTGTTGGACGCTTTAATTTGGGACCACAACACAAGCGGCCCATCATCGTTTGCGGCCTGGGTACAAAAGTGAGTGGTTCTGCAATCTCCACATTTACAAGTATCCGGGGTTAAGGCTCATTTGGATAGCTTTTGTTTTTCCTTCACCTATGCCCAAACTCATCATTTTCAAAATAAGCAAAATTTGATTTTTTTTAATTTTCTTAAACTTGAAACAATTTTGCATATAAGCCCAAAAAAACACCTCTGTAGAAAACAATATTTTCCTAATTTTTAATAAAATTATTCAAATTGGTTTTTATTAAAAATAAAAAGAAATTTTGAAAAACAGATCCAAACAGAGCATAAATTTCCTTATCAAATAAAGGTTTAAATTTAGAGTAGGTTGAGTAACAACTATCATCATAAAGAAGACGTACAAAATTCCTCTATGGATACAAAAATAATAATTAATAAGAATGAAAAGCTTTAATTCATCCTCGATTATTTTTTAGAATTTTTGTTCTCATTATTAATTAAATACTTCGGAATTAATTATCATATGCACACATTATTCGTTTTAAGTTTTTTAATATTTATATTTTTTTAAAAACACGTTGGCATATTTTAGAAATACAATTGATTTCATCATCAATATTTTTGAGATTTTTTTCTCTCCTTATCAATTAAATACTTTAGAATCAATTATCATATCCATATATTATTTACCATGCATTCTTTAATATTTTTGTTTTTTAAAACATGTTAACATATTTTTGAAATACAGACTTTTTGCTATTTATTTTTAATTGAAGTGGGATAATACATATTTACATTTAGATGGTGTTTGTTTTTTAGATTTAGTTTTTTTTATTCAATTAAAAATAATCTTTTAATATTAATCGATATAATTAAATTAAATTTATTGATAATAAATTCACTTTAATTATGTTGGTTAATATCAATAATCGATAAAAATTAAAAATGTTAATTTTTTTTATTCAACCAAAAAATCAAATGGAAAAAGGGGGAAACTTATGGTAGAGACATAATTGGAATCTGAGAGACTTACGAGATGGAGCCCCCACCTCAAGTTCATATACTCTGATGGGATTCTTTCTACGATAATCTCCCAACCCCTAAACAACCCCTCCAATTCTGAAAGAAAAGAGAAAGCAGCATTCGAACAATGGTGATAGTCATTATGATATGACTTACAATACTTAAAATTATTATATAAATTTAATAATTCTCAAGATAATAATAAAAAGTAATTTATATAATATTGAAAAATGAGATGAAAGAGACAAAAAGACCTAATGACACAAGATGGGGAAAAATAGGCAATGGAAAGAAACTTATTTGATAAGCTAACAAAGGAAAGCTGATGTTCATCCAACTTTCTATTTGAATGAATCCTAAATCATCTTAGTTTGTTTCCTTCAATAAAAAATTGAAAATTCTAAAAACCCATCTCCAATTAATTCCCTGTATGAGTTTCCTTCTCTTCCAAATCCATTATTTGTAACATAAAGTTGAGAAAACGAAACATAGGATCACATTTAATGTTTTCCTTTTCTATTTTCGCCAACTTTTCCATCTATTCCTAGGTGATGATTGGACCGACCTTTCAATTTCCTAAACATCTCCTTTTTGTTTGACTTTAAATAGAAGAATTCATCAATTTTTAATAGGAAATATTATCTCATTTTAGAAAATGCTTATCCATTAATAATTCACGAATTTTCATGTTTGGGTTTTTTGAGAGACGCTTAAAAGTTCAATTTTCCCAATGTTACTAAACCGATAAATCTTTTTTATGTTTAATTCCTAGAAAATACTAAGAAAAAAAATATATAAAGAAAAATAATTTTTTTATATTTGATTGTTTTATAAAAAATATCAAAGAAAATTAAATATAATTAAAATTAATTAAAAACTTATATATTTTTAAATTATTTAATCTTTATATTGATGAGTTAAAATAAATAAAATGAGTTTGAAGTAATAAAAAAAAATAATTTATCAATTTTTAATTTTTTTTTATTTTTCTTATATTTTTTCTTTGTATTTTTTTTATTATATTTTCCTTCAAATTTTATGAGAACTAATTTAAAGTTAATATAGAATATATATATTTTTTTCATGAATTTTAATAGGAATATATTTTCATATCATTTTTCTTTCCTTTATTCACTAAAAATATTTGAAAACTTTGATTATATTTAAAAAAGATGTATTTTAAAAATAAATAAATATTCTAATTTTGTATAATTTATTTAATTGAAACATACCTTTTTTTCTTATTATTTACACGTGTTAAAATAAAAATTAAAAAAAAACTAAATTATGCTACTTTTATTTTAACTATGGATTCAGTCGAGACAAAATAAGATGATACCCGAGTGAATTTTAGTCCACAGACTCCATAATTTTAAGTTGAAATTTCAACCTCCGGTCAAAAGGTAACATCGAGCTGTGAGAGGGAATGCACGACCCGTCAGTGATTCTAACTTTCTAAGATCAACAACGTGGTATCACACGTGACATCACCCATAACTCTACACCCCCCATTCAATTTCTCTTCATCAACCTCGGAAACGACGTCGTATTATTACCTACTTCGCTCAGTTTTTGCTTCTGATTGAGTCCGAAAATTGCCTGTAAAAATTAATTTTTAAATATAAACCGTTTGGTGTCAGGAAAAGATATGAAAAAAATAATTTTTTCTATTTAATTTAGTACAAAATATAAAAAATCAAATATAATTAAGATTAATTAAAAATTCATATACTTTAAAATTATTCAACTTTTATAATAAAAAACATAAATTTAAAGAAATGTATAGTAATAATAATTTATTAATTCTAAAACTATTTTTTAATTTTTAAAATTTTTTATTTTTTTGTTCTATTTTTTATTTTTTGTATTTTTAAAAAAATTTCAAAAACACATCGGAGAATAAGTGACATGGAAAATAAGATACACATGGAAATTTGGATTTCAACTTATTAATATTATTACTATGTTTAACTTTTAAGTCACCAATTATATTATTTAATTCCTCGTGACTGAATTAAATTAAAGGGAAGCGTAAATTAGGTAGAGGAAGACACGCGAAGCGGGTAGTACCACGTGGCTAAGAAAACCCACCATATCAATCGGCGCCACGTGGCGCAGACCCAGTTGAGATCGGTATCTCAGATCAACGGTCCAGATGGCAAAGAATGGCAAGTCAGGTTAGAAACGCATAAAATATAAATCCAAACCAAAAATCTTGATTTCATTCTCATTAGATCCTCTATCTCCCTCTCCCCCTGCTTCCTACCTTCCTTCCAAAGCTTTCGACAGAAACGATAGGAAAAAAAGAGAGAGATGGCCATCGGAGGAAAGGCAGTGCCCTTAAGCTTTGTGGCACATGCCCTAGCGGTTGCAGGAGCGGTTATGGTGCTGGTCTGGTGCATCTACTTCCTGGGCGGCCTCGCCTGGGAAGCCACCAACAAGGCTCTCATCTTCAACGTAAGACCCTCCTTCCTTCTCTTCCCAATATTCTTACCATATTTGATTTAGGTTTTTCAATGGTTTTCCTGTGCTCTCATGGCTGCTAGCTAGGGCTTTGCTAATATCCTCCGCCTTATAACCTATTTACATCGATTCTTTCGTCCCTTTTTTTCCCTTTCCTTTTCAAAAGCCCCTTCGAGTTGGTCTTTGTAACTTTCTTTATTCCTTTTTGTTTTCACTTTATTTGACGGTGAGGTTGGCACTCATAGCCATTACCAAATAGTAGTTCTAGGAAGGCTATAATCCCAAGTGGGTGGGGTTAAAAACTGATGGATGTTGCCTGGCTTGATCCTTCCGATGCTCCGCCACTAGTCTTTCCACGTCTACCACCACACGTCTCCCACCACCTACCCTTCTCTTTTCCAGACAAATAAATAAAAGAAAAAAAAGTCTTTTTCTTTCTAGGGTTTTGAAAAATTGCCTTGTCTTTTTCGAAATATCATGACCTTTTTCCCTATCCTTTGATATTTGAGGTTACTTAGAAATTAGTCTTAGGAGAATGATTATTGATATTCATCACATGCACCGGTAACATGGCACTTGTAACATGATGTTATGTCCGTACGAGAGAAATTTTAGAATATTGATTTATTTAATTATAATTTTCAAATATTTACTTGAATAATTTATTTTTAAATATTTAAAAAATTTTTTTTAACACTTAAAAAATAGACTAAAAATGTTTTTCTCTTCTAGTTGTAATGTAGGAAATTTTTTTTCTTAATTTAAAAAGAAATGTAGGAAAAATTAGTCAAACTATCTTATCTTATCGTACAAAGGGAGCAAGGAAAATTGTTAGGAAAAAAGCAGGGTGTAGGAAGGACATGTAAGCTTATCTATTTTGGAGTCATCCGAGTTGAATATGTGGTGTGAAATGAGAGGGAGGAGACGTATATTATTGTCTTGATCATTTTTGTTTTCGTCCTCATAAAAATGCCTTTTCCCTTTCATGTCCAAGTTGCTTTTGTCCTTTTATTCGTTTCCATTTGCTTAAAATATTTCACTCTCCATGCATCTAAAATCTTAATCTACTCTTTAGTGAAAATGTCTACAATAAATTCCTATTATTTGAAACAAATTTAAAATATTTTCAAGTGTTTTGAAAAACAATTATAAACATCAAAAATTAAATTATTTATAAAATCTCTTATGCTAAAATCATATTTGGTTGATCGATCGGGTATAAGAAAAAGAATAACATATCATGTTTTATTTATGCTCAATCAAATGTGGGATATGATAATATTAGAATATTTTTAAAATATGTATTTTTTATTTAATGAAATATGATAACATTCATAACTCTGAGGGATAGTTCAGTTGGTTTGGCTTTGAATTTGCTCTTCAATAGTCACCAATTTGAGTCCCTTTAAGGCCATTGGGAGGTTTATCCGATCGTGTGCGTCGGTTATCAAAAAAAAAAAAATGATAACATTCATATTTTATTGTATTCTACCTTGTGCCAAAAACATGGCCTACAAGATTTGGAGTTTTTCAAGTTTATCTATCACCCCCTTTAAAGGGGAGGGCTGGCTACAACCCTTTCGTTTGGGCCAGCTGATCTTATTGGGCTCTTATACCCAAATACATGATTGAGGTCTTATCGTGGTGGGCTTTAATATGCCAAATTGGGCCTTCAATTAGGTTGGATTGGGGTGGATCAAGCCCATTGCATGACAACATTCAAATTCTTTGCTCCCAGGCTATTATGAAAATCTAATTTTTTTTTTTTTTTCTCACACAGCTTCATCCAGTTCTGATGCTAATTGGCTTAGTTATCATAGGAGGCCAAGGTAATCAAACTATATATAATTTCATCAATAAACTGCAAAATCACTACAAAATCTGAACTCAGTTTTTCTTTTTCAAACTGAAGCTATCATGAGTTATAAATCCCTTCCATTGAGAAAAGAGGTGAAGAAGGTCATACATCTCGTCCTCCATGCCATCGCATTGATCCTCGGAATCATCGGTATCTATGCTGCCTTCAAAAACCATAACGAGAGTGGTATCGCCAATCTATACAGCCTCCACTCCTGGCTTGGAATCGTCCTTATCTCACTCTATGGCATTCAGGTACAGCCCCTACCCTACATCACTTCACTTGGTAGCTGATTGTCATCGAGTCTAAGCATTTTTGGTATGTAATTTGCAGTGGATATACGGGTTTTTAGTATTCTTCTACCCAGGAGGCACGCTTGGTCTGAGAAGTGCGTCGTTGCCATGGCACGTACTGTTTGGGCTACTGGTGTATGTGCTGGTAGTTGGTAACGCTGAGCTAGGGTTTTTAGAGAAGCTGACGTTCCTTGAGAGTTCGGGTCTGGCTAAGTATGGGGCAGAGGCCTTGCTGGTGAACTTCACTGCTATTGTTACAATATTGTATGGCGTTTTTGTAGTGATGACTGCTCTTTCTCAGCCGCCGCCGGAAGAGGACTACGGTTACTCGGCTATATAGGGTAGCTGGTGGTCGGAGAAAGTATGATGTACTGGTCTCTATGATTTGTATTTGACAATTTGTAACGTGGGAGTAAGATTTGTGTATGTGATTATTTTTAATGGTAGCAAAAAATGTAGTGATTGGCAGCCCGCTTGGGGAAAACAGACTATGTTTGGTATGAAAGCGACTAAGGGCATGTTTGGAATATTGGACTAGAATGAAAATGAGTATCATTTTCTCATTATTCTAGGTGGATTGTTTTTTTAAAAAATGGTAATAGCACTACTAATAGGACTTAAAAATTGTTGAAATGGAAATGTTTTTTGATTTTTCGCACTAAAAACATTCTCTAAGTCGGTCCATCAAGGCAATTGAGCTGGAAGTGGTGCCTGGGCTTCGTCTTGTCAGTTTGATTGGGCTGACTTTAGATGGGTTTCACCCCGCTTTCCAACTTGACTTAGGTAATATTGGGCTTGGATTGTGGGCCCGTTAACTCTGTCCTGGCTGAAACCATAAGGCCCAATTTGGTTTGTGGGCTCAGGTTCGGATGAGCCTGGCACGGAGTGTTGGTGGGCGGCATAGCTGCGTTGTGAACAAAAAAGCAAGCGCAATGCTAACGGCCCACTAAGATAGTTCAAAAACAAAATGCTCTTAAAGAATACATTAATCGATTGTAATATATATGAGGCCCAAACAACATCCATTTAATACATATCTAAGCTAATAACTTGAGCGTGTTGATTGGATGAGGGAAGTTGGTGAGGTTGGCCACCTTCTACGGTTCCACCCCAAGGTGTATTTAAAGACACAAAATAGCTAGGGTGGGGACCCTCCATGTGTTAGTCTAGGTGTCACTTCCAACCAAGCACTGTTCGGATTCTTTTATCCGGACCAGGACCAATTCATTTGGTCACAGATTGGAAGGGGCCCTTCCCCTACGTAGACAGACAACAAGTAAGATTGGACTCCTCAAACGGACGGAGCCATCCAATTAGCCTTCAAGGCCCACTGCTTTACGTAATCATTCACATCTGGCGTGGGAATGATTGATTAGACCTTAATTAACCCTCATGTCCATGTCAATTAATTACCGCACACAACCCCACACCTCAAGCAAATTGAAGGGATGGGCAATTGCACGGTTAAACATCATAACACATCTTCTGACGACACCTACCAACCGCTTAAAGCTATAATGATTGCCCTGTCACCTGCAAGATAGTCATCATTATAAAGAAGGTCAAAATACTTAATTAGCACTATAATGGCTTTCTCATGAGCACTATAAAAACCCTTTTCAAGTACAAACAAGGCACGCATGCATAAGCTTACTCATTCTCTCATTGAAAAAGTCTAAACTATCTTTGCATAACTTAAGCTTCAGAGATGTGTGCCCGGAATACATGTTCAGACATCTTTGTGTAAGGAAGAAACTCACCCAATCTCCTCATTGCTGGGATGGAGTTCTAAGAGGCACAACATAGGAAGGAAGGTTGTCTATACCCTTTTAATTTAGACGAACCTGACTCTAGTTGACCTTGCATCAACAGCTAGAGCAGAAGAGCAGAAAAGCAAACCATACATGTAAATAAAGACTCCCTATTAGCTAGTATGGCTCCTTTGGGTCAAGAACTCAATTTTCTAGAAAAATGAAATGTGTTTTTGGACCAAACATAACCTAAGGTTTTGTTTGGTTTTGAAAAGTTTTAAGGAAATAAAAAAAAAATGTTAAGCAAATTTTTTTTTTTTTTAATATTTGGTTTCATTATAAAAAAAAATATAAAATAAAATATAATTAAAATTAGTTAGGAATTTATGTACTTTAAAATTATTTAATCTTTATATAATTTTAAAAAATAAGTAAAATAAATTTAAAAAACATATTAAAATAATTTATAAACTTTTAATCTATTTTTTATTTTTCTTTCACTTTTTCTTTTTATTTTATTTTTCTCTTATATTTTTGCTAACCAAACATGGTCTAATGATTTTCCTATTTTATAAAAAATTTAATTACAAATATATTTTATATTATATTATTTTAATGAAAAAATATATAACAAATGTCAAATTTTTTTTTTCTTCTAAAATTTGTAACATTCCACGTGACACGTTGGTCCAGACTCGTACACACAAAACGAAGGATGAATCCAGAATGTAATGGAGGACCCCAATATTTACTCTCTTCCAGGGTTGCACCCTCCTTTCCAACTTGGTATCCAAGACGAAGCAAAAAACAAAGAGGACACCTTGACAGCTGGTAGTGTAGATTCCACAAATTTTCTTTAAATTCGGTGTGGTCCAATGATCACGTCACACAACGCCGCAGAATCTTGTATCTGAAGAAACGAAAAAAATAGCGGCGGTCCACATCCTGCCCTTGTTTCTTTGGCGCTCTCAGAGCGTCCGACAATCCCTACAATTCTTGTCGGCCGAGTTTTATGTAAACTGGGCGATTACAATTCCTGACTCGCCACGTAATTCGACGATTACATGAAGTCATGAGGTAATCAAGCTCAGCCATTTATCCGTTCTTAAACAAAAACGCCGTTACAAAATGTTTAGTATTTTTTTTTCCTTAAAATGCTACTCCAAAGTCAATCTATTTTAATACAAAGAAGTGGATTTTAACAATAAATCAACATGAGCAAGGTGGCATTAGGATGCCTTTATTTTAATACATTTTAATTTTTTTTACAAATAATAAATATTTATAATAAAATACTGATTTTTAAAATTTGTCTTAAAAAAAAACATGTGTTAAAAAATTGCGCTTTCTTAAATTTATTTTTTTTTTATTTTAGTTTTTAGTGATATAAGGAAAATTTTTACTTTTTTTTTCTTTTCATAAAAATTATTATTATTATTTATTTTTAAAATCAAAATATTGGAAGTGTTATTAATTCAAGATTTCTTAAATCCATTTTGATGATAATAAAATAAAGAATTTGGATTTCTATTTTTTTTTCTTAAAATTTTGGAGAGATTTAATTGAATTGTTTCTAAAAATTCTTAAGGAGAAGGTTCATTGCAAAGAAAACGAAAAAAAAAAAAAAAAGAAGTTAAAAGTGCAAGAGAAGACATTTTAAAGATGGGTATAGAATGGGTTTTCTTGTAAGGTTTAGTAAAAGTTTTAATTAATGAGAATAAATATACTTTAAAATTTAATTATTAAAAATTAATTATTTTCAACAAAAAAAGAACCAATTATTTAAAAAGGCCTTTTAAAAAACTCATTATATATTATTGATGAATTTTTATGGAAAAGAAGTTTTGATTCATATAATGTGAAACAAACATATTTTAACACGTATTTTTATTGTTAAAATGAACTTTTCAATTTTAAGTTTTCATTTTGAACCAACTCGAGCCATTAAAAAGCACTTGTATAGTTTTTTTTTTTTTTTTTTTGGTGAAACCAACACAAATAGTCTACTAAATAGTTGACTAGGCAATTGATCAGCCAATCGATTCATCATTGTGGCTTGACTCTCATTTCTAGTGCATTGTTGAGCAAGTGGTTGCCTAGACAATTGATAGAGCATTTTAAGTTTTAATGTTCACAAGTGCAATTAGTATACGACGACTAGTTGGTATAGTTGGTGGAGTGACGATCAATTCATAAAAAAGAAAATGTATCTAATAACTCTATTTAGCAAAAATATCATAAATAAGACTTTTGAACCTTGTTTGTAAATATGGTACTATTTGCAAACCATCCAATCCTCAAGTCTTTAATATATTTCAAGTATAATTACGCTAAAATTTGCAAACTTCAATTTCTATACTTTGAGACGGTTAATATTTCTATTTGTAATAGATTGCAAAGCTAATCTTGTTCTTTCTTCAAACTATATTTATTTCTCGTATTAGAAAGAGTTATTACTTGCTAGTCCAATTATGATATTGTAAAGGTGCATGTTGTTTAGAAGCTAAGTCTATATTGAAAGATTTTTTTTTTTTGGATCTGAAGGATTTTTTATATAGTGGAATAGCTCAAAGATTTGATTAGAACTTGAAGCTATGGACATAGGCAAGCTTGTGTCCATCTAAGTTAAAATGACTTTTTATTGTTACTTACTCTTGCTATTGAGTATTACATCTTACTGTTGTTTTTGCAAGATATTTTATAATTTGAGGAAAACTTTAAAAGTCATGATCACCTAAGCATCCCCTTATATGATTACATTAGGATTAGGTGGACTTCACAATGGTGATTGCGGGGCTTGAAATAAAGGGCTTGAACCTTGACCTCCTCCAAAACAATAACAAAGCTTTACCACTAAGTAAACTTTGATTTTATGTTAGTAGTGCAACAAAAATCTATGACCTTAGTTTATCTTCTCTAAAATATTAATTTTTTATCTATTACTAAGTGTGAGATCACTTAAGGAACTTAGAAGTAGGGTATCTCTTGAGAATGTTCATTGGAACTTTAATGTAAAGGGAATAACTTGGAGACTTTTGTTTTAAGAGTCTTGTTATAGAGGGTCTTTTGAAACTATAACCCAAGTATAAAGAATTTGGAGGTTTTGGATTTAAGTCTTGATTTAGTGGAACTCTTAAGTGGTTAAAATTTAAGGGAAGTGGATGTAGACCATATTGTACCAAACTACTTTAAAAATCTAGTATTTCATATTCTCTTCCCTTCTTTATTTACTTTTATAAGCACATTGTTCTTTTATTATCACTTACTATCATTTATAACTATTGCTTGTATTATGAATTGTAAAATTTGTAAAAAGTGACCATTGCTTGAGTCAACTCCCTTTTCGAAGGTTACCTTAGGATGATTAGCATATAAATCTAACACATCATGTTTGGGCTAGTGCATTAACATCGTTTAATAGCATGCAGTGTTGTGCATAGCCCATGCCACAAGGTGTGGTGTTGTGTCTAACACTTATACCTTGCTACTATGCACAACTTGCTCGTGCTGTTGCACATAGGTTGAAGCTTGTGTCTTCCTCAATGATGTTGTGTTCTTATAAAAAATATCAATAAAAGGTTTAACCTTTCCTCAATTGATGAACCTTTAATGAATATCCTTCTATGTGTGTTTGATATGGTGCTAATAGATCTTTTTTTTTTTTTTGTATATATATATAAGAAAAATAATCCTAATGCTCTTTTATAGAGCTTACAACCGATCTATGAAAAAATAATCTTTCACATGAGCATCAAAGTCTATACTCCATAAAGAGTGTACAACACATCTACTAATATTAAAAATTAAAACCATCCATTCAAGCATTCAAATGTCACATTCATTCAATCCTAAAGGCTATAGGATAGGATAAAATCAGCATAAAACAAAGGTTAGCACACCAAAAATGATTTCTATCCCACCATGCATCCTAGCTTGCTTTGATATCAATTCCTAGTACATAAATTAGAGCATAAACATAATGGAAACATTAAAAATTGCAACCCCTTAAATGAAAGGATTAAAAATCATACCTTTCTTTCTTGGTGAAGGAGAAGAAAACTTTAATGACCAAGTAATCTTTCACTTCAATTCTAATTTTATGAGCACTAGGTTGTGTGGGCAATCAACTTGAGCAAAGGCTAAGAACCAAAGGTAAGGAGAGATTACTAGGTTTGCAAGAGTAGTAGTTGTATTCCACAACCACAAAGCATAAGGGTGTTTTATATGTAACTTAGGGTTAAGGTAAAATTACCACCTTATCCTTAATGAACCTAGTTTGGCCTTAACCCTCATGCTGCATTTTTTACCATATAGTGCATCTTAATTTCTCAATTGCTTATTTGATTAATTATACACAAAATTAGATATCTCAAATGGAGAACTAGAACTCATAAAATACTTAACTCTTATAGAATTAATCGGACATAAATCTATGATTAATTTTCACTCCATTAAAAAAGATGAATTACACTCCAACATCTTATGTAAATTAAATTAAAGCAAATAATTAATAATTACCTTGTCCTTGACCTGAACCTACTACACCGTCACACATACTCGTCATGAGCTTACATTCAGAATTTATTTACAAACTCATTTTATATATATATAATAAGCCAATATCTCTATATCATTTGGAATAAATATTAAATTTCAATTTAATGGAATTGCTATATCCATGGGTTGAGCGGGATCATTAATCTTAGAATTATTCAAGGAAATATGATTATCTCATATGAGATATCATGATGTCTCTATTAAGTGTCCATCTTGTTACATTTTAAATCAAATAATCACCTATATAATACTTTAGGATCTCACTCATGTATAACTCAAAGTAACTACCAACACAAATATACTAACTTGATGATTTCTCAATATCGAGAACACATGGAATAGAGTAGTTAAAAGATAATGCATGTCCAACTGATAGTATCTATGACATGCAACTTCATAGGTTTTATTCAATGTATAACATATGTACATTATCACATCCAATTCAAAGACTCATTTTGATAACTAAGACAAGTCGTCCAATTTTCATAGAAAGTAAAGTTATACATCTTCTACTAGATTGCCCAAATTTATTAACTACTGTAGGTACACTTATTAAGCCATAAAAGATCCCATAATCCATGTCTTTTATATATATCCATATACACCCATATCATGTATAATGTATTTGATTCAATTAAACACAAAATAAATTAAATTAAACAATCAATTTTATTTATTTTGTCTTGAAGAGACCTCTCATTACCTACCCTAACATGTTAGGATAATTTCTTTCATGGATAATACAAAGTTAATACTTTTACCTTAAGATGATAAGAAAACCATAACTCATGACATTTAATGCAAACAAACATTCATAACATAGATACCTACTTAAAGATAAACATTTATACTAATTTGTCACACCACCCAAGTGCAACTAAGAAATAAGAGGCCACGACCTTAAACAATAGTCAAGAAAGACAAAAATATGACCCTAAAAGGTTTTGTTTCGAGAAAACTACAAATATTCAATATTTAAATATATATGTCCATGTCCAAGAGAGTTTTTTAATTCAATCCTACCCCAAAAACTAACCTCTTCCCTTTTCCACATTTAGAATCAATTCTTGACTTCACAGCTAGTCATGCTTATAACTACTTCATTCACTTGTTTTATAACAATCAAACTTATACATGGGTCATAAGACTATCATTAAAGCTTTTATGAAATTAATATTCTCAATATTAGTAAGATTCAACTGGTATAAATGGAAAGGGAGAGCTTGAGTCCAAACAGAGTTGATGCAAAGACGACCACAGATGGAACAAGATATTTAGTTGGGGGGTTGGGGAGAGAAGGGAGGCTGGGGGGCATAACATCAATTGCTTTAGAAGTGGGTCATGGAGGGTTTGTTCATCAAAGTAGGGTAATATCAGCTTGTCACATATGTGGTTGTCAAGTGGCTGTCAAGTAACTTTCATGACCCAACACGACAGCGCATATTTGAAGGCATTCCATGACTGATTGGGATGGAGAAAGTGATCATCATATGCCCCCTACTGCCTCTATCACTTTAAACATTTATTTCTTCCTACCACAAATTTTCATCTATGATAAGGACAAAAACCATTCCGCAATCATTAATTTATTATTGGGATAAATTGTAAAAATTACCATCTACTTTTAGTGCTTTCTTAATTTAGCTTGTAAACATTTTTTTAAGTATAATATCGATCTTAAATTATATCTAAATATTTATATATTTTCATAAATAAAAAAGGATCAAAATAACCCTTATTAACCCATGAAAATTAGTAGGAACCCGAGTTATCCAAGGGCTTGGCTTGGGTTAGGGAATTTTTTTATCTCACCTTCCATTGAAATTGATACGAGTTGAAAATATTAGTAGACGGGTTTGACATAGCTTATCCTCCTAACCTCATTATCCCTTGCAAATTACATCCACAAATGAAAATCTTTTAGATTTCTTCTCCCTCTTGCCTCCTTTGCAAGTAAAGGTCTAAAAATGGACACCCACGTGAGATCTAAAAACTCATAACTAAACAATAGGACAACTTAATTGCCCTTCAAGATATCATATTAAAAAAATCTTTTATTTAGCCTTATGAATTTAATAGTAGAAAAGAAATCAAAACTATGTTGAAATTTTAGAAACAAAATTTGGTTACCGTTTGGATGCATTAAAGTGAAGAATGATAGAGATTTTGGGTGCGTGCAATTATGAGCCACATCAATCTCAACCTCCGTATATATAGCATGAGTTACGTAAAAAGTAAAACAAGTTCGTGAGTAGATTGGATAAGGTATCTATCCGCATATTTGAAAATGCAGAGTACATACCTTTTTCGATATAATGTAAATGCACTTTTTTTTTTTTAATGAGTTGGAGTGATAGAGAGTTGAATGTTAGTGAATGGTACCAACAAAACTATTCTACTATTTATAAAATATTTTATTCATCGCTTGATCGAAATAATACTTCAAGATGATCCATATGGCTTGTCGGTATTGAGGGATAATCTATTTCTTTATTGAAAAATTTTAAATATTATTTTAAAAGAATATTATTAAAAAAAGTTATTTAAAAAATAAATACAAAAGCATGTGATTAGGTTAATTTTTTTTTTAAATATCTTATAATAAAATAAAACTTTATGCTCGGAGTAAGGTCCCCATGGCCCATGTCTTTTGAACTTTTTCAACAATTAATTTGAAAGTGGTCTCCTCGTCAAACAGCCACCAACACATTATAACACCACCTTAAAAAAATAAAAAGTAACATGCTACACATTATACAAATCTTGCCATATCAAAAACCCTCCCAAACTAGTCCTTGTTCTTATAATTTTATCATATTATAAAATTTAATCCATGCTTTTTAGCCTTCATCTAATTTAAATAGGTTCCTAATCAAGAATTAATGCTATGTTTGACTCTAAAAAATTATTAAAAAATAATATAAAAATGATTTTCTAATTCTTAATTTTATGATAAAAATATGAAAAAAAAAATCAAATATAATTAATCTTTATGTGGAAGACTTAAAATAAGTTAAATTGATTATTAATTTTAAATATGCGTTTTATTTTTGTTTTATTTTATTTTTTTAATTTTTTAAGAATCAAACATGATCTAGATATCATTCTTTTTAGAATTTTAAATAAATAATTTTAGATGACAAGTAGAATCTAAGTGATTGAATTATAAAAAAAATAAAAAATATTTTAAAAGTTAATAAAAATAAAAGAAATATTTATTTTATTAAAACATTTTTTTTTTCATAAAAGGAAAATGGAGAAAAAAATTTCAAGCAATCAATCATTTTCTTTTTCTTTAAGGTGAGGTCAGGCATGTATGACTCATAAAAACGATGTGAGAAAAACTTAAAAAAACTGGGAGTGGGGGGGTTTGGAGCGTTGATATGATAAAGACAACGGTAAACTCGCCGATTTTGAGGATCTGAACTGAATTGATTGCGAAATGGAAAATAATCGCCTTTACAGCCTAACCCACAACGACGCCGTCCCCAACAAGATATTACAACAAGGAATCTTATATTATATTTCACCAACATATTTCAAAACAAACAGTAAATGGTTGGTGCTCACATCCCTCCAAATCGGCATCCGATTTATCATATCATATCAGCTTTATCTTTTTCCCATTTTATCCTTAAATTAATGTTTCAACTTTCAATTATTTCAAATTAATTAATTATAGTTCATCTAGTGATTTTAATGCATAAAATAAAATAATATATATTAAAATAAGACTGAAAAACAAACTATTTACGTGAGAATCACGATGCAATTCTACAAAATAAGAAACAGAGCGCTAAAACTAATCCATCATCCATCACCTCGAAATGAATCCATAATTTAATACTCACAAAGATATCATATCTATGATCCCGCAATCTTAATCAAAGAATTATAAAATCAATCTATAAAAACTATTTTCTCGTATCAATAACTTTGAGTGTTTTAATATTAATTTTATTTTTCATTCATCATTTCTTATAAAGCAAACCAGGAAACAAAAAATCACTCTTATCGTAATTTTGATTTTTCTTACGTTGATATTAATTCGTGCTTATTATTACATGCTAAATTGACCTTAATTTGAGTTTAAAGTTATCAAGATGATTAAAAACATTATTTACATTCCAAGTATTAAATGAGAATAATTGGAGCAAAAAATGATGATAATGCCAAAATCATTTTTGATTTTTATACACCAAGGTGTATAAAAGCCTTTGTGCGACAAAATTCCAATGACAACAATGCCATCTATATTAAGTTTGAGGACAAAACTATGAAAAGCCACCTACCTTCAAAATCATTAAAAAAAATCTTTATTATTATTATCAAAAGAGGATGTTGTTTGATTAGAAAAATAAAAATATTTTGGGTTTTATTTTTTTATAAATATTTTAGGAAGAATAAGTCGAAAATTTTTGTTTAGAAAAATTATTTTTATTTGAAAATTAAAAAAAAAAATTGAATAAAATCATGGTAGGGCCGGAGCTAGGACTCTATGCTATCCCTAAAATCCTAAAATGTTATCAACAAGGAATTTAATAATGATAATTGTATACATTCCACATCTCCCTATGCGACACGTGGCACACGACAATTGGGGAGCTATACCTACCATGAATGCCAGGCTTTCCAGCAACAGTATAAGTTACCTGTCTCTTGTCTTTTCCAACCTCACAGACTCTCTCCATTTCTTTTGTTTAGTCTCTGCGCTTGTCTTCTCAGCTTCTGAATTTGGAAAATTCTTGTTGAAATTTGAGACCAAATGTCTGCGGAGGAACCTAAGACCGTCGCAGAATCGGAGACGCCGACGGATCCTCCTCCGCCTGAACCAACCGAAGCTCCCAAGGATGTGACCGAGGAGAAAGCCGTAATTCCGCCAGCTCCTCCTCCGGAAGAGAAGCCTGATGAAACCAAAGCACTCGCCATCGTCGAAAGTATTCTCTTTTTCTCTTCTCTCTTCTTTTTGCCTTTTTTTTTTTCCCAACTTTTTGAAGTTTTTAGCAACTCTGTTTGGTTGGTGAGAAAAGGAAGGAAATTTTTTTGTTCCTATTTTTGCCGTTGCTTTGTTTTTGTCTCCTTTATAAGAGAAAACAGCTTAAATAAGCTAAATAGATGTATAATTTTTAGTTCTTTTCCTGCCTTTTTTTCTCAAGAACCTGACGGAATTACTGGAAAAATTTTGCTTCGGTTTTCTTTTTCTTTTTCGATTTGTTATTATTGAATTATTTGTGTGTTTTGGTTGAGGTTAAGATGAATTTGTGGAAAATTTAAGATTAATTGATTTGGTTGAGTTTGAGTACTGTCTTCTATGCTCTCTGTATAGTAGATCGGTTTCAAAGATTTGGATGTCTTGTATGATATCATATTTGTTTCTTAGTTGGAGTGATTTCCGAATTATTTCCTGCATCAAATTGGAGCTTGATATTTTTATCCTATCAGAGGCCTTCTATATTTGAATTTATTCTTCTTGTTGATACTTCTTCTTAAGGACATCCTTTGTCCTGGATTCAATTTTTCTACATGGTGAATTTACTAATCACAACAACTTTTTGTTTAGGAATCTTATGATGAAGCGTGTCTTCCTTTTGTTTATGTTTCCCCTTTTTATTTTTTTTACTTTATTATTTTATTTCATTGTGTAAAGAGGCATCTTAGCCATCTAAGTTCTTTAGTGGGTGTTTCTTCTTTTGAGGAAAGATTTAGTGGTTGCCACAAAATCAGCTATGGATAGTGCTGCCATTTAAGGTGGTGTATCCATGCTATTCAAGTCAAATATGATTTAATTCTCTGTTTTCTGATGAGTTCTGTTTGTACTTTTCTATGCTGTTTTTGAAATGGAAACTTTTGGTTCTTGTAAAAGACACCGATCAGAAATTATATTTGAAAGGTGTGAATATGTTTTCCTCATGCTCTAGGATCCCATCTCAGTCAAGTACTTTCCAGGACTATTGGGCCCCATTAACTAGAAATGGTTTGAGTCTTGTTGGGATAAAGATAGTTTTTTCTGCTTAAAAAGAGGTTTTCCTCTTGCAATTTCAATCACTTCATGGTACTTACTGATGGTTAGTGAGGATATGATGCTGTTTCCGGCATATCTTTATCAGGGATTAAATAATCCACGGACTGTTGCAAGCTTTGGATCTTATTTGACTGCTCTTTACCTGCCATTTCTGTCTTTAGCAGAATCTCACCAGAAAATTGAATCATTAATTGGTTCACATCACATGCATATTCATCTTCTGTGATCTGCATTAGGTTTCAAAGAAGCATGATATTAGTTTTGTTGCTCATATACTGCCCAATTTTTTAACTTCAACCTAACAAAAACATCTTTAAATTGGACCTTTTTTTTTAATTCAATCCAGAGGTTCCAGAACCCATTGAAGAGAAAGGCTCTGAGGGTGGTTCTGTCAACAGAGGTAATATTGAATTTATCATAAATGATCGTTTTCTTGTTTTAAATTTTCCTTTTATTGCCCACCTTCTGTAGCTTTGATGAATATGAATAATAGTAACTTCCTTTTTTCAGACACTGTGCTTGCACGAGTTGCAACAGAGAAGAGGCTATCACTAATCAGAGCATGGGAAGAAAGTGAAAAGTGTAAAGCAGAGAACAAGTAAGAGCTTTCATGAGTATTAGATATTCCTGCAAACATATGTAGTGTTTCTGTATTACTGAATTCTGTTTCAAGATTGATTTTTCATGAAGGTTATGTTTGGTTCTCATAAAGTACTTAGGAAAGAAAAAAAATATTTAAAAAAATGGTTTTCTTTCCTTCTACTTTTCCTCTCTATTTAGTATTTTCTTTCCTTTACATTTTTCCTCAAATTTTCCGAGAACCATAGGGAAGTAATTATGACAATTTCCTGCATTTCCAATTCTTAATTGTGATCACTTAATCTTTTCATACCTTGTCCTAAAGTACAAAGACCCCTTTCTTTCTTTAACATTTCATGGCTGCATTCAAACATATTTGTAGGAAGAGTTCTCTATATTTCTATGAGATTACTAATGCTTGTTGTTTAATTTCCTTGGCTTGTATCAATTCATTTTACATTTGGATGAAATTTTCTTTTGCATATTTCAACCTTCAAGTCATTATTTCATGGTTGTCCTTTATCAGTTCTTTGCATCATGTTCACATCATATCTGTTGCTTCCAAATGAACCCTGTTACTTGAAGCTGAGAATATGTGAAATCTACTTTGATAGCTGATTGAAAGGATGGTAAGTTATTGCGTCCCTTCAGGACATTATGGGATCCAATTTTTTGCTGCTAATTTGTGTAAATATCTTGGAGCAAACTATTTGTTTTTCTTTCATCATTTATTTTCCCTTTCAGTAGGTTTGCATCATGGAAAAATTTATGCCATAATTGAGAAGTTGTTTAAGAGAAGACAGCATGGCTTGACTAGAATGTTCAAGGAGAAGAAGCTATAAAAATAGAATGTCTTTCTAGTAGACTTGCTCCTTCAACCTATGAAATTAAACTATAAGAGACTGAATGTAGAATAAAGTTATATAAGATAAACTAACAGAGAGTTCTCACTCAGATTTTGCTCCTTTAATGCTTTCCCTACCACAATTTTGGTTCAAATATTGTAGATCCTTTCACAGTGGCAAGTATATTGAAGAAGGATGCATTGTCTGAGCCAACAAAACAATTCAATCAGGAAGTGGGTATTAGATGTAAGGATTAACTTGTAACTTGTACATGCTTTAAACCTGATACTAGCTAGTATATGATAGGCCCAATCATTTTGCCATTCAAACTACATCTATGTATACACGAGTTTTACCTTTCAGTTTGATTTTTATATTCAGAAAACATGGCAACAATCTGTGGGATTTTACAATCTCACTTCTTTGGGATTAAGGCTAACTCTGATTATTGCAGCTTCCCAAAGGTTTCACCATCCATTTATACCATTTGAGAAGCTGAAAGTGTTCCTGTTCAATTCATTGGGTTGATTTTTAGAACTGAAAGTCATTTTTTGAGTCAAATACAAACTTTCCTTTTTAAAATCAATCAATAAGGAAAATGTAGTGAATTTTCTTTCCAATTGTGCATACTGAATTTATCATACTGAAACTATTGAACAGAGCTCAAAAAAAGCTATCTGCCACTGAAGCATGGGAGAACAGCCAAAAAGCATCTGTGGAAGCTGAGCTGAAAAAGATTGAGGTAGGAATTCTTTATTCATTTTGTAGAAGGGAATTTCAGCCCTACATTCATTTTCTTAGAATTCATATTGTTATTTCCATTTTCTGTGAAAACAGGGGAGAAAAAAATAAGTATGACTTAGTCAACGTGACTATTCCTACATTCTGGTTTCCAATACTTTGTTTTCCCTTTCTGAATTAGCAGTTACATGAAACCTAAATCATGCTTCCCCACTTCGATCAACTGTATGTCTTGTGTTTGCTCCAGAATCTGATTCTGGTCTTTATAATGAATCAAGGTAGTAGCAGTAGAGCCATAAGCAGTAAACTTCATTGCGTAAAGATGATAAATGAGTGGCACCTTGATTTGAGTTCAAAGGTTTCATATTCGACAACACTAGTGCAATTAAATTTGCTCTTCATAGACTAAATAAATTATAGACACTAGTGAAATTAAGTTTGCTCTTCATAGACTAACTTTGGGATTAAGGATCTCAGTAATATCGGTTAAGGATGATAAGATATGAAGGGTTGGATAATTGTCTCAGAGTTTCAATATTTATCTCTATAATTAAGAAATCACTTAACAATGAGGATTCTTATTTGTACAAAAAAAAATACTTCGAACTTGTGATCTTATACTTGTATTTCAGGAAAATTTGGAGAGGAAGAAGGCAGAATATGTGGAGAAGATGAAAAACAAGATAGCGATAATCCACAAGGAAGCGGAAGAGAAAAGGGCAATGATTGAAGCCAGACGTGGGGAAGATCTTCTCAAGGCAGAGGAGATGGCTGCAAAATACCGTGCTACTGGAAGTGCTCCAAAGAAGTTACTGGGATGCTTCTGATGCTCAAATTCTCAGGTTCTGATTGAATATCTATTTGTATATTTTCTTTTATGTTTCTCTATTGATTTTTAGATGTGTTGTGTGGTTATTTTCTGGAAATTTGTTGCTCATTATAAATTTATTATGTCTGTGTGCATAGTTGTGTATTTGTGTGTATATACCTTGAGGGCAAAACTAACTTAAATCAACTCTGTGTCTTCCAAGTTATGAAGGTGATTGAAACCTTGGTGTTGGCAATTATTATTATTATTATTGAAAAATTCGTATTAAATTACTTACAAGTTGTATTTGTGTATCATCTCTTGTGGGGAACTGAAAAGAAAGGAAAAAATATGTACAGATCCTCATGTATTCTATTGAAAACATATCATATGTACTATTATAAAACAGTAGGGGATACATCTCTAGCTGTATTTATCTACCCTCCTAAAAACTGTTTCCTCTTTTTTACCCTATGTTTTCTCCTGTTGAGTCATATTTGATTTCTGGGAAGAAGTATAGGATGAAATGAAAAACCAGGAGGACTCCAACCTTTTACCCTAAATTTCCATTTCTTTCCCTTTCTCTTCTTAGCAATCAAACAGACCATTACAGATGAATATGAGGAAACCTGCTTGGCTGAATACAAGTAGGAAAACCAGGAACCAAAATATGCTTGAACTCCACAAAACACATGACCGGACAAATGATGATCATCCAGCAAGTCCTTGTAGGAATCCCATGTCGTTGTCCCCTTGAAAATCTAGCAGCAGTCTGAATGAGATGTCTGAAGAATAACCCAATTCATAAGAGCTTGAGTCGTCTGAACCGGTCATCATGTCTTGTGCATATGCAGTGTGGCTCTTGGGCTCCATGTTTTTTTGTTTACTGGTTATGGTAGTTGATGTAGATGTGCTGGTCCCTGCTGGTCCTCTCTGCATTGTGAGGCTTGAACCTGACCTGAATTTTGTGGACAGTGAGGAAATGGGGCTTTGACATGCTACTCCATATTGTCCATTCTTCTTTCTGAATGAGTCTCCAACTTCAGAATTCCATATCCTGAGGAAGTAATCAGAGTCATTTTTACTCATTGATGCTGGCCTCAGTAGTAACGATTCCATTGACAGCCGAGCTTCTGCCTCAACCCTAGCGCTCTCCCACTGAGCCATGTGCCGGGTTGAAGGGGACTTGGATTGCGCATTGCTTGGCTCCAAAACAGAGGACCACTGGGTCTGCTGGTTTTGGTGGTTGCCCAGGAGGCGCTTCTTTAGATGGGTGTTCCAGAAGTTCTTGATCTCATTGTCCGTTCTACCAGGTATTTTTGAAGCGATTGCAGCCCACCTGAAATATCTTACATTCAGTTCACATATGAAAACAAAAAATGCGGAAGGTCCATATTGACCTCGAAATATAGGAGGATGGGACTGCATCAACAGGGTCCTTTAGAACCAAGAAACAGAGGATAAATATAAATCCAAGAAATGACACTAAGAAAATCGTGAAGAGGCCTATGATCTCCACATTACTGGTCATGATACCTGGAACAAATCTAGTAAAATAGGGATTGAAAAATTCAGCAAATACAAGGGAGAAGCATGAAAAACATAAAAATGAAGACATGCATTACCTGTTACCCAGCATGCTGTGGAGCTGGATGATGGCAGTCTCTTCTTCCGGAGTAAAGGGCCCCCGCTTAATGTCTGGGCGAAGATAGTTCGTCCACCGCAGCCGACAGCTCTTTCCACATCGAAGCAGACCTAAGTTCAAATGGTGGTTCAATCGTTAAAGTTTTCAATCATAAAATCCCAGGCGTCGAACATTTACAAGTTGCCAAGGATCAATCTTTAGAGACCTAACCATTAATCTAGCTTAGGTTTGGTGGCGGTTGGAGTGAAACAACACCACTCTTAAACCTGGGATGACTCACTCAAAACGATGGTCGGAATCCGTAAAAAGGTTCGTCTATCCTCACTGAACACAAGTGGTTGGTTGTGAGAATATTGAAAATCTTGAGAGTCGCATGACACTTGAAACCAACTCAATTTAAGACCAGCAACAAGACGTCGTTTTCCTTGCAGCAAGGTAACCATGCAAGGATGAAACGACGCCATTTTTTTGGCTGCTTTCACCGTATCAGAACCCTTAAAACACGATCTCTGTCCTCACTCCTCACAAACCTTTTTGTTCTTAAGAGTATCAACTTGCTTTTCTTGCTTTTTGAAGCAAAAACTTCGCTTTCGGAAAGCAATAAAAGCAAGTTGAAGATTTGGTCACCGACTACTGAAGTACAAAGAATTAAACAAAGTGTTTGAATGTAAAAAGACAAAGCAAAAACCTTCACTTAACAGCTGAGCTTCACGAAAAAATTCGTTTTGTTTTCTTTTTTCTTTCCTCTATTTTCTCGGCTACTACACAATACTGGGAAAATCGAAAACCTTGCTTAAAACACGAGAAAGAGGTTGAAAACCTTCATTTGGCTGAGCTTCATAAATTTTACATTTTGCCTCCCTTTTCTCACCAACCAAACAGAGCTAGTAAACAACGTGAAAGAAAAAAGAAAGAAAGAAAGAAAGAAAGAAAGAAAAACCTGCGTGCTTGGGGAGAGACCGCCATCTTCCATGACCGTTTTTTTTTATGTAATCAATCAAGATCTCATCTTCCTCGGGAGTCCAAGCTCCTCTCTTCACTCCATGCTTATCGCAGCAAGGTTTTCTTCCCATTTTGCCCTTTCCTCATTCACACGGTCACCATAAACGACCCACCCATGAAGAGCTATAGACCCAGAGAAGAAGAAAAGAGAGAAAGAGAGAGAAGCGTAAGAATTGAGCGGCGAATCGATTAATAAGGCAGATCAGTGGAATACTGGAATATGAAAGATGTAAATGCTTCTGATCTCAAATGTGCACAAGTCGAAGCTATTACTGAAGACCAGGGCTCTGGCTTGCATTTACTTCATCAATTGTACTTTCGAACTGCATGGTTTCAAAGCAGTGATGAACACCAGAGATGGCGAAAGATGAGTCGGTGGAAGTGGAACTAGAACTGGAACGCCTTGTTTCCGTTTGGTTACGGGGACAATACATCTATATATCTATATATGCATAAGCTATAAAATACTTTTGATTAAGCATTTTTCTTTCTGAATTTTCTGGGTTATGGGGAAGCAGACAAGAGGATAAGCATCGATCGTCCTACTACTATGGGATTAAGGAGCGGAACGAGGGTTTCTTTAAGAACAAGTTAGGGTTTTATGAAAAGTGTAGGTGTAGAGATCATGGGTTTATGGGGTCTTCAAGGTCTGTTGCTGCCTCAGATTGACTGCGCTCTGTGAGCAAATACGTAATTAATGAAAGAAGCTTAAATTGTTAGTGTTACAGCAGACTTCACCACAATTTCCAGGTAACCCGGTAGAAGTTAATGGGGTTCCTTCAACCTTTACCGATTATGGTGCATTTTTTTTTCTTTTTTTTCAAATATAAATTTGAATTAAATTGAAAATGGCATTGAGGGTGATTATTGTTTTTATTTTATTTTATTTATTTATTTATTTATTTATATATCATATAAAGTTAAAATAATAAATTATATTCCAACAAATGAGATTATTTACTTTTATTTCTTAATAATTTAGATTTTGTCGTTTTCACTTATTTTGTCCTAATTTAAAAAATAATTATATAAATATAGAATATAATTAAAAATAAAACACTTATTTTTATAATACATTTAAAAAATATAGAAATTTATAACACCGTTTTCAAAAGTCATTTTTCTGTTTTGAGAAACACTTTTCAAACAACATCAAATAAATAACTTAAAGACAATCTTAATTTGTGGATGATCATGAATATGAGAAATCTCTAACATTTATTTTTTTTCATTTATAGGAAGAAAAAACTTAGGATAAAGAATTTGCTCCAAGTCAAAGAGGTTGCTAAGGAATTTTACATGAACATGGAGTCCATTTATTTTCTTATTGGCATCTAATACATGGAGGTAACTTAATTTATAAGCTTGGTCCACTAAACACTTATTAGGCAATGAAAATAGAAAGAGTGGAGTATTGTTTTCCTGCAAGTTATGCTTGTTCTCTACAAGTATTAATAAAAGAGAAAAATTGATGAAAGAGAATTTTTTTTTTTTGTGTATAGTTTATTATAAAAAAAATATGAAAAAAATTATAATTAAAATTAGTAAATAATTTATATATTTTAAAATTATTTACTCTTTATATAAAATAAATAAATAAGATGGATTTTAAGAAATAGGTAAATATATATTTTTTGGAGGAAGTAATTAATCATATTTCAAATTTAATGGCTAAACTTGCAAGTTGGAGCTAATCAATTAATGAAATTTCCAACGTGTTCATCCGAGAACAAGTTACTTATGATCCTCGATTGATTTTCGAAATCTAAAAAACAGTTTTCATCTTATTTCAAGTTATGATCAAGATGAAAGAGTTAAAGGAAAATATTATTTGTAAAAAAAATGTTACAGTAAAGATTGTATTCCCATAATTATTTAATTTTAATAAGAAACGAATTTGTATTTGCAATTATTTTTCCTATTTTTTTACTTCCATTACGGGGCTTTTATGAAATTTGTGCATACAATAAGTATTCCAAAAAGTTTTAGTAACAAGGTATTAGTTATATGAAAAAAAATTAATTATGATTAAAATTAGTAAATAATATATATATATATAAAAGCTATTGAATTTTTAAATAAAAAAGAAAAGAATAAATGTAAATATACTTTTTTTTCTTTTTAATTTCCACTGTATTTTCTTCAAAAATTTCGCCATAAATAGGGAGGAAGTAATTAATAAAATTTCAAATTTAATGCCTCAACATGCAACTAATCAATTAATGAACCTTCCACTTCAGAACTGGACGAGTACTTTTGTATTAAAAAAAAGGCAGTGAATTGAGATAATTATAACTATATAATAATTAATTTTGAAGAAAGAAAAAAAAAGGGGAGAATTAGCCGTTGCGATGAGGTGGGCTGAAATAATTACTCAGAGTGGGCTTAAATAATTATTGAAAAGGGTGATATCTTCTAATAATTCTAGGGGACCACTTTAATAGATTTAAATATTAAAATTACCCTTTAATTAAAACTTTTAAAATTTAAAACATTTAAAACACTTCACATGATTTGTCAATATATGTTGGTATGTGGGCCCCACATTTATTATAATTATTGACGTTCAAATTTTAAATCAAAATTTTGGGTTTAACCCTAACAATTATATATAATTTGTTATTTAAATTTACTATTTAAAACAAAAATATTTTCAAAATATCATTTATTGTTTTTTTTTTTACTTTTTTTATTCTAATTTTTAATTTTATTAAGAAAAAAATAAGTATTATAATTATATAATAAAAAGATGATATATATATATATATATATATATATTTAATTTTAAATTGAAAAATTATGTATTTGTATTAAATTCAAAGAAGATAAAATGTTTAATTTTTTAATTCAAATTATCTAAAAAGAGTAAGAAAATGATGGAGGATATTTAATCATTTTTTATTTTTTATAATAAAATATTTTTTAAAATTTTATATGATTTTTTTTTCCCTTTGCATAGTCTTTTTTTTCTTAATTTTCATATATAATTTTTTTTTCTCAATGTATGAAGTGGATGATGTTAATACATTTAATATGTTGAATATTAATGAAGTATAAAAAGTAATCTTCAATATGATTACTTTTATTATAAAATACAAATATAACAAAAATATGTTATAATTACAATATAAATACACTTACATTACAATATATTATATAATAAAACCTAATTAGGAAAATTTTGAAATTTTTTATAAAAATGATAATTTTGTATGATGATACCATATTTCATAATATACTTATATCATAAATAATTTCTTAAACCAAATGAAATATTAATTTGAATTCACAATACTTGTAGTTTTTTTTTAATATATATACAAAAATTATTAAATAATTTCAATGCACTAGATGAATGTTGTTAATATATTGATACGATGTGTTAATACCAATTGGGTATGAATAAACATTTTTAAAATTATTACTTTTGTAATGAAATATAAGTACGACATAAATATATTATATTTATAATACAAATACACTATCATTACAATATATTATAAGATAATTTAATTTTTTTTGTTTAATTTTTTCACTTGCTATATTATCCGATGAATCATTATGAGTTATTCTATTTAATAGTTGTGCGTTAGTTAATTGAATATTTATATATTATTTAATTGATGCGTGCTCGTAAAAAATAATTAGTCATTCTATTATGGTAACAAATGTTTTAATTGTATGTTTCATATATAAAACGATATAATAACCTTAAGATATGATTTTTATTTATGAGATATTGAAAATTATTTTTTTTTACAAGATTCATTAAAAAATCTCATTTTTTTTTTGAAAAAAAAAATAACAAAATTTTAGATTGTCACTTAATTGTTTAAAAGTGAAAAACAATTTGTTTAGACCTTAGAAATGTACCGTTGATTATTTGTACTTATTATGTATGGGCCGGGTAAAATTTTCCTCTAAAAATCATTGAGACCAGTGACCTTCCTAGTAATTATTTCATCCAACCTACCTATAAAAAAATAAAAAAAATGTTTTGGCGATGAGGTGTCCTATAGATGTGGAGTAGGGTGAAACATGTGTGAAACCAACAGTTAACGTAGTGTTCCTCCCGATTGGGACACAGATATCTCGTCAACGTGACGTCTAACTTAGTATTACGACGACACCAATTTTATTATTCCCAAAAGGTCCTTTTCCTTTTCCTTTTCCTCGTAAATTATATTTTTAAAAATAAAAATTTATTAAAAATTTAAAATATTCTTGATTTATTTGTTATATTTTTAAAAATTAAATAAATAAAAAGATTCAAAATAATTAAAATACATTTTAAAGAGCACCTCGTAAGACTTTCAAAAAAATTATTTTTTATAAATAAAACAATTATCAGACACTCTTAACATTTCTTTGAACTTTTGTTAGAAAATATAATCTATAAATTTTTAATAAAAAAATAGTTTTTTGAAAAAATTAGTTTTTAAATAAAATTTTATTCATAATTATTTTCAAAAAATATTATAAGGCTGAAAATTAGAAATATTTTGGGATGTAGGGATTTAATATAGTGAGATGTGGGGAGACAGTTATTAAGAAGAATTAGTGAATGAGGTTTTAGAAGCATTAAAAGTTTGATGAATTTAAATAGAAATATGTACAAACTAGTAAAAGCACTGTTTCAGATACCATAATAAAATAATAATAGTATTTACTGCACATTTTTAATTAATATCGTACCATCATTCACCTCTGAGCTCTTCTTATTTACTTATTCTGAGTTCCATTTTGTCTTCTTTCTTTCAATTTTCGGTGCCACCCAACCATATTGTACTTCCGCTTTAAGGGTTTGTTTTAAAATAATTTTTAACCCATTTTAATTTTTTAAAATAATTTTTTTATAATAAAATCAAATACAAAAAAATAATTTTTTAAATATTTTTAAAAAATCAAACATAACCTAAATATAATAAATATTATATTTTAATATTATTATTAACCTATATTTTGACTTGACATGAGACTTGTACTTTATAAAAATTTTATTTTTATTTTTAAATGATTATTTATTTATGATATTAATTATAAATTTATTTATTTTAAGTAATTATTTTATTTTTAAATAAAATAAAAGGTGATAAAAAGATGGACTCTAGTTTTTGTATGTTGTTTTGGAATAGAAACGTGGATGGCTATTTCAACTGACAAGATTAAATATTATCATCATAGTTCAAGTATTTTGATTTATTGTAAACTGAAAATATTTTAAAATTTTACTGTCTCATTAACAGGTGGGTCAGTGTTTTTTTTTTTTTTTTTTAACCATTTTTGCGAGTTCAAAAAATTGGTGGGCACAATAGACAAATGGGGGAAGCCCAGTACTTCCTTATTAAATGTCGATATAGGTAAAGCCCAGTTAATGAAAATCAATTTGGCTGTACGCCCATCCTATTAAAAGTCAAGGGGAAGGAATCTCTAGAGAAATGAAGGTTGAATTTGTGGGCCCATAGACATTTTGGGCAAGCCCATTGATTCGTTATTGGGAGATGTACACCGGGAGGAATTGGACCCACATAAGTGGGAAGGCCCATTAGTAGAAATTGGACCCACTTCAACACTGAGCTGGTAATGGGCCATGTAGAAAATTCATTATTGGGAGAAGTACACAGGGAGGAATCGATATGGGCCCATTAATGGAATAAACAACAAAGAGGAGTTTGGAGAATTCTCTTTCATGTGTTATTCACATATTGAAAGATATTAGAATTGAAAGTCTAAGAAGTTAATGCTTCTTCTTTAAATAATAATAAATGAAGTAAATTGAAAAGTCTCGTAACCTCATGTACATCCTTTTTGGAATACTTCATTTATAACACTTTTCCTCAAATGTCAGCCATATTAAAGAGTTAGTTGACAAGGTGAAAGCTTCAACAGGCTAGATAGGATTTTTTGTTTTTTATTTTTATTTTTGTTTGGTATATATATATAATGGCTTCTTGAACTCATCATTTATTACACTTTCACCACTTATTTTCAAGGACGTAACTATAAAAGAACATCTCATATTTTATATATGAAGAATAATTAGCGACACTTAGTATTTTTTAGTGGAATTTGACATATATTTTTTGTATAATAGAGCATATCAATTGATCACATAATAAGTGGATTTAAGATTCTCGAGTGATAGAGGTAATTTTGAGAGGTTGATAGTTTTTGTATATAGTGGATAGTGGGTCATAAATATGAGAAATTGATTAAATTAGATTTAATACATTTTCATCTCAATGTAATGCTAATCGTAAAGTTTAGCTAACATAACCTAGCTATACACCCAAGAAGGGAAGTGAGTTGGGTGTCGGTCAATTCTTGCACAAGATTGAGTAGTGGATAAAATTAGAGCTTAATATCAATTGCTCAGTGCAATAGTTTAAATAAGTTGTGAGTAAGAGAGAGAATTAAACTAAAGAAAGTGCGTACAACAATTTTATAGTGGTTTTATAATTGCCTATGTCCATCCTTTTTAGCTTCTTCTTAAGCTTGAAGGTATTTTCTCTAATCCAAGAGCTCCTCTTAGACTGAAGTTCCTCAATGTAAAGATATGATTTTTCATGAAAAGATTAAGGCCCATCTTTAAGAAAGAGTGGTTCTTTCTTTTTCTTTGATAAAAGAGTAGTTTTGCATTATGTTTGATCTTCCTAACAAACATTTAATTAATGAAATAATCGAATTTAATAATTTGTTTTGTCATTATTAAAATTCGAACCTTACGCTAAAAAAACATATCAATAATTCTTTTTCCCATTTAGGTAGCTTTTGGTTATGAATATTATTCAAATGAGTGTAAGCTATGAATTAATATGAATAGTTTCTTCATGTCTTTATGGCTATAAAAATATGAATTTGCACATCTTGCAAAATGTACCATCCACATATTGGAGGATGCCTTTTATGAGCTTACTAGAGAATTGAAACTCTTCATAAATTAATGCTTCTTTTAATAGAACTAAAGAAGTAAAATGAAAAGGATGTGCAAGGTGTCCATTCTTTAAATGCTCCATTTATAACATGGATGAGTACTTTCCTTTCATGCTACTATTTCCTACCCGCAAGACATCTTAAATATATTTTTCTATAGAAAAAAGTTTTTTTTTTTCTTTTTTATTAAATTATTTTTTTAGAAAGAAAGTCTTCTTTGATAGTATAGAAAAATGTAATTTTTGAAACTAGTTTTAATTAAGCTCCATCAAATGGAAAAGAAAGGAAAAAACATCTCTCCCCATTAAATTCTATCAAAATATGACAAATATAATTAGACCGAAGGGGAGAATATGCACTTGTATATTCTCAATTATACTATTTATGGAAATGAGAAACCAATTTGAAATTTCTTTTAATATTAGTATTCAAATATTAGTGGGAACTAGTTTGGTATTTAATTGGTACTAAGAAATTTTTTTTTTTTTTTGTCTTTTTGAAGAGACTCATGCTCCTTTTGTTGAAGTAATGGTAAATGGTTTGTTCGAGATTTTCTAATAATTTAATTATCTTATTTTCTAGTTTTTCAATTTCATTCATTTTTTTTTATCGTTTGATTATGTTTGATTCCTAAAGAGTATTAAGGAAAGAAAATATTATTAAGAAAAATAATTTTTTTTCTTATCTGATTGTACTATAAAAAATACGAAAAAAAAAATAAATATAATTAAAATTAATTAGAAACTAATCTATTTTTAAATCATTTAATCTTTATATTGAAGAGATATATTGAATAAAATAAATTTAAAATAATATATAAAAATAATTTAATTTATTTTATTTTTTATTTTCTTTCTCTTTTATTTTCCTTCAAAGTAATATAAACATGGAAATGTTGTTCAGTAAGAGGGTGCTTTTCCTTGAAGATAGAATGAATAAAAATATCTTTCATTTTATTGGGCACATGTTTATATATAAATATGCTATTGAATGTATCGAAGAAGCCATTTGACATGTCATTTTCAAAAATCAATTATTTACCTTCCTGAATGATACTTTCGCAGCAGACAAACCTGAACAAGGTAAAAGCAGGAGATGAAGAAAAAGTAAAGGAGAAAGGAAATGGAAGCTCTCTGATCTAGTGCCTTAACTAATTTTGCCACCTTCTTAACAATTTAGGGGTTTTCTTCCCCACCCACGTTCTCTTTTGCACACCCAAGGAATAACTTCATCTCCAAGTTGCCTCACTTTTTCCCTATAAAGGCCTTTCCCTTTCAAACTCTCAACCCACCAAAAACCCTACTTGATTGCCATTGATTTTGTCCATTTTGGAATGGTTAAGCTAACAATAGTTGGAAGGGTAAGCGATGGGCTTCCTCTAGCTCAAGGTCTTAGGTACCAAAATGATGAGGAGAATGAGAATTTCTTATGTTACAAGCAACAAGCAGAGTTCATCCTCAAAGAAATCTCAAGAGGAGCCTTGTCACCTTCAAAGATGACTATCCACATTGATCATTACCATTGTTTCAAGTAACCCTTTTTTTTGTTTATTTTTATTTATTTTTTATACTTTTCCATTACTCTCCAATAGACAGTAATTCAATTTTCTCACTGATTTATGCCTTCAAATCTTTTTTTTCTTTTACTTGTTTGGTATTAAGCTACTTGGTTGAGAATGGACATTGCTTCATCACATTATGCGATTCTTCATATCCAAGAAAACTAGCTTTCCACTATCTGCAAGATTTGCAAAAGGAGTTTGAGAAGTTTGATATTGGCCTCATGGAGAAAATTACAAAACCATACAGCTTTGTTAGATTTGGTAATCTCTAGTAACTATGACATTGATCTCTTGCATTCACTTGTAATGTTTGGCTGCTGAGAAAATGAATTAAACAGATAAAAAAGAGAGAATTCCATATTCCTCTATTGTCCTTCATCTTCATGGCAGCTGAATAAAAATACTTCTGAGATGTTGAATTTTTTGGTGTGGCTGCTTTGGCTTGCAGATGGCATTATTGGGAATATTAGAAAGCAATATATAGATACAAGAACGCAGGCCAATCTGTCAAAGCTAAATGCTAATCGTGGACAAGATCTTGATATCATTGCAAAACACATGTCTGAAATCATACAAAAAGGACCAAAATCAGGTGAGTTCCATCTCCAATACTGGGTATGCTTCTGTTGATTTTGCTTGTTAATTTTCGAGTATGCAAAAAATCTGTAAATTTTTTCGGAAAATGATCAGAAATCTCAGAAAGAATGTCTGTGACTCCACGAACAGTTTCACCAATATGGAGTTCACCATTTCTTAAGGTGCGTATGTATAGGCCTAGAAAATGGACATAAATTTTCTTCTGTCCTTCCCACAATTCTTCAGCTATTTTCTTTTTCTTTTTATGCAGGTCATTGCTTTGAAATGGACAGCCATCACCCTCATTGTAGTTGTTGCTGTTATTCTATTATGGGGCAGCTTAATCCTTACAGAGAACTTCAGTTACGAGTTCATAAAATAGCTGAAACCTTAGGATTTACAACAACAAAAGACGATACAACGATCTGCCATGGGGCTTGTTTGTGAAGAAAGCTTCATTCTCACATTCACATAATCATGATCTGCATGTTCATCTATCAAACAGATTTATCTTGCATTCGAACTTTCTTGTATTTGGTGTGGAGCAGGTAAAGCCTGGACATGGTCATACGGTATTGATATCGAAATTTCAATGGTTTGAATATATCAAGTATAAGGTCAATGCAGCTATATAGAAATTTTAGACCAAAGTTCGCTTCTTTTCTTTTTGAATTGATCATCTTGATATGTAGAAATTAATTCAATGCAGTGGCCTTAATTTCTCTCAAGGAAAATAATATATACAAGTCAATCTAAGGCAAGGAGCAAGTAGGTGAATCAAAATGGATTCTGAGAAAGAAATTACAGAAGAAAAAAGACATTTCTGTTAACTTCTCCAAAGAATCATCAGATCAAAGACAGCAATATTTAGGAAAGCTACTTCGAAGTATAGAACATTGTAAGAAGCATATCATATGGATGCAAGTTTTATTAATCACAGTGATTAGAAGTTATTCTTCCTTGAAGTTGCTTTTAAAAAATGACCATCAGTACATTACATGGCCGTTCATGTTGAAATCACTGCATATTTCATCCCCATACACAAAATCACATATCCCACTTCCCGGAGTCTGGCTCTCGAACTTAAATTGCGGCGAAAACATGTCACTGGACGAATCATTGCTTAGGCCATGGTGCAATTCACCTACATATGACTCCTCGTTCAGTAGGAAACCATGCGTGAAATTGTCTTGAAAGGTTGGATCATGCTGATCAAGAGTATCCTTGGAAATGACTGACTCGCCTGAATTAACAAAGAGCTGGCCGTAAATATGGTCAAGAGAAAGCCACTCTGCGAATAAAATCTTCGGCAAGGGGCTTTCCTGCGTGTCCACTCTAGGACAGTCCAACATCTGTGGAATGGACTGATCAGTATCTGTTGAAGATGATCCTTTCATGTTTTCAAACGATTCGAAACCCGGAAGTTGGATTGATGGCTTTTCTTGTGAAGTTGAAGAATCAATGCTCTGTGAGTTAGAGTTGATGCATTGGGAGTTCATATGAACTTCCATTTCCTGAGCTTTCACCACTTTCTTCTTGAGACATGAATGCCAGTAGTTCTTAATCTCATTATCAGTTCTTCCAGGAAAATTCTGCGCTATCTGAGACCACCTGATCAATGAAAATATTGATAAATTCAATCATTTCAATACAAAATAAGGAACATCCACAACCAAGAATTGAGTTTCTCATGGAGAATAGTTTCTGTCCCTCAACAAAATTTGTGAAAGATATCATCCTCAAAATTAAAACCTACTGGGCCTCTAACCGGGGCCATTAATTCTCTAGCTGGTTGTAATTTAACTATCATATCATTGACTAAAACTTCACCCAAAAATCAACCTTGCCTTTTTTAAATTTCAACTATTGACCCCAGTAGGATGAGTTAATTCTAGAACACTCATGGTTCTCCTACAAGCAGGCACATGATTATACCATGCATCTTTGAGTATTAGTCCCTTACTTGTTGCCTAACAAGCGATGAAGGGCCATGATCGTCTCTTCCTCCTCGATCGTAAACATCCCGCGTTTTAATCCTGGTCTTAAGTAGTTAATCCACCTTAATCTGCAGCTCTTTCCATTCCTTTGCAAACCTGCAATGCACCACAAGGTCAAAGAATCAAGGCATATTAATGCTAGACCAACATGTGATCATATGGTATGTAACATGCAACAATGGCACTAAAAGAACATATGAGTGGCATGATACCCGCCGTTAGATCGATTACTGTGATAAATATCAAAACATTAGGGTTAGTTTGAATGCATTCAAGAAAAGAAAAAGAGCTTCTATGAAAGCTTGGTTAGGATTAAAAAAAAGTGCCCTACTGCTAAGAATTTTCAGGGAAAAACTCAGAAGAAAATTTACATGATTTATGAGTGCATTTTATTCCATAAAGCAGTGGGAAAATTATGCCAAAACATATGATTTTCCAAGAAGCTATGATGCGCAATATCTACAACATAGAGGGTTGTCGGCAATGGAAATATGGGCTGTTCATACGATGGTAGCCCAGTTGACTCACCGGCGTTAACAGGGACGGAGCTCCAGCAGCCAAGGCCATATTTGAGGACATAGTTTCTGAGCCTAGCATCTTCTTCCGGTGACCATAACCCCTTTCGGTGTTTGGGCTTGGTCTTCGACTTCTCCAATGAATTACACCCCATTCAATTCAGAGATATGAGAAGTAACCCTTAAGCTTAATTTGCAGCTTATGAGTTATAAGAATGTAAGAAATTTGACAGAAGGAGAAAAAGAGAGTATGTCTGATGAGGGTATGAAGAGGAGAGCAATGGACAGCCGACCATAAAGGCTATAGATTTAAAGGAAAGGGTAGCTGGGGTCTGAGCCTTGAGAAAAGATTATGAGAGTTGCAAAGGTAATTGACCTTTTTGTTACCTAATTTAAGACGTGGTGCTTAGAGAATTTGGGGTTTTTATAGACCCATTAGGCCATCCATACCAATGGGATTCAGGCAGTCTGTACTAGCAAGAGATTATTCAATGATTAGTTGGATCAGTTATCTACAATATTGGCTCATTGACCACTAATTTTACTATGAATAAAAGTTTTTTTAAATTTTTTTATTAATCATATATTAAAATGTTCTCTTAGAAGACTTTTGTTTGATCAATCACAGAAAAGCTTAAAGGAGAAGATGGAACTGCACAATGTCTCTCTTGGCCATTAATCACTAGACTAACCCTATTTTATACATCTTCATAATATAATATAAGATATCAATTAATTATTCAGTGAAAAATATTAGAAATTTGTTTCCCACTAGACTAAGTAAGTTACATCACAAACCATACAAAATTTACAAATTTCTCTAAATTCTCAACCATATTGGACAGTTCCCTATCTTGTAATTTTAATTGGCATTTTTAAATTTGCTTGTTCGAAAATAAAAAGTATAAGCACGAGATGTGAAGAAAGTCAAATCAAATTTATATATTTTGTCTTTCCTCTCTTTTCTTTGTCGGAAAGCTCTCTTTTCTAATCAAAGGCTCCTTTGAAAAGTCCAGTAAAATTTCAACACCAATCAAAGATGTAGAAAAAAAATCTTACAAGATGTCATTACCAGCCGCACATTTTCTTTGATTTTTCTTTTCCTAATTTCTTATGAACTTTAATTCCTTTATTTTTCTACTCTTTTTTATAACTTATTATAAAATTTTTACTAAATAAAAAAATAAAAATATTTAAGTGATTTTTAATTTTAATTTTTTACTTAATTTTAAATCAAACTTAAAAATAATAGTGTTTAATAATATTAAGTATTAGGTGGTTTGTTTTTATAATTTTTTTTATTTTTATTAATAAATAAAAAGTAAAAAAAAATCAATATATTACTTTTTTTATTTAAGAAAAATTAAATATTTTGGTTTTTTTTAATCAGTGAAATATTTATATTAAGTTATGGAAAAGTAGAAAAACAAATAATTTAAAATTAAAAAACAAATTGATTTGAGTAAAAAGTTAAAAAAAAAACAAATACTTTCTTAAATTTTTTTAAATGAAAAAAATAACATGTATATTTTTTTTTAACTTTTTAATGCTTTAGAAGTAAAATATTGCAAAAACAAATAATTTAATACTTAATGCTATTGAGTATTATTTAGTTTTAAATTCTATTTAGAATTAAGTAAAAAAAAATATTTAGGAAGTGATATAATTTACTATGATTTCATTTTTTATAATTAAGTATCTGATTAATTATAACAAAATAGCCTAGTGATTTCCACTAATCATCATTAACAAATCTAATTAAATATTTTATTTTAATTATCAAATTGTTAATGGAAAATGTAGAAAATCATGATGGGAAAATGCACAACACCACCCAAATTGAATACTTTTCATGTCTTTTTATTTTTTTTTCCAAACTTTATTTGCCAAATATCATTGCTATGATTGAAAAAATCTCTTTATTTTGATTGCAATAAAATGAATTAATGTTTTAATAAAGCCAACAACAACACACAATCATTCATCAATCCTTGATATCTCCACCGCAATAATTCATATAAACAGAAGAATCAATGGATAAGGTAAAAATAAAATAAAATAAAATAAAATTAAAATCCTTGACAGATTGTATTTGTAATTAAAAATTAATAAAAATTATTAAAAAATGTCACGCATGGCTCTTGCAATTAGAATATTAAAAAGCTTTGTAGACTGAATAAACCAATATCATCATGTCAACCCCATTCTCCCATTCGCCAACGGAGAATTATCAAAGCCCATCACTGGCCCCATCTAAAATATTTTTCACATTTTCAAATTAAGAATAAATTAAATAAATCCCACCTGGCCTATTGTTCATACTCCACGTGTCAAAAAGTAGGTTTACATTTGTTAGTCAAACACATGTTTATAGACTTTTAAGTCATGGAAAATTTTTTATGCGTGCACTAAAGTTTGTAATATTTGATTTTTCTAAGTAAGATTCCATCTTAAATTCATTGGGGGTGTGACTAAAATATGGTAAAAGAAGCAACAGACACTTTTCTTTAACTAGAACAAAATTATTATGCCTTCCACAATCAACGCAACCTTTGCCAACCAGGAAAGCTAATGCTAAAGTTATTACTCTAATCAGATTTTAGAAATTAATGGACTAACCAATATAATTATCGATTTTTGACTTTTATTAAAAATATGATTTTTTGAGTGATATTTAATTTTTTTTATTGATTTTTATTTATATTTTAAATAAATTCACATATTTTCAAACTTCAACGTTACGTTGGTTTCAAAAAAGTTGAGATAAAATATAATAAAAAGAAAATAAAGAAGAAAAGTGTAAAGAAAAAAATATATATAAAATAAATTACTTTTAAATGTTATTGAAAACTCATTTCAATCGTTATATAAAAATAAAATAATTTTAAAATACATAAAATTTTAATTATATTTTATTTTAATTTTAATTTTTCATGATAAAATTAAATATCAAAAATTATTTTTCTTTCCTTAAATACTTTTTTGAACTAAATGTAGTCTAAAAAATAAAGAAAAAAATTATAGTTATATGGGTGGATGGTATGAATTTTAGACTAGGAAGGGGGTAGGTTTAAATGTTGAACCCTTCAATGATTTCTATTTTATTTCTTTGCCTTTAGTAGTTACGACTAGTTAAATTGTGAAATGAGTCCAATAAAAACATACCTCTAGATGAAAATGCGTTACACATAGCTTAAATTATGAAAACGTGAACCAACCCTAATTAATTAATACTACCATTTACAATGACTCTCCCAAAAGAATCTCACTTTAAGGAGCATGACTTTTATATTCACATTAGAAATCCAAAAAGCCCAATATTTTGGTGCAACAATCCCTGTCACATTAAAGAAAGAATCAATCAAAGACTTAGACCTTGGGTAAACTATATTATAAGACCATTGCTTATGGTGTCCCTCATTTGATACTTCTTTCTAAGAAGACCTTGATTTGCTCCCCTTCCGGAGTACATGTATCCAATGGTATATATATTATTAACTTACTTTCTGATATGATTAAAGAGATTAGATGCGATAATGACCCAATAATAAATTTTTAGGCCCTAAGCCAGCTGTTCATTAGTATGGTCGGTATTGAAGTGTTGGAAACTTCCATTGGATTTTTAGGTATTGACCGTGGTGATGTTGTTTTAATAAGACAAATGACCTTAAAATTGTCACATAAATGAGTAATTATGATGCACACTTTACGTCATTAGGTAATGTAACACACTAATGGTTGTGCATTTCTTTAAATTATTTAATATAATTCCATATCTCTTAGATGATTGAAGTTCCATTAAATATATATAAGTTTATTTATTTATTTATTTATTATTATTATTATTATTATCTGTTTTTGTATGACTATGTTTGGTTCTTGAAAAATATTAAGATTATGTTTGGTTCTTGAAAAATTTAAGAAAAAATGTAAAGGAGAAAAAATAGAGAGGAAAATGGAAGGAAAGAAAAATTAAAATAGATCTCAAGTCAATAAATTATTTTTAAATGTTTTTTTAAACTTAATTTACTTACTTTCTTCTATTATATAAAGATTAAATAATTTTAAAATATATAAACTTTTAATTAATTTTAATTATATTTGATTTTCTTTTTTATTTTTCATTGTGAAATCAAACATGAGAAAAATATTTTTTTACATTTTTTTTCTTAGTACTTTTTCGGTAACCAAACACAATCCAAAGAAACAAATAGTATTAAGAAAAATGGTTTTTTATGTTTGGTTTTATTATGAAATATATGAAAGAAAATCAAATATAATTAAAATTAATTAAAAAATTATATATTTTAAAATTATTTAACCTTTTTTTAATAGAGGAAAATAAGTAAAATAAATTTGAAAAAATATATAAAAATAATTTATTGATTTTGAATCTAATTTTTTTTTATTTTTCTTTTATTTATTTATTATTATTATTTTCATATTTTCTTTCAAAATTTTCAGAAATCAAACATAGCCCATATGCCTATTTTTTATATAACGAAGGAAAATAAGTGAAATAGACTAAAAAAGAACATATAAAAATAATTTGTTGACTTAATTTTTAAAAAAAAATTATTTTCCATTTGTTCTCTCCATTTTCTTTTAAAATTTGAAGGAACTAATCATAGCCCTTACGAAGGGCAAAGGTGTACATATATCCCTCAAGCCAAAAAGTTTACACTTGTCACATATCTTGATGTCGCTTACCTTATGTCTCTTGCAAGTGACTATGCAACACAAAAATATATAAATAAGATTCTTTGAGTTCAATGAAGTAATGGATGGAATTATTGTATTGAGTTGAAGGACCACCATCTATCAAAACTCTCAATGTCAACCCATGTTTTATAAATCAACAATCAATCATCACAGCACATTGATCGAGACTAATACAAAGTTTTTTATATGGAAAGTGATAGTGTATGCCCTCGTATGATAGTATAAAGTCTAGATTCATCCACGTATATATGTCTTTTCTTGAGCCACAAATAGACATAAACTCTTACGCCATTGCATGAAGAATTAGTTTGCTTGTGCTCTTTGAGTAAATAAACCCACTTCACACTGCATCAAAGCCCTTCTTTTGATTTAAATATGAAGTTTTTTTTTTTTTTGTTTAATTTGAGCTTATGGTCATTTTTCTTGACAACACAATGAAATTTTAATTTTGCATGATGATGAAAATTGAAATGAGAAGAGCTTTTTTGAGTTGGATTTGCTATGTACATATTCCTCTCATATTTTTAATATGTATAAGCTTGATTATGTGGCATGTTAGATAGGATGAGTTTGTTAGATTAAATACTTCTAGATTCCAATTTTCGGGAGCTTTTAGATTCCATTTTTGTGGATCTAGTTGGGGACTCAATCTTTTACCTATATTTGAATTCATTTATATTTTTCCTCCATTCCTATTTTCTCGACACCCAAACATGGTTTGAGGGTAAGAATTCTATGTTATGATTGACTAATCAACTTTCATTCAGATGAAAGATCAATGAAGATGTGAAATATTCACATAAGCATATTGGTGATAAATTTCTGTCAATTATTTGTTTTAAGTTCTAGATCTTTTGATTTCTTTTTCTATACATGCTCTTAATTAATGGTCAATGCTTATTTGATATTATTAATACTTGATCATCTATTCTCGATTTTATTGATATTTGATTGTCCATTCTTATTGAATAAAAGAACAAAGGATTTGAATAATTTAAATATATTTTAAGATATAAAACTAAGTACTGAATTCAAATTTTGCATTCAAATATGTCATTGGATTGAATTTATTCTTAGATTGACTTTGATGCTAAAAGTGGAGATTAATTTTATCATCTCTCAATGATTTTGAAATTTGAATTAATCCCACCTTAGGGATTCTCTAATTCTATAAATCCAATCAAAATATAAGGCTTACTTCAGTGAATATGTCATCCTTTTGAAAAACATGCAAGGCTTCAATTAGAAAATAAACCCAATGTGAATAAAAAAATAATTCTAATAATAATAAAAATATATATTATGGTAAGTCGTTGAAGCCAGTAAAATATAAATAATTTATTTTCTTATATGATTCAACACTAATATTGTGATTGATTTTCAATGAAAAGGACAAAGAGATTGAGAGTGATAACGACCCACTAATAAATTTAATTTTAACCCCCACGCCAGCCGCTCAATTGACCCGTGCTCAAGTGTTACAAACTCCATTAGATATTTAGGTACTGGCCTTGGTGATATCATAACTAATTAAATTTAAGTATATGGTATTTGTTTAATATGTCGAGTCACCTTAGAATTAATTTGTACAAAAATTAATAATTATGACACACCACATACATAATATTCTTTTTTTTTTTTTTTGGAAATGTAATTTTAATTGTTTAATATACCATTAGATGTTATCTGATATTCCACATCGGATAGGAGAGAAAGTTTTTGACATCATATAAATATGAATTTATTTTATTCTTATAGATATATTTTGAAGTCATAGGGAACCTTTTAGATTAAGAGGACCTATACTTAAAAATTGCGCTCCCAAACTTAATAGTTTTGAGTTTCAAATTTCATTTTGTCATTTACCTTATGTATTTTTTCAAAGAAATTGATTCTAAAGATTCTTTGGTTGAATGGAATAAATAATAATGGTATTATAGTTAATTGAAGGACCACCATATATCTAAATATAGGATGTCAACGCATATTTTATAAACTAATAATCAATCATTGCCATACATTAATAAAAGCTAGCTAATGTAAAGTTTCTATATGGAAAGTGATGGTATATGCCTTGTATGATAGTAAAAAATCTAGGTTGATCTACGTATCCATGCTTTGTTACATACATAGAGACATTCTTATATACGTATGAAATATTAATTTATTGTTGTTTTTGTGTTTTGAGGTTGTGTTTGTTTATTCGTCTATTTGAAATTGACTTAAATTTGAATGTTTTTTTAAGTGTTATGTTGTTTCTTTTCATCGATATTGGAAATACTATTAATGTTAAATCTATTTATTTTTACATATCAAAAACATATATAACATTAATTATTTTATCTTCTTATTCCAATTTAAAAATTAATAATTTGAAAAATAATTTTTGTATATTTTCGAATATCCGAAAAAAGAAGAAGAATTTATCGCTATAATAAAAACTTTAGAGTAATTAATTATGTGATTACTAGAAAATTAGTAATTACATTATGGTTAGTTGGTAAAAAAATATTAGAAATTTGCTAAGTTAATACTCAGTTTTTATGTAGTGTATATTAATCATATTCATGAAGTTGTATATGGAAATATGTATTCTATTATTGCGATTAATTTTTAAATTTTTTAATTTTGAAAAGAGTACCAATTATTAACCTTTTATTTTTCAAAATTAATTAAAATTATTGATTTTAGTAGATATTTAGGTGGATATGAATTCTGATTTGGAGTTCTAATTAAAAGGAATTTTATTGAAGTTGATTTTTTTTTTAAAATTTAAAATTTATTATTTTTGACGTTTTTTGTTTTCATTTTCAAATAATTAATTAAAATTTTCAAATCCGATTTTTATTTTTAGTTTCATTTGAATGAAAAGTCAATGATTCTTTTTTCTTTCATCAAGCAAACTTTTGTAACATTCAAATGTAGACCTCACTTACAATGATATATAAACTCTGCTACGACATGATCAATCATAGAGCACCACATGTCTTGATGTATAGGAGTGCATGCTCAAGACTACTACTCTCCCCTTACATGACACATCTTGCGTTTGATCTTCAATGCAAAGGTAGATTCATGCTTTTCCTACATTGCTCTTATGCCATGGTGCTCCAAATATATTTACAGGTTACTCATGCCCATTAAACATGGATGCCTTCCTCATATGGTAGATATATACTAAGGGGATCTTTCCTACTTTACCTGCTAGTAAAGATGAACTACGTGCGCTTGAGAGGATTGACTGTTTCATTCTTGTCGCAGTTGACACAATGCTCTGATATCAATACATCTTCCCAAGTTAGCCTTCCCACCATTGAGCACTTTGGGAACGGTTTAAGGGTCTTGGTTTGACTGTAATTAGAGTTGAAGAATCCCCAAGATAGGATGAGCAAACATCAAATCCGTCTCAGTTGAAACAAGGGGGAGGGGACGCCATTGTGTCTTTATGGCATATGTCATCTTCGAAAGCTTTCATATCATCATCGATCCATTAATGTGGGAGTTACAATTTGGAGTACTACAAAAAGGTTCACCTTCCTTCCAATCCAAAGAAAAACGATTTCTCTTCTCTCTTGGATTCATTACTTGATGCCACTCTCATTTTCTTCTAGTCTCTTTTGCCTCTCACCCTACTCTATTCTCTCCTCAAACTATTAACATTTTTAGGAATGATAATGGAACGAATGTTTCGAGTACTCGTCTCATCTTGCTCCTAATGGGAAGGGTTTGGGGCGCGCTTGGGAGGTTTTTAAAAACCCAGGATTGGTTCAGATATGACTTGTCCTACCTTGTGAGGCATGAATTATATATTATTTTAAATAAAAATTATTTTAATTGATTTCTTTTTCATTTGTCAAAATTTTTAACATAATTAAAATACTACTTTTTATAAAAATAAATTATAAAATATTTATAATTTTTTTATTTATTTATAAATCATATTTATTTTTAACAAAATTTAAAATTTAAAAACGAAAAAAAAAATGAATAAAAATTAAATGAAAAAAGGTAAGACGGGTATAAGAATTTCCTATACTCGTTTCGTCTCATTTATTTATTTATTTTATGAAGATGATAATAAATATAAATAAATGAAATAGGCTTAAGACGGGGTAACTCATTTCAAACCCGTCCTGTTGTCATCCCTATTAACACTACCATCCCACATGGTTGACCTTCTAATCATAAGAACTTTACACAATCAAAATTAAATAATTCGTAAGTCATTTATTAAATTGATTTATTGAAATCATTTTTAACTTTAAATTATGATATTCAACTATTTTACTAAGCATTCTTAATGTTTTCCATAACTTGAATTAAGTTATTAAAATTGATTTATCAATAAAATAAATATTTAGTTCCACAATGTTTGATTCCAACAACGACTAAGATATATATATATACTCTAATGAACATAGAAAAACTTTCTTACCAAATTACTCTCTCATACATAGAGAAACATCATCTCATTCTGAGGAGAGCTGGACCCCTTGTGAAGTTGTATCATTGAATCGCACCAATGTACGGTCGCAATTGGAAACATTGGGCTAAAGCATTGGCCCAGAAGGTCTATTTGGTCGATTTCAAGGTTTAAGGGCCCACTAGAATCAGGCCGGTCCATGCTAGCCTGAGCAGGCCTAGGCCGGCGACCCAACCCATTAGACTGGCCTTGACCAGCCGAACTTGGCATCAAATTTTCAGGGCTCCATCCACTCATACTGGATTATGAGACTTGAGGCAAAATGGTTTGTTAGCTAAGTTCGTTAATCATCTCCTACATGGATATAGATGCTTTGCCCCTTAGAACAAAGAATCCCATATCTGTTGCAGCAATGCACATTCAACCAGTTGAAACAAATCCATGCCTTCATTCTCACAACCTCCCTTCTCCACGACATCCAAATTTCCTCAAAATTTCTCCGCAGAAGCACCGAATTCGGAGCTATGGAGTATCCCAGTCTTGTTTTCTCTCAACTTGGAGGCGTTTTCAATACAGATATCATGATTTGGAATGGTATGATAAGAGGATATGCTTACAATGGTCCCGTCGATAGATGCATCTCAATGTTCGACGAAATGCTTCAAAGAGGACTTAAACCCAATAACTTCACATACCCATATGTGTTGAGCTCATGTTCTGAGATGGGTTGTTTTGGTAGAGGCAGGAAAGTGCATGCCCAGATCATGAAGTCCGGATTTGAGTCGAATTTCATTGTTGCTGATTCATTGTTGAATATGTATATAAAGATGTCAGACTCTTTTGAATTGGGAGGTGTCAGAAATGGGAAATTGAATGATGCTCGTATGATATTCAATGGAATTTGTGTCAAACCAGTTGAATTGTGGAATAGGATGATCTCTAAATATGTTAGTAATGGTGATGTAGAGTCTGCAAGGCAGCTGTTTGACAATATGCCTGAAAGAGATGTCATTTCTTGGAATTCAATGATTTCGGGTTATGCCAGAATTGGGGATGTGGCTAATGCAAGATATTTATTTGAGCAGATGCCGGAGAAGAATGTGGTGACTTGGACTTCGATGATTGGGGCATATAGTGGTTCAGGAGACCTTGAGACTGCAGCATGTCTTTTTGAGAAAATGCCATGCAGGAATGCGGTTTCTTGGAATGCTATGATTTCAAGCTACACCCAGAATGGAAAGTATGAAAAATCGTTGGATCTCTTTGTGAAAATGCAGTTGGAAGGTGTGGATTCAGATGGGTTCACCTTTGTTTCTGTTTTGTCAGCTTGTTCCAACTTAGGTGCTCTGGAGTTTGGGAAGTGGGTACACTCTCTGATAAAAGATTGGTCTCAGTTGGGAGTTATAGTAGGGACTGCCCTCATGGAAATGTATGCTAAATGTGGAGATGTAAATAGAGCTTTTGCGGTCTTTGTCAAACTTGGGAACAAGGATGTTTTTTGCTGGAATGTTATGATCAAATCACTAGCCATCCATGGAAGAACAGAAGATGCAGTAAAACTTTTCTTCTTGATGCAAAAGATAGGATTGAAGCCTAATGGCTACACATTCAGTAGTGCATTATTTGCTTGCAGTCATGGAGGTTTGGTAGAAGTCGGTCGTGAAATCTTTTATGGTATGGAAAGAGATTTTGGGGTTTGTCCAAAGCTTGAGCACTTTGGATGTTTGATTGACTTGCTTAGCAGAAATGGCCGGCTTGAGGAAGCTGAGGCTCTAGTGAGGGAGATGCCCTTTGAGCCAGATATTGCTATTTGGGGAGCTCTGCTTGGAGGTTGTAGAGTGAAGAGTGACTTGAAGTTGGCAGAGGAAGTGGTGGAGAGGGCTGGTGGATTAGAAGCAAATGAATCAGGAGTTTATGTGCTTTTGTCTAATATTTATGCATCTGCAGGTCAATGGCCGGAGGCTTTAAGTGCAAGAGAGAAGATGGAAGAGAAGAAAGTGTGGAAGAAAGCAGGGTGCAGTAGTGTTATTCATGATATTCATATGGATGTCTGATGCTCATAGAGATATGCAACTTGCAGGAAAGATTCAGATGAAAATCATATCATATAAATGCAGTTGTGAATGAAGATTCAGAATTCGTTACAACAATTCAGGTGAAATGTCGATGAAAATGATAATTATTAAAGAAGTCAACCCATTGGTTCGAATAGAAGATCACTTCCTTGTACAAAGTCGATGAAAGTATTGAACTTGTATGATCTCATTGACATTGATTTGTTGAGCTTTTTTATTTTAAACTGGTATGAAATTCCCAACCGTTTGTTTTGCAAACATTCACAGTTTCTTTGCTTTTAACACTTTAAACAAAAATCCAAGCGCGACAATAATGGAACAATGCTTCTTTCCAAACTCTTATCAATCACTTGACAATAGAAAAGGGTTTGAAGTATAGTACCGTATCAGTATATAAAAAAAAACATGACCAATCAGGTGGTATCATGTATATGTTCTGACTTGACAGATCCAAAGAAAGAATTGAGGGAGGACAATGTATGAGCCTTAGTTCAAGGGCAAAATGAGACAAAAGTGCTCTTATAGCCTAACGGTAATCATGTATATTTTGCATAATCCTAGGTCTGGATCAAAACCCATTACTTGAACCCATTGCATTGTACCTCAATGCAATTTTTCTATACCTTAATTCCGTTGTTTGTACCATCATTTTTATCACGCACTTTCAATTGTCAAAACGCAAGGTTTGGTACCTACAGAATTGGTGCCTTAGTTTTTTGGTAAAGAAAATTAGGATGCGAGGAAACCAAGAAATTTTGAGGAAATAGAGGACACTGAGGTCATACAAATTGGATGGTACTATATAATTGCCAGTAACTCCTTTGATTGGATGGAATTGTTGAAATCTATGGCAATTCTAGAAGCAGAGTCGGCAACATCCCACCAAATACTCATTTACACTCTCTGGAATTCAAGAGAAAATGAAGAAAATAAATAGAATCTTGCATAGTATGCTCCCAAAATGTTAAACAGCTTGCCCTGGAATAAAAAGGAAAATGCCCAGTGCACACTGTATATCTCATTTTTTTTTACCCCCAGTCAATTCATCAAATTACATTGGCAGCATTATCTCTGTTGAGAAAATTTTGCGCAGAACTGTGTCAGCAAAATTTCAACCCATCCTCATCCTACCAGAAAAGAAAAAAAGGGGACTCCAAGAAGGACATGAAAAGCAGACCATCTTTGGAAAAAGACCCGACTCATGCATTTTATTTGATAACCAAGGTTGATGAATAGAGCATAAGGTAGTTTACTTCAAAGCTGTGCATGGTGTGACTTCTATACTTGCAAATTCAAAATACTCATCTGAACCATGCAAAAGTCATGCAGCGATCATGTTGAACTGGAACCTAGACAGGTGCAGTGGAATAGTGGATATAACTGGTCCATATCTCTGCCACCAAAAAAGGTAGAATGTTACATGTGTAGATGCAAATATATAATAGAACATTATTAAGATGTTATTCGTCATAAAACTGAAGAAAGATTGGAGGAACAAGATGATATTCTTCATAAAACCAACAAAGGTAATGAAGAGAATGACATGCTCTGGAAACATCTTGAGGTCACAGAGAAAACAATGCAAGCAGAGTTATTGCCTGTGTGATTAAATGTTATATTAGAAAAAGACCATTTAATGCTTACCATGCATCCAACATTTCCCATGTATCGATTAAGGCCAGCCATGTATCAATTAAGATAAATACAGAATATTTGACTTCTAGCTATTGGTCTTTGTTAGACAAACAGCCCACACACAAATCACAGGAAACAAATGCAGGGTGAGGTTCAAACTTATGACCTCCCACTAAACAAAGATTTGATATTGTTTTGGACAACTAATTTTCCTAAAAGCTTAAATTATTGGTATTTAGACCCACAATGTATATCATGTTCTCGAATAATCTTGAAAGCTTTAAGATGATTGACTTCAAATTACTTTAGAGAATAATATAATGAACTATGGTTGCCATACCTGAACATTATCATAGAGTTCAAACAATGGAACAGCAAGAAGTTTCAAATTTTTAGGCACGGCAAAGTACTCTCTTTCAGATAAATGAACAATAAAAAGCTTCTTGCACTCCTGTGTCACCAAGACAAGACAAAAAACGAGAATGAAAACAAAAATTTTAAAACAACCAAAAAATAGAGGGCTCAAGTATAACCCAATAATATAACAGGATTCAGTGCACTGAAAAGGATTTACCTTTGGTTTTGTTATGTGGGGAGGGCAGTATGGGTACATTACAGTTTCAAAATTTGGCCTCCACCAGATAGCCACACATTCACCTATCTGCAAGTTGCAAGAGGATGCCAAAAGTGACAAGAATAAGAATCTAACAAAACAATAATATATTCTAAACACGTTACTCCTTTCATACTCATACAAAGGCTGTCCCAATAGAACTGATATCCCAGGGAGCAGAAGTAGTACTGCTTCTCATAAATCATGAAACAAACATAAATGCAGACAAATTGCAAAGAAGGGCATGGAGAAGGCATAATAGGTTTGGCAGTCACATGTCCCAGCAAATGTAGCATTTTACTGTGTCCCAATTCCCACACCCATCTCTCAGAACAATTTTCTCAAGCCTATGCTCAAATACTCAAAACACAGAGGGAAAAAAATACCTGCCAATCTGGTTGAAGACCAGGTGAATTAGCAGCAAGTTTGCTAGACAGCTTTCTTTTCAAACCCTCAATTTCTGTAGAAGTAAGAAAAAGGGAATCAAACCTAGGACTAGTGTCAAACTCCTCATTGAAGTGCAATTCATTCTGAGAACAAAAAAGAGAATAAATAGTAATAACAATAAGACGGTAAATATGAGAAGAAAACATCATACCATTCTCTCCTGGCTTGAGGCGTCCACCAGGAAGTTTACAGAATGTGTTTCCAATTTGGAGAAGAAGGATGTGGGGATGAGTATGTTCCTGCACCTGCAAGGTCATTCTGTGGATTGATCTCTCAAGAAAGGAAAGATGTAGTCATGTTAAATAATGAATATAACTTAACTACTTAAGTCCATTTCTTGTCTACCCTTGGAAAGCCATGCACCAGAATTTAGATAACTGCAGCATGTCAAGCATAGGGGAACAAGAATAGTCGAAAACATGAACTAATAATGGCAAGTGACAGCCAATGCCAACATTCAAGTATTTTTCAAGCCTTTATATTGACCATGAAATGAAAACGAAAAATTATTTCCATGCCAAGAAAAGCATCATTTACAACAGCTTGTGAATGAATTGGGACTTTATTCTGATAGATGATAGTGCACAAGACACTAACCTCATCCACCATCTAGGTAAATATTGGACCATAATAAGTTCATATTTCAAGGACTGCATTAAATATTTTAGTGAACCGCAGTTCAAAACAAATTTGAAGTTAATTGCGAGTTGACATGCAATAAAGCATGTTTTGGCCAGATCAGAAGCTACCCAACCATAATCTTCCCACTTATAATCAGGTTAAACCATTTAATAGGAAGTCAACCCTACCCAATTGGTTAAAAACACTAACACCAGTATTTAAAATTTCATTATTTTGAGTGGAACAGTCCAGAAGTCCAACTCAAACCTGAAACATAGCTCAAGAATTTATTCGTCCATTTGGGAACTGTTCTTGAAAATAGTTTTATATTCTTTAAAACAGAAAACAATTGTGTAACTTAAAAAAAAAAAAAAAATCATCAAAGATGATTTTTTTGACTGAAAACATGTTCTTGAGAATTTGTTTTGAAAGAAGGTTGTTTTTTAAAACAAACTTGAGGTGTTTCCAGGTGTTTTTTGAAAAACAATTGAAAATATGGAGAATTCTTTGGGAACATTTGCATTGTAAATAAGTGTACAATGCCTTTACAAAGAAATAGTTGAGAAAAAAATGTTTTTCATATTTGAATTTCCAAACATAATATTGTTTCTGAAAATAATTGAGAATTGCTTTTAGTTGTTCCTAAAAACTGTTTTTTGAAAACTATTTCCGAAAACATTGACGAACAGCCCCTACATCATTTTGCTCAACACTCTACCACATAGATTGACCAAAGCCCATTTAGATGGGTTGGCTTAACAAGACTGGGAAGGCTTGCCACCTATAATTGCAGAATTTTGGACACCACTAGAACAAGATGGAATGTCACTTTTAGCAATATTATACACAAAGATAAGTAGGCAAGTAAGCCACAATTAATATTGTCTTCCCTCCAGAATTGAAGGGAAAGATAGTTGAAAGAACCATGGCTCAAAGTGCTTTAGCTCATGATAATGTTGAGTCCTAATGGAAGAATGTCACATCAGCATGACTGTCCATGCACACATACACATTCATTAACATATCTTGTCTACGTAAAGAAAATGAAAGTGCTACACACAAATAAGTAATCCTCATGTTCAGACACAACATTACCAAGTGAAAATTCCCCTTCAAAAATTCCAAGAGAAAATGGATATTAAAAACAAGATGGCCATCCAATCTCATGTGGACATTTTTTCTTCATCATGCAAAGTAATGTAATGCTTTTGACTTAACAGCATTACTTGAATAGTTACAGGAGAAGCAAAGATTGCATGATTTAGAAAATTAGAAGTTTAGAAAAGAGGAGGTAATGACTTCAGAAAATTCACACAGCAATAAATTTTTTCCCCTTGCAAAGATGATTCCATGTTTGAGACACAATCTGTGTGGCCTTTCATTCTAGGCTCACACAATGTTATAGATGAAGGCAATTAACATAAAAAACATAGCTCAATTAAATATCAAATGATAAAAAATGAATATCTAATCAGCACTAGAGTATCCTTAAGCATGACTATATGGACTCTTCTATTGCATGCACAAGAGGATGAAAATGCTATATCTGTCAAGCTATCTGCCTGATCATAGCAAGCACTAGATAGAAGATGAGAAAGGCAATCTGTCTTTCCTACTGATAATTGTTGGGTTCTTATCAAAATGGGAAAGGAAAAAAGAAAAATTAAATTTATCATAAGAATCTAAGAAAAAGAAACTAGAGTAGACGACTGCTTGAAGGGTCATAGACATGAAAGCTGCATGTTCATGGAAGTACTAACTGCCTCCAACCATGAAGCCTGGAGGTAGATGCTGGTTTGGTCTTGAGAAGAAAACTTTTGAGATTAACATAGAAGAGCACAAAGGGAGAGTGTGTGGGAAAATCTGTGAAAGAGGCCCTAAGTCTTCTTCATGGATAAGATTTGGAGGGAAAAGTCTATCTTTGTTGCTAGAAGGGGTTGAGTCATGCTGTGAGCTACAGGAAAGATCTCCTTTCAGGAAGTTTTGGTTGGAAGGAGATAGAGACTATAGTCTGGAACTGCGAAGCAACAAAGCAGGGAGATTCTTGTTTTGCGTTGCAAGAGATGCAGAGAACAAAAGATTCTCCTTGGCTTTTCCAGAAGGAGGTGGGCTCGTTGGAGGCTGGAATCTGCTCGTTAGTAAACTGAAAAGCTTGGGTGTCTCTCCCTTTCAGTGGAAAGGTGCTCTGCCTCAAGCTCTGCCTAACAGAGGTGTGGACAAAGCCTCCATCCCCCTTCGGGTTTGTCCCGCGCCCCGCCATGCCGTCTGGTTAGAAGTTGATAAAGAATCTCTCGTTAGAAATGAGGAAATGCTGGGTAGGTGTCTGATAGGCCTTTGGAAGGGAGACTCAGACCGCCTCCCTGATCTCGTTACCTTCGGGTCGTGGGCGAAAAATTCCTGGCTCCTAGAAGGGAACCTCTGGTTGTCTAACATGAGGGAAAACCTCTTGTTTCTGGAATTTGAGTTCACGAACGAAGCTGAGAGGGTGTTTAATTTAGGGGAGAAATGCTTTAGAGGAAGAAGCTTCCACCTTGAAAAATGGAAGCCTTCAGTGGGCTGCCTTGAGGAAGACAACGGGGATACGCGCCTTGTATGGGTCAAAATTTTAGGTCTCCCTCTGCACCTTTGGGAAAGAAGTCTCTTCAAGAGGTTTGGGGACTCTTGTGGAAGATTTGTGGCTGTGGATGAAAACACAGCCGAGCGTCGGAATCTCAAATGGGCCAGAATCCTCGTCGAAACCAGAGATTGGCATCACCCAAGTTCTCTGCAGGTGGTCACCGGTTCCTCTTGTTTCGCTCTGCAGCTCTGGTGGGAAGAAGAACCCTGCATCTCCTCTGTGCTCTCTTCCCATGGGCCCGGTGCTTGGAAGCGTAAGGATGACGAAGTATCCCACTCACGCGCCGAGGGGAGCGTGGGCTTTCCGCCCTCTTCCTCAACCCCTTCGCAGCCTGAAAAGCTGCCTCCGCAGCCTGAAAAGCTGCCTTCACAGCTTGAAAAGCTGTCTCCGCCGGTTTTGGGGAGTGGCGGCACCTCAGACAAGTCGAAGGCATCTGCCCACTAGGCCCTTGCCTGCGATTTGGATTTAGGCCTTGGTCTGGACGCCTCGGCCCACCCGGACCTGGCCCGTCCCTTTGGGCCTGGGCTGGGGAAGGCCCTTTCCTCAGCCTCTCTGGGAATCACTCATATACCCTTTGGCCTAGCTTCTCCCGGTGACTTAGGGCTGGGAACCCCTAGCTGCTCCCCGCGCCGGAGGAGAGGAACCCCTGCTGAGAGCCCCCAGCTGGAAGTGCCGTCCCATTTGGAAGTAACGTCTGCAAATGACCTCCCCCCCTCTGTCGAAGGCCGCAATCCTCAAGGTATGCTCTTGCCCCCTCCACCCCCCCTTGAGTGGGATGCTTTCTTCTCCTTCTTCTACTCCATTCTTGGTTACGGGATCCGAGAGGGAAAGGGGATGCTCTAGACAGACGGGTCTGACGTCAAGAGAGACTGAAGAGACGCCGATTCCTCTGTCCTTGATGCTTAGAGATGGGTCGACAGTGGTCCTGAGGCCCGACCCCCCAAACTTTGCGGCGAAGCAGAAGGACCAGACAGCTTTCTCCCCGTGCGAAGAAGTATGGTCAGAGGAGGAGATTTCCAATCTCTTTCATTTTAGCAAAGTCTTGGGAATGCCTGTCGAAGGACACGAGGTTGAAATTCTGAATTTACTTGAGAAATTGAAGCTAAGGACAGGAAATAGCACCCTTTGCAAGCGACGAAAGAAGAAAAAATCTTGCACCACCCGTTTCGAAAGAGAGTTAAAAAGGTTGGAATGCTCTGTTAGTTACGGGGAGACTTCAGGGATAGCTAAAAAGTCCGGCCAGAATTCCTGGGATTTGGTTCCAGTTGACTAATGAGAATTAAAATTCTCTGTTGGAATGTTCGTGGGCTTAATGACTCTGAGAAAAGAAAGTTGATCAAGGGCGTGGTAAGGAACCAAAAACCAGATTTGGTTTGCCTTTTGGAGACGAAGGTGAAAGAAATGTCTCAGCAAATGGTCAACAGTGTGGGTATAGGAAGATTTCTTAATTGGGCTTCTATGGATGCTAGGGGTGCGGCAGGAGGTCTCCTGCTCCTCTGGGACAACAGAGTCTTGGAGAACTTGGAGGTAGAAAGCGGGGGGTACTCTATCTCTATCCGTTTCAAAAACTATGTCGATGGTTTCACTTGGATTTTTTTTGGGGTATATGGGCCAGTGATTAGCAGTGAAAAGGAGGATTTTTGGGAGGAACTTAGTGCCATCTGTGGCCTCTGGGAGGACCCCTGGTGCTTAGGAGGGGACTTCAATGCTGTTAGATTCCCAGAGGAAAGAAGGAACTCCCCTAGGCTCACAACTGAAATGAGAAGATTCTCAGAGGTTATAGGGGAATTGGGGCTAAAGGACCTCCCTCTGGCTGGAGGCCCTTTCACTTGGATAGGGGGTTTGAACTCTCAAGCTGCCTCTAGACTGGACCGTTTTCTGTTTTCGGACCAGTGGGAAGACCATTTCTCCGCCATCACCCAAGCTGCTCTCCCTTGTTTGATTTCTGACCATAGTCCTATAGTCCTTCAAGCAGGAGGATTCTCCTCAGGCAAAAGCCCTTTCCGTTTTGAAAATATGTGGCTAAAAATTGATGGTTTCCAAGACCTAGTTCGAAGCTGGTGGAATGGGTATTCTGTTGAAGGTTATAGTAGCCACTGCATTGCCGAGAAGCTTAAAGCGCTCAAGAAGGACTTGAAGAACTGGAACAAGGAGGTGATAGGCAATGTCTCTCTCAATAGAGTAGAAGCCTTCTCTCGCCTGCAGCGATGGGAGACCAGGGAGAATGACAGCCCCCTCACTGCTGGTGAAGTAGAGACTAAAAATCTGGCTCTTGAGGACTATAAGAAATGGGCTCTTTTGGAAGAAACTTCTTGGAGACAGAAGTCAAGAGAAATTTGGCTAAAAGAAGGCGACAAAAACACCAAATACTTCCACAAAATGGCCAATGCTAGGGCAAGGAAGAACTTCCTGTCTAAAATTAGAATAAATGAGGTCACTCTCTCTTCTAGTGATGACTTAAAAGAAGGCGTTTGTAGGGCCTATAAATCCCTCCTCTCAGAACCAGGGGATTGGAGGCCTAAAATCAACGGCCTTAACTTCAAGGAGCTGGGAGAAGGCTCGGCCAGCAGCCTAGAAGTTGAGTTTTCTGAGGAGGAAATCTTTGCAGCCCTAAGCAGCTACTGTGGCGACAAAGCTCCAGGCCCGGACGGCTTTACAATGGCCTTTTGGTTGTTTTGCTGGGATGTTGTTAAATCAGAAATTTTGGAGCTCTTCACAGAGTTTCACCTCCATGGGACCTTCCAGAGAAGTTTGAACTCCACGTTTCTTTTGCTCATTCCCAAAAAGGAAGGGGCTGAAGACCTAAGAGATTTCAAACCAATCAGCCTGGTAGGGAGTGTATACAAATTACTAGCCAAAGTCCTTGCTAATAAGCTGAAATCAGTGATGGGAGAGGTGATTTCTGATTCTCAGCAAGCTTTCGTCCATGGGAGACAGATTCTAGACGCTGTTCTTATTGCCAACGAAGCCCTTGATTCTAGATTAAAAGACAACGCGCCGGGCCTCCTCCTTAAATTGGACATTGAGAAGGCTTTTGACCATGTCAATTGGAACTTTCTCATGGATGTGATGTCTAGAATGGGATTTGGGCACAAATGGATTAATTGGATGAAATGGTGCTGGTCCACGGCCACATTCTCGATCCTCATCAATGGGTGCCCCACGGGCTTCTTCCGTAGTTCTATAGGATTGAGGCAAGGCGACCCTCTCTCCCCCTACCTCTTTCTTTTTGCCATGGAAGCTCTTAGCCAACTGCTGTCACGTGTAAGAAATGAGGGCTTTATTTCTGGCTTCAAAGTGGGAGGAAGAGGTAGAGAGGGGCTAATCATTTCCCATCTCCTGTTCGCCGATGATGCCTTAATCTTCTGCGACGCCGATGCAGTCTAGTTGCAATACCTTAGCTAGACCTTCATGTGGTTTGAGGCGATTTCAGGACTAAAAGTCAATCTGAGCAAGTCTGAGGCCATCCCAATGGGGGAATGTCCCCCCATGGAATCCCTCGTCTCAATTTTGGAATGTAAGATTGGATGTTTACCTACTTCCTACCTGGGTCTTCTCCTTGGAACCCCCTACAAATCCACTAGTGCGTGGGATGCAGTGGAAGAAAGATTCAGGAAAAGATTGTCTATCTGGAAAAGGCAATACCTCTCCATTGGTGGCCGTCTAACCTTATTAAAAAGCACCCTCTCTAGCCTCCCAACCTACTTTCTTTCTCTCTTTGTGATCCCCAAGAGAGTTTGTGCAAGACTTGAAAAAATCCAAAGGGATTTCTTATGGGGTGGGGGCGCTTTAGAAAACAAACCTCACTTGGTGTGTTGGAAGGTTATTTGTGCCGCTAAAAAGGATGGAGGCTTGGGCATCCGCAACCTAGCTATTTTTAATAAGGCCCTTCTTGGTAAGTGGTTGTGGAGATTTGCCAATGAGAACGAGTCCCTTTGGAAGCAAATTATCTCTAGTAAATACGACCTTCAGGATGGGGGATGGTGCTCCAAAGGTGTTAGAGATCGTTATGGGGTGGGTGTTTGGAAGGCCATCAGAAACGGTTGGGAAAACTTTCGATCTCACTCCCGCTTCCTTGTAGGGGATGACACCAGAGTGAAGTTTTGGAAGGACTTGTGGTGTGAAAATCAATCTCTGGAAGAAGCGTTTCCCATCTTATTTAATCTCTCAGTCAACAAAGAAGGCTTGGTTGCTGAGGCCTGGGAGGAAGATGGAGCTGGGGGTAGTTGGGGACCTCGTTTTAACAGACACCTCAATGATTGGGAGGTGGGGGAAGTGGAAAACTTATTAAGCAAGCTTCATCCTTTGACTATTAGAAGAGGTGTGGATGACTCGCTCAGGTGGAAAGCAAATAAGAATGGGACCTTCTCTGTTAAGAGTTTTTATAACTCACTCTCAATGGGCATCAACCACCCCTTCCCAGCTAGTACTATCTGGACGTCTTGGGCTCCAACCAGGGCTAGTTTCTTTGGTTGGGAGGTGGCTTGGAACAGACTACTCACCATTGATCGCCTAAAGAGATTTGGTTGGAACATCCCCAACAGGTGCTTCTTGTGTATAAATGAGGAGGAATCTACTGATCACCTTCTCCTGTTTTGTGAGAAGGCCAGAATGTTATGGTATCTAACCTTCTCCCTTTTTGGGGTGCAATGGGTGATGCACTCCTCTGTAAAAAGGAATCTCCTGGGATGGTATGAATCTTTTGTGGGCAAGAAAAGGGAGAAAGCATGGAAAACTGCCCCCCTTTGCCTAATGTGGACTATTTGGAAAGAAAGGAATAGAAGAGCCTTCAATGATGTGGAAAGAAACGACCAAGATATCAAATCCATTTTTTTGTACACTTTTGTGAATTGGGCTAAGGTGTATATTGAGGATCATACTTTATCGTTGTTTGATTTTGTAAACTGGTTAGCCACCAAGTAAGGGTTAGAACCTTTTGTTTCTTGATCCTTTGTATCTTGGTATACTTCGTGTATACTCTCTTTAGCCTTTTTGGCTTTTAATGAATTTCCTTTATCTATCAAAAAAAAAAAAAAAGAAGATGAGAACATCCTCTTTGGAAATCAAGGCAAAAGAAAAGGATGTTAAGGACAAGATTCCTATACAAGCTAGATAGCTCCAATAAATTCTGAAAAATTGAACATGGTTTTTTACTATCATTTTTAACTTGGTGGAAGCTAAGAGTTGTATTGACTTTCCTCCACAATATGATAATAATAGGAGAGAGTTGATAGAAAACAATGTTAAGTTGGTTTAGCTTATGATGATGCCGAACACTAATGGAGGCAGATCTAATCATCCCTAGGCCATTCATAGAACAAATACATTTGCTAAGGACATGTTCGATAACCAACATAAGTGCTGAAAAGAAAATATTCAAGTAGTTTGACCCAGTTAGTGGGTTAGTACTTAGTAAAACAATGTTTAGCAGTTAGCAAAATGATTAACTTGAAAGGGCCCGGAATATGCAGTTAGGACTAGGGAAGACCCAAACTCAAAAAGAAATATGAAATAAATTCCTTGAAGGGCTTTACATTTTATTATAAAGATAATAAAACCAAATCCCTTCTTCGAAACCAAAATTCCCAGCTGATGACTCCTCTTCCCCTGCCAGCTGACTTTCCCCTCTCTCTCATATACCTAACTGAAAAAGATAGATACCTTAAAACAGACAGAAAAACTTCACAGTTTATAATCCAGATTGTCATCAATTACTATTGATAATCATCTTGAAGATGAATATTTCTACCACTTTTTCTAAAATGGTCAATTTCCAAAACTCCTTTTCCCAAGAATCAAACTCAATAAATTCCTCATGGAAGAATCCCAATCATTTTTGCAACCAAAATACAAAAAATAAAGGGAAAGTACCTTGGTTTCCTAATATGCCATTATTTCAAAGCCAAAGCAACGTTGCTGGAATAAAAAACCAGCAAGTAACATAGCTCTACTTTCTTCTTATTTTTCCCTTTTTCATTCACCAAAGAGAAAGAGCAGTTTATCCCAGCTAAAGAAGAAGAATAAATATCTATAGGATCTCCATATTGCTCTTTCATCATACTAAAGATCTCATTTGTATGCAAGAGGGAACTAATGCCAAAATCAATTTAGAAATTTTGATCCTCAAAAGCAAAACCCATATTGGAGGAAGAAACATTCAAAATGTGTCAATGTCTACATCCAGATTGGCAAGGTTTTTTTTTTTAAATCATTTGTTTTTCAGTTTAGATTTTGTTCGAATCAATGCGCTGTAATTAAATAGTTCTACTATACAGCCCAGTAGCTCATCTAAACTCTATCACTAATTTACTCAATTCTACACCAAAAACCAAGTGCAGTATCATCCTTGATGTCAAAACTTAAATCCAACCATGATACAACAACACATTCCATTTTTTTATACATCATTTTGGCAGAAAAGGCAAGGCAAGGAATGAGGAAAAAATATTTATTGAACACACAACATATATTTACATTATCCCTACCCTGGAAAGAGAGATTTGGGGGGAGGAAATTGACAACACCGTATAAATAAGTAGTCAAAAACTCCACCTGGACAAAGTAAATAGCTTTGACATGAAAACAAATGGACATACCAGTAAAATTGCATCGACAGTTGTCCTCATCCCCTCTTTCATATAACTGTAAGTCAAAATCAAAAGCAACAATCACATTCTACAGAATAGATAGGGAAATCAATAAAAATTTCCATGGCATTGGTTTCAAACTCACATTGTTTGAACCATACAATTCTTTTGTAATGATTCAACCCATTTGGTTGGTGGGGAAATAGTAGGAAAAGGCAATTGAATCTCATAAGTTATATTGTATTGTACTCCAAAAGATAAACAAAGCAGAATCTTTGGCTATGAACAAGGATAGCAACAAGGCTGGTATACCATCTAGGGGAAGGAATCAAAACGTGATTCATCCTATCTGATTGTTTTTTTTTTTTTTTATGTGGGGTAGGATGGAATCAAGGCCATTTATACTCTTCATTCATAAAAGCAAATTGAAGAAGCTGTTAGGATTAAAATCTTTGCTCATAATTAAACTTTTAAAATTTCAAATTTTCAATTTCTTTTCTTTTTCCCACATTAACTAAGCGATCATCAGGGGTGAAAAACAGAAAGTGCTTAAGAAAATCAACAATGCCTAACCATTTCCTGTAAACAAGTACATGACTCTGAATACAAAACCCTACAGGGTTAGCGTGATCCAGGACTTTTGTTTGGACGGACCCACGCCAGAAACAAATAGAAGTTTATGCTCAGTTTGTTGCTGAGGGAAAATTCAGGGTTTATTTCGCAAAGATCAAATCCTAAAAAGATATACCATAACATGCTGATAGCGTCTTACGGTATCCTGCAAAGAAAACGCAACGCCAAAAGAAAGAAAACTTGATCTTCAACCTCCTCCACTTGATCGCTCAGAAAACGCAAGAAAATAGTGGAAAAAACGTAAACACGATAATTTTCCTGAGAAAAATAAACACCTCTGCCCCACTGAATCAAACAAAACTATTTGTCATAATAGAATAATACATGCTTTCCTTTCTTGCATTATGTTTTGTCGGTAGTCAATTTTCTGAGCAAACAAACAGGGAGGCTTTAGATAAAACGCAGAAATTTAGGGAAATAGAGAATACTTGACTCTCATGCGAGCGAGGCGATCGGCAACGGAAGTGTCCTTCTCCATCTTGGGCTCCTTCGTTCCGAAGGTGTAGCTCGACAGAGGGTACGTGTTCACCACCGGCGACGTCAACATCTCTTTCGTTCTCCCTCTCTCGAAATTGCAGCGGCGGGTGGTGGAGGAGAGCGGCGGCGATGACCAAACCTCGCCGGTATGTTTGGTTTCAATTGTGCTTTTCAATTTTTGTTATTGAAGAAATCTTAAAAGGGTTACTGGGATAGGTAACTAAAAAAAAAAAATTGGAAAAATCGCCGCATCCACCGCCCTTTTTCCTCTCCGGGACCTGACCGCATTTGGACATTTTCACCCCTGTTCATCTTCCAAAAACATAAGGGCATGGTTGGAAACATTTTTAAAAAAATATATATATATTTTTTTTAACAAAAGTCCAACGAAATATTCTTTTTTTTATATATTTAGCATATATTAAAATATTTTTGAAAAATAATTTTATCCATGGCTTTTTCAATTGTATAATTATTTTTTAAAACTATTTGAAAATGACTAAAAATAGTTAAAATAAGAACAATTATGTTTTAGGGTTCTAATAACATACAATTGGAGCAAAGGATGTGAAAGATGCATAATTAGTATTTATGGTATATATTAGACCATGAGGGTGCATGTATCGAATCTTCGTAGAGATCTAGATCTTAGCACAATGAAAGTTTTCACTAAGAGGAACCTTTGGTCTAAGTGCTAATAAAATCATACTTTTGAATTTGGATGTTCTCAGATCCTACTATAATTAATATAGGGATCTAAAAAATCTTATAATCTTCCACCCAATGTCTCTTTCTTAGACCTTGGCACTTAAGAAGGTGGAGTTCTTTTTTTTTTTTTTGTGGGGATTTAGGCTAGGGTAATCTCTTCTAGAAGATGGAATGAACATTGTGTTTACCCTTAAATTCCTAAGATGATTTATATGGACTTTCTTGTGAGTTTAAGTAACTTAAACCTATATTGGGTTTGGGTCATTTAATCTAATTCACAGATTTCAATTAATTAATTAGCTCAATCCAAAAAAACAATTCATAAGCTCCGATGTGTCTAACCTTAAGAGGATTTATATGAACTTCCTTGTGGGCTTAAGTGATCCTTAAACTTATTTTGGATTTGAGTCACTTAATTCCAATTAATTAATTAACTCAATAATAATAATATAAAAAAAAAAAGACATTCATAAGCTCTTGTGCAACCTTATGTGTTTACGAAAAATACCTTTTGTTTAACCCAAATATCCTTAAATAATGTGTCACCAAGAAATATGAGTTTGAGCAAGGAGCATTAGGATCCAAAAGAAAATATCGGCTTTTTCATAAACTAATTCTGAAATTGACTCAACATCTTGTTATAGAGAGTCAACTACACTCTAGTATTTTATGATATTAAATCGAAATACAAAGCTCAAGTTTATGACCTACTAATCACTGCATGCAAACTTTTCATGAGTTGGTTTCCATAATCTAATGAGGTATATATAAGTCATCATTCTGTCAAGATTATCTCTATCATTCTTGAGTTTCATATTCTCTTATCATGATCAACTAATACACTAAGAGTATGTGTTAAATTCCACTAAATCAATTACTATAATTATTGATTTCATGATCACAATTTCTTAGGATCGCCCAAGAGAACACTGTCTCAAACCCATGAGATATTATGATACTTATCTTAAAAATACTTGTTGTCACATGTCTTAATCAATAATGACCCAATCTATAGAAAATATATGACCGTCTTAGAGTCTCAACTATAGGTTAGCTACTAAAAACTTAAACATTAACTCAATATTTTCTTAAAGTTGAGAGCTCATGGAATATAGTAGTTTGATGAAATCATGACTACTCAATAGCTAATGTCATAAGTAATCATAGGGTTGTCTAATGTAAAACCATATATATTAGTGTACTCACCATGGTAAACTCATCCCGATAACTAAGATAAGTCATCCCTCTAATTAGGAGACAATGCACTATAGCCTCATATGAATTATATAAGTTCATGAACCGGTTGCAAACATCTTATCAAGTTGCAAGAAACCCATGACTTGAATTTTCTACACAACTCCTAATGCACTCAAGTCATGTACAATGCAAAATATGCAAACCTAAATATTAAAATCAATCATAATGCATAAACAAGGTAGTAAATGGAAACTAAAATCATAACATAGTATTAATGAAATAATTTATTCCTACATCATGTAATGCTTTTAAAAACTTTATTATAACAATTCAAGATTGAGAAGGAAATTGATGGAGACCCAATATTCATCCATGATAGTAGACATTTGAGTGATTTTGATGATGAAGACAAAATAAGGTTGAGTTACAATCAAGTTAATTGTTTTGTAAGTCATGAGTTGAACATGAAGAAGGATGGTGAAGATGATGGGATGAATGAACCCTATTGAGGACGACTAAGTGACCCAAATTGATTTAGGTAAAATCATGTTTAGGAGAGCCATAAAGGATTATTATTATTTTTTTTAAAAAAAACTTACTTTTATAAACTTATCAAAATAATATTCTTTCCAATTGAATTAAAAAGAAAGAGGGGGGGGGGGGGGGGGGGGCGCGAGAGAGAGAGAGAGACTTTTTCCTGTCTTTTTTTTAAAATGTTGAATTACCCTTAATAAAAACATCTTCGATTTGTTTAATAATGAAATTTCATATTTTGAAGACTCTAAGTTCTTTTACAATGAAAATGAAATAGTAAGTTCCAATTTCCATAATGGCTAAGGAGAAACAATTTTGACAACCTTTATTAAAGAAAATGTTGGAAACTTTGAATACTCCTTATTATGATTTTTAACTACATTGGGAGGAGATTTATTTGGTTGAATATCTCGATTAGAAAAATGGGTATGAAAAAAAATTGTGAATGTTTCACTTTTGTCTGCATAAAAATGAAGAATGTCATTAAAATGAGATTATAAGTAAATGTATGTGCACTCATTGAGAAAGCTTGAGGATTCTTTTAGATTCGAAAATGAGGTTAAGGTAATGGTTTTACATTTTTTTCACATATGAAGATTTAGAGAACAAGAAAAATGAGGGAAAATGTTGATGGCAAAATTCCCCTGCTGCGATAGTCGTCACCAGCAACGGAATCTCGATCAACGCGTTACAATGAATCCTCCTTCCTCCTGCAAAAAAGATGCCCAGATGGGTTGTCTGGACATACCCTCCGATGACTAAGTTAGCCTTTTGAAAGCTGTTGAAAAATAGAGTTTTCCTTTGGGAGTCTTGCTCCGTGATTTTCGTCAAGGATGTTTATCCTTTAGCAGGATGTTTATCCTTTGTTGCTTCTCTCTTTCTTTTCTTATCACTTATCGCTTACCTCCCTGAGAGCCTCCTTAGAGTTTATATATGAGTCAGAAAGCATGGCCTTGCTGTGCTAGCGGGTCCCATCGTCATGATTGTGGCTCATATAGTGGCGAAGCAATCATGACGTTTCTAATCCAAGATGGCGGCTATCAGGAGGATATTTAGGCGATGGATGCCGCCTCAATTTATGACTTTAAATATCGGGGATGTGTCAGGAGACCTGATAAGACTTGGAATGTCTTGTCGAATGTATCTTGCATTAAAGATGAGTGACAGTTCAGGAGACTTGGTCGTTAGTATTGTCAGAGTTATCTTTTTTATTGTGGACGGAAATGGATCCGGTGAATTGCGAGTGTTTGACGAGCCAAGCTGTCTGGGAAATCTGAATTGTCGGCTACGGATGTTCTTCGGGTAGGCGCTACCAAAGGATCCAGACATGTCTGTTCGGGGAAGTTGAATCGTCCTCCTCTCCCATCTAGCGGCAGGCGCCAGATGTGAAATATTCGGAGAAGGTGGAACGTCAGCCGGATAGAATTGCGGCTGTGAGACATCCGAGTGGAATAAGCGATTATTTCTGTCCAGGTGTAATGAGCTATGCCACGTGTCGCAAGGGGGACCGTCTACGTGGCCAAGGGAGAGGGAGCCACGTGACACTTTTTAGGGAGGATACCACAGAAAGTATAGGGTTTTGCCCAACACTCTTTTTCAACTTTTTTTTTTTATATATATATTTTAATTTACAATATTTTTTTCTTTAGTTTAAGGATAAGTTTATCCAACTCTTTAATGATTTTTCATTTTTTTTAGGAAATTTTTTTAAGATTTATTTTTATTTAATATATATATATATATATTTAAAATTTTAATTTAACCCTAAAAGTAAATAAGAAATCTCATCCATAAAAGAAATATAAGACATTTTCATATAGGGGAATTTTGGTATTTTGAAAAAAAAAAATGCGAGATTTTTTTTTTTTTAATTCAAAGAGAATCTTATTTTAATGAGTCTATAAAATTAAGGTCCTTTTTTATAACTATTTTCAAAAATAATTTTTTGTTCTACAAAATAAATAAATAAATAAATAAGTTGATAATTAGAAAATTAAAAATAACTTTATATTATTGAAAATAGAAAATAAAATGTTTTTACAAAACATATTTTAATTGTTTTTAATTATTTTCATTTGTTTTTTTAGAACTATTTAAAAAAATAATTATATAAACATGAAAAATAATTAAAAATAAAGCCCTACACATAAAATTTATTTTTAAAACATATTTAAAAATATAAAAAACTTGTTAAAAACATTTCAAATTTCCAAATAGACTTTTGTTTTACAAAACATTAAAGAATAATTTTTAAAAACCGTTCTCAAAAATTGTTTTCGAAATAGTTACTAAACAAGGCCATGGTACTTTCAAACAACATTTTTTAGTTGTTTTTTATTGCTTTAATTTGTTTTCTAAGAGTTTTTTTGAAAAATAATTATATAAATGTGGAAAATGATTAAAAATAAAATATTGTATATAATACTTATTTTTAAAATATATTTAAAAATATAGAAAACAAGTTAAAAATATTTCACATTCCCAAAAAGACATTTGTTTTGCAAAATTGTTTTTGAATACTAATTTTTAAAACAATTACCAAACATGTCCTAAGTTTTTTTAAAAAAAAAATAAAAATAAAATAAATCTTGCATACCCTCGTAAACACCCTTTGATTTAATGGAAGAAATGATCATGAAATATCAAACTAATGCAAAACAAAACTTAAAACAACAATCTATAGTTGGTGTTAGTGACATTTGTAACAACAATATTAATGTGGACCAAATATACCCCAACAAAAAGGAATTGTTAACCAAACTTTTATAAACTTTATATAGAAATAATTATTTAAAAAAAATAATTTTGGATGCATAATACAAAATAAATAGAAGTACTAAAATAATGATCATATTCTTATCTTAATCTGTGATACCAATAACACTTTTGAAATGAGATTGAGTTAGTTTGTGAATTGTATTATCAAGATCTTCAACTCACTACTCTCATATAATAGATGGGTCACTTGTGTGGTATATATTGTTAAAAATAAACTAACAAAAAGATATAAAAATGAGAGTGTGACTTGAGACCTTAACTTATAAAAATTGTACATCTCTTAGTCTTTCCATCAAAGATTACATGAGAATTATACTCATTATTTACACCTATTATGTATAAATTAATGGGTAATGGTGAGTTATTAACTTGAATGCATCTCTATAATTGTATAAGTCATACTTTTCTATTTTCCTCTATTACTCATAAACATAATGTACCAAATAAAGTTGTAACACCACATTCATATAAATTAAATTTTCTAACTCCCTATTTATTATTTGAGTCTTCCATACATAAGACTCTTGGATGCCCAATCAATTGATTCACCTACTTATCAATTGATACCCTTAAATAACATTTACACAAATGTAATTATATATGACCACACATTATAGGAAAAAAGCTAATAGGAATTGCATGATTGATTTTTTTAGAAAATAAAATTTTAAGTCAACATTGAAATCTTCAACTAAGTTGTTACATGTTAAATGTGTTCATAAAGAATGCAAATATCGACTTGGGGCAATCAAGTGGGAAAATTGATGTATTTGAAATAATAAAATATCATGTGACTCACATACAACTCGGAGAGGATATCTCATAATCATGGCCATGCAAGTAGTTGATTTATTAATAAAAACATAAGAGAAATATGCTAGAGAGTTGATTGTCGATAACAACCAAAAAGCATTGTAACTAATACTTGAACAAATATGGGGTTGGGATCAACTATGATAAGACACAAAGTGCAAGAAATTTGTTCTAAGTTCTATTATAGGTTCAACATAGGAGTTCTATATTATTTTACCCATGATTTAATTTTAATATGAAACTAATATTAAATTAAATTACTAATTCAATCAATTATTTAAATTTATTGAAATCATACCAATTAAATAATTCAAATTCAACATATATATATATATATATATATATATATATATATATATAACTTAACTTCAATATAAAAGTAATATTAGAATTAAAATAATAATACGCAATTTAGTGAAATTTGGCCATTGGATCATGCATATAGCCAATGGAAAGGATTCCCAACCGTTGAATCAAGTTATAATTTAAGTCTGGTCGTTGGATAATTAATATTATCGAAAGGTTAAGAAGATACATTTTTATAGGTAAGCATGGGAATCATTATGCATACATAAAGATAATTTTATTAAAACTCATAAATCCTAATGGTCAAAACATGCATTTAAGGTTATTACAAAAGTACCTGTTAAATTAGGATTTCATAATTTTAAGAATTTTTTACTTAATCCAATTAATTTATATAGTATATTTATTCTATTCTTAAATAAGGGAAGTTTTAAACTTTTAAACACATCAAATTCCTAACAAAGGTTGGGCGTTGACCAGACATAAATCGCTGTACCAGTTTCAACTCTCCCATACACTAATATTTCAAAGATCCAATTAACATTTGTTAATAACTTGTTCTCTCTCGTGCAGATATTATTAACTAAATATATAAATTTATGATGATGGAGAAGGTCATGCAAAGTTGGGATATGGTGGTAGGCTTGATTCAACTAGTAGCAGACGCCAAATACCAGAACAGGCAACACCAATACTTGTAAAGTATAATACATCCACAAAGGAAAAACTTTGTTAGCATTCCAACAAAAAAAAAAAATAGAAACCAAAACAAATGGCCCTTTCTTTGTTAGCATTCCTCTTTCACTATAGTATTTCTCCTATCATCAAAATGCTTTTTTCTTCCCCACAATCACCTCCAAAATCCCATCCGACCCACCAGCCACAAGGGTGCACCCATCCTCACCGCCCACTTGCCTCCAACACACACTGCTCACAAAATTCGGGTCACGCCCATCTCGACTCCCGACCCCAAATTCATGCACCCATATGGGCTCACCCCACCTCTTGTCGTACACAAATACATGGTTATTTTCCGACCCGCATCCCAGTAACCCGCCTGTTCTCCACACTGACAACCCCACAAAGCTCCGAGTGTTCATATGCCCCATGTACACCCGAATCATTCGGGCGTCATGCATACTCCAAAGCCTTAAGCAGCCATCCGTCCCTGATGTCACCATCGTATGCTGATCCAGAAACCGCACGTAGGTCACGGTCTTTTGGTGCCCGTCAAATATTAGTACCGGGTCGACCATCTTCCTCACGTCATAGCCATAGGCTCTTCGGTCCGCACACCCGACAGCGATCAATGGACCACCGAAGGGGTTGAACTCCACACAACACACCGCGCTACCACCCCCGCTGGGTCGTACTTTGGCCACATTCTTTATACCCTCGCAACGTGGATCCCACATTTGCATGGTGCCGTCGTCAGAGCCCGACGCGCCAACAAACGGATCCCAATGTGAGTAGTCCACGCTCCAGATTCTGCGTCCACCGTGCTCGTCACGTTCGAAAATGGGGATTTTTTGGTCGAGATCGTACTCGGTGACCACCCCATCGTAGTCACCAGAGCCTAGTACTCGGCCGGCGGAGCCAGGTTTCCACCTTAGGCTACTGAGCTTGGCTGGGGTACATACATAGTAGTCACATGCATCATTATGTTGTAACCATGTAACTTTGCGCTCACCATGGCTATGATTTTCGTCGGACAAGAAGGATTTTATACTATAAACCCTAATTTTCCTAGCGATTCCTCCGGTGACCACGAGGTTATCAGAGGGGTCGAACTCTATGATGCCGATGGTGTCGGTGCTGGCTCCGTCAGAGCTCGAAGAAACAACAGTGGAGAGACTGAATTCCCAGTCGCGTCTAGCTCTTTCTTCTTCGATGTGTTGCTCTCTCTTTTCTTCTTGTATGTTTGGGTTCTCCACTTCTGAGCCTTGAGGATTGAATCGCGTTGAGAAGTTTTTCATTTCCCATTCATAAGAAGTGACGGCGGTGGTGGAATCTTTTGCCTTTTGGACCAATGAAAGGGTGGGGAAGTAATCGAAAAAATTGATATATCAAGTGGATGAGAGGCAAAGGCAATGGTGGACGGCTTTGTACCTCAATTCGAGAACTGAATTATGTGGACAGACGCTGCTTTCAGACTCTGTATTACGTGGTCCAAGGCAAGCCTTTTGTCTCACCACTTATTATTATATTTGTGGGATACATACTACCATGAATTTCTTCACATTCAATGAGATATATAAAAGGGCTTCATTAATGCCCTCTCACCACTTGCTACTCCATTAAAGAGTAAAGGCTCAAGTGATGTAAATGCAATTTTGTGGATTTTTATCAGCCAGCCATGGCTAGAGTACGAGGGTGGTTTCCTTTCTCTCTCTCTTTATCTTTTCTGCTTGCAGATTTGAGATTTTTTTCCCCCTTTTCTGGTTGTGTGTGGGTCTCGGTGGATTTTCACGAATGGCATATTTGGCTGTTTCTATTACGGATTTAGACGTGAATGCAATGGAAAAAAAAATCTTGGGTTTCATGTTAACGATGGCCACAGTTCCTGAAGGATGTGGAAATCTGGAAATTTGTGGCCATCAATTAATAATTTTGCCTTTTGGGTTGTGATATTTTGGGAGATGGTGGTCCATGGGTCCATCCTGGTTGCCAACCTGATAGGCAATACACGTGGAAAAATAATTTTTCATGAACATTAATATATTCCATAACATAATTATTATATAATATTTTTATAAAATTGGATCTTCTTAAAGAGCACATCCAAACAATTACCCAATGTGAAAAAAAAAAATTAAGTATTTTCAATCCACTTAAATTTCAAAGATTTTGTGTTTTAAAGCATCATATGATGCATCAAAGCATCATATAATATAAAATTTTGAAACCTAAAAGGCTTTTTTTTTTTTTTTTTTACCTTGTTAGCGCACATTTATATTGTTGGAAAAGAGGTCTCGAGAGATTATAAAAATATGTCAAATCTGCTCATGAGTTTGTGTTTTCAAAGTAGTAGGTATGGTTTGATGAAAGAGATGGTAAATGCATGCACATGCATGAGAGTCGAGAGTCGGATCATAAAGTGGAGAGACCATCTAATCAAAGAAAACCAACTTGTATTTATGCATTAATTTCCATAATGGTATGTTGGCCCACTTGAAATATGTAGAAGATAATATGATATAAGCAAGTTTGATATATTAATTAGCTTGCATGTAAGAGAAGTAGAAGCTAGAGGTAATTGCAGTGTGATTTTATATTTTAAAAATACCTTATTAGAATAAATAATTTTTTGGTGTTTTTAAGGTTTAATTAAATAAAATATACTTTGTTCATATTTGAGAAAAAAAACATGTCTTTCCAATTTTTTTTTTTTCAAAATATGAATAAGTTATATTAAACCGTGACACTTATACTTAAAATTTATCTTTAAGTATTCCTAAAAATTGCATTTGTCTTTGAAATATTATTATTAATATTTAAGAAGCTTATGAAACCAAAGTTTGATTAATTTTAGTTTTGATGACAATAAAATAAAATTTGAAATTAATAATTTATTTTAAGCGTGTTTAGATAAAGAAGATTTCCAAAGAAGCAATCAAATATAGCATATCAAACTAAAGGGAAATTAAGAAGATTAAAAAGACCTTAAAGAGAAGACCGATTGAGACATGTTCTCTAAGAGCTCTTTATAAGATTGTTGATGCATTAGGATCATGTATTTTATTTTTAGTTTAATACCTAAAATCATCTAAGTATTTAAATTAGTTTTATTTTTTTATTATAAATTAGATGAATAATTGTTCTAAATGAAAACCACATTTATTTGATGTTATTTATAATTTAAAAAGTTTTTAAAATGACAAGGAGTTATCTAGCCGAGTATCCTTAAGGATTTAATGTTAAAGATGTAAAAGTTGCAAAAACTATAAAGTTTATTTTATACCTCTTTGAATTATTTTTATAAAAATTGAGATTGATTGTTTAAAAAATAAAAACCAATGTTTTGACATGCATTTTATCATTAAAAAGGATTTTTAAATCTTAAGTTTTCACATTGAAACAATTTGAATAGTGAAAGGTCATTTGTGCATCATTCACTCTCTCTCTCTCTCTCTTTTCTTTTTTTTTTTTTGGATCAGTGGCTAACCAGTTGGACCAAGCGGTAACCAATTCAGCAAAATTTTTAAGTGGTAGAAGCTTGTTTCAATAAGTTGAGGTGTAACCTCAACTAGTTGATGTACTAGTTGAGCTAGTTGTTTGCCCAATTGAGCTCTTGTGACCTACCGATCACTTTCTATAATTTTTATCACCCAACAATCAATAATCGATTTGATCGATTGATCAACCAGTTGAACATAAACTATGTTTAACGATTAGTTTAAGTTTTGAACTTTTATTTAAAAAGTTCAAAACCTCATGTATCGATTGGGGAAGAGTTCTAAATCATTCCTTGATATTATTTGAGTCTTAAGAGAGTGTTTTTATAATGCACTTGCATTTTATTAGAGTACCATTCAACCCTAGTTTTCTTATGTTTTATTGAGCCAAATTGTAAATTATGAGTTATATTCTTATTAAATATTTTCATTTATACTTTGTGAGGCGGGCTTAAGTATTAGATATCACTTGAAGGAAAAATTTAAGTGTGAGGTATCACATATGTATGAAGAAATGTAAGACATTACTTGGGGAATTCAAAGTGAGGCATCTCTTGAAGAAAATTAAAAGTATCTATTCTAATATAAGTGTAAAACTTGAAGATTTGGGTTGAAAACCTTGTTAATAGAACTCTCACTTAGTTAGGAGTTTGAGAAAAGTGGACATAGGTCAGATTGTGTCGAACCACTTTAAAAATTAGTATTTGTAATTTCTCTTCCCTATTATCTTTATTTTATATGCAACTTATTCTTTTATATATATTTGCTATGTAATTGCATACAATTATTATTTGTATTTTCTAAGTTCAAATTTGTAAAAAGTGACCCTCACCTTATTTCTCCCCCTCTCCCAACCTCTAGAATGATCGCCTTAGATTGATAGAAGTAGAATTCTAACAAAACTCTTTTAAATAAGGTATAATTCTAAGTGATCACAAGTGACCCCAAATATATATATAAATCATTTTTTTTAAATAAAATAAGTTAAAAGCATGTTGAGATGTATTTATCTTTTTTATTTACTAAAGTATAATTGAATTTTATTTTTACAATTATATTTGTTGTACCAATGGAAGCTTTAATGTGAACATATTAATTCATTAAAAATAAAATAAAACAATCCACATAAGATTTTAACATAGTTGGCCTAATCATGTTTATTTCGACAGATGAGAGATAGTTGTTTCACCATACCATAAAAATTATTATAGATGATAGAACTCACGAGCCCCTCATTCCATTAGGTATTCCTATTCTTAGTTATATTTTTATCTACCACATATAGTTTTTATAAGTTCATCTTCATTTCATAACCTTTCTCCTCATGACCTAAAATATTTATAGGGATATTCTTAAAAATTTTAATATTACAATCACATATAAAAATATGAAATATTCTTCATAATATTTTTAATCGAAAGGATTTATATTAATTAGAAATTTAAGATACTTTCCAACAATATTTAAAAAAATAATAATAATCTTTAAACTAAGAATATTTTAGCTTTAAAACACTTGTTTCTCGCATAAGAAGAAAAACCCGAATCTCTCTATTTGTCTAAAATGCAATGAAATCATGGGAAAATATTAGATTCTCAAACATCCTTCAAAGTTGAAATTGTGGTTAATTTTGGAATGTTATTTCCGACACTTAAGAAACTCTTTTTAATGGGGTTTTAATTAAAAGTATCATGACATATTTGTTTATTTTGAACATAAACAAAATTTCTTTCCAACAGTGAGAGAATGAATAATTCAATATATATATATATATATATATATGTTTGATTGAAAACTTGAAATATTTTCATATTTATATAATTATTTTTTAAAACAATATTTAGAAAATAAGTGAAAACAACCAAAAGTTATTCTCAACAAATGGTTTTTGTTTTCAAGAATAAAAATTATTTTCTCTTTTTTAATTGTCAAACATATTTAGTGTTTTTATTTTCTAAAAACAAAAAACTTATTTCCAAAATAATTAACAAAAAAAACCCTAAATACTAAGAATAATAGCATTTTTTTTATTGTCTTTGAGCACAATTAACATACCAACCTTAAATACCTAGAATGATAGCATATATTTTGAAACAGTAAAGGTTGGTTACCATTTTGCTTTTGTTTTCTGACAAATATATTTGAAAAAAAAAATTTAAAAAAAAATGTACCAAACACTCCTTTCATGTAAGCTAGTTTGCTAAAGGCAAAAGGAGATTCTACTGTGCAACAATGCAACCCTATAAATTATGTTCTTATTTCATCGATCATCATCTTACATTTATATTTTTAGTGACCACCATAAAAAAATTATAATTATTAAATTAAAATAATTAAAACTATATTGACTTTTTAACTAGATTCAAGTGTTGTGTCATAGAATAAAGTCAACTAAGAGATATTTTTAGAAAATAATATTCATTTCAAAAACACAATAATAAGCAATTGTCCATTTTTTTTTTTCATAGAAGGAATTACCAACTTCCCAATGTTTTCTTCATTGTATTTTTAAACATGGAACAAGTAGTCATTAGTTAACATCAAAGAAAAAAGACACGAACAACTAAACAAATCATCATCTATTTCTCTCTTCTCCTTTCTTTTTTTAATAGATACTAGTCTTTAATTTCCTGTTTCACTAAATTTGTCCTACCATCAAAATGCCCTCCTCTTCCCCAAAATCACCTGCAGACTCCCATCCGACCCACCAGCCACAAGGGTGCACACATCCTTACCCACTTGCCTCCAACACACGCTGCTCACAAATTTCGGGTCACACCCATCTCTACTCCCTCCCCCGAATTCATGCACCCATATGGGCTCACTCCACCTCTTGTCATACACGAATACATGGTTATTTTCCGACCCGCATCCCAGTAACCCGCCTGTCCTCCATACTGACAACCCAACAAAGTTCCGAGTATTCATATGCCCCATGTACACCCGAATCATTCGGGCATCATGCATACTCCAAAGCCTCAAGCACCCATCCGTCCCTGACGTTACCATCATATGCTCATCCAGGAACCGCACGTAGGTCACCGGTTTTTGGTGTCCGTCGAATATTAGTACCGGGTCGACCATCTTCCTCACGTCATAGCCGTAGGCTCTTCGGTCCGCACACCCGACGGCGACCAATGGACCGCCGAAGGGGTTGAACTCCACACAACACACGGCGCCCCCGCCCGCACTGGGTCGTACTTTCGCTACATTCGTTGTTCCTTCGCAACGTGGATCCCACATTTGTATGGTGCCATCGTCAGACCCCGACGCACCCACAAACGGATTCCAATGTGAGTAGTCCACGCTCCATATTCGACGTCCACCGTGCTCGTCTCGCTCGAAAATGGGGATTTTCCGGTCGAGGTCGTACTCGGTGACCACCCCATCGTAGTCGCCGGAGCCGAGTACTCGGCCGGAGGAGCCCGGTTTCCACCTTAGGCTACTGAGCTTAGCCGGGGTCCATATATAGTAGTCACATGCATTATTGTGTTGTAACAATTTAACGTTGTGCTCACCATGGCTATGATTTTCGCCGGGCAACAAGGATTTTACACTATAAACTCTAATTTTCCGAGCGATTCCTCCAGTGGCCACGAGGTTATCAGAGGGGTCGAACTCTATGACGCCGATGGTGTCAGTGCTGGCTCCGGTGGAGCTCGAGGTAACAACAGTGGAGAGATTGAATTCCCAGTCGCACCTAGCTCTTTCTTCTTCTATGTGTTGTTCTGCCTTTTCTTCTTGTATGTTTGGGTTTTCTACTTCTGGGCTTTGAGGATTGAATTGCGTTGAGAAGTTTTTCATTTCCCATTCATAAGTGATGACAGTGGTGGAATCTCTTGTCTTTCCGACCAATGAAAGACTCTCATTCAACCTTATCTTGCCCGGATAATGGAGAACAATTCAACTTTATACCTTTTTCAGTTTTTTTTTAATTTATATCCATTCCTCTTTCATTCAACAACCCTCAATATTACACCTAATTACAATAATGCCATTTTCCCAATCCCCTAAAATTCATGCATGGAGTAGGGATTGTGGGTGCAATTTCATGCTGCCAAGATGGGCATTTTGGGTATTTTGTAACAAACCTTATAAATAGAAAGTGTTATAAAACTATAATCTAAAATTGATATATTTTAGAGATGGGAAATAAATGAAAAAAAAAATGATATATCAAGTGGATGAGAGGCAAAGGAAATGGTGGATGGTTTTGTGCCTCAATTCCAGAACTGGATGCTGTGGACAGAGGCTCCTTTAAGACTCTGCGTTACGTGGTCCAAGGCAAGCCTTTTGTCTAGTCACTTATTCATCTAGATATGATATAATATATGATAAAAGGGGCCCAATGCCCCCACACCAACTGCTACGTACTCCATTAAAGAGTAAAGGCTCAAGTGAAGTAAATGCAAATTTGTGGATTTTTATCGGCCAGCCATGGGCCCATGGCCAAAGAACAAAGGGTGGTTTCCTTTCTCTCTCACCTTAGCTTTTCGGTTTGCAGATTTCAGATTTTTTTTTGCTTTTGGGTAGGGTGTGGGTCTGTGGATTCTCATGAGTGACACATGACAGTGGAAGGGATTTTGATTATTGATTCAGACATAAATGCAGACAAATCTTGGTTTCCATGCTAACACGGTATCCTCAGTTTCTACGCAAAATTTGCATCAAGGATTTTTGTGTCGATTAATTAAATTTGTTCAGTTTCTGATCCCTTGGGAGATGTTCTCGTCCATCCTGGTTGCTGTACATGTCACAGGATTAATTCAGAACAGGCCTTGGGCCATGTGGCCCAAGTTGCCGCCACATATGCCCGCTTTTCGAAAATTAAAAAATACAGTAATTTAAAAAAATATTTATTAAAGAATAACATGGGTGAAATTATTTTTGAATTTATGATATTTTTTATAATAATAATTCAAAGTTTTTTTTTAAATAAAAAAAACTACAATTTTAAAAATATACAACATTTAATAAATATTTTTTTAAACTTTAATTTTTTATTTTTTATTTTCAAAATCCCCACGCATAATAACATATTTTTTATTTTACACTCTATTTGATTCTTGAAAATACTAAAAAAAGAAAGAAAAAAAATTAAGAAAAGTGATTTTTTTACATTTAATTGTACTATAAAAAATATCATAAAAAAACAAATATAACTAAAATAAGATAGAAATTTATGTTTTTTTATGAAAAATTAAAATAAATAAAATGAGTTTGAAGTAATATATAAAAAATAATTTATTGATTTTAATTTTTTTTTTTTTTACTTTTTTTTTTTTCATTTCATTACATTTTTCCCCAAATTTTTTAAAATCAAACATAGTCTTAAAGTCAATTTGGCTGAGTTTACAATAATTTTTTTCATCAATATAGCATGTAAACATCTATAGTCATTACAGGCTTCTCATTTGAAAAGCTGAAATCTTGATTCTAACCATGTTTATAGAGGTCAAATTGGCAACCTAGAAATTAAGTTTTAAGTCTTCTATAGATTGAAAAGTTAAAATCATGACTTTTAAGATTATGTTTGGTTTCTAGAAAATTTATGAAAAATATTATTCAAAAGAAAATGGAAAGAAAAAAAAATAATTAATAAAAAAAATGTAAATTCAAAATTAATAAATTATTTTTATATATTACTTTAAAAAATCAAACTCATTTAACTTATTTTAACTTTAATATATAAAGATTAAATAATTTAAAAATAAATAATTTTTTTTTAAAAATTAATTATATTTATTTTTTTATAGGACAACCAAATAAATAAAAATTGTTTTTTTTTTAATATTTTTTTCTTTTGATGATACTCTTTTTGAACCAAAAGCCGAATTCCATTACTTAGTTGTATTTATAAAGTGATGAACATTTGAATTGCAAATGAGGGAAAACTACTAGTAATGCTCTTTTTTGAATTCTCCTCTATAAAGTTTCATACTAAAATATGTCACAAACACGTAATGATTAAAATATCGTGATATTTCGATAATATATCGTTGAAATATCAAATTTCAATGGAGTTCAACACGATATATAAAGAAAAATATGAGTACCTTGTTATTTCAGTAAATTATCAGTATTTTTGTCGATTTTTCGCTATATGTTGGGATGATCAACGCAATCAAACCCCGATCAAAAGGTTCTTCATGCATTACGCTAATTGGTGGGGTAAGTTTGCCCTTTATTATATAAGTTGCAGCAAATATATACATATGCTCAAATTCATCATATAAACATAAATTAAAAAAAAAATTTATGGAAAAAATTAATTATAGCTATTTTATAATTAAATGAAAAATTTTCATTTATTTGAATACCAAAAATATAAAAATTATGGTGATAATTTTCTTCATAATGTTTTTAATATCATTAATATATTAATTAAATATTAAAAATTATATATATATAATTTATTTTATATCATTTAATACAATTGAATTAAATGAATTATAATTTTAATATTAAATATATTTTTAAATTAGATTTATTATAATCAAATATCACAATATTGTTATCAAATAATATTTGATATAATTTACTAATAAATGTATAGTTATGAAATTCATATTTTTTTTATCAACGCATATAATATTATTATCAAATATGATAAATTATAATATATATATCAATTTTTGAACAAAACAACTTTAAAATATCTATTATACTTCTAATTTTATTTTTAAGAGTTTTTTCTTATATTTTTATAATTTTTCGATCAATTTTAGATTTACCGATATTTTATGTTAAAATATATATCGATATATGTTTGATATATCCAATATATTAATGGAAGTACGGATATATCCGTAATTACTGATATTTTCATCTTTATCCACATGATGACCTTTAATTTCTCTTTGTATGCCCCTTTTGGACTTTCTTTCTTGTCCCCCATAAGTTTTTCCCTGCATATGAAGTCACCAAGAGCAGAAAAAACTAGAGATCAACATGACATTTTTTGTAGAGGTTGGAAGGCATCGAATTAAGCATATTTATTATTCTTTTCTTTATATAATTCATAATATATTCTTGTTCGGGACCCTGATAATTGCCTTCCAAGGTAGCTTGGAAACATCAATTTAGCTGCCTTCCCTTTTCAGTGCAAACTTGAATACGACTTCACCTTCTTCAAATGTTCCTCGGATAAAACAAAATCATACGATTTTCAGCCCATGCCTTGCCTTTCTATCCTTGGAAACCCAGTTTGTGCTGCTTTTATTCAATCTCTAGTGTCCAATTTTCTTGACCTATCCTCATGTCGCAGGTTTTACAACGTTTCGGTGCCACAGTGAAAATCATTTTTCTCTCAAGTGGTCGCTGTCAATATGTGGAAGCTGCCAAGCTGAAGGAAAAACATATACATGCAGACTGAAGAAGGGTAATAGCAAGGAACCAGGAACCGAATTTATTGCCCGGCCACGAGGCCCAAATGGGGGTATTTTGTGTGTGGGCTCCATTTGTCCGCCCATGAGGCCCAAGTGGGGCATATTTCCTTGTTGATTGGACGGCACGGTCGTTGGAACCAATTTATTGGCCCAATATATGAGCACAAGCACCACCGAGAGGGGCGGTGCATGGGTAGAATTTTAGGGAGGGGAAAAGAAATTAAAAAAATATGATGTTTTTTAGTTGTTTTTATTTATTTATTTTATTTTTTTTAAAAATAATTATATAAATACAAAGAAGAAGAATTAAAAATAAAGCATCGTATGTAAAAGTTATTTTTAAATATAAAAAAACATGTTAAAAATATTTTAGATTCTTACACAAATTTTTTTTTCTTTTTTCTTTTTTTACAAAATTTCAAACAATAATTTTTAAAAATTGTTTTCAAAAACAATTTTTCAAAATTATTTTAGAAAATAATTGCCAAATAGGGCTTAAGTTTTCTTTATTTATGAAAGGTGGTTTTAGATATACAAATACTCCATTTTGGAATGAAACATGAGCTGATAAATTATGCTGATTAAGTTTATAGCTTATGGGAGGGAAAGTAAAATATTGGATGAAATTTATGTTTCATTGGGATGTTCAAAATATGTAGGCTAAAAAAATGTATTAATTTTCTATTTGATTAATATTGATAAAATAATCTCTAAATCTAAAAAAATAACCTTCATATTTTAAATAGAAACTAGAGATATGATTTTTTCAATCAAAGATATGCCTTTCCATTTTCTTAATCACATCCCATATCAAACCACTATTGGGAAAAAATTACAATAAGTATTTATATCCAATAGAAGTTATATTGAATTATTATTTACATGAGAAATATTTTTTAAGGTAATTATTATTTTGTTCCTTTGCCCAAATATTTCTATTTGTTATGAGATCATAATTCAAATTAATACTTGGTGAAAATAATTTTATAGAATTAATGAACTAGCATACTAAAAGACTTTGGAATGGAATTGGAGACCTAAACTTCTTGAATAATTTCTTTTGCTAAGCACACTTGAGTTTTTAGCCTTTATTGCTTTTATGTTGACCTATCAAATCAACTCTTACAATGTTTAACCGATCATCTAATTCTTAATAACTTTTCTAACTTCTTAAGATGCTTCAACTAATATTAGTTAGGATACTTGAATCTTCAATTATCTTCTTACTGTTTATCATTCCCCCAAGCTCATAGGTCTTGGAACAATGTCGAGCTTCATTCTAAAACTGAAAAACTAAGAGTTTGGTGAAGATATTGATAACTTGATTAGAAGACAGAATGTAGTGAATGATGAGATCTTTGTCCAAGACGTTATCCTGAATGAAGTGAAGGTTAAGCTCAATATGTTTCGAATGAGCATGAGAAATTGAGTTGGTAACTAAATGAGCTGCACTCTTATTATCACACCAAACTAGGAGAGAAGCAGATTGAGAAATACAAAGTTCTTTCAGAATGGATTGGACCAGATGATCTTAGCTGTAATAGAGGCTAAGCCATAGTATTCAAATTCGACACTATTTCGAGAGACGACTTGATGTTTGATAGATGACCAAGAGATTAAATTTGGACTAAGGAAGATACAATACCTATTGGTACTCTTGTGATCATCTAGGTAGGAGTCTCAATCAACATTGATATATCTTTGAATATCCAACGAGGGAGATTATTGTATTTGTAAGCCATGAAATGAGGAGTATTCTTTTCATTGCAAGCCAATGAATTGGTGGGTTGGACATGAACTGGCAAGCCTTGTTAACAGGAAAGGTGATATTAGGTCGTGTGATGGTTATGTATTAGAGAATACCAATAGTGTTGCAACACAAGGTTTTATCCATGAGTATTTTGTCATCATGTTGAGATAAGGTTTAACCTTTAGGTGTGTAGGTAGGCTTGGAGTCTAGTATTTTGGTGCGAGTCATGATGTGTTGGATGTATTTGTGTCAATTGAGATGTGATGTAGTGTCAACATGAAGAACCTCCATACCAAGAAAGTAATTCAGATGTCCAAGATCACAAAGTGCAAAATAGGAATTGAGATAGGATATAAATGAGAAAACTTGAGAGAAATTGTTGTTGATTACTAATATATTATCAACATAAATCAGGAGAATCAAAACATCATTAGGAAGATCCAACCCAACCCTTTTCTCGTCATTGAGAATGCTACCTTAAACTTTCAAAATATTTAGGATTATATGATTGACTCCTATCTTCAAATCGAAGGACGGAATGTCCCACGAATGGTTGAAAAATAGATTTAATGAAATCATATGATTAATGGAAGATTCAAATTAAATTTTGATGGTTCAAGGATGGAGAATAAAAGTACTTTAGGATGGGTTATTAGAGACTCTAATGGAACTATAAAAATAGTTACAAGTAGGCATATAGGTAATCCTTCAATAATTATTGCAGAATGTATGACTTTAAGAGATGACATATTAGTTGCCAAAAACAATGAATTTTTAAACCTAGAGATTGAAGATAACTAAAAAATAGTTATAGATTATTATAATAAAAAGAGTAATATTCCTAATTCTATTATATTATTAATGGAGGATATTTGAATATTATCTTAAGACCTAAATATTTACCATTATCATCATATTTATAGGGAAGCAAATAGAATAACAAATTGTTTAACTAAGAAGGCATTTGTAATTTAAAATCAATAATTCGGTGGTTAAATTTTCCTAAAGATGTTACAAAGTTTAGTTTTGAAGATTATTGTGACTCGTCTTTTAATCAAATTTGTAGGTATTTTGCTTTGTAGTCTCATTAATATTATTATTATTATTATTATTATTATTTTAAAAAACATGATGAATAGATATGGAATTGTTAGCCCTAGATGATTGGAAACCCCAATCGAGAAGGGTGTTGCTAAGTTTAGTAAACCATGCATGTGGGACCTGTTTAAGACCATATAATGTTTGTTTAGTTTGCAGACATGAGAAGAAAATTGTTTATTAACAAACCTAAGAGGTTGGCTCATAAACACTTGTTCTTTAAGATCACCATTGAGGAATGCATTCTAAACAACGAGTTGACAAATCAACTATTGAAAAAAAAGAGCAATGGCAAGCACTATGCGAATTGTGGAAGCTTTTACAATTCTTTTGTGATCAAATGAGCTTTGTATCAATCAATAGTCCCATCAGGTTTGTATTTAAGTTTGTAAACCCGTTTATAGTCGATGATATTACTATTAAGAGTAGGGACAAGGTGCAATGTATTGTTGTTCATGAGGGTAGTGAATTCTTTTTCCATGGCAAGTAGCCAATTCAAATCTTTTGCTACTTGTATAAAGGTATGAGGTTCAACAGCTTTGTGAACCATGGGCACCTTCTTCTTGAAAATGTCGTCCTTTGCACGTGTGACCATTGGATGGTGATTTATGGGTTAAGGGTAAGAACTAGCAATGTTAGTTGCGGAATCAACAAAAAGAATTGGAATAATGGTTGATATTGAAGATGTTGGTGAAGGTGAAGGTGAAGGTGAAGGACCATTAGATGAGTAGGTTGTAGTGTGTGGTAAAGCCAATGAACTAGGATGATAGACACGAGTACAAGCAGGATCTTAGTTAGTAGAAACGATGAACCATAGAGTGAGGAAAGGAGGAGATGTGGGTAAAAATGTTGGGGTATAAGAAGACTGAATGGAGGAAGGAGACAACAAAGAGATGGAAGGAACAGTGGAGTGTTGGAATGGAAATACTGTTTCATCAAAGATAACATGTTGAGTTATATACATTTGGTTTGAAATGTGGTCAAAGCACACATACCCTTTGTGAATTGGGCTATAGATAAGGAAGATACTTCTGATTGAACAATATGAGAGTTTGTGTTTATTGTAGGGGTAAATATAAGGATTGTACAAACATCCAAAAAATTTTAAGTGATGATAATTCAGGGTTTTTCCAAAGAGAACTTGGAATAGGGACTAAAGTTGAAGTACCTTAGTGGGCATACAATTGATAAGCAATATGGTTGTATGGAACACATAGCCAAAACTTTAAAGGTAAAGAGGCATTAGCTAAAAGTGTCAGACCAATTTCCCTTTTTCTTTTCTTTTCTTTCTTTTTTCTTTACCATTTTTTATTGGACTAAAAAAGTAAGAATAATTAGTTATGTATGATTGAAATTGATCCTTAAGCTAGACCATATTACCTAATAAATAGATAAAGCATATAATGTTTTACTTTGCACTAAAAAACAAGTGTATCCAAACAAATAATTTAATTTGTGATATAAGACTTGGCCTTTAATTTGTGACTACAATTTTAGAAATTTAAACTTAATTCTTAGTCAACCTTTTCCTACAAAACAAGTGGTTTTACCTTTAGAAATGTCCCATTTGGGTCCGAACATCCAAGACAATATTAATTAATATTGAAAACCAAAGATAGTTGGTTATATAAACTATCTCACAATGCTTGACATTCAAATTTAGCAACTTTACAATCAATCAAAATATGATATCCTATATCGCATAGAGAAATAAGTTTTTTGATATTATATATATATATATATATGAACTTTTCTTAATCATGTAAACATGTTTTAAAGTTGTAAGATTTCAATAAACCTAGAACATATAATGTCTGCATGAGAAGGAATAAGTCATTACACAAAAAATAAAAAAATTAATTAACATATATGATTGTATATATAATCCTAGTTAAAAGCTTCTTTCTAGTTCACAACAGTTTTCTGATGGCAAAAGAATCATGTCCTCAAAAGGCTAGATAAACCTCCCTTTAGTGCTAAGAAAATTTATTTAGTGGTTATTTAAAATGTCATATTTGACCAATACTGATGACGACGACGACGACGATGACGATGATGATGGATATTTTAACCCAAAGAGGAGAAAATAAAGAGATAATTTGTTATAATAATTATTTGTTATTTGAAAATAATGAAAAGCCCATTGGTTTTGGGCCTTGGTGCAGACAAGGTTGTCTTCCAATCGGCTTGTTTCAATTTAAGTTTAAAATTAACTCCATTGAGGCCATAACATTTAATTAGTGGAGCGGTCCAAGCTATTTAGGCCCAACAATAGGCTCGTTAGTGAGCCGCTGGGCCAAGTCCAGTGGGAGGTTCATAGGCAGCTTATGGGAGGGCATGAGCATGATTGGCTTGGGCCATGCTGGGATCATGTGCTATTTGAATTGGGTCAGGCCCGATATGGAGTTTGATGCCAGAAGCCAGCCTTGTACTAGTATCCGACAACAAAGTTAATTCTGGTAGCCCACTAAGGGCTTACTCAAGGCCCACAACAACATTTATGCCGAACCACATAAGCCCAAGTCCACTTAACATGAAATATGCGTATTAAAAATATTAAACTTTATTTGTTTTTGAATAAAATATTAATAATAATAATAATAATAATAATAATAATTATTATTATTATTATTATTATTATTATTTAACAAAAAGATTTAATTATATTTTTTTATGAAGATGTTAATATCCATAGTTTTATAATACATAGTAAAATAGTTTTATTTTTATAAAAAATAATCTATGATTTTTTTTATAATATTAATATTCATATTTGATTAAAAACTATTTATTTTTTACTTTATTTATAAATAAAAAATATTTTTATTTTTAATAAGACTTGAATTAAATTTAATATATTATATAAATTTAACTTACAATTTTTTTTTGTAAAATCAAAATAAAAAATATTTTTAAAAACAACCCATTCAAGCCGGTATTTTTAAATGTTAAAAAAAAAAAATTATTTTTTAATTTAAAAATAATTTTAAAATACAAGGATAAGAAAACATGGTGTGTGTCATTCTTGTTTCCATGAAATAATGGGTGGTTGATGGATCCAGAAATGATAGAAATAATGGTAGTCATTTAAACTTGACTTACTTTCCATGAAAAACAGGTATTCAAGGCTCGAATGGAGAATGTTTTCAAAATATTTATTTAATAATTTTTTTCTTAAATAAAAATTTGTTAAAAACATAAAATATTCTCTAACCTATTTTCTATATTTTCAAATATTTTTAAAAACAACTTTTATTTGTATTACTTCATTTTTTATATTTAAATAATTATTTTTTAAAATATTCCTCAAACAAATCATCGAAAATAGTTGAAAACAATTATTATATATTTTACACCTTATCAATTTCCACCGACAAGCCTTTAAGAAATATTAGAAAAAAGGGTTTGAATGATTCTTTAAGTGATATTAGTTTGTTGTCTTCAATGAAAAAATGGTTGCCATTGCTTTCATAAGACCTAAGAGTAGGAGGGTGTGAACACAAACATTAAAACATTGTGGGGTAGTTGATGTAAAGGCTTATCTAATTCCTTAAGTGGTCCTTATTATTAATCTTCCAAGGAAAAACATGCACAAAGAAGTTTTCCACAAAATTTACAAAAAAACAAAAGGAATAACATCTATGATGTACCAATTAGAAGGACTAAACAATGAAAAGTGAGTTTTTGCAAAATAATTATTGGGGTGAACCATTTGGAAAAGTGTCAAGTAGAAACATTAAATATTATAAGGTAGTTAATGTTTGTAACCAGGATATGATTGAAAAGCTAGACTAATTACTTTGGTAATTTCTTATTTGCCATGGAGAAATGGGCCTAAAAAAAAATTTCAAAAAAAAAATTATGGCCTAGATAATGTCCAAAAATGCCAATTAGAAAAACTAAACACTAGGAATCTATGACCAATAACTTTTTGTCTTTTGTGAGAAAATGGATGCAACTATTTTCAAAAAAATTATTGGGAATTAAGAATCGTCTAGGAAGGTGTCAGCATTGAAAAACATTGTAGGGTTGTTGATGTATCTAACAAAGATTTAAGGGTAGAATGCTTGACCAATTCCTTTAATGGTTTCTTTGTCATGGAAAAATAGGCACTGAAAACCGGATGTTATTGGTTTCAAAAGAATTAATTCGAATAACATAAAAATATATACCGATGGTGACCATCAATGAAGAAATGAGAAAAAAGTTTCGAGCATTTGTTTTAAATGATGGAAAAACGTGTCTTCGACGATCGAAAAGCTAGCTTGAAAGTTGATGTGTCTAACAATAATTGAAGGGTAGAATGCTTGACCAACTCCTTTAATGGTTTCTTTTTTCCATGGAAAAACAAGCACTGAAATATGGATGTTATTGTTTTCAAAAGAATTGATTTTAATGACATAAAAATATACATCAATGGTGATGGTCAATGTAGAAATGAGAAAAAAGTTAAGAGCATTTGTCTAATTAAATGATGGAGAAACGCGTCTTCTACAACCAAAAAGCTAGACATGGAAGTTAATGTATCTAACAAGGATTGAAGAGTAGAATACATGACTAATTCCTTTAATGGTTTCTTTTTGCAATGGAAAACAAGCATTGAAAAATGGATTTTATTGTTTTCAAAAGAATTAATTGGAATGACATAAAAATATATACCGATGGTGATGGTCAATGTAGAAATGAGAAAAAAGTTAAAAGCATTTGTCTTAAGTAATGGAGAAACACGTTTTCAACAACCCAAAAGCTAGCTTGGAACTTGATGTATCTAACAAGGATTGAAGGCTAGAATGCTTGACCAATTCCTTTAATGGTTTCTTTTAGCCATAGAAAAACAAGCACTAAAAAATGGATGTTATTGTTTTCAAAAGAATTAATTGGGCTTGTGATACTTCGACGACCAAAAAGCTAGACTTGGAAGTTGAGGTATCTAACAAGGATTTAAGGGTGGAATGCTTGACCAATTCCTTTAATGGTTTCTTTTTGCCATGGAAAAATAGACACTGAAAATTGGATATTATTGGTTTCAAAATAATTAATTGGAATAATATAAAAATATATACCGACGATGACCATTAATGAAGAAATGAGAAAAAAGTTTAGAGCATTTATTTTGAATGATGGAAAAACACGTCTTCGACGACTGAAAAACTATCTTAGAAGTTGATGTATCTAACAAGGATTGAAGGGTAGAATGTTTGACCAACTCCTTTAATGGTTTCTTTTTGTCCCAGAAAACAAGCACTAAAATATGGATGTTATTGTTTTCAAAAGAATTGATTTTAAGGACAAAAATATATATAAATGGTGACTGTCAATGTATAAATGAAAAAAAAGTTAAGAGAATTTGTCTAATTAAATGATGGAGAAACGCATCTTCGATAACCAAAAAGCTAGACTTGGAAATTGATGTATCTAACAAATATTGAAGGGTAGAATGCTTGACCAATTCCTTTAATGGTTTCTTTTAGCCATAGAAAAACAAACACTAAAAAATGGATGTTATTGTTTTCAAAAGAATTAATTGGGCTTGTGACATAAAAATATATACCAAAGGTGACGGTCAATGTAGAAATGAGAAAAAAGTTGAGAGCATTTGTCTTAAATGATGGAGAAATGCATCTTCGACGACCAAAAAGCTAGACTTGGAAGTTGATATATCTAACAAGGATTGAAGGATAGAATGCTTGACCAATTCCTTTAATGGTTTCTTTTTGCCATGGAAAAATAGACACTGAAAATTGGATATTATTGGTTTCAAAATAATTAATTGGAATAATATAAAAATATATACCGACGATGACCATTAATGAAGAAATGAGAAAAAAGTTTAGAGCATTTATTTTGAATGATGGAAAAACACGTATTCGACGACTGAAAAACTATCTTAGAAGTTGATGTATCTAACAAGGATTGAAGGGTAGAATGTTTGACCAACTCCTTTAATGGTTTCTTTGTCCCAGAAAACAAGCACTAAAATATGGATGTTATTGTTTTCAAAAGAATTGATTTTAAGGACAAAAATATATATAAATGGTGACTATCAATGTAGAAATGAGAAAAAAGTTAAGAGAATTTGTCTAATTAAATGATGGAGAAACGCGTCTTCGATAACCAAAAAGCTAGACTTGGAAATTGATGTATCTAACAAATATTGAAGGGTAGAATGCTTGACCAATTCCTTTAATGGTTTCTTTTAGCCATAGAAAAACAAACACTAAAAAATGGATGTTATTGTTTTCAAAAGAATTAATTGGGCTTGTGACATAAAAATATATACCAAAGGTGACAGTCAATGTAGAAATGAGAAAAAAGTTGAGAGCATTTGTTTTAAATGATGGAGAAATGCATCTTCGACGACCAAAAAGCTAGACTTGGAAGTTGATATATCTAACAAGGATTGAAGGATAGAATGCTTGACCAATTCCTTTAATGGTTTCTTTTTGCCATGGAAAAATAGACACTGAAAATTGGATATTATTGGTTTCAAAATAATTAATTGGAATAATATAAAAATATATACCGACGATGACCATTAATGAAGAAATGAGAAAATAGTTTAGAGCATTTATTTTGAATGATGGAAAAACACGTCTTCGACGACTGAAAAACTATCTTAGAAGTTGATGTATCTAACAAGGATTGAAGGGTAGAATGTTTGACCAACTCCTTTAATGGTTTCTTTTTGTCCCAGAAAACAAGCACTAAAATATGGATGTTATTGTTTTCAAAAGAATTGATTTTAAGGACAAAAATATATATAAATGGTGACTATCAATGTAGAAATGAGAAAAAAGTTAAGAGAATTTGTCTAATTAAATGATGGAGAAACGCGTCTTCGATAACCAAAAAGCTAGACTTGGAAATTGATGTATCTAACAAATATTGAAGGGTAGAATGCTTGACCAATTCCTTTAATGGTTTCTTTTAGCAAAGGAAAAAAAAATTACTAAAAAATGGATGTTATTGTTTTCAAAAGAATTAATTGGGCTTGTGACATAAAAATATATACCAAAGGTGACGGTCAATGTAGAAATGAGAAAAAAGTTGAGAGCATTTGTCTTAAATGATGGAGAAATGCATATTCGACGACCAAAAAGCTAGACTTGGAAGTTGATATATCTAACAAGGATTGAAGGATAGAATGCTTGACCAATTCCTTTAATGGTTTCTTTTTGCCATGGAAAAATAGACACTGAAAATTGGATATTATTGGTTTCAAAATAATTAATTGGAATAATATAAAAATATATAACGACGATGACCATTAATGAAGAAATGAGAAAAAAGTTTAGAGCATTTATTTTGAATGATGGAAAAACACGTCTTCGACGACTGAAAAACTATCTTAGAAGTTGATGTATCTAACAAGGATTGAAGGGTAGAATGCTTGACCAACTCCTTTAATGGTTTCTTTTTGTCCCAGAAAACAAACACTAAAATATGGATGTTATTGTTTTCAAAAGAATTGATGTTAAGGACAAAAATATATATAAATGGTGACTGTTAATGTAGAAATGAGAAAAAAGTTAAGAGAATTTGTCTAATTAAATGATGGAGAAACGCGTCTTCGATAACCAAAAAGCTAGACTTGGAAATTGATGTATCCAACAAATATTGAAGGGTAGAATGCTTGACCAATTCCTTTAATGGTTTCTTTTAGCCATAGAAAAACAAGCACTAAAAAATGGATGTTATTGTTTTCAAAAGAATTAATTGGGCTTGTGACATAAAAATATATACCAAAGGTGACGGTCAATGTAGAAATGAGAAAAAAGTTGAGAGCATTTGTCTTAAATGATGGAGAAATGCATATTCGACGACCAAAAAGCTAGACTTGGAAGTTGATATATCTAACAAGGATTGAAGGATAGAATGCTTGATCAATTCCTTTAATGGTTTCTTTTTTTCTTTTTTGCCATGGAAAAATAGACACCGAAAATTGGATATTATTGGTTTCAAAAGAATTAATTGGAATAATATAAAAATATATACCATCGATGACCATTTATGAAGAAATGAGAAAAAAGTATAGAGTATTTGTTTTAAATGATGGAAAAGCGTGTCTTCGATGACTGAAAAGTTGTCTTGGAAGTTGATGTATCTAACAAGGATTGAAGGGTAGAATGCTTGACCAACTCCTTTAGTGGTTTCTTTTTGCCCTAGAAAAACAAGCATTGAAATATAGATGTTATTATTTTCAAAAGAATTGATTTTAATGACATAAAAATCTATATCAATAATGACGGTCAATGTAGAAATGAGAAAAAAGTTAATAGCATTTGTATAATAAAATGATGGAGAAACACATTTTCGATGACCAAAAAGCTGGACTTGGATGTTGATGTATCTAACAAGGATTGAAAGGTAGAATGCTTGACCAATTCCTTTAATGGTTTCTTTTTGCCATGGAAAAATAAGTATAAAAAAATATATTTAATTGGATTGTTATTTTAGAATGAGAATAAAATTAAAAAAAAATCATTGTTATGGAAGTTAAATCTTACTCTTGTGAGAATTCTGATTCCTAAATTCTATATCATAATATGATTCACTTGTTTTCCTATCTTAATTACATTCCTATTCCTAGTTACCAAAAGCACACTTTCTTTTACATGATAATAACCCCCTCAGGAGTAGTTTATTAGCTTCACAACCCACTTTTGAAGAACAAAAATCCTCAAAACTGCTTATATTTTGAATAATATTTAGGAAAGCTTCTTAGACCTAACTTGTTGCCAAATATCACTGAGTTTATTGCCATTAAACACAAAGATTACATTGATGAACTATTACAACATGATACTAAGTAATTTACATGCTCATAATACACTAAAATAGAAACACAACCAATTATCTTTTTACTCTATTTCTGAGATGACTGCCAACTCTTGTTGATGCATGTTTGGACTTGTTCTTGTTGGGCCCATGGAAGTAAATGGGTTTGGAGGCATACTTAAATTGTTTCCTTCTCCTTCTAACATCTGAATAATAAATTTCATGGAAGGACGGTTCATTGGGCACCATTGAATGCACCAAAGTCCCATAATTAATAGTTTCTTTGCTATTTCACCATCATTTTCTTCCTCAATCGGAATGTGCAACTCTTCCCTTTTATCCAGACGATTATAAACCCATTCTGGAAAATATACTTGGCTAGTGTTCTTTACTGTAGTGTCTATATTCTTCCTTCCTCCTACCATTTCAATCAATAACATTCCAAAACTATAAACATCTGACTTGTAGGAAACATTGCCAAAATTCCTAGATATCATTTCCGGTGCAATATAACCCATGGTCCCCCTAATTACACTCATAGAAACTGCACTTTGCTCCTTAGAACACAATTTGGCTAGACCAAAATCAGATATCTTAGGATTAAAATTATGATCTAGCAAAATATTGTGAGGTTTGATGTCGAAATGGAGGATTCTTTGATCACATCCTTGGTGAAGATACTCAATTCCTTTGGCTATGCCTATAGCAATATCTTGAAGCTTTTCCCAACCAAGTGAATGGTTTGAAAATATGAATTTCTCTAGCGACTCATTTGGTAAGAACTCATAGATAAGAGCTCTTCGACACCCATCAGAACAGAAGCCAATCAAGCGAACAACATTGATATGGTGGATTCTACCTATTGTCCCCACTTCATTAATGAATTCTTCACCATTTCCATTAGAATTATTCAAGATCTTCACGGCAACAAAAATTTCATTAGAAAGCTTTCCTTTATAGACAGTTCCATAACCTCCTTCACCTAATTTTTCCTTGAACCCATCTGTAATCCTCTTAATATCATTATAAGAGTATCTTGAGGGCTTGAGGGCTCTGTAATCTTCCAAGAACTTTATAACCTTTATTTTGTGCTGTCTTTTCGATTCATTTGAGCTATAAACTCGGTAGAGTGCAAAGACAAGTGTCACAAGAAAAAGGGAACCAAGGCTTTCACCTGTATATGGAAAAAAAAAAAGGGTCAAGATCGATTTTCTTTTTAGTGATTGAAGGAAAAGCAACCAAGTTACTGAAAATTACCTGTAACAATTAATTTTTTTTTTGTTGCACCTGTAAAAGGAAATGAAATTATTAGTTTGTTAGGCTTATTAGATAAACAAAAATCACTGACATTGTATATGTATACTGCTTCTTGATTTTCAGCCTTGGCTCTAATTTGTGACCCTTATGCCTTTCTAGTTTCATTTTTGAGGTCAATTAATTTTAGTTGTGCCAGGGTCTTTGACAAAGAACTTTCCCTAGGCTTGAAGTACTAAAATTGCCACCAAATCATTAATCCCCATTTTGTCACATGTATAGTTGTCTTGGGTGGACAGTCTTCATCAACTGATCACATTGGTTTAATCTCTTTTGTGGCAGAAAACTATAAAAGCTAAACCCTATATTAATATACATCCAAACCAACAATTTGCAGCAATTACTCATATAGGAGGAAGTTGTTCTTCTTGGTTAAAAGGAAAAATGAATCCAAATTCACACATTGCAGCCATTTTTAATGAGGAACAATAAAATTTTAAGTACATATTTAGAAAAGAATAATGTGACAATGCAGTTTAATAGTGATCATCTGCATTAAAGATAAAAAGCTGAACACACATACATCATTCCATGACTCTGCATCAATTTCCTAACAAATTTGTTTTCACTTTCTTTACAATTATATTGAAGTGTCTTCATATACAAAAGCATGATATCTTGGGGTATTATATCAAATATGATATATTCTATTATACTTATATTTAATTTGTAAAAAGAATAAAAGATAAAATGAAAAACATATTTATGATTGAAATATGCAAAATTTATAAATAAAAATATTATATCATATTATATTATTAAATTTAGAAGATAGATTTTTATATATTATATTAAGTAATACATATATTTGTATTATTTTATGATATTTATATATATTAGTCCTTTCTTTAATCATAAATTAATTTTTTTTAATCACAATTACTTGTGTTATAAAATGAATAATATAGAAAATTGAAAAAAAAAATGAAGAAAATTGATAAGAAGCATAAAATACTAATTTAATAGACATGTACATGACATTCCTCAATTTGAGATTATTATACCATGGATAGGGAATTAAGGAATATAAAAAGTGGTGAAATGATATATCCTATTACTTATCCTATACAACCAAATATGGAATATGATATATTATTCAATGTCTTATATTGTATCATATTATATTTGAACGATCAAACTTAGAGTACATTTAGTAATATTTTTAAAAGTCACTTCTAGTCTACAAAGTATTTTTGAAAAAAAAATCACAGATTTGCTAAAATTTAAAAAACTAAAAAAAATCATGTTTAATGTTTTCTGTTAAGTTATTATCTTAAAAATACTGTTAGAAAAAACACTACTAAAAGCATTTTGAAGAAAAACATTACCAATATCGCACTTTTAGGAAATATTTGATTTTTTTAAACTTAATTCTAAATAGAAGTTAAGATTAAATAGTATTTAATCGTGTTAAGTATTAAGTTGTTTGTTTTTTTTAATATCTTATTTCTATTAAGTTTTAAATAGTAAAAAAAGTCACGTTTACTTTAGTTATTATGATTTAATTTTAGTATTTAGAAGAAGATGTAAAATATTTTAGTTATTTTTATTCAGTCAAAAAATTTTAAAAATAAATAATAAATCAACGAAAAAATAAAAATAAATGATGTAAAGTCTCAAAGCAAGTTATATGTTAAAAAAACAAACACCACATTTAATAAAACTACTTTTGATTTGAGATAGTATATCGACGGTTAATTTCCAGTGGGGCTGCAAGTCTTACCTTCAGCTTCGCAGTGTGGCAACTTGGTCCATGTCAGCCGAGTAGCATTTTTCTGTGAGCTAATAACGTCATAAGGAGCTGCTGCGACGTTGTACATCTTGCTGCAAGATGGTAGGTACGCGATACCGGGGTATTCCAATGAATAAACAGCATAAATTTGGAAGCCAGGCCCTCCAAGGCAAGGGATGAGTGACACAGAGGATCCATCATAATATTTAGTACTGTTTCTTGAAGGGCATTTGAAGAAGGTGAGGTCATCTACGTAATCATTCAAGAACTGGAAGGGAGAGGAAGCTAAATTGAGATTAGGTAACTGCCTTGGGAAGCAATTATCAGGGTCCTGAACAAGGATTTCCTTAGATCTGTAATTTATTTCCTTCACCAAGAGGTTTACTGAGTCTGGCAGCTCTAGAATCGTCTGATTCCTCTCTGTGCAGGAGAGCGCAAACAAAGAGCAGCCACAGTGGTCTGGGTACTGGTGGCCTTTAAGCCGGAATGGGAAAAGGATGGGGGGGCCCTGGAGGCTGCAACTCTGTGACACCATGCACTCATCTTGGCTCACTCCAGTCTCTGCAAAACTACTAATTATTACAGTCAAGCAGCAACACAGATAGAGGAATACCATTTTCAAGGAAATGCTCATCTGATAGTCTCCTCTGCAGTACTGCAAGCTACTGATGAGCCCCTCAATGGACATTAGATTTGGATTTTTTGCAAAGGAGTGAGGAACGAGCTCTACTCTTTCTTTTGCATCTTCTTAATAAATGGAGCGTTTTATTTATTTATTTTAATCTCTGACATAAAATTATTCAATACTTAGGTACTAGGAGTCAAAGTTTGTGATCTTGCGGATTGGAAAGATTGTACGACTACGGAAAGTAATAAGGAAAGAAGAAAAAATAATAAGATTTTTTTTTCTAAAAAAATCAAATATAATTAAAACTTATTAAAAGTTTATATATTTTAAAATTATTTAATTTTATGTAAAATAAATAAATAAGTTAAATAAGTTTAAAGTAGTTTACTGAAATAATTTATTGATTTAAATTTATTTTTTATTTTTCCTTCTTATTTTATTTCTTGTTATATTTATTTTTTTAGCAAACAAACTCTAAATATAGTGAAACTTATAATGTTAGACTCGTTAAAAAGATAAGTAACTTTATATATACCAAAAGAATTAAAAATATTATGGTGTTTTCAGTAAAAATATTACAATAATGTCTAGGAAGGTGTCAATTAAAAATATTAGGTGGGGTTTTTGGGGCAATGTCCACCGGCAAGACTTTAAGAAATATTAAAAAAAATAGCTTGAGTGATTCTTTAATTCAGGATTTTTTTTTCATTGAAAAATGGTTGCTATTGTTTTCATAAGACTTAAGAGTAGGAAGGTGTGAACATAGAAATGTCAAAACAAAACATTGTGGGGTAGTTGATGCATCCAACAAGGATAGAGATAAGGGTAGAAAGGCTTGCCTAATTCTTAGGTGGTTGTCATTACTAATTTTCCATGGAAAAAGATGCACCAAAATTTTTTCCACAAAATATGCCAAAGAGGAATAACGTCTATGGTGTATCAATGAGAAGGACCAAACAATGAAAAGTGAGTTTTCGCAAAAGAATTATTAGGAATTAAGGATCTTCCAAGAAGGTGTATGTTTGACCAATTCCTTTCATGGTTTTTTTTTTGCCATAGAAAAATAGGCACTAAAAAATGGATGTTACTAAAAAAAAGGTTTGGATGTCCATATTGGTTTAAAACATTTGTCTTAAATGATGGGATAACGTTGTTGTCTTTGATGACCGAAAAAACAACTTACAAGACATAACTCAAGATATTTGGCTTGAGTTTTGGCAATTGTGTATTTTTTATTGAAAAAATAAATTTCAAATCAATCAAACACTTGGTATATGCAATCAACTAATTTTTTAAATACTTAAAACTCGACAAAATTGATTCAATTATTACTAAGTCATGAAACTAGAAATTGATCTAATTAATATTAAAAATTCACATTTATTATGAATGAGTTAGCTAGTTTCTTCTTTACACATAACTTTACGAAGTAAATAAACTCCAAATCTAACAAAGCTTAATGTTTTAGATTTGTTAATGACTTTAATAATTAAAAAAAAATTGGAATTCAAAAATAAATTCCACTACTACTAGAAATAATATATCAAAGTTGGTACATAATGAGATATGACTTTACTACTGCTCTTATGTATACAACTATGCTTTAAGTAAATATATTCTAAATCAAGTGAGCTTAATGTTTTAAATTATTTAATATATATTCTAGTTCTTAAGATTAATTTGGATTTTAAAATTGAGACACAATTAATTGTAAAGTGAATTAAAACTAGTCTAAAATACTCTATACTAAATATTACATATAATGAAAAACATTACTTAGTTACACATTAAATACAATATTATTAATTATTATTATTATTTCTAATTATTATCATTTATTTTTAACAATAAAATTCAATTATACTTTTACGAAGATATTGAAATAGGTTAGCATATATGCTTATGCTGAAAGAAAGAAAGCATAGAGATTCACTCGTAAGAAAGGAGACTACTTGATTAGCTCCAAAGAGTATCCATATCTCTAAACCGCTATCTATAGTTTTATAACATATAGTAAAATAGTATTATTTTTATTAAAAAATTAATTTATGATTTTTTTTAATATTAGTGTTCATAATTTAAAATATAAAAAAAAATTCTTGTTTTCCATGAAAAAGTGGGTGATTATTTTTAGAGGAATTTATTGTAATGGCAGAGCCAAGGTGTCAACATAGAAGCATTGAACTTTGGTAGGTTGATGGATCCAAAAATGATAGAAATAATGGTAGCCATTTAAGCTTAACTTATTTTCCATGAAAAACAGGTATTGAGAAATGTTTTAACACACAATTCTCTAATGTGTTCTTGAATAAAAGTTTATTTAGGAACTTGAAATATTCTCAACCTATTTTCTATGTTTTTGAATATTTTTTAAAAATAACTTAATTTTTTTATGATACTTTATTTTTAATCACCCTCCACATGTGAACAATTATTTTTTTTAAATAGTCCTCCAAAAATAAATGAAAATGATTAAAAACAATTAATATATGTTTTCATGAAACATATTTGCCTTATTTGGTAACTATTTTCGAAAATGATTTTAGAGAAAAGTTTTTGAAAACTATTTTCTAATGTTTTGTAGAATAAAAGTCTGTTTGGGAATCTGAAATGTTTTTAACTTGTTTTTAATATTTTTTATATCTAATCCTTTATTTTTAATCATTCTACGTGTTTATATAATTATTTTCTAAAACAACCCTTAGAAAACAAATGAAAACAACAGAAAATAACTAAAAGTTATTATCCAAAAATACCCTATTTTCTGTTTTTAAGAATAAAAAACATAAAATAGTTTTTAATTGTCAAACATGTTTTTTTTTTTCTAAAGAACAAAAAATTGTTCTTGAAAACAATTATCAAATAGGTCCCTTGTTTTGGTAACAAGTTTTCAAAGAATTATTTCATTTCCAAAAGTTACCAAAAATGGTTTGGATTGTTGAAAATAAGGCCTTGTTGAGTAACCATTTTTGGAAGCAATTCTAAAAAATAAATTTTGAGAACAATTAGAAAACAATCTTTGTAAATTATTCTTTAATGTTTTGTAGAACAAATGTCAATTTGGAACTTATTTATAAATATGTTTTAAAAATAACTTTTATATATAGTGCTTTATTTTTAATCATTCTTCATATTTGTATAATTACTTTTTAAAATATCCCTAAAAAAACAAGTGAAAACAATTAAAAAATATTCTTTGAAAATTCCTTGTTTTCTATTTTTAAGGGTAAAAAATTGTTTTTTGTTTTTAAAGATAAAAAATTGTTTTATGTTTTTTGATTTCAAAAGTATTATTTTATATTTTTTTTATAGAGAAAAAAAATCCCTTGTGAAAATAGTTACTAAAAAAGCCCTAATTTTCTTTTTTTCTTTTTTTCAAAGAATAAAAAACTATTTTTACAAACCAAATTTGAAATAGGCTAAATTTTCTAGAAAATTTATAGGAAGCAATAATGTTTAGGAAGTTGTCAAATTAAAAACTTTAGGCATTTTGGGGCAATTTCCACTAACAAGCCTTTAAGATATATTAAAAAAAATAGCTTGAATGATTCTTTAATTGATGATTTAAAATAAAGGCAAAAATGGTTTTTATCAATGTTTTCAAAACATCATCTTTCATTGAATAAAAAAAGTTTTCAGTTCATGCTCGTATCCTCATAAATATATAATTTTATATTTTATTAAAATTAAAAACAATTAAAAAATCTAATATATGTCTAATAAAATTTAAAATCAATAATATTTATTTTTCATGTTTGATATTCTCAAATTATAAATATAAATATAAAGATATATATTGAAAATGAATAAAAAGTTATAAAATTATATTATTTAATTTCATTTAGATATTAAATGTCAGATTATTTTATAATTTTAAACAATATTAGGTTATTTTACTTTATAATTACCAACAAAACTAGCATATGGTCTAGTGGTTGCACCGTCACTTTTCTAAACCTTTGGTCAATTGGTCAATGGTTTAAGCTTCCACACTGTGACATTTGTGACTTTTTGGCATAAAATGCCATACCACATCGGAAACTTGTGCTAAGTTAGAGTTCAAGTAGGTCAATGGGCCTGGGAGACTTTGTTAAAGCCCATTCAACATTTTGCCCAAATTAGAAAAGGTATGCGTTGAAGCCCAAAAGAGAATGGGCCGAATGAACCGGAACCCGCCAAAGGATTCAATCTGGCTCTACCCTGATTCAAAGGGCTCTCTGCTCTCGACTCAACATGTGAACCGAACTGGACCAAGCTCCAGTCAGCGGTTTAACCGGTCGGTTCTTAAGAGTATGAAGGTATCAACATAGACACCATGTAGAAAAGCTTGACTAATTCATTTGGCGGATTTTATTTTTCGTGGAAAAACAGGCACCAAAAAATTTTCCACAAAATTCATGGGCTAGGGATTATATCAAGAAAAATGATAATTAGAAAAACTAAACAATCGTAGAAAAGTTTGACTAATTCCTTAGGTGGTTCTCTATTTTTTCATAGGCACCAAAAAAATTTTCACAAAATTTGTGGACTAGGGATACCGTCAAGAAAAATGCCAATTAGAAAAACTAAACTATTGTAGAAAAGTTTGACCAATTCCTTGGACAGTTTCCTATATTTCATGGAAAAATAGACACCAAAATTTTGTCCACAAAATTTGTGGGCTAGGGATAATGTCAAGAAAATTCTAATTAGAAAATAGTGGTAGAGAAATTTGACTAATTCTTTTGGTGATTTCCCTTTTTCATGAAAAAACAAACACTAAAAGATTTTCCACAACATTTGTGGGCCAGGGATAAAGTAAAACAAAAAAATATCAATTAGAAAAACCAAATAGTGATAACGTCAAGAAAAATGCCAATTGGAAAAACTAAATAATGATAGAAAAGCTTGACTAATTTCTTCAACTATTTGTTATTTTTTATGGAAAAATTGGCACCAAAACATTTTCCACAAAATTTGTAGGCTAGAGATAATGTTCAACAAAATATCAATTAGAAAAACTAAACAAGCTTGACTAAACACTATGGAAATCCATGCCCAATGATTTTTTGTTTTTAATGAGAAGAGGGTGTTACTATTTTCAAAACAATTATTAGGAAGGAGTTTAAATATCGCGGGGTGGTTGATGTATCTAATAAGAATTAAAGAGTAGAAGTGCTTGGTCAATTCCTTTAGTAGTTTCTTTTTGCCATAGAGAAACGGCCACTGAAAAATGGGTGATATTGTTTCCTAAAGAATTAATAAAAATGGCATAAAAGCATCAAATATGTGAGGATTGTTTTTAAGTATTGTTAAAATGGAAACATCACATGAGACACTTGTGCTAAATTAATCTGGGTATAAAATGTAAAATTTGACAATATACCTAGAATGTGTTTTTAAATTATTTAATTTTACAAAAATAAGAGAAAATAAATAAAATAAATTTGAAATAATATATAAAAATCATTTATTAATATTAAATCTAATTTTTAATTTTTTCTTTCTTTTTACTTTTTCTTTACATTTCTTCCCAAATTTTCAAGTAAGTAGTTTCCCACGGTTATAAAAAGAATTAACGGGATGGACTCTTTGGAGGTGTCAACTTTCAATATTCAATGTAGTGGGGTGGTTGATGTTGTCAACAAGGAGTGAAATAATGTTGGTAGTTGATGAGTAATGTCTTATTTAAATTTTCTTTCTCATTTTCTTTTAATAAATTAAGCATAACATAATTTTCTTTCACATTCTCTCTACCAACCACTAGAAAAAATATTTAGATATAATCTTTCTTAATTACATATACTTTTTAGAATTTTCTTTTAATTTCTTTAAAAAAATTATTAGATAAATAAATTCCAAAATAAATAAACACTTGATATACACGATTTATTAATTTCTAAAATAATTTGAAATTCAAAATGTATTCAATTAGTACTAAAGTTCGTTATGAATATGTTTGCTAATTTTTTTCTTTACGCATCACTAATTTTGTGATTTCATTAGGCAACAAATTTCAAATCCAACAAACAATTTTCAAATCCAACAAAATTTATGACATTGGATTCATTAAAAAGTTTAGTAATTTTTAAAATAATTTGAAATTCAAATTATGATGCAATTAATATAAGAAATTATAAACAAAATTAGTCTATAATAACACTTTTATTTCTCCTCTACATATAACTATATTTTTATGAATTTTCTTACTATAAAAATAGACTTCAAATAAAGAAAGATTTAATTTATTGGATTTGTTGATGAGTTTAATAATTTTTAAACTACTAAAAATTAATAAACCAAAACTAATATATAATATGTTGGACTTTACTTTTGTTCTTATGTGCACAACTATGCTTTCTAAATTTTCTTATTAAGTAAATAAATTCTAAACAAGTGAAACTTGTTATTTTAAATTCTTTAATGAATCTTTAATTATTAGGAATTATTTGGATTTTAAAAATTGGCTCAATTAATTGTAAAGTAAAAAAGGTGTCAATGTAGAAACATTCGGTAGTTGATGTCTATAACAAGGATATACATATTCCTTCTATGGTTTCTTATTTTCATTGAAAAACAGGTACCAAAAAATTTTACACAATTTATGGGCCGGGGATAATGTCCAAATATACCAATTAAAAAAACTAAACACTAGGGATCTATGAATAATAATCTTTGTTTTTCATGAGAAGTTGGGTGCAACTATATTTTAAAGCATTATTGGGAAGGATAGTCTAGAAAGGTATCCACATTGAAATTTCAAACATTATGGGGTCGTTGATGTATCTAGTAAGGATTGAATGGTAGAATGTTTGACCAATTCCTTTGATGGTTTATTTTTGTCATGAATGTTATTATTTTCAAAAGAATTAATTGGGATGACATAAAATCATATACATTGATGGTGATAGTCAATGTAAAAATGAGAAAAAAGTTTGGACGTCTAAATTGGTTTAGCATTTGTCTTACATGATGGAGAAACACAATGACCAAAAAAACTAGCTTGGAAGACATGAGTCAAGATAGTTGAGTTGGGTCAGGGTAATTGTGTATTTAATTATCACTACAATATGCAACTTCAAAAACAAAGTAATAGCTCTCTCTCTCTCTCTCTCTCTCTCTCTCTCTAAGTTTATGATGTTGAGGGAAGAAAATCTTGTGGGAGTAGGGCTTCTAACAATCCTCCATGTGTGCTTCCTTTCTGTTTGCGTTGCTGATAAAAATCAGACCTTCAAATCTTCTTGCGGAGATATGAACATCAGTGACCCTTTCTATTTGGAAGATGATTATGCGCCTAACCTCGGTCATCATCACCTCTTGAAATTGATCTGTGAAAATAATCGTACTATGGTAAACCTGAATTTCAGCGGAAAATACCATGTTGCAGACATCAACTACAGTAGCCATACCATTCGGGTAGTGGATCCGGGCCTAAAGAAAAAGGGCATGGGAAACTGTTTCTCCTATCCTCTCTATTACTTGAGTGATTATCCAGTTGGATATTACTTTCCTAGACATTCTCATCCTGTAGTTTTCATTACATGCCCATGGCCGATCACTGGTGACAAGATTCATAATAAGTCTATTCCTATCATTCCATGCAACACGAATCGCAGCTCCCCTTTCTCGAAACCATACGCGTATGCAATAGTTGGAGATTTGGAGTTCGGAGATATTCCCGATTCATGCATCTTGGATGGGAATATCGTCACTCAGTCAAAGGCCGTTGCGGAGGGAAGACATTTATCAATGTCAGATTTGCAAGAAGAGCTACTCATGGGGTTTGAACTTTCATTTATGTATTTCATCTGCGACAGAGAATGCGAAGTGAAAGGGCTATCCTGTGATACGAATTTCATCAGCAATACTTTCAAATGCTACAACTACAGCAATACTTTCAAATCGTACAACTCACCAATACTTTCAAATGCTACAACTGTGTGTTGGTATTACGTCTGCTTCAAGCCAACATGTGAGTAAGATTAGTATTGAAGCCTCGTAAAGGAGGCTTGGAGTTATGAATTAAATGTGATTCATGCATGATGAAAACTTTGAAGTCAATTTTGAACTGCCCCATGAATAAATAATGTGTATATATGAATATATAATCATGCAGGGATCTGGACATTGATTTTAAATCTGTTTGACTTAATTGGTAAGGCCTCCGAGTTTATTATCTTTTTGTCCTTATTTCTCGATAATTTTCTTTTTGGTTTCAGTGATAATAATGGTGATATTTTCACTTACATCTTTCTTATTTTGAATTCAATATCCTCTCTTATTCACAGACTACATAGTGAATCTCTCAAATTTTACAATTGGAGGTGAGGCTTAGTAGTTTCGATTAGATAATTTGACTTAGAGCTCTCTCTTCATATTAACTCAATTACTTGAAATTCCTACTTTTGTTTCTTCTTCCAATTATAAAGATTTGTTTTGCATTCGATTATGCTTGCAAAAGCTCAGATTACTTGCTTGATTCAATCATGTAGAACTTAAAAAAGATCTTCGGGACGACTACTACTTTGACAATGACATTGAGGCCATTGGTAAGTTTGAGGGAGTTCCGTTACATTTTACCAACTTTATTTTGCATAGTCATCATCTGATATAATAAGGATGATTTGACGATTATAATTATAACTTAATTTAATTCATGTTCTTCTCTGAATTTAATTTCTGTTATTCTTAATTTTCTTATCAGGATTCTGGATATTACAAAAGATTGGTGAGACTTCCCGTTCCCAACTATTAATTCTTTGTGCAATAATTAATATGTATAATGTAGTTTTTTTATATGAACACCTTAGAATTTTTTATCCAAGCAAGACCTCATTTATAAAATCAAAAGCCAGAGGAATTAAAAATAATAATAATAATAATAATAATACTTATTATTATTATTATTATTAGTAGCAGCTTAGGGGATTTGGAATGCATATACTCTTATCTAAATTCAGTTTCAAGTCCACTTGTATACAAAAAGTCAAAACAGTGGGATTGGAACTGAGGCCTCCAAATCCAAAGCCCCAATTTTTTCTTTACTACTGATCAGCATATTACTTCCATAGAGAGCCCCTAAGCAGCACAGTTCAAGACTCAATCCAGTCTCAAAAGGTTTCACAATACCTTTATTTTTAGATTAATCAACAAGGCAACCGCCTAATGGTTTACTTGGTGGATTTAATATTAATTGAATTCATATGATCATAAATATTTTCTAATATATTTCATATTTTTTGTGTTGCTTTATGTATGTTCAGTCATAATATACGTTGGAGTACGAATTGTACTTGGGATGTTCATGTTTGCCTACTTAATCTACAAGTTTCGACGGAGACACTTATCATTAGATGATAATATTGAAGAATTCCTGCAAAATCACAAAAGTCTTCAACTCATAAAGTACTCTTATTATGATATAAAGAAGATGACCAATAGTTTCAAGGATAAATTAGGACAAGGAGGCTTTGGCTCTGTTTATAAAGGAAAGCTCAAGAGTGGTCGAGTTGTTGCAGTAAAAGTACTGCTTATGTCTAAAGCTGATGGGCAAGATTTTATCAATGAGGTGGCTACAATTGGAAGGATCCATCATATTAATGTGGTGAAACTTGTTGGATTTTGCATAGAAGGTTCAAAATGGGCTCTTATATATGACTTCATGCCTAATGGATCTCTTGATAAGTTTATTTTTCCGAAACATGAAAACAATACCCCCTTAAGTTGGGAGAGGTTGTATAAGATTGCACTTGGAGTAGGGCGTGGGATTGAATACTTACATCAAGGTTGTGATATGAAAATTCTGCATTTTGATATCAAACCACACAATATTCTTCTCGATGAAGACTTTACTCCAAAAGTTTCAGATTTTGGCCTTGCAAAGTTGTATTCAACAGATGAAAGTATTGTTTCTCTCACAAAAGCAAGAGGAACAATGGGATACATTGCTCCAGAATTGTTCTACAAAAACATTGGATGCATATCAAACAAGGCCGATGTTTATAGTTTTGGAATGTTGTTGATGGAAATGGTGGGTAAAAGGAAGAATTTGAATGCATTAGCAGATCACTCAAGTCAAATATACTTCCCATCATGGATCTATGATAAATTTTACCAAGGGGAGGACATTGAAATGGAAGATGCCACAGATAGTGAAAAAATATCTGTAAAAAAAATGGTGATAGTTGCATTGTGGTGTATACAGATGAAGCCCACAAATCGTCCTTCCATGAGCAAAGCATTGAAGATGCTAGAAGGTGAGATTGAACTCTTGCAAATGCCTCCTAAGCCTGCTCTATATTATGATGTATTGAATGTAGAGGATCAGGTGAGCAATCAAGTAGGAGTACCAGTTTCATCACTTAATGCTATGGATACAATCACCTTAACCGGAAGGTAGTGCCACATTGTATCTACTTGCATACTTTGTCCCTTGATAATGTTTTCTTGGCTTAGATGTAAGGATCGTTGCTTTTCATGTATCAAATGTATTTGTCCTAAAGCACTGGCTTGGTTCCTAGAAGGTCTCCATACATGAGTAGTCTTCTCCAAGGCCTTTGAAATACTTAAATAAAGTTTTGTTTCCTTTTAAGCAAGTTTCATTCATTTTTTAATATTCTGAAGTAAAAATATTTATGGTTGCAGAGTAGTGATTAAAGACTAGTGACAAACCATATTACAATCATCTTGATTCATGGAGTTGAAATTTTATTTCAATATATAGAATTTAACATTTTTTTCAGCAAGTGCTGTATTAGAGCTAAAAATTCGTAGGTAGCAGCTTCGCAAACTGTACTACCAAGTGTAGCAGCTTCGACTACCACTAGGTAGCATGCTTCCTACAAACAAAGGAAAGTTCCATATGGGGGTTGGTTTGGCATATCCCTATTTAATGGTAAGTTAGCACTCTGGTGGCAACAAAATGGAGAGAAAAGGAAAAGGAGACAGAGTGTCCTTGGCAAAACTTAGGTGGGCTTAAGTGAAGGGTCTATCAATCCCTCATGGGGCTTAGCTTAGGTGGGCTTAATCAAACACAAAAAAAATTGAACTATCCAAAAGTGCTGGTCTAATCTAAAAGTGTAGGCCCAAGCGTACACAAAAATAAACTGCCCAGCCCAACTGTACAAACACAAAAATAGACTACCCAAAATTGTAGGTCTAATCCAAAAATATTAGCCTAACTACGCAAACACAAAGTACGATTCAACCCAAGGAGCTACCTTATTCATTAAAAGAATTTTGGTAATATGGTTGTTGAATTCAGGGGTCTCCAACGGGCGGGCCGGGCCGTAAATAGGAGGCCCGCGGCCCAGCTCGGGCCGGGCCAGGGAAAAATCTTCGGCCCGCGGCCCGGCCTATGAGCCCGCGGGCTGGGCGGGCCGGGCTGGCGGGCCAAGCCTTGGGCTTTTTTAAATAAGCCAAAAGGCTTTAGAAACGAATGGAGAGGGGGGGATTCGAACCCCTCCCCTCATGGTTCAAAGTAAAGGCTCTAACCAACTGAGCCACATTACTTTTGTGTTAAATGTTAGAGTTAGTTATATATATATAACATAAAGTATATTATTTTTTTAAAAAAAATTAAAGGCTCCAACGGTCATGTGACCGTTGGAGCTCCAACAGTCCAACCCATGCTCCTAGCTGCCATGTGACCGTTGGGCAACGGTCACATGGCCAATTTTTTTTTTTTTTTTTAATTTTAAAAAAACCTTCCTATAAATACATCTTCTCCCTTTTCATTTTTTCATCAAATTCTCTCTATTTCTCTCTCTATTTCTCTCACATTCTACAATATTTCAATTTTTTTTATTTTTCCCTCAAATTATACAATATTGTTGGTGGTGCAAAACAAGCATTGGTGGCTCCAAGAGTTCAAATTTGCTAGGAATTTCTGCATCGGTTCTCTAATTGAGTAACATACTTCACCCCTACTACTTTATTTTTTTGTTACATTTTTTTTTATATTTATTACTTTATTATTTTTGGCATAATATTTTATCAATAATTATAATATGACAACAAGTGCTTCTTCATCTAGTCCATGTGATGAAATATCATCAAACAAAAAATTTACTTCAAATATATGGAATTTTTTTGATAGAGTAGAAATAATTTTAGAAAATAATAAAAAAGAAATAAAAGCAAAATGTAAAATTTGTAATAAATTTCTTACTGGTGGCTCAAATGCAGGCACAAGTCATTTAAAAAGACATCACGAAAATTGTAAAACTAAAAATAATGTAGATATTAGAAATTATATGCAATTAGGTAAAAATGAAAGTGGAAATTTAAAAACATTTTCTTATGATGAATCTAACTGTCGTGAAGAAATGATTGATTATATAATAAGAGCAGAACAACCTTTCAACATGATGGAAACTCATGATTTTGTAGGAACAATTCAACGAGGTATTAATCCTCAATTTAAAGGTTGGTCTGGAAATACAGTTAAAAGAGATATTATGAAAAAAATTTATACACAAAAAGAAATTTTAAAATTTTTTTTTGCAAATTTTGAAGGAAATATTTGTTTAACATCTGATATTTGGACATCTTTAACTCACACTGGTTTTTTATGTATAACTGCTCATTACATTGATAATGAATGGAAATTAAATAAAAGAATAATTTCATTTAAATTAATAAATGCTCCACATAGTGGTAAAAATATAGCAGCTTTAATAAATGAAGAAATTATAAATTTAGGCCTTCGTGATAAAATATTGACAGTAACATTAGATAATGCTGCTAATAATGATGCAGCAATAAATAGACTAAAACTATATTGGCAAGTAAAAGATGATCATGCTAAAATATTTCATGTGCGTTGTTGTGCACATATTTTAAATTTAATTGTAAAGGATGGATTAAAAAATGTTGATGATACATTGGAAAAAATTAGAGGCATTGCATATAGTATTAATAGTTCTCAAGCAAAACATGAATTATTTTTTGATTGTTGCAAAATGTTAAATATGAAAAGAAAAAATATAAATTTGGATATGGCCATTAGATGGAATTCCACATATAAACTTTTACAAAATATTACAAAATATAGAAAAGTAGTCGAATTATATGAAATACAATTACTTAACAATGATTGTGATGCAGATATTGATGCATTAAGTGATTATGATTGGCATGTTGCGGATCTTTTAAGAGATCTTTTTGAAAATTTTGATACTTCAACAAACATTTTTTGTGGTGTATATTATCCAACTTCAAATCGAGTTATTATGCAAATAACTAATATTTTTATTGTACTTCAAAAATATTTAAGTTTTGAAATATTTAATGATACAATATTTGCAATGATAGAAAAATTTAGAAAATATTGGGGAGAAATACCTTTAATTTTTTATATTGCTTTAATTGTGGACCCTAGATTGAAATTTGAAGCTTTGGATGAATGGTTAACAATTATTTATTTTAATGACCAAATAAAAATTGAAGAAATTAAAAATGAAATAAATTCATTATTATATAATTTATATAACTATTATAAAGAAAAATATGGTAATGATATTAATACTAATAAATTACCACCTACATCTACAAACTCCTCATCTTTTTATAAAGGAGCTCTAGAAATGTTGAAAAGTCGAAAAAAGACAACAAATAGTTCTCCAAATAATACATCTGATTTAGATAAATATCTTAATACTGATATAATTCCATTTGAAGATCAAGAAGATTTTGATATTTTAATATGGTGGAAATCACATCAACACAAATATCCTGTGCTTTCTATAATTGCTCGTGATGTACTAACAGTTCCTGTGAGTACAGTTGCATCAGAAGCTGCTTTTAGTGCAGGTGGAAGAGTTATTAGTAAAAAACGATGCAACTTAGCGCCAGACGTTATTGAAGCAGGGATATGTGTAAAAGATTGGGAAATTGCAGAAAAAAGGATGTACGATTCCATTCGAGAAACAGAGATGCTTGTCGATATGGAATCTTTAAAACTATCAAGATCTTCATGGATGCATGATAGTTCGCCATCACCGCCAGAAAATAATGACTAAATGTATATTATATTTTTATTTTTATTTTTTGTGGTTGAAAAATACAAATGATTGACAAATAAATAGGTGCCAACCTAGTTGGGATGTATTTATTTTGTAGTGATGTAAAATTTTCCCACATTTTTAAATGTAATTATACATTCAATGAATAAAATTTTGAAATGAATATTTTTTTTAATACTTTTTATTTTTGTAGTTTTTTTTTTTAAATGGGCGGGCCTACGGGCCGGGCCTAATTTTAGGCCCGCGGCCTGGCCTGCCCATAAACGGGCTCGGGCCGGGCTCGGGCCCGGCGGGCTTGGGCCGGGCCGGGCCTAAAGCGGGCCGCGGGCTTTTTGGAGACCCCTAGTTGAATTTACGAATTACATTTTTTCAAAAATTAAAATTTTTTATTTTGTATATATTAAAAAAGTTGAAAAATAATAAAAATAATTTTTATTTAATATTATATATAATTGAAACAGGATGAGATGAAATAAAGTCATATCCAAACCCATCTTGTACATAACCGGGTTTAAAAAATTTCTCAAACATGTCCTACACTCATTTACATTTACCGAAAATTCATCCTATTAGGGGCTAAATAAAATGGGTACTCAAAAAAATTCACTGCATTACCATTTCTTATAATATCAATCAATTATGGTACAAACCCTTGGTTACATTATTGTTTTCCCTTCATTACATAAGAAGCGCTATTTCCTAAACAACAAGAAAACTAATGAAATTTATTTATTTTCAAATATTTTGCTTTTTTTTTTTTTGTCAACTCTTTGTTTAATCATCCAAATTTCTATAAAATTATAAATGGGTCAATGATTATATGTGAATAACTAAGTTTATTTATCTCCAAAAAATTTTATTTATTTAAAAAAATTTTAATGTTTACTCATTTTCAGTTGTTTTTTTTTTGTTTTTGTGGTTCACATCCTCCCAAAATAAACCTCTACAAATAAATTAATTGCAACATTCATACTACTTTTTATATTTCATGTATATAGAATAATGGTAAAAAAATATAAATTAAAAAAAAACCCAGAAAAAACAATAAAAATAGAACAACATGAAAAAGAAATAAAAAATTAATTAATTTACATTTAAAAAAAAAAAACTATTAGAAAAAGATAGAAGAGGGGGAACCAAAAAAACTAAAAAGGTGTCTTTAATACACAACTTCTTGATAAAATACTAAAATTATGTCTTCATCACAACTTCATAATACTTTATTAATAATGTAATGAAATCATGTCTTCGAGGCTTTGGGACGGGTTGGGTCCCAAGTAATTATCATTCCCACTCTAATAAAAACATTTAAACAAGGTGAGGCGGGTTCCACGCCGTGTAATTTCTTTTAATTTTCAATTTTTTTAAACAATTAATTTTAACTTCTTCTTTTTTTTAATTAAAAATATATATTATAAATAAATAAAATATTATAATTTTTTTATAGCTTGTGTTATTGAAAAATAATTTGTGTTAAAAATTGGAACATAAAAAATTAAATTAAATTATTTTTTAAAATTAGCTATATATAATCAGGGAATAGAGGGATAAGGTAATGCCTCGAATCTCAAACCTACTCTTAACCTATTTATTTTAATTTTAAATTCATTTCATTAAGGGTAAGGTAGAGCGGATACCTTAAATAATTTGTTTCATTATCATCCATTTTCAATACATTACTTCATAATGATATATTAAAATTGTGTCTTGAAAACATGATTTTAAGACAAAGAGCTATATGACCTTTTTTTTCTTTTTTTTTTAAACTTATGTGATACAAAATGTCATAATTTTATCAATAATTAAACTATCAATTTTTTACAAATGATTCTTTTAATTTATCAAAAATCAAGGCAAACAGCCACTTTTGAAAAGGAACTTTTTTTCAAGGGGCTTTGAAAAAAAAATAAAAGCATTTTAAAAATATTTATTAAAATATAATACTTTTGAAACTATTCGCAAATCCATTGCATTATTAAGGAATTGAATTGAAAATTATCTTTTGAATAGATAATTTCAATTAAATTTTAAAATTATTTAAAAACAAAATCATATTTTTTTTTTCAAAAGATTCTTTTTTTATTTGTGAAAAATTGATTTTTTAAAAAAAAATTAAAGTTGCTGCTTATTTTAATTTATTTTTAAAAGGAAAAACAAAATGAGAAAAAAAAACTCTACTCATTTTTTGGAAAAAGACATATTTACAAAAACTAAATCTAAAATTTGAGGGTTACTTACCTATTTGATTTCTAGTAAGCGAATTGAGGGAATTATGATAATTAATTAATTAATTATGGCTCGTATACCTACGATTTTTAGTAAGTGAATTGAGAGAATTATAATAATTAATTAATCATGAATACCAAGATTAAGAATACAAATCAATGTACAAAAAAATAATCATAAAAGTAAATTATAATAGTATACAAGGTAAATGACAAGATAATTAATCAAATTGATTTATTAATATAATTAAAAAAAAGAATATTTTAAATTAAAAACAATTTCAAATGAATGGCTTGAATTTATTTATTTATAAAAATGTTTCAATTCATTTCCAATAAATGGTTTAATTCAATTTTATTTGTGTTCAATTTTTAAAAAAAGTATAAAAAAAATTTATTACAAAATTTTCAATTTTGCAATAAAAAGATTTTACTTTTACCATAAAAAGAATAAAATTTTAAAACTTTATTTGCAAAAGTATTTTAATTTGATTTTATTTACAAAGGAATTAATTTCTTTACAAATTTTATTTACAAAAATATTTTCAACCCAACTTTATCAAGAAAAATGATTTCTACAACTTCAATTTGCAAAAGACTCTCATCCTAATCTCATAAAAAAAAAATATTTAAAATCTCTATTTATAAAAAATACTTTTAATCTCATTCTAATTCTAACTAAGGAAACATAATTTATTTAAAAATCACTTTTTGGGACAATTTTTATTTACAAAACAATTTTTTAGACAAATTTTATTAAACAAATAAATTTCCAAACAATAGTTGGTAAAAACAATTTTTTGAATTTTATTAAAAATAATTTTCTGGATTTTCCTAAAAACATTTTTTTGAAATTTCATAGAAAAAAAAAACTTTCTTTTATTAAAAATAATATTTTCTAAACTATTGTTTTTATTAAAATGTAATTGCTAACTATTCCTTTTATTAAAACAAAAATTTTAAGTTATCAACTATTCAATTCTGCATGCACCTATATACATAAAAATATTTACATGAACTAATAGAAATTAAGTTAAATAGAAATAAGAAAATAAAATATGTACCTAGACAAGCCTACAACAAGCTCAATGCCCCATTTACAACTTTCGTAAACCTCATTTTCTTCCATGAAATTTGGTTCTCCATATGTCACAAATCCGTGCAATCCATGCAAAACAAAAATGAGCTCAGATGTAAATATCCAGAAATATGCAGAGCCCAAAATAATTATTCAAGATCAAATTCAAATTTCAAATTGGTCCAATAAATTTTACCAATAAAAATAGATCCAAATTAATTAAGGGAGAATTATCTTTTAGGGGTAGATGGACCCTCAAATTAACAAAAGGTTCATATAACTCTTCAAATTGAGTTGAAGGATATGAAATAGTAACGGACAAATATATCCTTTAAGAACACATATAAAATATTTTATAAAATTAAGTTAAATAATTTTTTTTCAATAATTTTTTTTCAAAAATATTAAATTAAATAAAAGTAGTTTTCAAAAATATTAAATTAAATATTTTTTAAATATTAAATTAAATAAATTCATTTTAAAAAAATATTAAATTAAATAAATTTATTTTTTAAAAATATTAAATTAAATAAAAGTATTTTAAAAAATATTAAATTACATAAAAGTATTTTTTAAAAATATTAAATTAAATAAAAGTATTTTTCAAAAATATTAATTTTTTTTCTCAAAATCAACAAAGGACATTTTTGGAAATACTGAAGGATGATATCTTTTAACTTAATTTCCATACTTTCATTGGATCTTGGGCTCAATTTGAAGAGTTACATGGACTTTTTGTTAATTTGGGGGTCCATCTACCCCCAAAACATAATTCTCCCATTAATTAATGTACCCAACAAAAATATCTCTCATATCAATATCCTTATCCAATAACCGCGCAATTTAGTCAAGCCTGAAATATCATAAAACAAAATAAATTTAATTAAACCTAAATTTAATACCACATGATTCAAACCTAATTTAATATGTGAATCCGAATCCGAATCCAAATCCAAATCCAAAATCCAATTATTACTAAATCCAAATAAAACATACATTAACAAACAAAACCCGAATCAAAATACAAGGTTTAAAATATATCCAAACAATTTAAACTTAACCCAAACCTTAGAAATAATATCCCCGGTAAATGCAAACCCAAAAATAATATAAATTAGCTCAAACAAACAATCTTAATAATCAATAATAAATTACTGTAAAAATTAAATAAAAATAATAATAATAATAAAATAAAATAAAATAAAAAAATAAACTTACATAAATTTGAAGAAAATGGGGAAATGTGAGATGGGTGGAAGGGGGATTGCCAGCCGGCAGTTACGTCGCCGGGCGGCAGTGGCGTCGACGATGCTACAGACGGCGGTGAGATTGGATGGGTTTTTGGGTGAGCGAAGAAATGGGTGTGGGGAAGAGGAAAAGAAGAAACAAAAAAAAAAAAAAAAAGAGGGAAAATGAAGAGGGGAAAGGGGTGTGGTCCTGTGGCAGTCTGAGCTGGGGATAGGGAGAGAGGGTAGGGGAGGAAAATGGAAAGGAAGACAAAAAAAAGTAAAAAAAAAAAATTGAGGTGGAGAAAAAGAAAATGAAAAGGAAGGATAGAGGGGTGGGGGTTGGGGAGAATGGGGTGGAGAGAAAGTTGTAATGGGAAGAGAGAGGAGAAAAGAAAAGAATAAAAATAGAAACAACTTAAAAAGGTGTAAGTGGATAAAAAAATTCAGATATAAACGATATTTAAATTTAAGAATAAAATTAAACTCAAAACTAAGTGTAAAGATAAATTTTAGAGTTTATAACAATTTTCAATTAATGTTATAAAAAGTGTGATAAATTCAAAAATTGTTTTTAAAATGTCATGCTTTAATAAATAGTTTTATGAAAAAATCATGTGAAATTTGTCCTCAAAGCCTCCTACCAGGGCTCATGCCAGCATGAAATGACACCCTTCAAACCCATATATAGGCGCTTCATAAAAATTAAAATAAAACAAAACAAAAATTGAAAAGCAAAAACAAAAACCCCGACGGTTTGAAATAAGAGACTCCTCATCCTTTTTTATTTTTTCAAATCATGTTATCAAGGATAAGGTAATAAAATTAACAAGCTATTTAAGTCATCCAATAATATGTTACAAGAAAGCCCTACAAGACTGTTTATAGCTTAAAAACTGTTAAAGAAAGTAAAAATAAATAAATAAATAAAAATATTTCCAAATCTTATTATTTGATTTATCCTAAGTCAAAAACTACTTCGGAACTTTGAAAACTCATTAATTTTAAATTATAAAAAAGTTACATATTTAAAAAAAAAAAAAACTTTCCCAATGTGATCCATAGTATGCATAGTCGGTATGTTAGACTTAATTATTTTCAAGCAATAAGTATTGTTTAGGAAAGGTTTAGGTTTTATTTCTGATTATTTTCGAAAATAATTATTGAGTATGTTTTTTTAAAAAACCATTTTATAATGTTTTATACGATAAAAGTCTATTTTAAATTTTAAAATATTTTTAATATTTTTAAATATGTTTTAAAGATAATTTGTATATTTGATGTTTTATTTTTAATTATTTTACATGTTTATATAATTATTTTTTAAAATAGTTTTTAAAAAATAACTAAAAATAATTAAAAGTTGTTACGTGAAAAATGTTATATTACCATTAACTTGAATATTTAATATTTTATTTTAATATTGTATCATTTATATCTTTTAATCCCAATTTTAATATTTGATTTCCACTTTCATACTTTTAAGTATAATTTTTATGTCAACCTAAAAAGTTTTCATCATACTGAGGTATTGGCGCTCTCCACTTGCGATACTTTGAAATACTACAATCGTCAAACCGCATGAGAACTGAAACAATCGAAGAAGACACCACCACGCTATGGGAAAGCAGAAACAGCAGGTGATCTCCCGTTTCTTCGCTCCCAAATCTAAAGCCCCTTCATCATCTTCATTTTCAATACCATCATCACCATCACCATCTCCATCTCCATCTCCATCTTCGCTCCCAAACCCACCAACCCCTCCACCAAAAATCTCCACCACTGTCACTTTCTCTCCTTCCAAACGCCTTCCTTCCTCCCACGTGTCCCCCTCCACCAAACCCCCCAAAGCCCCCAAAATCTCTCACCCCATTGACCCCTCTCTCCACCAAAAGTTCTTACAGAAGCTTCTTGAGCCTTCTTCCTCAACACCCACAAAGCTCCCACTTCCAACCACCAAGTACACTCCACTGGAGCAACAAGTCGTGGACCTAAAGCAAAAATACCCAGATGTTCTATTGATGGTAGAAGTTGGGTATAGGTATAGATTCTTTGGTGAGGATGCTGAGATTGCAGCTAGGGTGTTGGCCATTTATGCTCATGTTGATCACAATTTCTTGACTGCTAGCATACCAACTTTTCGATTAAATGTCCATGTGAGGAGGCTTGTCAGTGCAGGGTTTAAGGTAGGTGTTGTTAAGCAGACCGAAACTGCAGCCATTAAGGCGCATGGTTCGAATAAACTGGGACCCTTTTGCCGGGGTTTATCGGCATTGTACACGAAGGCGACGTTGGAGGCAGCAGAGGACGTGGGAGGTGGGGAAGAGGAATGTGGGTCTTATAATAATTACTTGGTTTGTGTAGTTGAGAAAGGGATTAGTGTAGAAAATAGTAAAGATTGTGGTGTTGGGGGTGGGTTTGATGTGAGAATTGGGATTGTTGCAGTTAAAGTATCAACGGGGGATGTTGTTCATGGGGAGTTCAATGATAATTTTATGAGGGCTGGGCTTGAGGCTGTGATTTTGAGCATGTCCCCTGCTGAATTGCTTCTTGGATACCCGCTCTCTAAACAAACAGAGAAGGTAGATTTTAGTTACTGTATCATTTGGTGTCTAGCAGAAGTGGGAGATGTTTACTTTTTGGGAGAATTGTGTTCTATATAATTCCATTGAACTCCATTATTGGTCATTTCTATTTATAGAAATCAAATTATTATTCCTTCAAGGCTCCCTTCTATATAGTACATTGAACTCCATGATTAATTATTTGTATAAATGGAAATCTACTTTGGTTCTACTTCAAAAGGGTGCAGGACCATCATTGTTTCATCTGGATGTTCTTAAAGGTTTGATCTTTTTTCTTAAAGGCAAATAAATAAAACTATTGGCTAACATTCTTAGTTATTCCTAATAATGAAAAACAAAAAAGGGAAGAGTTCATAATTTTGAAATCCAAACCAGACTTATTCAAATAAATTATGCTAGAACTGCAGTGCGGATTCAATTTAATTGTTATTAAACATAGGTGGTAATGGGGAATCCATTTGCTTTTATTGAAATAATTTCGAAAATGTAATTCTTTCATATACAATGTTCTCTTTAACTGTTTCATTCTTGGAATAGAACTTATCAACTGATATTTAGCGTGTGATATGGAATACTGGGCCACTGGCTTGTAAATTTAGTCTGGTTATTAACTTGAAAGATGCTGGTTATTTACAGATGGCTTATTCAACAGCTTTCTGTAGGCAAAATAGATGATTTCAATAAGATACAGATAAATATAAGGAAAATTTGAAACTTATATTTGAATCATATTACACAAAAGAGAAAGTTAGAAAGGATTTATATGTGTCATTTTCTAATTTCTACAGTCAGTACGCTACAATATCATTTGAAACTTAATTTCTACATCTAATTTCTAATTTGAAACTTAATTTCTACATAGAAAATTAAGCCATACCTGATTTTGGTCCGTCATTGTCTCCTTATAACATTTCAGCAGCAACCACCCATAGACCTTGCTCTACTTGAGGGACCATACAACTTCCTTAGCCGGTACATCTTCTGGTATAAGACAACCAATATGTCATTACTTGGATTTCAGAGGTGTACTTTAGAAATACCTTTGATCTACCCTTTGCTTTTTCTTATTATTTATTGTATTTGGTGCATTCCATCTTTGCTTTATTATCCGTTTGGAAACCCTCTTCAATAAGAATGGTGGTGATGTCCTTTATGCCATTTAGAAACAAAAATATTATTTAAAATCATTTCTTCATGCTCATGTCCTATAAAATGATTGCATCCAATTTTGATATTTGGCTACTTAAATTTCCATTGATATGACTATATGATGGTTTATTCCTAGTTGCTATTAGCCTATGCTGGACCTGCATCAAATGTTCGTGTGGAGCGTACCTCAAGAGATTGCTTCAGTGATGGTGGAGCACTTGCTGAAGTTATGTCTTTATATGAGAACTTAAGTGAAGATAGTAGAGCTGATCATCAAGTGGACAACACAGAAGTGATGGAACAGGAAAATCATTGCCTGGCAATTGAGGTATTAGTGTTTGTTGACTTTCTCGTCTCAGGAACGAAACAGTATGAATTGCTGCTTCTTTGGACATATATTTTCATTTTAGCCACCAACCACCTCTTATGTGAAATTTGTAAGTGCTCGTTATGGTTCTGGTATAGCCTTGGTTTCATGAATTGCTTAATCATCGGGTGGTCAATGTGGGGGCCTTCCCCGATGACCACTTTCTCTGGTCATTGTTGGTTTGTGATTTTTGTCGACGATTGCAACCGCATGACATGACTCTACCAAATGAAGACCAAAGTTGAAGTTTTCATGATTTCTCAAGCATTTCATGCCATGGTCCATACAAAATTCTCAGCCAAGATTCAAATCCTTCGTTTGGATAATGGCGAAGAATTTATCAATCATGAATTTCAAACTTATTTCCAACATCATGGCCTCATCCATGAGACATCATGCTCTTAGACACCATAACAAAATGGCGTCGTTAAGAGAAAAAATCGACATATCTTAAAAACAGCTCACGCTTTACTACTTGGAAAACTTATGTGCCTAGTCGCCATTGGGGGGATACGGTGACTACTGTTGTGTATTTACTAAACTATATGCCTTCCAAGGTCTTAGATTTCAAGACTCCCCTATAGGTTCTTTCTACTCATGTTTCTCTGCCTACTATGTTGATGCTTCCTCCTCGCATTTTTGGGTGTGTTTCTTTTGTCCATCTCCACAAAAATCAACGTACTAAATTGGACCCATGTGCAGTTAGGTGCTTGTTCTTGGGCTATGCGTTACATAAAAAAGGCTATCAGTGCCATGATCCCCTTGCCAACTGTACCTATATAACCATGGATGTTACATTCCTTGAATCCGAAATATTTTATTCATCATTAGTACCCAATTCTCCTCTTCAAGGAGAGACTCAGGTTGAAGAGTTGAATTGGATGATGGCTTCAAGAGGTGAGATGACTTCAAGACTTGAGATTGAAAATGGGGAAATTGAATCTCAAATGCATAATGCATATAACCGTGTAGAACTTAGAAATGAAGGAAATGAAGCACCAAAAAATGGAGAGGCTGAAAATGAAGAACTCGTAAATGATGAACCTAAAACTACGAAACCTCCTCACTTCCAAGTGCCCGAAGACTCTCATCCTAGGAATATTTCAGAGGTAAGCACTCTCACCACATCTTTACAAACTAATGTTTTGGAGACACCTGTAGGTTATGCTTTGCCTTTTAGACATAACTGTGGCAAACCACCAAATAGATACTCTCCCGACGAGGAAGAAAGAAGGTCCAAGTACCCAATTACAAATTATGTGTCCACTTAAAACCTCTCATGACATTTACTCAGATGTTGTCCTACTGCCATATTCCCAGGAGTGTTGAAGAGGCCTTACTCAATCCAAAATGGACAGAAGTTGTATAGGAAGAACTAGAAGCTTTAAAGAAGAACAATACTTGGAAGTTAGTCTCACTACTGGAAAGGGAAGAAAATAGTGGGGTGCAAATGGGTGTTCTCTATAAAATATAAAGCTAATGGATCCGTCGACCGATACAAGGCCAGACTTATGGAGAAAGGATTTACACAAACGTATGATATAGATCATTTGGAAACTTTCTCACTAGTGGCCAAACTAAATACTGTTAGAGTTCTATTGTCTCTTGTAGCAAATTTAGATTGGCCGCTACACCAGCTCAACATAAAGAACGCCTTTCTCCATGGCGACCTTGAAGAGGAAGTATACATGGACATTCCTTTTAGATATGCAACATCTTCCAAGACCAAGATTGTTTGCAAATTGGAACAAGTGTTGTATGGGTTGAAACAGTCACCTCGAGCGTGGTTTGGCAACTTTAGTTCTACTATACGAAAGTATGGTTATCATCAAAGCAATTCTGACCATACTTTCTTCCAAAAACACCGACAAGGCAAGGTGACAACTCTAATAGTCTATGTAGATGACATGATTATCACAAGGGATGATGTAGAAGAGATCTCGAGGCTGCAAGAACACTTGGCTACTGAATTTGAAATGAAGAACCTCGGGGCTAAAGTATTTTCTATGAGTAGAGGTGGCAAGATCACAAAAAGACATATTCCTATCTCAAAGGAAATATGTATTGGATCTACTATCAGACGTGGGACTATTGGAGTGCAAACTGGTGGATACTCCAATTGCTCAGAATCATAGGCTCGGGGAATACTTAGATCAAGTGCCAGCTGATAAAGAGAGGTACCAAAGATTAGTGGGTAAGCTCATATACTTATCTCACACTCGCCTAGACATTGCTTACGCCATAAGCGTAGTGAGCCAATTCATGCATTATCCTAGTGAAGTCCATATGAGTGCAGTAACTTGAATCCTTCACTATTTAAAGTCCTCACCAAGGAAAAGGTTGATGTTCTCCAAGAATAATCATCTGAATATTGAAGGGTACACGGATATGGATTGGGCAAGGAATATCTTGGACATGAAATCTACTTTAGGTTATTTTACATATGTGAGTGGCAATTTAGTTACATGTAGAAGCAAGAAGCAAAAGGTAGTGGCATTGTCCAGCGCAGAGGCTAAGTTCTGACGCATGGCAAAAGGACTCTGTGAGCTCATTTGGCTTCGACAATTACTAACAGAGGTTGGTTTTGCCCCTAGTTTTGCAATGAATTTGTTATGCGATAACAAAGCTGCCATTGACATAGCCCACAATCTAGTTCAACACGATCGTACGAAGCATATAGAGTTGGACTAACATTTCATCAAACAGAATCTTGAGGATAAGATTATTTAGTTTCCATTCGTCAAATCGAAATATCAGTTGGCAAACATACTTACAAAGGCAATTTCTAGAAAAAACTTCTGTAACTCCCTTGACAGGTTGGGTGTTAGAGATATCAACGCACCAACTTGAGGGGAAGTGTAAGCATGGGTCATTAGATCAGCAGGTTTATAGAAACACTAGCCATAAACCTTGTATAGGCAAAGAATAGCTTCCTAAAATCCCATTCTTGTATTTATATATCTTGTACCCATTCAATGGAAAAAAATATACAAGAAATGAATACTGTGTGACAAATTGAAAAGTTAAAATCATTACTTTTAAGATTATGTTTAGTTTCTAGGAAATTTATGAAAAAATATGATTCAAAAGAAAATGGAAAGGAAAAATAATGAAAAAAAAAAGTAAATTCAAATTTAATAAATTATTTTTATATATTACTTTAAAGAATCAAATTCATTTCACTTATTTTAACTTTAATATATAAAGATTAAATAATTTAAAATTAATTTTTTTTTTAAAAAAATAATTATATTTATTTTTTATAGGACAACCAAATATAAAAAAAATTGTTTTTTTTAATTATTTTTTCTTTTGATGATACTCTTTCTAAACCAAAAGCCAAATTCCATTACTTTGTATTTATAAAGTGATGAACATTTGAATTGCAAATGAGGGAGAACTGCCATAAAAGTAGTAATGCTCATTTTTGAATTCTCTTCTATAAAGTTTCATACTAAAATATGTCACCTGCATGTAGTGATTAAAATATCGCAATATTTTGACAATATATTGTCGAAATATCAAGTTTCAATGGACCTCGACACGATATATAGGAGATAAATATCACTACCTTGTTATTTTAGTAAATTATCAATATTTTGTCAATTTTTCGGTATTTATCGGCATTTTACTGATTTTTCGCCTATATTTCGCGATATTTTGGGACGATCAATACAATCAAACCCCAACCAAAAGGTTCTTCATCCATTGCGCTAACCGCTGCGGCAAGGTTGCCCCTTGTTATATAAGTTGCAGCAAATATATATATATATATATATATACTCAAATTCATCATATAAACATAATATTAAAAAAATGTTTTAAAGAACAAATTAATTTTAATTATTTTATAATTAAATGAAAATTTTGTATTTATTTGAATACCAAAAATATAAAAATTATTGTGATAATTTTCTTCATAATGTTTTTAATATCATTAATATATTAATTAAATATTAAAAATTATATATGTCATCATTTATTTTATATCATTTAATACAATTGCATTAAATGAATTATAATTTTAATATTAAATATATTTTTAAATTAGACATATTATAATCAAATATCACAATAATGTTATCAAATAATATTTGATATAATTTAATAATAAATGTATAGTTATGAAATTCGTATTTTTTTATCAACGTATATAATATTATTATCAAATATGATACATTATAACGTGTGTGTATACATATATATAAATTTTTTGAACAAAACAACTTTAAAATATCTATTATACTTCTAATTTTATTTTTAAGAGTTTTTTTTATTATATTTTTATAATTTTAGATTAATTTTAAGTTCATCAATATTTTGCATTAAAATATCCGGACGTAATTACCGACATTTTCATCTTTACCTACATGATGGTCTTTAATTTCTCAATATTTGTACGCCCTTCTAGACCTTCTTTCTTGTCCCCCATATGTTTTTTCTTGGCAAAAATCACAAATTCCCTGCATATGAAGTCACCAAGAGTATAAAAAACTAGAGATCAAAAGTTCCTTAAAATGAATCCCTCTAGTTTTGTTCATGTTGATGACATTTTTTGTAGAGGTTAGAAGGCATCGAATTAAGCATATTTATTATTCTTTTCTTTATATACTTCATAATATATTCTTGTCCGGGACCTGATAATTGCCTTCCAAGGTAGCTTGGAAACATCAATTTAGCTGCCTCCCCTTTTCAGTTCAAGCTTGAATACGACTTCACCTTCTTCAAATGTTCCTCGGATTAAACAAAATCATATGATTTTCAGCCCATGCCTTGCCTTAACCCGCTCTTAACCTATTTATTTTAATTTCAAACTCATCTCATTAAGAATAAGATAGAACGGATAACCTAAAAAATTTGTTTCATTATCATCCCTATTCAAGACATTACTTGATATACTAAAATTATGTCTTAAAAACATGATTTTAAGACAAAGAACTATATGAATTTTTATTTTTATTTTTATTTTTTTTAAGCTTATGTGACACAAAATGTCATAATTTTATCAATAATTAAACTATCCCTTTTTTACGCATGATTCTTTTAATTTACCACAAATTTATAAAAAATCAAGGCAAACAACCACTTTTGAAAAGGAATATCTTTTCAGGGGCTTTGAAAAAAAAAACATTTTTAAAATACTTATTAAAATATAAATCTTTTGAAACTATTCGCAAATCTATTGCATTATTAAGGAATTTAATTGAATTGAAAGTTATCTTTTAATGGATAATTTTAATTAAATTTTAAATTTTTTTTTTTTAAAAAAAATCATATTTAATTTTTTTTTTCAAAAGATAATTATGGACCCACATTTTTCACATGCGGGACACTTGAAATGGGGGGACTTTTTTTTTAAAATGAAAAATTGTTTTTTTTTTGTAAAATTGGAGTCATCACTTATTTTTATTTATTTTTAAAAGGGAAAACAAAATAAAAAAGAAAACTCTACGTGACTCCTTTTTTTTGGGAAAAAACATGTCTGCTAAAACTAAATCTAGATTCGAGGATCAGGTTACCTATCGGAAAGATACGATAAACCCATATACCTACTATCTCTACTAAGCGAATTGATGGAATTATGGTAATTAATGAATCAATCATGGATACCAAAATTAAGAACACAAATAAAAAAAATCATAAAAGTATATTACAACATTATACAACGTAAATGATAAGAGAATTAACCAAATTGATTTATTAATCCGATTAAAAAAAAGAATATTTTAAATTAAAAATAATTTCAAATGAATGATTTCAATTTATTTATTTATAGAAAGGTTTCAATTCATTTCCAATAAGTGATTTGATTCAATTTTATTTGTGTTCAATTTTCAATAAAGTATCAAAAGAATTTATTACAAAATTTTCAATTTGACAATAAAAAGATTTTTACTTTTACCAGAAAAAAATGAAATTTTAAAACTTCATTTGCAAAAGTATTTCAATTTGATTTTATTTACAAATGAATTAATTTCTTTACAAACTTTATTTAAAAAAATATTTTCAACCCAACTTTATTAAGAAAAATGATTTCTATAACTTCAATTTGCCAAAAGACTCTCATCCTAATCTCATAAAAAAATTATTTAAAACCTCTATTTATATAAAAAAAAATACTTTTAATCTCATTCTAATTCTCATTAAGGAAACATAATTTATTTAAAAATCACTTTTTGGGACATTTTTTTGGACAAACTTTATTAAACAAATAAATTTCCGAACAATAGTTGTTAAAAACAATTTTTTTGAATTTTATTAAAAACAATTTTCTGGATTTTTTTATTAAAAAAAATATTTTTTGAACTATTGTTTTTATTAAAATGTAATTCCTGAACTATTCATTTTATTAAAACAAAATTTTTGAGTTATCAACCGTTAAATTTTGTATACACCCATCAAAATATATAAAAAAATATATATATTTATGAACTAATAGAAATGAATGTAAACAGAAATAAAATAAGTACTCAAACATTTACAACGAGATCGTACTCGGTGACCACCCCATCGTAGTCGCCGGAGCCAAGTACTCGGCCGGAGGAGCCCGGTTTCCACCTTAGGCTACTGAGCTTAGCCGGGGTCCATATATAGTAATCACATGCATTATTGTGTTGTAACAATTTAACGTTGTGCTCACCATGGCTATGATTTTCGCCGGGCAACAAGGATTTTACACTATAAACTCTAATATTCCTAGCGATTCTCCAGTGGCCACGAGGCTATCAGAGGGGTCGAACTCTATGACGCCGATGGTGTCAGTGCTGGCTCCGGCGGAGCTCGAGGTAACAACAGTGGGGAGATTGAATTCCCAGTCGCACCTAGCTCTTTCTTCTTCTATGTGTTGTTCTGCCTTTTCTTCTTGTATGTTTGGGTTTTCTACTTCTGGGCTTTGAGGATTGAATTGCGTTGAGAAGTTTTTCATTTCCCATTCATAAGTGATGACAGTGGTGGAATCTCTTGTCTTTCCGACCAATGAAAGACTCCCATTCAACCTTATCTTGCCCGGATAATGGAGAACAATTCAACTTTATTCCTTTTTCAGTTTTTCAAAATTTATATCCATTCCTCCTTCATTTAACAACCCTCAATATTACACCTAATTACAATAATGCCATTTTCACAGGTAGGTTCTACCTCTGCAAACCCCTAAAATACATGCATGGAGTAGGGATTGTGGGTGCAATTTCATGCTGCCAAGATGGGCATTTTGGGTATTTTGTAACAAACCCTATAAATAGAAAGGGTTATAAAACTATAATATAAAATTGATATATTTTAGAGATGGGAAATAAATGAAACAAAAAAAATGATATATCAAGTGGATGAGAGGCAAAGGAAATGGTGGATGGTTTTGTGCCTCAATTCCAGAACTGGATGCTGTGGACAGAGGCTCCTTTAAGACTCTGCGTTACGTGGTCCAAGGCAAGCCTTTTGTCTAGTCACTTATTCATCTAGATATGATATAATATATGATAAAAGGGCCCCAATGCCCCCACACCAACTGCTACTCCATTAAAGGGTAAAGGCTCAAGTGAAGTAAATGCAAATTTGTGGATTTTTATCAGCCAGCCATGGGCCCATGCATGGCCAAAGGACAAAGGGTGGTTTCCTTTCTCTCTCACCTTAGCTTTTCGGTTTGCAGATTTCAGATTTTTTTTTGCTTTTGGGTAGGGTGTGGGTCTGTGGATTCTCATGAGTGACACATGGCAGTGGAAGGGATTTTGATTATTGATTCAGACATAAATGCAGACAAATCTTGGTTTCCATGCTAACACGGTATCCTCAGTTTCTACGCAAAATTTGCATCAAGGATTTTTGTGTCGATTAATTAATTTTGTTCAGTTTCTGATCCCTTGATGTTGTCGTCCATCCTGGTTGTTGTACAAGTCACAGGATTAATTCAGAACAGGCCTTGGGCATGTGGCCCAAGTTGCCGCCACATATGCCCGCTTTTCGAAAATTAAAAAATACAGTAATTTAAAAAAATATTTATTAAAGAATAACATGGGTGAAATTATTTTTGAATTTATGATATTTTTTATAATAATAATTCAAAGTTTTTTTTTTAAAAAAAAAACTACAATTTTAAAAATATACAACATTTAATAAATATTTTTTAAAACTTTAATTTTTTATTTTTTATTTTCAAAATCCCCACATATAATAAAATATTTTTTATTTTACACTCTATTTGATTCTTGAAAATACTAAAAAAAGAAAGAAAAAAATTAAGAAAAGTGATTTTTTTACATTTAATTGTACTATAAAAAATATCATAAAAAAACAAATATAACTAAAATGAGATAGAAACTTATGTTTTTTTTTATGAAAAATTAAAATAAATAAAATGAGTTTGAAATAATATATAAAAAATAATTTATTGATTTTAAATTTATTTATTTATTTTTTACTTTTTCTTTCCTGTTTTTTTTATTTTCATTTCATTACATTTTTCCCAAAAAAATTTTAAAATCAAACATAGCATTAAAGTCAATTTGGCTGAGTTTACAATAATTTTTTTCATCAATATAACATGTAAACATCTTCAGTCATTACAGGCTTCTCACTTGAAAAGCTGAAATCTTGATTCTAACCATGTTCATAGAGGTCAAGCTGGCAACCTAGAAATTAAGTTTTAGATAATGTTTGGTTTCTAGAAAATTTATGAAAAAATATGATTCAAAAGAAAATGGAAAGGAAAAAAAAATTAATGAAAAAAAAAATGTAAATTCAAAGTTAATAAATTATTTTTATATATTACTTTCTTTTACTTATTTTAACTTTAATATATAAAGATTAAATAATTTAAAAATTAATTATATTTATTTTTTTATAGGACAACTAAATATATAAAATTTGTTTTTTTTTAAATATTTTTTTCTTTTGATGATACTCTTTATGAACCAAAAGCCGAATTCCATTACTTAGTTGTATTTATAAAGTGATGAACATTTGAATTGCAAATGAGGGAAAACTGTCATAAAAGTAGTAATGCTCTTTTTTGAATTCTAGAGTTTCATACTAAAATATGTCACCAGTATGTAGTGATTAAAATATCGCGATATTTCGACAATATATCATTGAAATATCGAATTTCAGTGGAACTCGACACGATATATAAAGAGAAATATGAGTACCTCGTTATTTCAGTAAATTATCAATATTTTTGTCGATTTTTCGCTATATGTTGGGACGATCAACACAATCAAACCCCAATCAAAAGGTTCTTCATACATTACGCTAATTGGTGGGGTAAGTTTGCCCTTTATTATATAAGTTGCAGCAAATATATATATATATATATATATATGCTCAAATTCATCATATAAATATAATATTAAAAAAAAAATTAAGGAACAAATGGATTATAGTTATTTTATAATTAAATGAAAAATTTTCATCTATTTGAATACCAAAAATATAAAAATTATGGTGATAATTTTCTTCATAATATTTTTAATATCATTAATATATTAATTAAATATATAAATATATATATATATATATATATATATCATCATCATCATCATCATCATTTATTTATATTATTTAATACAATTGAATTAAATGAATTATAATTTTAATATTAAATATATTTTTAAATTAGATTTATTATAATCAAATATCACAATATTGTTATCAAATAATATTTGATATAATTTAATAATAAATGTAAAGTTATGAAATTCATATTTTTTTTACCAACGCATATAATATTATTATTATAATATATATATCAATTTTTGAACAAAACAACTTTAAAATATCTATTATATTTCTAATTTTATTTTTAAGGGTTTTTTTCTTTCATTTTTATAATTTTTAATTAATTTTAAGTTTACCGATATATTGTGTTAAAATATCTATCGATATATGTTTGATATATCCAATATATTAATGGAAGTACGAATATATCCGTAATTACTGATATTTTCATCTTTATCCACATGATGGTCTTTAATTTCTCAATATTTGTATGCCCTTTTGGACTTTCTTTCTTATCCCCATATGTTTTTCCTTGGCAAAAATAACAAATTCTCTGCATATGAAGTCACCAAGAGCAGAAAAAACTAGAGATCAAAGGTTCCTTAAAATGAATCCTCTCTATTTTTGCTCATGTTGATGACATTTTTTGTAGAGGTTAGACCTGATAATTGCCTTCCAAGGTAGCTTGGAAACATCAATTTAGCTGCCTTCCCTTTTCAGTTCAAACTTGAATACGACTTCACCTTCTTCAAATGTTCCTCGGATAAAACAAAATCATACGATTTTCAGCCCATCCCTTGCCTTTCTATCCTTGGAAACCCAGTTTATGCTGCTTTTATTCAATCTCTAGTCTCCAATTTTCTTGACCTATCCTCATGTCGCAGGCTTTACAACATTTCGGTGCCACAATGAAAATCATTTTTCTCTCAAGTGGTCGCTATCAATATGTGGAAGCTGCCAAGCTGAAGGAAAAACATATATATGTAGACTGAAGAAGGGTAATATCAAGGAACCAGGAACCGAATTTATTGCCGGCCACAAGGCCGAAATGGGGGTATTTTGTGTGTGGGCTCCACTTTGTCCGCCCATGAGGCCCAAGTGGGTCATCTTTCCTTGTTGATTGGACGGGTCATTGGAACCAATTTAATGGCCCAATATATGAGCACAAGCACCACCGAGAGGGGCGGTACATGGGTAGAATTTTAGGAGGGAAAAGAAATTTTAAAAATATGATGTTTTTTAGTTGTTTTTATTTATTTTTTTATTTTAAAAAAATAATTATATAAATACAAAGAAGAAGAATTAAAAATAAAGCATCGTATGTAAAAGTTATTTTTAAATATAAAAAAACATGTTAAAAATATTTTAGATTCTCACACAATTTTTTTTTTCTTTTTTTTTTACAAAATATCAAACAATAATTTTTAAAAATTGTTTTTAAAAACTATTTTTCAAAGTTATTTTAAAAAATAATTATCAAATAAGGCTTAAGTTTTCTTTATTTCTGAAATGTGGTTTTAAATATACAAATACTCCATTTTGGAATGAAACATGAGCTAATAAATTTTGTTGATTAAGTTTATAGCTTATGGGAGGGAAAGTAAAATATTGGATGAAATTTATGTTTCATTGGGATGTTCAAAATATGTAGGCTAAAAAAAAGTATTAATTTTCTATTTGATTAATATTGATAAAATAATCTCTAAATCTAAAAAAATAACCTTCATATTTTAAATAGAAACTAGAGATATGATTTTTTCAAACAAAGATATGCCTTTCCATTTTCTTAAACACATCCCATATCAAACCACTATTGGGAAAAAATTACGAGAAGTATTTATATCCAATAGAAGTTATATTGAATTATTATTTACATGAGAAATATTTTTTTAAGGTAATTATCATTTGTTTCTTTGCCCAAATATTTCTATTTGTTATGAGATCATAATTCAAATAATACTTGGTGAAAATAATTTTATAAGATTAATGAACTAGCATACTAAAAGACTTTGGAATGGAATTGGAGAACTAGACTTCTTGAAAAAATTCTTTTGCTAAGCACACTTGAGTTTTTACCCTTTATTGCTTTTATGCTGACCTATCAAATCAACTCTTATAATGTTTAACAAATCATCTAATTCTTAATAACTTTTCTAACTTCTTAAGATGCTTTAACTAATATTAGTTAGGATAATTGAATCTTCAATTATCTTCTTACTGTCTATCATTCCCTCGCAAGCTCATGGGTCTTGGAACGATGCCGAGCTTTATTCTAAAACGAGTTTGGTAAATGTTTGTTGAAAATATTGATAACCTGATTAGAAGACAGAATGTAGTGAATGATGAGATCTTTCTCCAAGACTTTATCTCGAATGAAGTGAAGGTTAAGCTCAATATGTTTTGAATGAGCATGAGAAACCGAGTTGGTAACTAAATGAGCTACACTCTGATTATCACACCAAATTAGGAGAGAAGCAGATTGAGAAATAGAAAGTTCTTTCAGAATGGATTAGACCAGATGATTTTAGCTGTAATAGAGGCTAAGCCATGGTATTCAAATTCGACACTACTTGGAGAGACAACTTGATGTTTGATAGATGACCAAGAGATTAAATTTGGACCAAGGAAGATACAATACCTACCGGTACTTTTGTGATCATCTAGGTAGGAGTCTCAATCAACATTGGTATATCCTTGAATATCCAACGAGGGAGATTATTGTATTTGTAAGCCATGAAATGGGGAGTATTCTTTTCATTTCAAGCCAAAGAATTGGTGGGGTTGGACATGAATGGCAAGCCTTGTTAACAGGAAAGGAGATATTAGGTTGTGTGATGGTTATGTATTAGAGAACACCAATAGTGCTACAACACAAGGTTTTATCCATGAGTATTTCGTCATCATGTTGAGATAAGGTTTAGCCTTTAGGTGTGTAGGTAGGCTTGGAGTCTAGCATTTTGGTGCGAGTCATGACGTGTTGTATGTATTTGTGTCAATTGAGATGTGATGTAGTGTCAACATGAAGAACCTCCATACCAAGAAAGTAATTCAGATGTCCAAGATCACAAAGTGCAAAATAGGAATTGAGATAGGAGATAAATGAGAAAACTTGAGAGGAATTGTTGTCGATTACTAATATATTGTCAACATAAATATGGATAATCAAAACATCATTAGGAAGATCCAACCCAACCCTTTTCTCGTCATTGAGAATGCTACCTTAAACTTTCAAAATATTTAGGATTATATGATTGACTCCTATCTTCAAATCGAAGGACGAAATGTCCCACGAATGGTTGAAAAATGAATTTATTGAATTCCTATGATTAATGGAAGATTCAAATTAAATTTTGATGGTTCAAGGATGGAGAATAAAAGTACTTCAGGATGGGTTATTAGAGACTCTAATGGAACTATAAAAATAGTTGCAAGTAGGTGTATAAGTAATACTTCAATAATTATTGTAGAATGTATGACTTTAAGAGATGACATATTAGTTGCAAAAAATAATGAGTTTTTAAACCTAGAGATTGAAGATAACTAAAAAATAGTTACAGATTATTATAATAAAAAGAATAATATTCCTAATTCTATTATATTATTAATGGAGGATATTTGAATATTATCTTAAGACCTAAATATTTACCATTATCATCATATTTATAGGGAAGCAAATAGAACAACAAATTGTTTAACTAAGAAGGTATTTGTAATTTAGAATCAATCATTGGTAGTTAAATTTTTCTAAAGATGTTACAAAGTTTAGTTTTGAAGATTATTGTGACTCATATTTCAATCAAATTTGTAGGTATTTTGCTTTGTAGTCTCCTTTTATAATAAATACAAAATAAAAGAAGTGATGAATAGATATGGAACTGTTAGCCCTAGATGATTGGAAACCCTAATCGAGAAGGGTGTTGCTAAGTTTAGTAAACCATGCATGTGGGGTCTATTTAAGGCCATATAATGTTTGTTTAGTTTGCAGACATGAGAAGGAAATTGTTTATTACCAAACCTAAGAGGTTGGCTTATAAACACTTATTCTTTAGGATCACTTTTGAGAAATGCATTCTAAACAACGAGTTGACGAATCGACCATTGAAAAGAAAGAGCAATGGCAAGCACTATGCGAATTGTTGAAGCTTTTACAATTGGGTTGAATGTTTCAAAATAATAGAGACCTAGAGTTTGGTTGAATTCTTTTGCGACCAAATGAGATTTGTATCGATCAATAGCCCCATTAGGTTTGTATTTAAGTTTATAAACCCATTTATAGTCGATGATATTATTATTAGGAGTAGGGACAAGGTGCCATGTATTGTTCTTTATGAGGACAGTGAATTCTTTTTCCATGGCAAGTAGCCAATTCAAATCTTTTGATACTTGTATAAAGGTATGAGGTTCAACAACTTTGTGAACCATGGGCACCTTCTTCTTGAAAATGTCGTCATTTGCACGAGTGACCATTGGATGGTGATTTATGGGTTAAGGGTAAGAACTAGCAATGTTAGTTGCGGAATCAACAAAGAGAATTGGAATAATGGTTGATATTGAAGGTGTTGGTGAATATGAAGGTGAAAGACCATTAGATGAGTAGGTTGTAGTGTGTGGTAAAGCTAATGAACTAGGATGATAGACACAAGTAGAAACAGGATCTCAGTTAGTAGAAACGATCGACTATGGAGTGAGGAAATGAGATGTGTATAAAACTGTTGGGGTATAAGTAGACTGAATGGAGGAAGTAGACAACAAAGAGGTGGAAGGAACAGTGGAGTGTTGGAATGGAAATATTGTTTCCTCAAAGATAACATGTCGAGTTATGTACATTTGGTTTGAAATGTGATCAAAGCACACATACCCTTTGTGAATTGGGCTATAAATAAGGAAGATACTTCGGATTGAACAATATGAGAGTTCGTGTTTATTGTAGGGGTAAATATAAGGATTGTACAAACATCCAAAAAATTTTAAGCGATGATAATTTAGGGTTTTTCCAAAGAGAACTTGGAATAGGGACTAAAGTTGAAGTACCTTAGTGGGCATACAATTGATAAGCAATATAGTTGTATGGAACACATAGCCAAAACTTTAAAGGTAAAGAGTCATATTAGCTAAAAGTATCAGACCAATTTCCCTTTTTTCTTTTCTTTTCTTTCTTTTTTCTTTACCATTTTTTATTGGACTAAAAAAGTAAGAATAATTAGTTATGTATGATTGAAATGGATCCTTAAGCTAGACCATATTACCTAATAAATAGATAAAGCATATAATGTTTTACTTTGCACTAAAAAACAAGTGTATCCAAATAAATAATTTAATTTGTGATATAAGACTTGGCCTTTAATTTGTGACTACAATTTTAGAAATTTAAACTTAATTCTTAGTCAACCTTTTCCTACAAAACAAGTGGTTTTACCTTTAGAAATGTCCCATTTGGGTCTGAACATTGAAGACAATATTAATTAATATTGAAAACCGAAGATAGTTGGTTATATAAACTATCTCACAATGCTTGACATTCAACTTTAGCAACTTTACAATCAATCAAAATATGATATCGTATATTGCATAGAGAAATAAGTTTTTTGATATTATATATATATATATATATATATATATATATATATATATATATATATATATGAACTTTTCTTAATCATGTAAACGTGTTTTGAAGTTGTAAGATTTCATTAACCCTAGAGCATATAATGTCTGCATGAGAGGGAATAAGTCATTACACAAAAAATCAAAAAATTAATTAACATATATGATTGTATATATAATCCTAGTTAAAAGCTTCTTTCTAGCCCACAACAATTTTCCAATGGCAAAGGAATCATGTCCTCAAAAGGCTAGATAAACCTCCCTTTAGTGCTAAGAAAATTTATTTAGTGGTTATTTAAAATGTCATATTTGACCAATACCAATGACAATGACGATGACGATGATGATGGATATTTTAACCCAAAGAGGAGAAAATTAAGAGATAATTTGTTATAATAATTATTTGCTATTTGAAAAGAATGAAAAGCCCATTGGTTTTGGGCCTTGGTGCAAACAAGGTTGTCTTCCAATCGGCTTGTTTCAATTTAAGTTTAAAATTAACTCCATTGAGGCCATAACATTTAATTAGTGGAGCGGTCCAAGCTATTTAGGCCCAACAATAGGCTCGTTAGTGAGCCGCTGGGCCAAGTCTAGTGGAAGGTTCATAGGCAGCTTATGGGAATGGGAGGACATGAGCATGAACGGCTTGGGCCACGCTGGGATCATGTGCTATTTGATTTAGGTCAGGCCCGATATGGAGTTTGATTATCCAACAACAAAGTTAATTCTGGTAGCCCACTAAGGGCTGATTCAAGGCCCACAATAACATTTATGCCGAACCACCTAAGCCCAAGTCCACTTAACATGAAATACGCGTAATAAAAATAGGAATTAATTACGTATTAAAAATATTAAACTTTATTTGTTTTTGAATAAAATTTTATTAATTATTATTATTATTATTATTTAACAAAAAGATTTAATTATATTTTTTTATGAAGATGTTGATATCCATAGTTTTATAATACATAGTAAAATAGTTTTATTTTTATAAAAAATAATCTATGATTTTTTCTTATAATATTAGTATTCATATTTTATTAAAACCAATTTATTTTTTACTTTATTTATAAATAAAAAATATTTTTATTTTTAATAAGACTTGAATTAAATTTAATATATTATATAAATTTAACTTACAATTTTTATTTTTTTTTGTAAAATCAAAATAAAAAGTATTTTTAAAAACAACTCATTCAAGCCGGTTTTTTTAAATGTTAAAAAAAATTAATTTTAAAATACAAGGATAAGAAAACATGGTGAAATGGGTCATTCTTGTTTTCCATGAAATAGTGGGTGGTTGTTTTGATGGGAGTGCCAAGGTGTTGACATAGAAGCATGGAACATTGTAAGGCAGTTGATGGATCCAGAAATGATAGAAATAATGCTAGTCATTTAAACTTGACTTACTTTCCATGAAAAACAGGTATTCAAGGCTTGTTGGAGAATGTTTTCAAAATATTTATTTAATAATGTTTTTCTTAACTAAAAATTTGTTTAGAACATAAAATATTCTCTAACCTATTTTCTACATTTTCAAATATTTTTAAAAATAACTTTTATTTGTATTACTTTATTTTTTGCTCATTTTTTTTCATATTTAGATAATTATTTTTTAAAATATTCCTCAAACAAATCATCAAAAATAGTTGAAAACAATTATTATATATTTTACACCTTATCAATTTCCACCGACAATCCTTTAAGAAATATTAGAAAAAAGGGTTTGAATGATTCTTTAAGTGATATTAGTTTGTTGTCTTCAATGAAAAAACGGTTGCCATTGCTTTCATAAGACCTAAGAGTAGGAGGGTGTGAACAAAAACATTAAAACATTGTGGGGTAGTGGATGTAAGGGCTTACCTAATTTCTTAGGTGGTCCTTATTATTAATCTTCCAAGGAAAAACATGCACAAAGAAGTTTTCCACAAAATTTATAAAAGAGGAATAACATCTATGATGTACCAATAAGAAGGACTAAACAATGAAAAGTGAGTTTTTGCAAAATAATTATTGGGGTGAACCATTTGGAAAAGTGTCAAGTAGAAACATTAAATATTATAAGGTAGTTGATGTCTGTAACAAGGATATGATTGAAAAGCTAGACTAATTCCTTTGGTAATTTCTTATTTGCCATGGAGAAATAGGCATAAAAAATTTTCCAAAAAAAATTATGGGCTAGATAATGTCCAAAAATGCCAATTAGAAAAACTAAACACTAGGAATCTATGACCAATATCTTTTTGTCTTTTGTGAGAAAATAGGTGCAACTATTTTCAAAAGAATTATTGGGAATTAAGAATCGTCTAGGAAAGTGTCAGCATTGAAAAACATTGTGGGGTTGTTGATGTATCTAACAAAGATTGAAGGGTAGAATGTTTGACCAATTCCTTGTTTGGTTTCTTTGTCATGGAAAAATAGGCATTAAAAACCGGATATTATTGATTTCAAAAGAATTAATTGGAATAACATAAAAATACATACCAACGGTGACCATCAATGAAGAAATGAGAAAAAAGTTTAGAGCATTTGTTTTAAATGATGGAAAAACTTATTTTCGACGATAAAAAATCTAGCTTGGAAGTTGATGTATCTAACAAGAATTGAAGGGTAGAATGCTTGACCAACTTCTTTAATGGTTTCTTTTTACCGTGGAAAAACAAGCACTGAAATATGGATGTTATTGTTTTCAAAAGAATTGATTTTAATGACATAAAAATATATATCAATAATGACGGTCACTGTAGAAATGAGAAAAAAGTTTAGACTATTTGTCTAATAAAATGATGGAGAAATGCATATTCGACGACCAAAAAGCTGGACTTGAAAGTTGATGTATCTAACAAGGATTGAAGGGTAGAATGTTTAACCAATTCCTTTAATGGTTTCTTTTTGCCATGGAAAAATAAGTATCAAAAAGTATATTTAATTGGATTGTTATTTTAGAATGAGAATAAAAATAAAAAATTCATTGTTATGGAAGTTAAATCTTACTCTTGTGAGAATATTGATTCCTAAATTCTATATCAAAATATGATTCACTTGCTTTCCTATCTTATTTACATTCTTATTCCTAGTTACCAAAAACACACTTTCTTTTATATGATAATAACCCCCTCAGGAGTAGTTTATTAGCTTCACAGCTCACTTTCCAAAGAACAAAAATCCTCAAAACTGCTTAATGTCTAATTGACCATCACAACTCACTGTCTAATTAAATGATGGAGAAACGCGTCTTTGACTACCAAAAAGCTAGACTTGGAAGTTGATGGTATTTAATAAGGATTGAAGAGTAGAATACATGACTAATTCCTTTAATGGTTTCTTTTTTCCATGGAAAACAAGCATTGAAAAATGGGTGTTATTGTTTTCAAAAGAATTAATTGAAATGACATAAAAATATATACCGATGGTGATGGTCAATGTAGAAATGAGAAAAAAGTTAAGAGCATTTGTCTAATTAAATGATGGAGAAACGCGTCTTTGACAACCAAAAAGCTAGACTTGGAAGTTGATGTATCTAACAAGGATTAAAGGGTAGAATGCTTGACCAATAATTCCTTTAATGGTTTTTTTTTTTTTCTTTTTCCCATGGAAAAACAAACACTAAAAAAATGGATGTTATTGTTTTCAAAATAATTAACTGGGTTGGTGACATAAAAATATATACCGATGGTGACGGTCAATGTAGAATTGAGAAAAAAGTTAAGAGCATTTGTCTCAAATGATGGAAATGCGTATTCGACGACCAAAAAGCTAGACTTGGAAGTTGATGTATCTAACAAGAATTGAAGGGTAAAATGCTTGACCAATTCCTTTAATGGTTTCTTTTTGCCATGAAAAAATAGGCACCAAAAATTAGATGTTATTGGTTTCAAAAGAATTAATTGGAATAACATAAAAATATATACTAACGGTGACTATCAATGAAGAAATGAGAAAAAAAATTTAGAGCATTTGTTTTAAATGATGGAAAAATGCGTATTGAATGACTAAAAAGCTAGCTTGGAAGTTGATGTATCTAACAAGGATTGAATGGTAAAATGCTTGGCCAACTCCTTTAATGGTTTCTTTTTGCCGTGGAAAAACAAGCACTGAAATATGAATGTTATTGTTTTCAAAAGAATTGATTTTAATAACATAAAAATATATATCAATGGTGACAGTCAATGTAGAAATGAGACGAAAGTTAAGAGCATTTGTCTAATAAAATAATGGAGAAACACGTCTTTGACAACCAAAAAGCTGAACTTTGAAGTTGATGTATCTAGCAAGCATTGAAGGGTAGAATGTTTGACCAATTCCTTTAATGGTTTCTTTTTGTCATGGAAAAACAAGCACTGAAAAATGGATGCTATTATTTTCAATAGAATTAATTGGAATGACATAAAAATATATACTGATGGTGATGATCAATGTAGAAATGAGAAAAAAAGTTAAAAACATTTGTCTTAAATGATGGAGAAATGCGTCTTCAACAACTGAAAAGCTAGCTTGGAAGTTGATATATCTAACAAGGATTCAAGGGTAGAATGCTTGACCAATCCCTTTAATGGTTTTTTTTGTCATGAAAAACAAGCATTAAAAAATGGATGTTATTGTTTTCAAAAGAATTAATTAGGTTTGTGACATAGAAATATATAACAATGGTGACGGTTAATGTTGAAATGAGAAAAAAGTTAAGAGCATTTGTCTTAAATGATGGAGAAACGCATATTCGATTACCAAAAAGTTAGACTTGGAAGTTAATGCATCTAACAAAGATTGAAGGGTAGAATGTTTGACCAATTCCTTTAATGGTTTCTTTTTGCCATGGAAAAATAGACACCAAAAATTGGATGTTATTGGTTTCAAAAGAATTAATTGGAATAATATAAAAATATATATCGACGATGACCATTAATGAAGAAATGAGAAAAAAGTTTAAGCATTTGTTTTAAATTATGGAAAAACGCGTCTTTGATGATTGAAAGGCTATCTTGGAAGTTGATGTATCTAACAATGATTGAAGGGTAGAATGCTTGACCAACTCTTTTAATGGTTTCTTTTTGTCTTAGAAAAACAAGCACTAAAATATGGATGTTATTGTTTTTAAAAGAATTGATTTTAATGACAAAAATGTATATATCAATGGTCATGATCAATGTAGAAATGAGAAAAAAGTTAGAAGCATTTGTCTAATTAAATGGTGGAGAAACGCGTCTTCGACAACCAAAAAGCTAGACTTGGAAATTGATGTATCTAACAAGGATTGAAGGGTAGAATGTTTCACCAATTCCTTTAATGGTTTCTTTTTGCCATGGAAAAATAAGTACCAATATTTAATTGGATTGTTCTTTTAGAATGAGAATAAAAATAAAAAAATTCATTGTTATGGAAGTTAAATCCTACTCTTGTGAGAATTTTGATTCCTAAATTCTATATCATAATATGATTCACTTGCTTTCCTATCTTATTTACATTCCAATTCCTAGTTACCAAAAGCACACTTTCTTTTACATGATAATAACCCCCTTTGGAGTAGTTTATTAGCTTCACAACCCACTTTTTGAAGAACAAAAATCCTCAAAACTGCTTATATTTTGAATAATATTTAGGGAAGCTTCTTAGACTTAACTTGTTGCCAAATATCACAAAGTTTAATGTCATTAAACACAAAGGTTACATTGATAAACTATTACAACATGCTCATAATACACTAAAATAGAAACAAAACCAAATATCTTTTTACTCTATTTCTGAGATGACTGCCAACTCTTGTTGATGCATGTTTGGACTTGTTCTTGTTGGGCCCATGGAAGTAAATGGGTTTGGAGGCATACTTAAATTGTTTCCTTCTCATTCTAACATCTGAATAATAAATTTCATGGAAGGACGGTTCGTTGGGCACCATTGAATGCACCAAAGTCCCATAATTAATAGTTTCTTTGCTATTTCACCATCATTTTCTTCCTCAATCGGAATGTGCAACTCTTCCCTTTTATCCAGACGATTATAAACCCATTCTGGAAAATATACTTGGCTAGTGTTCTTTACTGTAGTGTCTATATTCTTCCTTCCTCCTACCATTTCAATCAATAACATTCCAAAACTATAAACATCTGACTTGTAGGAAACATTGCCAAAATTCCTAGATATCATTTCCGGTGCAATATAACCCATGGTCCCCCTAATTACACTCATAGAAACTGCACTTTGCTCCTTAGAACACAATTTGGCTAGACCAAAATCAGATATCTTAGGATTAAAATTATGATCTAGCAAAATATTGTGAGGTTTGATGTCGAAATGGAGGATTCTTTGATCACATCCTTGGTGAAGATACTCAATTCCTTTGGCTATGCCTATAGCAATATCTTGAAGCTTTTCCCAACCAAGTGAATGGTTTGAAAATATGAATTTCTCTAGCGACTCATTTGGTAAGAACTCATAGATAAGAGCTCTTCGACACCCATCAGAACAGAAGCCAATCAAGCGAACAACATTGATATGGTGGATTCTACCTATTGTCCCCACTTCATTAATGAATTCTTCACCATTTCCATTAGAATTATTCAAGATCTTCACGGCAACAAAAATTTCATTAGAAAGCTTTCCTTTATAGACAGTTCCATAACCTCCTTCACCTAATTTTTCCTTGAACCCATCTGTAATCCTCTTAATATCATTATAAGAGTATCTTGAGGGCTTGAGGGCTCTGTAATCTTCCAAGAACTTTATAACCTTTATTTTGTGCTGTCTTTTCGATTCATTTGAGCTATAAACTCGGTAGAGTGCAAAGACAAGTGTCACAAGAAAAAGGGAACCAAGGCTTTCACCTGTATATGGAAAAAAAAAAAGGGTCAAGATCGATTTTCTTTTTAGTGATTGAAGGAAAAGCAACCAAGTTACTGAAAATTACCTGTAACAATTAATTTTTTTTTTGTTGCACCTGTAAAAGGAAATGAAATTATTAGTTTGTTAGGCTTATTAGATAAACAAAAATCACTGACATTGTATATGTATACTGCTTCTTGATTTTCAGCCTTGGCTCTAATTTGTGACCCTTATGCCTTTCTAGTTTCATTTTTGAGGTCAATTAATTTTAGTTGTGCCAGGGTCTTTGACAAAGAACTTTCCCTAGGCTTGAAGTACTAAAATTGCCACCAAATCATTAATCCCCATTTTGTCACATGTATAGTTGTCTTGGGTGGACAGTCTTCATCAACTGATCACATTGGTTTAATCTCTTTTGTGGCAGAAAACTATAAAAGCTAAACCCTATATTAATATACATCCAAACCAACAATTTGCAGCAATTACTCATATAGGAGGAAGTTGTTCTTCTTGGTTAAAAGGAAAAATGAATCCAAATTCACACATTGCAGCCATTTTTAATGAGGAACAATAAAATTTTAAGTACATATTTAGAAAAGAATAATGTGACAATGCAGTTTAATAGTGATCATCTGCATTAAAGATAAAAAGCTGAACACACATACATCATTCCATGACTCTGCATCAATTTCCTAACAAATTTGTTTTCACTTTCTTTACAATTATATTGAAGTGTCTTCATATACAAAAGCATGATATCTTGGGGTATTATATCAAATATGATATATTCTATTATACTTATATTTAATTTGTAAAAAGAATAAAAGATAAAATGAAAAACATATTTATGATTGAAATATGCAAAATTTATAAATAAAAATATTATATCATATTATATTATTAAATTTAGAAGATAGATTTTTATATATTATATTAAGTAATACATATATTTGTATTATTTTATGATATATATATATATATATATATATATATTAGTCCTTTCTTTAATTATAATTTTTTTTTTTTAATCACAATTACTTGTGTTATAAAATGAATAATATAGAAAATTGAAAAAAAAATGAAGAAAATTGATAAGAAGCATAAAATACTAATTTAATAGACATGTACATGACATTCCTCAATTTGAGATTATTATACCATGGATAGAGAATTAAGGAATATAAAAAGTGGTGAAATGATATATCCTATTACTTATCCTATATAACCAAATATGGAATATGATATATTATTCAATGTCTTATACTGTGTCATATTATATTTGAACGATCAAACTTAGAGTACGTTTGGTAATATTTTTAAAAGTCACTTCTAGTCTACAAAGTATTTTTGAAAAAAAAATCACGGATTTGCTAAAATTTAAAAAACTAAAAAAAATCATGTTTAATGTTTTCTGTTAAGTTATTATCTTAAAAATACTGTTAGAAAAAACACTACTAAAAGCATTTTGAAGAAAAACATTACCAATATCGCACTTTTAGGAAATATTTGATTTTTTTAAACTTAATTCTAAATAGAAGTTAAGATTAAATAGTATTTAATCGTGTTAAGTATTAAGTTGTTTGTTTTTTTTAATATCTTATTTCTATTAAGTTTTAAATAGTAAAAAACGTCACGTTTACTTTAGTTATTATGATTTAATTTTAGCATTTAGAAGAAGATGTAAAATATTTTAGTTATTTTTATTCGGTCAAAAAATTTTAAAAATAAATAATAAATCAACGAAAAAATAAAAATAAATGATGTAAAGTCTCAAAGCAAGTTATATGTTAAAAAAACAAACACCACATTTAATAAAACTACTTTTGATTTGAGATAGTATATCACCGGTTAATTTCCAGTGGGGCTGCAAGTCTTACCTTCTGCTTCGCAGTGTGGCAACTTGGTCCATGTCAGCCGAGTAGCATTTTTCTGTGAGCTAATAACGTCATAAGGAGCTGCTGCGACGTTGTACATCTTGCTGCAAGATGGTAGGTACGCGATACCGGTGTATCCCAATGAATAAACAGCATAAACTTGGAAGCCAGGCCCTCCAAGGCAAGGGATGAGTGGCACAGAGGATCCATTATAATATTTAGTACTGTTTCTTGAAGGGCATTTGAAGAAGGTGAGGACCTCTGGGTAATCATACAAGAACTGGAAGGGAGAGGAAGCTAAATTGAGATTACGAAACTGCCTTGGGAAGCAATTATCAGGGTCCTGAACAAGGATTTCCTTAGATCTGTAATTTATTTCCTTCACCAAGAGGTTTACTGAGTCTGGCAGCTCTAGAATCGTCTGATTCCTCTCTGTGCAGGAGAGCGCAAACAAAGAGCAGCCACAGTGGTCTGGGTACTGGTGGCCTTTAAGCCGGAATGGGAAATGGATGGGGGGGCCCTGGAGGCTGCAACTCTGTGACACCATGCACTCATCTTGGCTCACTCCAGTCTCTGCAAAACTACTAATTATTACAGTCAAGCAGCAACACAGATAGAGGAATACCATTTTCAAGGAAATGCTCATCTGATAGTCTCCTCTGCAGTACTGCAAGCTACTGATGAGCCCCTCAATGGACATTAGATTTGGAAATTTTGCAAAGGAGTGAGGAACAAGCTCTACTCTTTCTTTTGCATCTTCTTAATACATGGAGCGTTTTATTTATTTATTTTAATCTCTGACATAAAATTATTCAATACTTAGGTACTAGGAGTCAAAGTTTGTGATCTTGCGGATTGGAAAGATTGTATGACTACGGAAAGTAATAAGGAAAGAAGAAAAATAATAAGAATATTTTTTTTAAGAAAATCCAACATAATTAAAATTTGTTAAAAATTTATATATTTTAAAATTATTTAATTTTACATAAAATAAATAAATAAGTTAAATGAGTTTAAAGTAGTTTACTGAAATAATTTATTGATTTAAATTTATTTTTTATTTTTCCTTCTTATTTTATTTCTTGTTATATTTATTTTTTTAGCAAACAAACTCTAAATATAGTGAAACTTATAATGTTAGACTCGTTAAAAAGATAAGTAACTTTATATATACCAAAAGAATTAAAAATATTATGGTGTTTTCAGTAAAAATATTACAATAATGTCTAGGAAGGTGTCAATTAAAAATATTAGGTGGGGTTTTTGGGGCAATGTCCACCGGCAAGACTTTAAGAAATATTAAAAAAATAGCTTGAGTGATTCTTTAATTCAGGATTTTTTTTTCATTGAAAAATGGTTGCTATTGTTTTCATAAGACTTAAGAGTAGGAAGGTGTGAACATAGAAATGTCAAAACAAAACATTGTGTGGTAGTTGATGCATCCAACAAGGATAGAGATAAGGGTAGAAAGGCTTACCTAATTCTTAGGTGGTTGTCATTACTAATTTTCCATGAAAAAAGATGCACCAAAATTTTTTCCACAAAATATGCCAAAGAGGAATAACGTCTATGGTGTATCAATGAGAAGGACCAAACAATGAAAAGTGAGTTTTTGCAAAAGAATTATTAGGAATTAAGGATCTTCCAAGAAGGTGTATGTTTGACCAATTCCTTTCATGGTTTTTTTTTTTGCCATAGAAAAATAGGCACTAGAAAATGGATGTTACTAAAAAAAAAGGTTTGGATGTCCATATTGGTTTAAAACATTTGTCTTAAATGATGGGATAACGTTGTTGTCTTTGATGACCGAAAAAACAACTTACAAGACATAACTCAAGATATTTGGCTTGAGTTTTGGCAATTGTGTATTTTTTATTGAAAAAATAAATTTCAAATCAATCAAACACTTGGTATATGCAATCAACTAATTTTTTAAATACTTAAAACTCGACAAAATTGATTCAATTATTACTAAGTCATGAAACTAGAAATTGATCTAATTAATATTAAAAATTCACATTTATTATGAATGAGTTAGCTAGTTTCTTCTTTACACATAACTTTACGAAGTAAATAAACTCCAAATCTAACAAAGCTTAATGTTTTAGATTTGTTAATGAATTTAATAATTAAAAAAAAAATTGGAATTCAAAAATAAATTCCACTACTACTAGAAATAATATATCAAAGTTGGTACATAATGAGATATGACTTTACTACTGCTCTTATGTATACAACTATGCTTTAAGTAAATATATTCTAAATCAAGTGAGCTTAATGTTTTAAATTATTTAATATATATTCTAGTTCTTAAGATTAATTTGGATTTTAAAATTGAGACACAATTAATTGTAAAGTGAATTAAAACTAGTCTAAAATACTCTATACTAAATATTACATATAATGAAAAACATTACTTAGTTACACATTAAATACAATATTATTAATTATTATTATTTCTAATTATTATCATTTATTTTTAACAATAAAATTCAATTATAATTTTACGAAGATATTGAAATAGGTTAGCATCTATGCTTATGCTGAAAGAAAGAAAGCATAGAGATTCACTCGTAAGAAAGGAGACTACTTGATTAGCTCCAAAGAGTATCCATATCTCTAAACCGCTATCTATAGTTTTATAACATATAGTAAAATAGTATTATTTTTATTAAAAAATTAATTTATGATTTTTTTGAATATTAGTGTTCATAATTTAAAATATAAAAAAAATTCTTGTTTTCCATGAAAAAGTGGGTGATTATTTTTAGAGGAATTTATTGTAAGGGCAGAGCCAAGGTGTCAACATAGAAGCATTGAACTTTGGTAGGTTGATGGATCAAAAAATGATAGAAATAATGGTAGCCATTTAAGTTTAACTTATTTTCCATGAAAAACAGGTATTGAGAAATGTTTTAACACACAATTCTCTAATGTGTTCTTGAATAAAAGTTTATTTAGGAACTTGAAATATTCTCAACCTATTTTCTATGTTTTTGAATATTTTTTAAAAATAACTTAATTTTTTTATGATACTTTATTTTTAATCACCCTCCACATGTGAACAATTATTATTTTTAAATAGTCCTCCAAAAATAAATGAAAATGATTAAAAACAATTAATATATGTTTTCATGAAACATATTTGCCTTATTTGGTAACTATTTTCGAAAATGGTTTTAGAGAAAAGTTTTTGAAAACTATTTTCTAATGTTTTGTAGAATAAAAGTCTGTTTGGGAATCTGAAATGTTTTTAACTTGTTTTTAATATTTTTTATATCTAATCCTTTATTTTTAATCATTCTATGTGTTTATATAATTATTTTCTAAAACAATTCTTAGAAAACAAATGAAAACAACAGAAAATAACTAAAAGTTATTATCCAAAAATACCCTATTTTCTGTTTTTAAGAATAAAAAACATAAAATAGTTTTTAATTGTCAAACATGTTTTTTTTGTTCTAAAGAACAAAAAATTGTTCTTGAAAACAATTATCAAATAGGTCCCTTGTTTTGGTAACAAGTTTTCAAAGAATTGTTTCATTTCCAAAAGTTACCAAAAATGGTTTGGATTGTTGAAAATAAGGCCTTGTTGAGTAACCATTTTTGGAAGCAATTCTAAAAAATAAATTTTGAGAACAATTAGAAAACAATCCTTGTAAATTATTCTTTAATGTTTTGTAGAATAAATGTCAATTTGGAACTTATTTATAAATATGTTTTAAAAATAACTTTTATATATAGTGCTTTATTTTTAATCATTCTTCATATTTGTATAATTACTTTTTAAAATATCCCTAAAAAAACAAGTGAAAACAATTAAAAAATATTCTTTGAAAATTCCTTGTTTTCTATTTTTAAGGGTAAAAAATTGTTTTTTGTTTTTAAAGATAAAAAATTGTTTTATGTTTTTTGATTTCAAAAGTATTTTTTTATATTTTTTTATAGAGAAAAAAAAATCCCTTGTGAAAATAGTTACTAAAAAAGCCCTAATTTTCTTTTTTTCTTTTTTTCAAAGAATAAAAAATTATTTTTACAAACCAAATTTGAAATAGGCTAAATTTTCTAGAAAATTTATAGGAAGCAATAATGTTTAGGAAGTTGTCAAATTAAAAACTTTAGGCATTTTGGGGCAATTTCCACTAACAAGCCTTTAAGATATATTAAAAAAAATAGCTTGAATGATTCTTTAATTGATGATTTAAAATAAAGGCAAAAATGGTTTTTATCAATGTTTTCAAAACATTATCTTTCATTGAATAAAAAAAGTTTTCAGTTCATGCTCGTATCCTCATAAATATATAATTTTATATTTTATTAAAATTAAAAACAATTAAAAAATCTAATATATGTCTAATAAAATTTAAAATCAATAATATTTATTTTTCATGTTTGATATTCTCAAATTATAAATATAAATATAAAGATATATATTGAAAATGAATAAAAAGTTATAAAATTATATTATTTAATTTCATTTAGATATTAAATGTCAGATTATTTTATAATTTTAAACAATATTAGGTTATTTTACTTTATAATTACCAACAAAACTAGCATATGGTCTAGTGGTTGCACCGTCACTTTTCTAAACCTTTGGTCAATTGGTCAATGGTTTAAGCTTCCACACTGTGACATTTGTGACTTTTTGGCATAAAATGCCATACCACATCGGAAACTTGTGCTAAGTTAGAGTTCAAGTAGGTCAATGGGCCTGGGAGACTTTGTTAAAGCCCATTCAACATTTTGCCCAAATTAGAAAAGGTATGCGTTGAAGCCCAAAAGAGAATGGGCCGAATGAACCGGAACCCGCCAAAGGATTCAATCTGGCTCTACCCTGATTCAAAGGGCTCTCTGCTCTCGACTCAACATGTGAACCGAACTGGACCAAGCTCCAGTCAGCGGTTTAACCGGTCGGTTCTTAAGAGTATGAAGGTATCAACATAGACACCATGTAGAAAAGCTTGACTAATTCATTTGGCGGATTTTATTTTTCGTGGAAAAACAGGCACCAAAAAATTTTCCACAAAATTCATGGGCTAGGGATTATATCAAGAAAAATGATAATTAGAAAAACTAAACAATCGTAGAAAAGTTTGACTAATTCCTTAGGTGGTTCTCTATTTTTTCATAGGCACCAAAAAATTTTTCACAAAATTTGTGGACTAGGGATACCGTCAAGAAAAATGCCAATTAGAAAAACTAAACTATTGTAGAAAAGTTTGACCAATTCCTTGGACAGTTTCCTATATTTCATGGAAAAATAGACACCAAAATTTTGTCCACAAAATTTGTGGGCTAGGGATAATGTCAAGAAAATTCTAATTAGAAAATAGTGGTAGAGAAATTTGACTAATTCTTTTGGTGATTTCCCTTTTTCATGAAAAAACAAACACTAAAAGATTTTCCACAACATTTGTGGGCCAGGGATAAAGTAAAACAAAAAAATATCAATTAGAAAAACCAAATAGTGATAACGTCAAGAAAAATGCCAATTGGAAAAACTAAATAATGATAGAAAAGCTTGACTAATTTCTTCAACTATTTGTTATTTTTTATGGAAAAATTGGCACCAAAACATTTTCCACAAAATTTGTAGGCTAGAGATAATGTTCAACAAAATATCAATTAGAAAAACTAAACAAGCTTGACTAAACACTATGGAAATCCATGCCCAATGATTTTTTGTTTTTAATGAGAAGAGGGTGTTACTATTTTCAAAACAATTATTAGGAAGGAGTTTAAATATCGCGGGGTGGTTGATGTATCTAATAAGAATTAAAGAGTAGAAGTGCTTGGTCAATTCCTTTAGTAGTTTCTTTTTGCCATAGAGAAACGGCCACTGAAAAATGGGTGATATTGTTTCCTAAAGAATTAATAAAAATGGCATAAAAGCATCAAATATGTGAGGATTGTTTTTAAGTATTGTTAAAATGGAAACATCACATGAGACACTTGTGCTAAATTAATCTGGGTATAAAATGTAAAATTTGACAATATACCTAGAATGTGTTTTTAAATTATTTAATTTTACAAAAATAAGAGAAAATAAATAAAATAAATTTGAAATAATATATAAAAATCATTTATTAATATTAAATCTAATTTTTAATTTTTTCTTTCTTTTTACTTTTTCTTTACATTTCTTCCCAAATTTTCAAGTAAGTAGTTTCCCACGGTTATAAAAAGAATTAACGGGATGGACTCTTTGGAGGTGTCAACTTTCAATATTCAATGTAGTGGGGTGGTTGATGTTGTCAACAAGGAGTGAAATAATGTTGGTAGTTGATGAGTAATGTCTTATTTAAATTTTCTTTCTCATTTTCTTTTAATAAATTAAGCATAACATAATTTTCTTTCACATTCTCTCTACCAACCACTAGAAAAAATATTTAGATATAATCTTTCTTAATTACATATACTTTTTAGAATTTTCTTTTAATTTCTTTAAAAAAATTATTAGATAAATAAATTCCAAAATAAATAAACACTTGATATACACGATTTATTAATTTCTAAAATAATTTGAAATTCAAAATGTATTCAATTAGTACTAAAGTTCGTTATGAATATGTTTGCTAATTTTTTTCTTTACGCATCACTAATTTTGTGATTTCATTAGGCAACAAATTTCAAATCCAACAAACAATTTTCAAATCCAACAAAATTTATGACATTGGATTCATTAAAAAGTTTAGTAATTTTTAAAATAATTTGAAATTCAAATAATGATGCAATTAATATAAGAAATTATAAACAAAATTAGTCTATAATAACACTTTTATTTCTCCTCTACATATAACTATATTTTTATGAATTTTCTTACTATAAAAATAGACTTCAAATAAAGAAAGATTTAATTTATTGGATTTGTTGATGAGTTTAATAATTTTTAAACTACTAAAAATTAATAAACCAAAACTAATATATAATATGTTGGACTTTACTTTTGTTCTTATGTGCACAACTATGCTTTCTAAATTTTCTTATTAAGTAAATAAATTCTAAACAAGTGAAACTTGTTATTTTAAATTCTTTAATGAATCTTTAATTATTAGGAATTATTTGGATTTTAAAAATTGGCTCAATTAATTGTAAAGTAAAAAAGGTGTCAATGTAGAAACATTCGGTAGTTGATGTCTATAACAAGGATATACATATTCCTTCTATGGTTTCTTATTTTCATTGAAAAACAGGTACCAAAAAATTTTACACAATTTATGGGCCGAGGATAATGTCCAAATATACCAATTAAAAAAACTAAACATTAGGGATCTATGACTAATAATCTTTGTTTTTCATGAGAAGATGGGTGCAATTATATTTAAAAGCATTATTAGGAAGGATAGTCTAGAAAGGTATCCACGTTGAAATTTCAAACATTGTGGGGTCATTGATGTATCTAGTAAGGATTGAATGGTAGAATGTTTGACCAATTCTTTTAATGATTTATTTTTGTCATGAATGTTATTATTTTCAAAAGAATTAATTGGAATGACATAAAATCATATACATTGATGGTGATGGTCAATGTAAAAATGAGAAAAAAGTTTGGACGTCTAAATTGGTTTAGCATTTGTCTTACATGATGGAGAAACACAATGACCGAAATAACTAGTTTGGAAGACATGAGTCTAGCTAGTTGAGTTGGGTTTCGGTAATTGTGTATTTAATTATCACTAGAACATGCAACTTCAAAAACAAAGTAATAGCTCTCTCTCTCTCTCTCTCTCTCTCTCTCTCTAAGTTTATGATGTCGAGGGAAGAAAATCTTGTGGGAGTAGGGCTTCTAACAATCCTCCATGTGTGCTTCCTTTCTGTTTGCGTTGCTGATAAAAATCAGACCTTCAAATCTTCTTGCGGAGATATGAACATCAGTGACCCTTTCTATTTGGAAGATGATTATGCGCCTGACGTCTTTTATCATTACTTGAACTTGATCTGTGAAAATAATCGTACTATGGTAAACCTCGATTACGGCGGAAAATACCATGTTGCAGACATCAACTACAGTAGCTATACCATTCGGGTAGTGGATCCGGGCCTAAAGGAAAAGGGCATGGGAAACTGTTTCTCCTATCCTCTCTATTACTTCCGCATAGATCAGTATCCATATGATGTTCCTACAGATTCTCATCCTGTAGTTTTCATTACATGCCCATGGCTGATCACTGGTGACAAGATTCATAAGTACATTCCTATCATTCCATGCAACACGAATCGCAGCTCCCCTTTCTCGCAACCATACGCGTATGCAATAGTTGGAGATTTGGAGTTCAGAGATATTCCCGATTCATGCATCCTTGATGGGAATATCGTCACTCAGTCAAAGGCAGTTGCGGAGGGAAGACATTTATCAATGTCAGATTTGCAAGAAGAGCTACTCATGGGGTTTGAACTTTCATTTCTGTATTCCATCTGCGCCATAGAATGCGAAGTGAAAGGGCTATCCTGTGATCTGAATTTCACCAGCAATACTTTCAAATGCCACCACTCCAGCGCCGTAGAATGTGGGTATTACGTCTGCTTAAAGCCAAAATTTGAGTAACATTATCATTAAAGCCTCGTAAAGGAGGCTTGGAGTAATGAATTAGATGTTATTCATGCATGATGAAAACTTTGAAGTCAATTTTGAAGTGCCCCATCAGTGACTAATGTGTCTATATGAATAAACAATCATGCAGGGATCTGGAAAATCTTGACAATCTTGATTAACATTCCGATTGTCTTATATGGTAAGGCCTCCGAGTTTTCCTTCTTTTTTTTTTGTCCTTATTTCTCGATAATTTTCTTTTTTGTTTCAGTGATAATAATAGTGATATTTTCACTTATATCTTTCTTATTTTGAATTCGATATCCTCTCTTACTCACAGCATACACATGGTATCCCGAAAATTTTAAAATTTCAGGTGAGGCTTAGTAGCTCTCTCTTCATATTAAATCAATTACTTATGCTTCCTTTTTTTCTTCAAATTATACAGAATTGTTTTGCACTCAATTCTACTTGCAAAAACTCAGATTACTTGATTGATTCAATCATGCAGGACTTGAAGAAGCGCTCAAGTATGGCGACTATGCGTCCATTGGTAAGTTTGAGGGGGAGTTCCGCTATATTTACCAACTTAATTTTGCATAGTCATCATTATTTGTAGTTGTACTACAACTATCCCTCCTCTTGTATAATAAGGATGATTTGAAGATTATAATTATAACTTAATTTAATTCATATTCTTTTCTGAATTTAATTTATGTTATTCTTTTCTTATCAGGATACTGGATATTTCATAAGATTGGTAAGACTTCTCGTTCCCAACTTTTAATTCTTCGTGGAATAATATGTATCTATAATGAAGCCTTTTTATATGAACACCTTTGAATTTTTTTATCCAACTGGGCCCTCATTTATAAAATCAAAAGCTTATAATAATAATAATAATTGTTATTATTATTATTAGTAGTAGTAGCTTAGGGGATTTGGAATGCATATACTCTGGTCTAAATTCAGTTTCTAGTCCACTTGTATACAAAAAAAGTCAAAACTGTGGGATCGGAAATGAGGCCCCCAAATCCAAAGCCCCAATTTTTTCTTTACTACCCTGCATATTACTTCCATAGAGAGCCCCCAAGCAGCACAGTTCAAAACTCAAATCCAATCTCAAAAGGTTTCACAATACCTTTATTTTTAGATTAATGAGCAAGGCAACTGCCTAATGGTTTACTTGGTGGATTTAATATTAATTGAATGCATATGATCATAAACATTTTCTAATATATTTCATATTTTTTGTGTTGCTTTATGCATGTTCAGTCATAATATACAATGGAGTACGAATTGTACTTGGGATGTTCATGTTTGCCTATTTAATCTACAAGTTTCGGCGGAGACACTTATCATTAGATGATAATATTGAAGAATTCCTACAAAATCACAAAAGTCTTCAACTCATAAAGTACTCTTATTATGATATAAAAAAGATGACCAACAGTTTCAAGGATAAATTAGGACAAGGAGGCTTTGGCTCTGTTTATAAGGGAAAGCTCAAGAGTGGTCGAGTTGTTGCAGTAAAAGTACTGGTTATGTCTAAAGCTGATGGGCAAGATTTTATCAATGAAGTGGCTACAATTGGAAGGATCCATCATATTAATGTGGTGAAACTTGTTGGATTTTGCATAGAAGGTTCAAAATGGGCTCTTATATATGACTTCATGCCTAATGGATCTCTTGATAAGTTTATTTTTCCGAAACATGAAAACAATACCCCCTTAAGTTGGGAGAGGTTGTATAAGATTGCACTTGGAGTAGGGCATGGGATTGAATACTTACATCAAGGTTGTGATATGAAAATTCTACATTTTGATATCAAACCACACAATATTCTTCTCGATGAAGACTTCACTCCAAAAGTTTCAGATTTTGGCCTTGCAAAGTTGTATTCAACAGATGAAAGTATTGTTTCTCTCACAAAAGCAAGAGGAACAATGGGATACATTGCTCCAGAATTGTTCTACAAAAACATTGGATGCATATCAAATAAGGCCGATGTTTATAGTTTTGGAATGTTGTTGATGGAAATGGTGGGTAAAAGGAAGAATTTGAATGCATTAGCAGATCACTCAAGTCAAATATACTTCCCATTATGGATATATGATAAATTTGACCAAGGGGAGGACATTGAAATGGGAGATGCCACAGATAATGAAAAAATATCTGTAAAAAAAATGGTGATAGTTGCATTATGGTGTATACAGATGAAGCCCACAGATCGTCCTTCGATGAGCAAAGCATTGAAGATGCTAGAAGGTGAGATTGAACTCTTGCAAATGCCTCCTAAGCCTTCTCTATATTATGATGTATTGAAGGTAGAGGATCAGGTGAGCAATCAAGTAGGAGTACCGGTTTCATCACTTAATGCCATGGATACAATCACCTTAACCGGAAGGTAGTGCCACATTGTATCTACTTGCATGCTTTGTCCCTTGATAATGTTTTCTTGGCTTAGATGTAAGGATCGTTGCTTTTCATGTATCAAATGTATTTGTCCTAAAGCACTGGCTTGGTTCCTAGAAGGTCTCCATACATGAGTAGTCTTCTCCAAGGCCTTTGAAATTCTTAAATAAAGTTTTGTTTCCTTTCAAGCAAGTTTCGTTCATTTTTTAATATTCTGAAGTAAAAATATTTATGGTTGCAGAGTAGTGATTAAAGACTAGTGACAAACCATATTACAATCATCTTGATTCATGGAGCTGAAATTTTATTTCAATATATAGAATTTAACATTTTTTTCAGCAAGTGCTGTATTAGAGCTAAAAATTCGTAGGTAGCAGCTTCGCAAACTGTACTACCAAGTGTAGCAGCTTCGACTACCACTAGGTAGCATGCTTCCTACAAACAAAGGAAAGTTCCATATGGGGGTTGGTTTGGCATATCCCTATTTAATCGTAAGTTAGCACTCTGGTGGCAACAAAATGGAGAGAAAAGGAAAAGAAGACAGTGTCCTTGGCAAAACTTAGGTGGGCTTAATCAAACACAAAAGAAATTGAACTATCCAAAAGTGCTGGTCTAATCTAAATGTGTAGGCCCAAGCGTACAAACACAAAAATAAACTGCCCAAAAGTCTAGGTTCAATCCAAAAATATAGGCCCCACCCAGCTGTACAGACACAAATCTAGGTTTAATCATCCAAATTTCTATAAAATTATAAATGGGTCAATGATTATATGTGGATAACTAAGTTTATTTATCACCAAATTTTTTTATTTATTTTTAAATTTTTTAATGTTTACTTATTTTCAGTTGTTTTTTTTTACTTTTTTGGTTCACATCCTCCCAAAATAAACCTCTACAAATAAATTAATTGCAACATTCATACTACTTTTTATATTTCATGCATATAGAATAATGGTAAAAAAAATATAAATTAAAAAAAAACCCCAGAAAAAACAATAAAAATAGAACAACATGAAAAAGAAATAAAAAATAAATTAATTTACATTAAAAAAAAAAAAACTATTAGAAAAAGATAGAAGAGGGGGAACAAAAAAAACTAAAAAGGTATCTTTAATACACAACTTCTTGATAAAATACTAAAATTATGTCTTCATCACAACTTCATAATACTTTACTAATAATGTAATGAAATCATGTCTTCGAGGCTTTGGGACGGGTTGGGTCCCAAGTAATTATCATTCCCACTCTAATAAAAACATTTAAACAAGGTGAGGCGGGTTCCACCCCGTGTAATTTCTTTTAATTTTCAATTTTTTTTAAACAATTAATTTTAACTTCTTCTTCTTTTTTTATTAAAAATATATATTATAAATAAATAAAATATTATAGTTTTTTTATAACTTGTGTTATTGAAAACTAATTTGTGTTAAAAATTGGAACATAAAAAATTAAATTAAATTACTTTTTAAAATTAGCTATATATAATCGGGGAATAGAGGGAGAAGGTAATGTCTCGAATCTCAAACCTACTCTTAACCTATTTATTTTAATTTCAAATTCATTTCATTAGGAGCAAAGTAGAGCAGGTACCTTAAAAAATTTGTTTCATTATCATCCCTTTTCAATACATTACTTCATAATGATATACTAAAATTATGTCTTGAAAACATGATTTTAAGACAAAGAACTATATGACTCTTTTTTTTTTTTTTAAACTTATCCGATACAAAATGACATAATTTTATCAATAATTAAACTATCAAGTTTTTACAAATGATTCTTTTAATTTATCAAAAATCAAGGCAAACAGCCAGTTTTGAAAAGGAACTTTTTTTCAAGGGGCTTTGAAAAAAAATAAAAACATTTTAAAAATATTTATTAAAATATAATACTTTTGAAACTATTCGCAAATCAATTGCATTATTAAGGAATTGAATTGAATTGAAAGTTATCTTTTGAATAGATAATTTTAATTAAATTTTAAAATTATTTTAAAAAATCATATTTAATTTTTTTTCAAAAATAATTATAGACCCACATTTTTTAAGTGCGTCCCCACTCGAAAGGGCGAGACTCTCTTTTTTTATTTGTGAAAAATTGATTTTTTTTAAAAAAAATTAAAGTTGCCGCTTATTTCAATTTATTTTTAAAAGGAAAAACAAAATGAGAAAAAAAAAACTCTATCAGACTCATTTTTTGGAAAAAGACATATTTGCAAAAACTAAATCTAAATTTGAGGGTTACGATACCTATTTGGTTTCTAGTAAGCGAATTGAAGGAATTATGATAATTAATTAATTAATTATGGCTTGCATATCTACAGTAAGTGAATTGAGATAATTATGGTAAGTAATTAATTAATCATAAATACCAAGATTAAGAAGACAAATCAATGTACAAAAAAATAATCATAAAAGTAAATTATAATAGTATACAAGGTAAATGACAAGATAATTAATCAAATTGATTTATTAATCTAATTAAAAAAAGAATATTTTAAATTAAAAACAATTTCAAATGAATGGTTTCAATTTATTTATTTATAAAAATGTTTCAATTCATTTCCAATAAATGGTTTAATTCAATTTTATTTGTGTTTAATTTTTAAAAAAAGTATCAAAAAAATTTATTACAAAATTTTCAATTTTGCAATAAAAAGATTTTTACTTTTACCAGAAAAAGAATGAAATTTTAAAACTTTATTTGCAAAAGTATTTCAATTTGATTTTATTTACAAGGGAATTAATTTCTTTACAAACTTTATTTACAAAAATATTTTCAACCCAACTTTATCAAGAAAAATGATTTCTACAACTTCAATTTGCAAAAGACTCTCATCCTAATCTCATAAAAAAAAATTATTTAAAATCTCTATTTATAAAAAATACTTTTAATCTCATTCTAATTCTAATGAAGGAAACATAATTTATTTAAAAATCATTTTTTGGGGACAATTTTTATTTATAAAACAATTTTTTTAACAAATTTTATTAAACAAATAAATTTCCAAACAATAGTTGGTAAAAACAATTTTTTGAATTTTATTAAAAATAATTTTCTGGATTTTCCTAAAAACATTTTTTTTAATTTTTATAAAAAAAAAACTTTCTTTTATTAAAAATAATATTTTCTAAACTATTGTTTTTATTAAAACGTAATTGCTAACTATTCCTTTTATTAAAACAAAATTTTTAAGTTATCAACTATTCAATTCTGCATACACTTATATACATAAAAACATTTACATAAACTAATAAAAATTAAATTAAATAGAAATAAGGAAATAAAATATGTACCTAGACAAGCCTACAACAAGCTCAATGCCCAATTTACAACTTTCGTAAACCTCATTTTCTTCTATGAAATTTGGTTCTCCACATGTCACAAATCCGTGCAGTCCATGCAAAACAAAAATGAGCCCAGATGTAAATATCCAAAAATATGCAAAGCCCAAAATAATTATTCAAACTCAAGTTCAAATTTTAAATTGGTCCAATAAATTTTACCAATAAAAATAGATCTAAATTAATTAATATGCCCAACAAAAATATCTCTCATATCAATATCCTTATCCAATAATCGCGCAATTTAGTCAAGCCCGAAATATCATAAAACAAAATAAATTTAATTAAACCTAAATTTAATATCACATATTCCAAACTTGATATGCGAATCCAAATCCAAAATCCAATTATTACTAAATCCAAATAAAACATACATTAACAAACAAGACCCGACTCAAAATACAAGGCTTAAAATATATCCAAACTATCTAAACTTAACCCAAAGCTTAGAAATAATATCCCCAGTAAATGCAAACCCAAAAATAATATAAATTCGCTCAAACAAACAATCTTAATAATCAATAATAAATTACTGTAAAAATTAAATAAAAATAATAATAAAAATAAAATAAAATAAAATAAAAAAATAAACTTACATAAATTTGAAGAAAATGGGGAAATGTGAGATGGGTGGAAGGGGGATTGCCAGCCGGCAGTTACGTCGCCGGGCGGCAGTGGCGTCGACGATGCTACAGGCGGCGGTGAGATTGGATGGTTTTTGGGTGAGGGAAGAAATGGGTGTGGGGAAGAGGAAAAGAAGAAACAAAAGAAAAAAAAAAAAAAGAGGGAAAATGAAGAGGGGAAAGGGGTGTGGTCCTGTGGCAGTCTGAGCTGGGGATGGGGAGAGAGGGTAGGGGAGGAAACTGGAAAGGAAGACAAAAAAAAGTTAAAAAAAAAAATGAGGTGGAGAAAAAGAAAATGAAAAGGAAGGATAGAGGGGTGGGGGTGGGGGTGGAGAGAAAGTTGTAGTGGGAAGAGAGAGGTGAAAAGAAAAAAATAAAATAATAATAATAAAATAATAAAAATAGAAACAACTTAAAAAGGTGTGAGTGGATAAAAAAATTCAGATATAATTGATATTTAAATTTAAGGATAAAATTGAACTCAAAACTAAATATAAAAATAAGTTTTAGACAAATTTTAAGGTTTATAATAATTTTCAATTCATGTTATAAAAAGTGTGATAAATTCAAAAATTGTTTTAAAAATGTCATGCTTTAATAAATAGTTTTAAAAAAAAATTCGGTCAAATTTGTCCTCAAAGCCTTCTATCGGGGCTTATGCCTACATGGAGCATGAGATGACACCCTTCAAACCCATATGCGCTTCATAAAAATTAAAATAAAAAGTGAAAAAACAAAACAAAACAAAAATTGGAAAGCAAAAACAAAAACCCCCGACGGTTTGAAATAAGAGTCTCTTCATCCATTTTTTTTTTTGTTTGAAATAAGAGTCTCTTCATCCATTTTTTTTTTTTTTTCAAATCATGTTATCAAGGATAAGGTAATAAAATTAACAAGCTATTTAAGTCATCCAATAATATGTTACAAGAAAGCCCTATAAGGCTGTTAAAGAAAGTAAAAATAAATAAATAAATAAAAATATTTCCAAATCTTATTATTTGATTTATCCCAAGTCAAAAACTACTTTGAAACTTTGAAAACTCATTAATTTTAAATTATAAAAAAGTTACATATTTAAAAAAAAAAAAAATTCCCAATGTGATCCATAGTATGCATAGTCGGTATGTTAGACTTAATTATTTTCAAACAATAAGTATTGTTTACGAAAAGCTTAGGTTCTGTTTGTGACTATTTTCGAAAATAGTTATTGAGTATATATTTTTTAAAACCTTTTTATAATGTTTTATACGATAAAAGTCTATTTTAAAACTTAAAATATTTTTAATATATTTTTAATATTTTTAAATATATTTTAAAAATAATTTATATATTTGATGTTTTATTTTTAATCATTTTACATGTTTATATTATTATTTTTTGAAATAGTCTTCAAAAAACAACTAAAAATAATTAAAATGTGTTATGTGAAAAATGTTATATTACCTTTAACTTGAATATTTAATTTTTTTTTTTAAATATTGTATCATTTATATCTTTTAATCCCAATTTTAATATTTGATTTCCACTTTCATACTTTTTTAAGTATAATTTTTATGTCAACCTAAAAAGTTTTCATCATACTGAGCTATTGGCACTCTCCACTTGCGATACTTTGAAATACTACAATCGTCAAACCGCATGAGAACTGAAACAATCGAAGAAGACACCACCACGCTATGGGAAAGCAGAAACAGCAGGTGATCTCCCGTTTCTTCGCTCCCAAATCTAAAGCCCCTTCATCATCTTCATCTTCAATACCATCATCACCATCTCCATCTCCATCTCCATCTTCGCTCCCAAACCCACCAACCCCTCCACCGAAAATCTCCACCACTGTCACTTTCTCTCCTTCCAAACGCCTTCCTTCCTCCCACGTGTCCCCCTCCACCAAACCCCCCAAAGCCCCCAAAATCTCTCACCCCATTGACCCCTCTCTCCACCAAAAGTTCGTACAGAAGCTTCTTGAGCCTTCTTCCTCAACACCCACAAAGCTCCCACTTCCAACCACCAAGTACACTCCACTGGAGCAACAAGTCGTGGACCTAAAGCAAAAATACCCAGATGTTCTATTGATGGTAGAAGTTGGGTATAGGTATAGATTCTTTGGTGAGGATGCTGAGATTGCAGCTAGGGTGTTGGGCATTTATGCTCATGTTGATCACAATTTCTTGACTGCTAGCATACCAACTTTTCGATTAAATGTCCATGTGAGGAGGCTTGTCAGTGCAGGGTTTAAGGTAGGTGTTGTTAAGCAGACCGAAACTGCAGCCATTAAGGCGCATGGTTCGAATAAACTGGGACCCTTTTGCCGGGGTTTATCGGCATTGTACACGAAGGCGACGTTGGAGGCAGCAGAGGAGGTGGGAGGTGGGGAAGAGGAATGTGGGTCTTATAATAATTACTTGGTTTGTGTAGTTGAGAAAGGGATTAGTGTAGAAAATAGTAAAGATTGTGGTGTTGGGGGTGGGTTTGATGTGAGAATTGGGATTGTTGCAGTTGAAGTATCAACGGGGGATGTTGTTCATGGGGAGTTCAATGATAATTTTATGAGGGCTGGGCTTGAGGCTGTGATTTTGAGCATGTCTCCTGCTGAATTGCTTCTTGGATACCCGCTCTCTAAACAAACAGAGAAGGTAGATTTTAGTTACAGTGTCATTTGGTGTCTTAGCAGAAGTGGGAGATATTTACTTTTTCATATGCGTTTATTGTGTCGTTCCTTTTGTGTTTTTATCTATATAAGACTTCTATGTAATTCCATTGAACTCCATTATTGGTCATTTCTATTTATAGAAATCAAATTATTATTCCTTCAAGGCTCCCTTCTATATAGCACATTGAACTCCATGATTAATTATTTGTATAAATGGAAATCTACTTTGGTTCTACTTCAAAAGGGTGCAGGACCATCATTGTTTCATCTGGATGTTCTTAAAGGTTTGATCTTTTTTCTTAAAGGCAAATAAATAAAACTATTGGCAAACATTCTTAGTTATTCCTTATAATGAAAAAAAAGGGAAGAGTTCATAATTTTGAAATCCAAACCAGACTTATTCAAATAAATTATGCTAGAACTGCAGTGCGGATTCAATTTAATTGTTATTAAACATAAGTGGTAATGGGGAATCCATTTGCTTTTATTGAAATAATTTCGAAAATGTAATTCTTTCATATACAATGTTCTCTTTAACTGTTTCATCCTTGGAATAGAACTTATCAACTGATATTTAGCGTGTGATATGGAATACTGGCTTTTAAATTTAGTCTGGTTATTAACTTGAAAGATGCTGGTTATTTACAGATGGCTTATTCAACAGCTTTCTGTAGGCATCTTGTTCATAATGTCAAAATAGATGATTTCAATAAGATACAGATAAATATAAGGAAAATTTGAAACTTATATTTGAATCATATTACACAAAAGAGAAAGTTAGAATGGATTTATATGTGTCATTTTCTAATTTCTACGTTCAGTACGGTACAATATCAAGACACTTCTTGCCAGTCTAATTCTCAGTTACACTGATGGGTTCTCTTTTGTCTAAATCTCTCACAAGGAAAACCGGGATCAAGCAAAAATCCTTGTTCAGTCTTGTCAGTTTTATTGATCTAGGCTTTCCTTTACCCTAGAGAATCTATTTCCACATAATTTTTGCGCTCTAACTTGGACACTAGTTCTAATAGAATTTTTTGTGATTCATATCTGTGTTGGGTCTGAACATACATAATAAATAGTTATAATGCCCCTTATCTTGTTTGAGCAAAAGCCTAGAGAATCCCCCTTCTCCATATCTAGTTATGAGTACATATCTATAGAGGGTTTTTTTTTTAGGTCAATGGTTAGGCATTAGAATCGTCAGGTTGTGGTAATTATTGGGTTTATCTTATTGTTGGAGGGTGGGGAATAGGAAATTTGCTTTTCTGAACAGTTTTTGTTTGAGTGATGGGTTTGCTAAGAAATTGTGGTAAGGAAATTATGACTTAATGAGAGTGCAAACAGTAGGACTTTCTTTTGGGGTTTTAAGCTTTTGTCCTGTTACGTTACTTCCTAGAATGCCTCTTGTTCAATCCACTGAGAAGGCAACTTTTACTTGTAGCAGACATTGTCCAACAGCAAGTGAAGGAAAAGTTCTATAGCTTTTGTAATCAAGTTTTAGACATATACTATGTACAAAATTAAGCCATACCTAATTTTGGTCCCTGTCAGTGTCTCCTTATAACATTTCAGCACCACCACCCATAGACCTTGCTCTACTTGAGTGACCATACAACTCGCTTAACCAGTACATCTTCTGGTATAAGACAACCAAAACATCATTACTTGGATTTCAGAGGTGTACTTTAGAAATACCTTTGATCTACCCTTTGCTTTTTCTTATTATTTATTGTATTTGGTGCATTCCATCTTTGCTTTATTATCTGTTTGGAAACCCTCTTCGATAATAATGGTGGTGATGTCCTTTATGCCATTTAGAAACAAAAATATTATTTAAAATCATTTCTTCATGCTCACGTCCTATAAAATGATTGCATCCAATTTTGATATTGGGCTACTTAAATTTGCATTGATGACTATATGATGGTTTATTACTAGTTGCTATTAGCCTATGCTGGACCTGCATCAAATGTTCGTCTGGAGCGTACCTCAAGAGATTGCTTCAGTGATGGTGGAGCACTTGCTGAAGTTATGTCTTTATATGAGAACTTAAGTGAAGATAGTAGAGTTGATCATCAAGTGGACAACACAGAAGTGATGGAACAGGAAAATCATTGCCTGGCAATTGAGGTCTTAGTGTTTGTTGACTTTCTCGTGTCAGGAACGAAACAGTATGAATTGCTGCTTCTTTGGACATATATTTTCATTTTAGCCACCAACCACCTCTTATGTGAAATTTGTGAGTGCTCATTATGGTTCTGGTATAGCCTTGGTTTCATGAATTGCTTAATCATCGGGTGGTCAATGTGGGGGCCTTCCCCGATAACAACTTTCTCTGGTCATTGTTGGTTTGTGATTTTTGTGGACGATTGCAACCGCATGACACTTCTCTACCAAATGAAGACCAAAGCCGAAGTTTTCATGATTTTTCAAGCATTTCATGCCATGGTCTAGACACAATTCTTAGCCAAGATTCAAATCCTTTGTTTGGACAATGGCGGATAATTTATCAATCATGAATTTCAAACTTATTTCCAACATTATGGCCTCATCCATGAGACATCGTGCTCTTAGATACCATAACAAAATGGCGTCATCAAGAGAAAAAATCGACATATCTTAAAAACAGCTCGTGTTTTACTGCTTGGAAAGCTTATGTGCCTAGTCGCCATTGGGGGGATACGGTGACTACTGTTGTGTATTTACTGAACTGTGTGCCTTCCAAGGTCTTAGATTTCAAGACTCCCCTACAGGTTCTTACTACTCATGTTTCTCTACCTACTATGTTGATGCTTCCTCCTCACATTTTTGGGTGTGTTGCCTTTGTCCATCTCCACAAAAATCAACATATTAAACTGGACCCATGTGCAATTAGGTGCTTGTTCTTGGGCTATGGGTTACATAAAAAAGGCTATCAGTGCCACGATCCCCTTGCCAACTGTACCTATATAACCATGGATGTTACATTCCTTGAATCTAAAATATTTTATCCATCATTGGTACCCAATTCTCCTCTTCAAGGAGGGACTCAAGTTGAAGAGCTGAATTGGATGATGGCTTCAAGAGGTGAGATGGCTTCAAGACTTGAGACTGAAAATGGAGAAATTGAATCTCAAATGGATAATGCGTATTCAGTAGGTGTAGAACTTAGAAATGAAGGAAATGAAACACCTAAAAATGGAGAGGCTGAAAATGAAGAACTCGTAAATGATGAACCTAAAACTACGAAACCTCCTCACTTCCAAGTGCCCGAAGACTCTCCTCCTAGGAATATTTCAGAGGTAAGCACTCCCACCACATCTTTACAAACTAATGTTTTGGAGACACCTGTAGGTTATGCTTTGCCTTTCAGACATAACCGTGGCAAACCACCAAATAGATACTCTCCTGACGAGGAAGAAAGAAGGTCCAAGTACCCAATTACAAATTATGTGTCCACTTAAAACCTATCAAAACCTCTCATGACATTTACTTAGACGTTGTCCTACTGCCATATTCCTAGGAGTGTTGAAGAGGCCTTACTCAATCCAAAATGGACAGAAGCTGTATAGGAAGAACTAGAAGCTTTAAAGAAGAACAATACTTGGAAGTTAGTCTCACTGTTAGAAATGGAAGAAAATAGTGGGGTGCAAATGGGTGTTCTCTATAAAATATAAAGCTGATGGATCCGTCGACCGATACAAGGCCAGACTTATGGCGAAAGGATTTACACAAACGTATGATATAGATCATTTGGAAACTTTCTCACTAGTGGCCAAACTAAATACTGTTAGAGTTCTATTGTTTCTTGCAGCAAATTTAGACTAGTCACTACACTAGCTCAATGTAAAGAACGCCTTTCTCCATGGCGACCTTGAAGAGGAAGTATACATGGACATTCCTCCTGGATATGCAACATCTTCTGAGACCAAGATTGTTTGCAAATTGGAACGAGTGTTATGGGTTGAAACAGTCACCTCGGGCGTGGTTTGGCAAATTTAGTTCTACTATGCAAAAGTATGGTTATCATCAAAGCAATTCTGACCATACTCTCTTCCTAAAACACCGACAAGGCAAGGTGACAACTCTAATAGTCTATGTAGATGACATGATTATCACAAGGGATGATGTAGAAGAGATCTCGAGGCTGCAAGAACACTTGGCTACTGAATTTGAAATGAAGAACTTGGGGGCTAAAGTATTTTTTGGGAATAGAGGTGGCAAGATCACAAAAAGACATATTCCTATCTCAAAGGAAATATGTATTGGATCTACTATTAGAGGTGGGACTATTGGAGTGCAAATCGGTGGATACTCCAATTGCTCAGAATCATAGGCTTGGGGAATACTTAGATCAAGTGCCAGCTGATAAAGGGAGGTACCAAAGATTAGTGGGTAAGCTCATCTACTTATCTCACACTTGCTTACGTCATAAGTGTAGTGAGCCAATTCATGCATTGTCCTAGTGAAGACCATATGAGTGCAGTAGCTCAAATCCTTCACTATTTAAAGTCCTCACCAGGGAAAAGGTTGATGTTCTCCAAGAATAATCATCTGAATATTGAAGGGTACATGGATACGGATTGGGCAAGGAATATCTTGGACATGAAATCTACTTTGGGTTATTTTACATTTGTGAGTGGCAATTTAGTTACATGGAGAAGCAAGAAGCAAAAGGTAGTGGCACTGTCCAGCGTAGAGGCTAAGTTCCGAGGCATGGCAAAAGGACTCTGTGAGCTCCTTTGGCTTTGACGGTTACTAACATAGGTTGGTTTTGCCCCTAGTTTTGCAATGAATTTGTTATATGATAACAAAGCTGCCATTGACATAGCCCACAATCTAGTTCAACACGATCATACCAAGCACATAGAGTTGGACTGACATTTCATCAAACAGAATCTTGAGGATAAGATTATTCAGTTTCCATTTGTCAAATCGAAAGATCAGTTGGCAGACATACTTACAAAGGCAATTTCTAGAAAAAACTTCTGTAACTCCCTTGACAAGTTGGGTGTTAGAGATATCAACGCACCAACTTGAGGGGAAGTGTTAGCATGGGTCTTAGATCAGCAGGTTTATAGAAACACTAGCCATAGACCTTGTATAGGCAAAGAATAGCTTCCTAAAATCCCGTTCTTGTATTTATATATCTTGTACACATTCAATGGAAAAAATATACAAGAAATGAATATTGTGTGACAAATTGAAAACTATGAAAAAATATGATTCAAAAGAAAATGGAAAGGAAAAATAAAAGAAAAATAATGAAAAAAAAGTAAATTCAAATTCAATAAATTATTTTTATATATTAGTTTAAAGAATCAAACTCATTTCACTTATTTTAACTTTAATATATAAAGATTAAATAATTTTAAAATAGATATTTTAAAAAAAAATTAATTATATTTATTTTTTATAGGACAACCAAATATAAAAAAAATTGTTTTTTTAATTATTTTTTCTTTTGATGACTCTTTCTAAACCAAAAGCCAAATTCCATTACTTTGTTTTTATAAAGTGATGAACATTTGAATTGCAAATGAGGGAGAACTACCATAAAAGTAGTAATGCTCATTTTTGAATTCTCCTCTATAAAGTTTCATACTAAAATATGTCACCTGCATGTAGTGATTAAAATATCGCGATATTTTGACAATATATTGTCGAAATATCGAGCTTCAATGGACCTTGACACGATATATAGGAGATAAATATCACTACCTTGTTATTTTAGTAAATTATCAATATTTTTGTCAAATTTTCGGTATTTATCGGCATTTTACTGATTTTTCGCCTATATTTCACAATATTTTGGGACAATCAACACAGTCAAACCCCAACCAAAAGGTTCTTCATCCATTGCGCTAATCACTGCGGCAAGTTTGCCCCTTGTTATATAAGTTGCAGCAAATATATATATATATACTCAAATTCATCATATAAACATAATATTAAAAAAAATGTTTTAAAGAACAAATTAATTATAATTATTTTATAATTAAATGAAATTTTTTCATTTATTTGAATATCAAAAATATAAAAATTATTATGATAATTTTCTTCATAATGTTTTTAATATCATTAAAATATTAAAAATTATATACATATATATATATATATCATCATTTATTTTATGTCATTTAATATGATTGCATTAAATGAATTATAATTTTAATATTAAATATATTTTTAAATTAGACATATTATAATCAAATATCACAATATTGTTATCAAATAATATTTGATATAATTTAATAATAAATGTATAGTTATGAAATTCATATTTTTTTTATCAATGCATATAATATTATTATCAAATATGATAAATTATAACGTGTGTATATATATATATATATAAATTTATTGAACAAAATAAATTTAAAATATCTATTATACTTCTAATTTTATTTTTAAGAGTTTTTTTTCTTATATTTTTTATAATTTTAGATCAATTTTAGGTTCATCAATATTTTTTTATCAACGTATATAATATTATTATCAAATATGATAAATTATAATGTGTGTGTGTGTATATATATATATATATATATATATATATATATATATATATATATATATATATATATATATATATATATAAATAAATTTATTGAACAAAATAACTTTAAAATATCTATCATACTTCTAATTTTATTTTTAAGAGTTTTTTTTATTATATTTTTATAATTTTAGATTAATTTTAGGTTCATCAATATTTTGCATTAAAATATCCGGACATACTTACTGATATTTTCATCTTTACCTACATGATGGTCTTTAATTTCTCAATATTTATATGCCCTTCTAGACCTTCTTTCTTGTCCCCCATATGTTTTTTCTTGGCAAAAATCACAAATTCCTTGCATATGAAGTCACCAAGAGCAGAAAAAACTAGAGATCAAAAGTTCCTTAAAATGAATCTCTCTAGTTTTGTTCACGTTGATGACATTTTTTGTAGAGGTTAGAAGGCATCGAATTAAGCATATTTATTATTCTTTCTTTATATACTTCATAATATATTCTTGTCCGGACCTGATAATTGCCTTCCAAGGTAGATTGGAAACATCAATTTAGTTGTCTCCCCTTTTTAGTTCAAACTTGGATACGACTTCACCTTCTTCGAATGTTCCTCGGATAAAACAAAATCATTTGATTTTCAGCCCATACCTTGCCTTAACCCGCTCTTTAACCTATTTATTTTAATTTCAAACTCATCTCATTAAGGATAAGATAGAGTGAACCTAAAAAATTTGTTTCATTATCATCCCTATTCAAGACATTACTTCATAATGATATATTAAAATTATGTCTTGAAAACATGATTTTAAGACAAAGAACTATATGAATTTTTATTTTTATTTATTTTTATTATTTTTTTTTTTTTTTAAGCTTATGTGACACAAAATGTCATAATTTTATCAATAATTAAACTATCACTTTTTTACGCATGATTCTTTTAATTTACCATAAAGTTATCAAAAATCAAGGCAAACAACCACTTTTGAAAAGGAATATCTTTTGAGGGGCTTTGAAAAAGAAAATAAAAACATTTTTAAAATACTTATTAAAATATAAATCTTTTGAAACTATTCGCAAATCTATTGCATTATTAAGGAATTCAAGTTATCTTTCAATGGATAATTTTAATTAAATTTTTAAAAAATCATATTTAAAATTTTTTTTCAAAAGATAATTATGGACTCACATTTTTCAAATGCGAGACACTTGAAATGGGGGGACTTTTTTTTTTTTTTTTAATGAAAAATTGTTTTTTTTTATTTTATAAAATTGGAGTCGTCACTTATTTTAATTTATTTTTAAAAAGGAAAACAAAATAAAAAAAAAAACTCTACGTGACTCATTTTTTTTGGAAAAAGACATGTTTGTAAAAACCCAATCTAGATTCGAGGATCAGATTACTTATCATAAAAATACGATTAACAGTTGTAACACTCCTCTAAACCCATATACCTACGATCTCTACTAAGCGAATAGAGGGAATTATGGTAATTAATGAATCAATCATGGATACCAAAATTAAGAACACAAATAAAAAAAATAATCATAAAAGTATATTACAACATTATACAAGGTAAATGACAAGAGAATTAAGCAAATTGATTTATTAATCTGATTAAAATAAATATTTTAAATTAAAAACAATTTCAAATGAATTATTTCAATTTATTTATTTATAGAAATGTTTCAATTCATTTCCAATAAGTGATTTGATTCAATTTTATTTGTGTTCAATTTTCAATAAAGTATCAAAAGAATTTATTACAAAAATTTCAATTCGACAATAAAAAGATTTTTACTTTTACCAGAAAAAAAAATGAAATTTTAAAACTTTATTTGCAAATGTATTTCAATTTGATTTTAATTACAAATGAATTAATTTCTTTACAAACTTTATTTACAAAAATATCTTCAACCCAACTTTATTAAGAAAAATGATTTCTATAACTTCAATTTGCCAAAATACTCTCATCCTAATCTCATAAAAAAATTATTTAAAACCTCTATTTATAAAAAAAATAATTTTAATCTCATTCTAATTCTAATTAAGGAAACATAATTTATTTAAAAATCACTTTTTGGGACAATTTTTTGGACAAACTTTATTAAACAAATAAATTTCCGAACAATAGTTGTTAAAAACAATTTTTTTGAATTTTATTAAAAACAAATTTCTGAATTTTTTTATTAAAAAAATATTTTTTGAACTATTGTTTTTATTAAAATGTAATTCCTGAACTATTCATTTTATTAAAACAAAATTTTTGAGTTAAAAACCGTTCAATTCTGTATACACCCATCAAATATATAAAAAAAAATATTTATGAACTAATAGAAATGAATGTAAACAGAAATAAAATATGTACTCAAACATTTACAACGAGATCGTACTCGGTGACCACCCCATCGTAGTCGCCGGAGCCGAGTACTCGGCCGGAGGAGCCCGGTTTCCACCTTAGGCTACTGAGCTTAGCCGGGGTCCATATATAGTAGTCACATGCATTATTGTGTTGTAACAATTTAACGTTGTGCTCACCATGGCTATGATTCTCGCCGGGCAACAAGGATTTTACACTATAAACTCTAATTTTCCTAGCAATTCCTCCAGTGGCCACGAGGCTATCAGAGGGGTCGAACTCTATGACGCCGATGGTGTCGGTGCTGGCTCCGACGGAGCTCGAGGTAACAACAGTGGAGAGATTGAATTCCCAGTCGCACCTAGCTCTTTCTTCTTCTATGTGTTGTTCTGCCTTTTCTTCTTGTATGTTTGGGTTTTCTACTTCTGGGCTTTGAGGATTGAATTGCGTTGAGAAGTTTTTCATTTCCCATTCATAAGTGACGATAGTGGTGGAATCTCTTGTCTTTCCGACCAATGAAAGACTCCCATTCAACCTTATCTTGCCCGGATAATGGAAAACAATTCAACTTTATTCCTTTTTCAGTTTTTCAAAATTTATATCCATTCCTCTTTCATTTAACAACCCTCAATATTACACCTAATTACAATAATGCCATTTTCCCAGGTAGGTTCTACCCCTGCAAACCCCTAAAATTCATGCATGGAGTAGGGATTGTGGGTGCAATCTCATGCTGCCAAGATGGGCATTTTGGGTATTTTGTAACAAACCCTATAAATAGAAAGGGTTATAAACTATTAGAGATGGGGAATAAATGAAAAAAAAAATGATATATCAAGTGGATGAGAGGCAAAGGAAATGGTGGATGGTTTTGTGCCTCAATTCCAGAACTGGATGCTGTGGACACAGGCTCCTTTAAGACTCTGCGTTACGTGGTCCAAGGCAAGCCTTTTGTCTAGTCACTTATTCATCTAGATATGATATAATATATGATAAAAGGGCCCCAATGCCCCCACACCAACTGCTACTCCATTAAAGGGTAAAGGCTCAAGTGAAGTAAATGCAAATTTGTGGATTTTTATCAGCCAGCCATGGGCCCATGCATAGCCAAAGGACAAAGGGTGGTTTCCTTTCTCTCTCACCTTGGCTTTTCGGTTTGCAGATTTCAGATTTTTTTTTGCTTTTGGGTAGGGTGTGGGTCCGTGGATTCTCATGAGTGACACATGGCAGTGGAAGGGATTTTGATTATTGATTCAGACATAAATGCAGACAAATCTTGGTTTCCATGCTAACACGGTATCCTCAGTTTCTACGCAAAATTTGCATCAAGGATTTTTGTGTCGATTAATTAATTTTGTTCATTTTCCGATCCCTTGGGAGTGTTGTCGTCCGTCCTGGTTGCTGTACATGTCACAGGATTAATTCAGAACATGCCTTGGGCCATGTGGCCCAAGTTGCCGCCACATATGCCCGCTTTTCGAAAATAAAAAAATACAGTAATTTTAAAAAGTATTTATTAAAGAATGACATGGGTGAAATTATTTTCGAATTTATGATATTTTTTATAATAATAATTAAAAGTTTCTTTTTTTGAAAAAAAACTACAATTTTAAAAATATGTAACATTTAATAAATATTTTTTCAAACTTTAATTTTTTATTTTTTATTTTCAAAATCCCCACATATAATAAAATAATTTTTATTTTACACTCTATTTGATTCTTGAAAATACTAAAAAAAGAAAGAAAAAAATTAAGAAAAGTGATTTTTTTACATTTAATTGTACTATAAAAAAAATCATAAAAAACAAATATAACTAAAATGAGATAGAAATTTATGTTTTTTTTTTATGAAAAATTAAAATAAATAAAATGAGTTTGAAATAATATATAAAAAATAATTTATTGATTTTAAATTTTTATTATTATTTATTTTTTTTTTTTTCATTTCATTACATTTTTCCCCAAATTTTTTTAAAATCGAACATAGTCTTAAAGTCAATTTGGCTAAGTTTACAATAATTTTTTTCATCAATATAGCATGTAAACATCTACGGTCATTATAGGCTTCTCATTTGAAAAGCTGAAATCTTGATTCTAACCATGTTTATAGAGGTCAAATTGGCAACCTAGAAATTAAGTTTTAAGTTTTCTATAGATTGAAAAGTTAAAAAGTTAAAATCATGACTTTTAAGATTATGTTTGGTTTCTAGAAAATTTATGAAAAAAATTATTCAAAAGAAAATGGAAAGAAAAAAAATAATTAATGAAAAAAAATGTAAATTCAAAATTAATAAATTATTTTTATATATTACTTTAAAGAATCAAACTCATTTAACTTATTTTAACTTTAATATATAAAGATTAAATAATTTTAAAATAAATAAATTTAAAAAAAAAATTAATTATATTTATTTTTTTATAGGACAATCAAATATATAAAAATTGTTTTTTTTTTAATATTTTTTTCTTTTGATGATACTCTTTTTGAACCAAAAGCCGAATTCCATTACTTAGTTGTATTTATAAAGTGATGAACATTTGAATTGCAAATGAGGGAAAACTACTAGTAATGCTCTTTTTTGAATTCTCCCCTATAAAGTTTCATACTAAAATATGTCACAAACATGTAATGATTAAAATATCACGATATTTCGACAATATATCATTGAAATATCAAATTTCAATGGAGTTTAACACGATATATAAAGAAAAATATGAATACCTTGTTATTTTAGTAAATTATCAGTATTTTCGTCGATTTTTCGCTATATGTTGGGACGATCAACGCAATCAAACCCCAATCAAAAGGTTCTTCATGCATTACACTAATTGGTGGGGTAAGTTTGCCCCATATTATATAAGTTGCAGCAAATATATACATATGCTCAAATTCATCATATAAACATAATATTAAAAAAAAAATTATGGAAAAAATTAATTATGGCTATTTTATAATTAAATGAAAATTTTTCATTTATTTGAATACCAAAAATATAAAAAATTATGGTGATAATTTTCTTCATAATGTTTTTAATATCATTAATATATTAATTAAATATTAAAAATTATATATATATATCATTTATTTTATATCATTTAATACAATTGAATTAAATGAATTATAATTTTAATATTAAATATATTTTTAAATTAGATTTATTATAATCAAATATCACAATATTGTTATCAAATAATATTTGATATAATTTAATAATAAATGTATAGTTATGAAATTCATATTTTTTTTATCAACGCATACAATATTATTATCAAATATGATAAATTAATATATATATATATCAATTTTTGAACAAAACAACTTAAAAATATCTATTATACTTCTAATTTTATTTTTAAGAGTTTTTTCTTACATTTTTATAATTTTTCGATCAATTTTAGATTTACCGATATTTTGTGTTAAAATATCTGTCGATATATGTTTGATATATCCAATATATTAATGGAAGTACCCATAATTACTGATATTTTCATCTTTATCGACACGATGGTCTTTAATTTCTCAATATTTGTATGCCCTTTTGGACTTTCTTTCTTGTCCCCCATAAGTTTTTCCTTGGCAAAAATCACAAATTCCCTGCATATGAAGTCACCAAGAGCAGAAAAAACTAGAGATCAACATGACATTTTTTTGTAGAGGTTGGAAGGCATCGAATTAAGCATATTTATTATTCTTTTCTTTATATAATTCATAATATATTCTTGTCCGGGACCCTGATAATTGCCTTCCAAGGTAGCTTGGAAACATCAATTTAGCTGCCTCCCCTTTTCAGTGCAAACTTGAATACGACTTCACCTTCTTCAAATGTTCCTCGGATAAAACAAAATCATACGATTTTCAGCCCATCCCTTGCCTTTCTATCCTTGGAAACCCAGTTTATGCTGCTTTTATTCAATCTCTAGTGTCCAATTTTCTTGACCTATCCTCATGTCGCAGGCTTTACAAAGTTTCGATGCCACAATGAAAATCATTTTTCTCTCAAGTGGTCGCTATCAATATGTGGAAGCTGCCAAGCTGAAGGAAAAACATATATATGTAGACTGAAGAAGGGTAATAGCAAGGAACCAGGAACCGAATTTATTGCCCGGCCACAAGGCCCAAATGGGGGTATTTTGTGTGTGGGCTCCATTTGTCCGCCCATGAGGCCCAAGTGGGGCATCTTTCCTTGTTGATTGGACGGCATGGTCGTTGGAACCAATTTATTGGCCCAATATATGAGCACAAGCACCACCGAGAGGGGCGGTGCATGGGTAGAATTTTAGGGGGGAAAAGAAATTAAAAAAATATGATGTTTTTTAGTTGTTTTTATTTATTTATTTTATTTTTTTAAATAATTATAAAAATACAAAGAAGAAGAATTAAAAATAAAGCATTGTATGTAAAAGTTATTTTTAAATATAAAAAACATGTTAAAAATATTTTAGATTCTCACACAAGTATTTTTATTTTTTAACAAAATATCAAACAATGATTTTTAAAAATTGTTTTCAAAAAATATTTTTTTTAAATTATTTTCGAAAATAATTATCAAATACGCTTAAGTTTTCTTTATTTATGAAATATGGTTTTAAATATGCAAATACTCCATTTTGGAATGAAACATGAGCTGATAAATTCTACTGATTTAAGTTTATAGCTTATGGGAGGGAAAGTAAAATATTGGATGGAATTTATGTTTTATTGGGATATTGAAAATATGTAGGCTAAAAAAAAGTATTAATTTTTATTTGATTAATATTGATAAAATAATCTCTAAATCTAAAAAAATAACCTTCATATTTTAAATAGAAACTAGAGATATGATTTTTTCTAACAAAGATACGCCTTTCCATTTTCTTAAACACATCCCATATCAAACCACTATTGGGAAAAAATTACAAGAAGTATTTATATCCAATAGAAGTTATATTGAATTATTATTTACATGAGAAATATTTTTTAAGGTAATTATTATTTTGTTCCTTAGCCCAAATATTTCTATTTGTTATGAGATCATAATTCAAATTAATACTTGGTGAAAATAATTTTATAGAATTAATGAACTAGCATACTAAAAGACTTTGGAATGGAATTGGAGACCTAAACTTCTTGAATAATTTCTTTTGCTAAGCACACTTGAGTTTTTAGCCTTTATTGCTTTTATGTTGACCTATCAAATCAACTCTTACAATGTTTAACAGATCATCTAATTCTTAATAACTTTTCTAACTTCTTAAGATGCTTCAACTAATATTAGTTAGGATACTTGAATCTTCAATTATCTTCTTACTGTTTATCATTCCCCCAAGCTCATAGGTCTTGGAACAATGTCGAGCTTCATTCTAAAACTGAAAAACTAAGAGTTTGGTGAAGATATTGATAACTTGATTAGAAGACAGAATGTAGTGAATGATGAGATCTTTGTCCAAGATGTTATCCTGAATGAAGTGAAGGTTAAGCTCAATATGTTTCGAATGAGCATGAGAAATTGAGTTGGTAACTAAATGAGCTGCACTCTGATTATCACACCAAACTAGGAGAGAAGCAGATTGAGAAATACAAAGTTCTTTCAGAATGGATTGGACCAGATGATCTTAGCTGTAATAGAGGCTAAGCCATAGTATTCAAATTCGACGCTATTTCGAGAGACGACTTGCTGTTTGATAGATGACCAAGAGATTAAATTTGGACCAAGGAAGATACAATACCTATTGGTACTCTTGTGATCATCTAGGTAGGAGTCTCAATCAGCATTGATATATCTTTGAATATCCAACGGGGGAGATTATTGTATTTGTAAGCCATGAAATGAGGAGTATTCTTTTCATTGCAAACCAATGAATTGGTGGGTTGGACATGAACTGGCAAGCCTTGTTAACAGGAAAGGTGATATTAGGTCGTGTGATGGTTATGTATTAGAGAATACCAATAGTGTTGCAACACAAGGTTTTATCCATGAGTATTTTGTCATCATGTTGAGATAAGGTTTAGCCTTTAGGTGTGTAGGTAGGCTTGGAGTCTAGTATTTTGGTGCAAGTCATGATGTGTTGGATGTATTTGTGTCAATTGAGATGTGATGTAGTGTCAACATGAAGAACCTCCATACCAAGAAAGTAATTCAGATGTCCAAGATCACCAAGTGCAAAATAGGAATTGAGATAGGATATAAATGAGAAAACTTGAGAGGAATTGTTGTCGATTACTAATATATTATCAACATAAATCAGGAGAATCAAAGCATCATTAGGAAGATCCAACCCAACCCTTTTCTCGTCATTGAGAATGCTACCTTAAACTTTCAAAATATTTAGGATTATATGATTGACTCCTATCTTCAAATCGAAGGACGGAATGTCCCACGAATGGTTGAAAAATGGATTTAATGAAATCATATGATTAATGGAATATTCAAATTAAATTTTGATGGTTCAAGGATGGAGAATAAAAGTACTTTAGGATGGGTTATTAGAGACTCTAATGGAACTATAAAAATAGTTGCAAGTAGGCATATAGGTAATCCTTCAATAGTTATTGTAGAATGTATGACTTTAAGAGATGACATATTAGTTGCCAAAAACAATGAATTTTTAAACCGAGATTGAAGATAACTAAAAAATAGTTATAGATTATTATAATAAAAAGAGTAATATTCCTAATTCTATTATATTATTAATTGAGGATATTTGAATATTATCTTAAGACCTAAATATTTACCATTATCATCATATTTATAGGGAAGCAAATAGAATAACAAATTGTTTAACTAAGAAGGCATTTGTAATTTAAAATCAATCATTCGGTGGTTAAATTTTCCTAAAGATGTTACAAAGTTTAGTTTTGAAGATTATTGTGACTCGTCTTTCAATCAAATTTGTAGGTATTTTGCTTTGTAGTCTCATTATTATTATTATTATTATTATTTTAAAAAACATGATGAATAGATATGGAATTGTTAGCCCTAGATGATTGGAAACCCCACTCGAGAAAGGTGTTGCTAAGTTTAGTAAACCATGCATGTGGGACCTGTTTAAGGCCATATAATGTTTGTTTAGTTTGCAAACATGAGAAGAAAATTGTTTATTAACAAACCTAAGAGGTTGGCTCATAAACACTTGTTCTTTAAGATCACCATTGAGGAATGCATTCTAAACAAAGAGTTGACGAATCAACTATTGAAAAAAAAAAAGCAATGGCAAGCACTATGCGAATTGTGGAAGCTTTTACAATTCTTTTGTGATCAAATGAGCTTTGTATCAATCAATAGTCCCATCAAGTTTGTATTTAAGTTTGTAAACCCATTTATAGTCAATGATATTACTATTAAGAGTAGGGACAAGGTGCAATGTATTGTTGTTCATGAGGGCAGTGAATTCTTTTTCCATGGCAAGTAGCCAATTCAAATCTTTTGCTGCTTGTATAAAGGTATGGGGTTTAACAGCTTTGTGAACCATGGGCACCTTCTTCTTGAAAATGTCGTCCTTTGCACGTGTGACCATTGGATGGTGATTTATGGGTTAAGGGTAAGAACTAGTAATGTTAGTCGTGGAATCAACAAAAAGAATTGGAATAATAGTTGATATTGAAGATGTTGGTGAAGGTGAAGGTGAAGGACCATTAGATGAGTAGGTTGTAGTGTGTGGTAAAGCCAATGAACTATGATGATAGACACGAGTACAAGCAGGATCTTAGTTAGTAGAAACGATGAACCACAGAGTGAGGAAATGAGGAGATGTGGGTAAAAATGTTGGAGTATAAGAAGACTGAATGGAGGAAGGAGTCAACAAAGAGATGGAAGAAACAGTGGAGTGTTGGAATGGAAATACTGTTTCATCAAAGATAACATGTTGAGTTATATACATTTGGTTTGAAATGTGGTCAAAGCACACATACCCTTTGTGAATTGGGCTATAGATAAGGAAGATACATCGGATTGAACGATATGAGAGTTTGTGTTTATTGTAGGGGCATCCAAAAATTTTGAAGTGATGATAATTCAGGGTTTTTCCAAAGAGAACTTGGAATAGGGACTAAAGTTAAAGTACCTTAGTGGGCATACGATTGATAAGCAATATGGTTGTATGGAACACATAGTCAAAACTTTAAAGGTAAAGAGGCATTAGCTAAAAGTGTCAGACCAATTTCCATTTTTCTTTTCTTTTCTTTTCTTTCTTTTTTCTTTACCATTTTTTATTAGACTAAAAAAGTAAGAATAATTAGTTATGTGTGATTGAAATTGATCCTTAAGCTAAACCATATTACCTAATAAATAGATAAAGCATATAATGTTTTACTTTGCACTAAAAAACAAGTGTATCCAAACAAATAATTTAATTTGTGATATAAGACTTGGCCTTTAATTTGTGACTACAATTTTAGAAATTTAAACTTAATTCTTTGTCAACCTTTTCCTACAAAGCAAGTGGTTTTACCTTTAGAAATGTCCCATTTGGGTCCCAACATCGAAGACAATATTAATTAATATTGAAAACCGAAGAGATGGTTGGCTATATAAACTATCTCACAATGCTTGACATTCAATTTTAGCAACTTTACAATCAATCAAAATATGATATCCTATATCGCATAAAGAAATAAGTTTTTTGATATTATATATATGAACTTTTCTTAATCATGTAAACGTGTTTTAAAGTTGTAAGATTTCATTAAACCTAGAGCATATAATGTCTGCATGAGAGGGAATAAGTCATTACACAAAAAATCAAAAAATTAATTAACATATATGATTATATATATAATCCTAGTTAAAAGCTTCTTTCTAGCCCACAACAGTTTTCCAATGGCAAAGGAATCATGTCCTCAAAAGGCTAGATAAACCTCCCTTTAGTGTTAAGAAAATTTATTTAGTGGTTATTTAAAATGTCATATTTGACCAATATTGATGACAATGACCACGATGACGATGATGATGGATATTTTAACCCAAAGTGGAGAAAATAAAGAGATAATTTGTTATAATAATTATTTGCTATTTGAAAAGAATGAAAAGCCCATTGGTTTTGGGCCTTGGTGCAAACAAGGTTGTCTTCCAATCGGCTTGTTTCAATTTAAGTTTAAAATTAACTCCATTGAGGCCATAACATTTAATTAGTGGAGTGGTCCAAGCTATTTAGGCCCAACAATAGGCTCGTTAGTGAGCCGTTGGGCCAAGTCCAGTGGAAGGCTCATAGGTAGCTTATGGGAGGACGTGAGCATGAATGGCTTGGGCCACGCTGGGATCATGTGCTATTTGAATTGGGTCAGGCCCGATATGGAGTTTGATGCCATAAGCCAGCCTTGTACTAGTATCCGACAACAAAGTTAATTCTGGTAGCCCACTAAGGGCTGACTCAAGGCCCACAATTACATTTATGCCGAACCACATAAGCCCAAGTCCGCTTAACATGAAATACGCGTAATAAAAATAGGAATTAATTACGTATTAAAAATATTAAACTTTATTTGTTTTTGAATAAAATATTATTAATATTATTATTATTTTTTAACAAAAAGATTTAATTATATTTTTTTATGAAGATGTTGATATCCATAGTTTTATAATACATCGTAAAATAGTTTTATTATTATAAAAAATAATCTATGATTTTTTTTTATAATATTAGTATTCATATTTTATTAAAAACAATTTATTTTTTACTTTATTTATAAATAAAAAATATTTTTATTTTCAATAAGACTTGAATTAAATTTAATATATTATATAAATTTAACTTACAATTTTATTTTTATTTTTTTTGTAAAATCAAAATAAAAAATATTTTTAAAAACAAGTCATTCAAGCCGGTTTTTTTAAATGTTAAAAAAAAAAATTAATTTTAAAATACAAGGATAAGAAAACATGGTGAAATGGGTCATTCTTGTTTTTCATGAAATAGTGGGTGGCTGTTTTGATGGGAGTGCCAAGGTGTCGACATAGAAGCATAGAACATTGTAAGGCAGTTGATGGATCCAGAAATGATAGAAATAATGGTAGTCATTTAAACTTGACTTACTTTCCATGAAAAACAGGTATTCAAGGCTTGTTGGAGAATGTTTTCAAAATATTTATTTAATAATGTTTTTCTTAAATAAAAATTTGTTAAAAACATAAAATATTCTCTAACCTATTTTCTATATTTTCAAATATTTTTAAAAACAACTTTTATTTGTATTACTTCATTTTTACTCATTTTTTATATTTAAATAATTATTTTTTAAAATATTCCTCAAACAAATCATCGAAAATAGTTGAAAACAATTATTATATATTTTACACCTTATCAATTTCCACCGACAAGCCTTTAAGAAATATTAGAAAAAAGGGTTTGAATGATTCTTTAAGTGATGTTAGTTTGTTGTCTCCAATGAAAAAATGGTTGCCATTGCTTTCATAAGACCTAAGAGTAGGAGGGTGTGAACACAAACATTAAAACATTGTGGGGTAGTTGATGTAAAGGCTTATCTAATTCCTTAAGTGGTCCTTATTATTAATCTTCCAAGGAAAAACATGCACCAAGAAGTTTTCCATGAAATTTACAAAAAAAAAAAGAAAGAAATAACATCTATGATGTACCAATTAGAAGGACTAAACAATGAAAAGTGAGTTTTTGCAAAATAATTATTGGGGTGAACCATTTGGAAAAGTGTCAAGTAGAAACATTAAATATTATAAGGTAGTTAATGTCTGTAACCAGGATATGATTGAAAAGCTAGACTAATTACTTTGGTAATTTCATATTTGCCATGGAGAAACAGGCCTAAAAAAAAATTTCAAAAAAAAAATTATGGCCTAGATAATGTCCAAAAATGCCAATTAGAAAAACTAAACACTAGGAATCTATGACCAATAACTTTTTGTCTTTTGTGAGAGAATGGGTGCAACTATTTTCAAAAAAATTATTGGGAATTAAGAATCGCTTAGGAAGGTGTCAGCATTGAAAAACATTATAGGGTTGTTGATGTATCTAACAAAGATTGAAGGGTAGAATGCTTGACCAATTCCTTTAATGGTTTCTTTGTCATGGAAAAATAGGCTTAAAACCGGATGTTATTGGTTTCAAAAGAATTAATTCGAATAACATAAAAATATATACCGATGGTGACCATCAATGAAGAACTGAGAAAAAAGTTTCGAGCATTTGTTTTAAATGATGGAAAAACATGTCTTCGACGATCGAAAAGCTAGCTTGAAAGTTGATGTGTCTAACAATAATTGAAGGGTAGAATGCTTGACCAACTCCTTTAATGGTTTCTTTTTTCCATGGAAAAACAAGCACTAAAATATGGATGTTATTGTTTTCAAAAGAATTGATTTTCATGACATAAAAATATATATCAATGGTGACGGTCAATGTAGAAATGAGAAAAAAGTTAAGAGCATTTGTCTAATTAAATGATGGAGAAACGCGTCTTCTACAACCAAAAAGCTAAACATGGAAATTGATGTATCTAACAAGGATTGAAGAGTAGAATACATGACTAATTCCTTTAATGGTTTCTTTTTGCAATGAAAACAAGCATTGAAAAATGGATTTTATTGTTTTCAAAAGAATTAATTGGAATGAAATAAAAATATATACCGATGGTGATGGTCAATGTAGAAATGAGAAAAAAGTTAAAAGCATTTGTCTTAAGTAATGGAGAAACACATTCTCAACAACCCAAAAGCTAGCTTGGAAGTTGATGTATCTAACAAGGATTGAAGGGTAGAATGCTTGACCAATTCCTTTAATGGTTTCTTTTAGCCATAGAAAAACAAGCACTAAAAAATGGATGTTATTGTTTTAAAAAGAATTAATTGGGCTTGTGATACTTCGACGACCAAAAAACTAGACTTGGAAGTTGATGTATCTAACAAGGATTGAACGGTGGAATGCTTGATCAATTCCTTTAATGGTTTCTTTTTGCCATGGAAAAATAGACACTGAAAATTGGATATTATTGGTTTCAAAAAATTAATTGGAATAATATAAAAATATATACCGACGGATGACCATTAATGAAGAAATGAGAAAAAAGTTTAGAGCATTTATTTTGAATAATGGAAAAACACGTCTTCGACGACTGAAAAACTATCTTAGAAGTTGATGTATCTAACAAGGATTGACGGGTATAATGCTTGACCAATTCCTTTAATGGTTTTTTTTTGTCCCAGAAAAACAAACACTAAAATATGGATGTTATTGTTTTCAAAAGAATTGATTTTAAGGAATAAAATATATATCAATGGTGACTGTCAATGTAGAAATGAGAAAAAAGTTAAGAGAATTTGTCTAATTAAATGATGGAGAAACGCGTCTTCGATAACCAAAAAGCTAGACTTGGAAATTGATGTATCTAACAAATATTGAAGGGTAGAATGCTTGACCAATTCCTTTAATGGTTTCTTTTAGCCATAGAAAAACAAGAACTAAAAAATGGATGTTATTGTTTTCAAAAGAATTAATTGGGCTTGTGACATAAAAATATATACCAAAGGTGACGGTCAATGTAGAAATGAGAAAAAAGTTGAGAGCATTTGTCTTAAATGATGGAGAAATGCATCTTCGACGACCAAAAAGCTAGACTTGGAAGTTGATGTATCTAACAAGGATTGAAGGATAGAATGCTTGACCAATTCCTTTAATGGTTTCTTTTTGCCATGGAAAAATAGACACTGAAAATTGGATGTTATTGGTTTCAAAATAATTACTTGGAATAATATAAAAATATATACCAACGATGACCATTAATGAAGAAATGAGAAAAAAGTTTAGAGCATTTATTTTGAATGATGGAAAAACACGTCTTCGACGACTGAAAAAACTATCTTAGAAGTTGATGTATCTAACAAGGATTGAAGGGTAGAATGCTTGACCAACTCCTCTAATGGTTTCTTTTTGTCCCAGAAAAACAAACACTAAAATATGGATGTTATTGTTTTCAAAAGAATTGATTTTAAGGACAAATATATATATCAATGGTGACTGTCAATGTAGAAATGAGAAAAAAGTTAAGAGAATTTGTTTAATTAAATGATGGAGAAACGCGTCTTCGATAACCAAAAAGCTAGACTTGGAAATTGATGTATCTAACAAATATTGAAGGGTAGAATGCTTGACCAATTCCTTTAATGGTTTCTTTTAGCCATAGAAAAACAAGCACTAAAAAATGGATATTATTGTTTTCAAAAGAATTAATTGGGCTTGTGACATAAAAATATATACCAAAGGTGACGGTCAATGTAGAAATGAGAAAAAAGTTGAGAGCATTTGTCTTAAATGATGGAGAAATGCATCTTCGACGACCAAAAAGCTAGACTTGAAAGTTGATGTATCTAACAAGGATTGAACGGTGGAATGCTTGATCAATTCCTATAATGGTTTCTTTTTGCCATGGAAAAATAGACACTGAAAATTGGATATTATTGGTTTCAAAAAATTAATTGGAATAATATAAAAATATATACCGACGATGACCATTAATGAAGAAATGAGAAAAAAGTTTAGAGCATTTATTTTGAATGATGGAAAAACACGTCTTCGACGACTGAAAAACTATCTTAGAAGTTGATGTATCTAACAAGGATTGAAGGGTACAATGCTTGACCAACTCCTTTAATGGTTTCTTTTTGTCCCAGAAAAACAAGCACTAAAATATGGATGTTATTGTTTTCAAAAGAATTGATTTTAAGGACAAAAATATATATCAATGGTGACTGTCAATGTAGAAATGAGAAAAAAGTTAAGAGAATTTGTCTAATTAAATGATGGAGAAACACGTCTTCGATAACCAAAAAGCTAGACTTGGAAATTGATGTATCTAACAAATATTGAAGGGTAGAATGCTTGACCAATTCCTTTAATGGTTTCTTTTAGCCATAGAAAAACAAGCACTAAAAAATGGATGTTATTGTTTTCAAAAGAATTAATTGGGCTTGTGACATAAAAATATATACCAAAGGTGACGGTCAATGTAGAAATGAGAAAAAAGTTGAGAGCATTTGTCTTAAATGATGGAGAAATGCATCTTCGACGACCAAAAAGCTAGACTTGGAAGTTGATGTATCTAACAAGGATTGAAGGATAGAATGCTTGACCAATTCCTTTAATGGTTTCTTTTTGCCATGGAAAAATAGACACTGAAAATTGGATGTTATTGGTTTCAAAATAATTACTTGGAATAATATAAAAATATATATCGACGATGACCATTAACGAAGAAATGAGAAAAAAGTTTAGAGCATTTATTTTGAATGATGGAAAAACACGTCTTCGACGACTGAAAAAACTATCTTAGAAGTTGATGTATCTAACAAGGATTGAAGGGTACAATGCTTGACCAACTCCTTTAATGGTTTCTTTTTGTCCCAGAAAAACAAGCACTAAAATATGGATGTTATTGTTTTCAAAAGAATTGATTTTAAGGACAAAAATATATATCGATGGTGACTGTCAATGTAGAAATGAGAAAAAAGTTAAGAGAATTTGTTTAATTAAATGATGGAGAAACGCGTCTTCGATAACCAAAAAGCTAGACTTGGAAATTGATGTATCTAACAAATATTGAAGGGTAGAATGCTTGACCAATTCCTTTAATGGTTTCTTTTAGCCATAGAAAAACAAGCACTAAAAAATGGATGTTATGGTTTTCAAAAGAATTAATTGGGCTTGTGACATAAAAATATATACCAAAGGTGACGGTCAATGTAGAAATGAGAAAAAAGTTGAGAGCATTTGTCTTAAATGATGGAGAAATGCATCTTCGACGACCAAAAAGCTAGACTTGGAAGTTGATGTATCTAACAAGGATTGAACGGTGGAATGCTTGATCAATTCCTTTAATGGTTTCTTTTTGCCATGGAAAAATAGACACTGAAAATTGGATATTATTGGTTTCAAAAAATTAATTGGAATAATATAAAAATATATACCGACGATGACCATTAATGAAGAAATGAGAAAAAAGTTTAGAGCATTTATTTTGAATGATGGAAAAACACGTCTTCGACGACTGAAAAACTATCTTAGAAGTTGATGTATCTAACAAGGATTGAAGGGTACAATGCTTGACCAACTCCTTTAATGGTTTCTTTTTGTCCCAGAAAAACAAGCACTAAAATATGGATGTTATTGTTTTCAAAAGAATTGATTTTAAGGACAAAAATATATATCAATGGTGACTGTCAATGTAGAAATGAGAAAAAAGTTAAGAGAATTTGTCTAATTAAATGATGGAGAAACGCGTCTTCGATAACCAAAAAGCTAGACTTGGAAATTGATGTATCTAACAAATATTGAAGGGTAGAATGCTTGACCAATTCCTTTAATGGTTTCTTTTAGCCATAGAAAAACAAGCACTAAAAAATGGATGTTATTGTTTTCAAAAGAAATAATTGGGCTTGTGACATAAAAATATATACCAAAGCTGACGGTCAATGTAGAAATGAGAAAAAAGTTGAGAGCGTTTGTCATAAATGATGGAGAAATGCATCTTCGACGACCAAAAAGCTAGACTTGGAAGTTGATGTATCTAACAAGGATTGAAGGATAGAATGCTTGACCAATTCCTTTAATGGTTTCTTTTTACCATGGAAAAATAGACACTAAAAATTGGATGTTATTGGTTTCAAAATAATTATTTGGAATAATATAAAAATATATATCGACGGTGACCATTAATGAAGAAATGAGAAAAAAGTTTAGAGCATTTATTTTGAATGATGGAAAAACACGTCTTCGACGACTGAAAAAACTATCTTAAAAGTTGATGTATCTAACAAGGATTGAAGGGTAGAATGCCTTACCAACTCCTTTAATGGTTTCTTTTTGTCCCAAAACAAGCACTAAAATATGGATGTTATTGTTTTCAAAAGAATTGATTTTAAGGACAAAAATATATATCAATGGTGACTGTCAATGTAGAAATGAGAAAAAAGTTAAGAGAATTTGTCTAATTAAATGATGGAGAAACGCGTCTTCGATAACCAAAAAGCTAGACTTGGAAATTGATGTATCTAACAAATATTGAAGGGTAGAATGCTTGACCAATTCCTTTATTGGTTTCTTTTAGCCAGAGAAAAACAAGCACTAAAAAATGTATGTTACTGTTTTCAAAAGAATTAATTGGTCTTGTGACATCAAAATATATACCAATGGTGACGGTCAATGTAGAAATGAGAAAAAAGTTGAGAGCATTTGTCTTAAATGATGGAGAAATGCATCTTCGATGACCAAAAAGTTAGCTTGGAAGTTGATATATCTAACAAGGATTGAAGGGTAGAATGCTTGACAAATTCCTTTAATGTTTTCTTTTTTCTTTTTTGCCATGGAAAAATAAACACCGAAAATTGGATATTATTGGTTTCAAAAGAATTAATTGGAATAATATAAAAATATATACCATCGATCACCATTAATGAAGAAATGAGAAAAAAGTATAGAGTATTTGTTTTAAATGATGGAAAAACGCGTCTTCGACGAATTAAAAGTGGTCTTGGAAGTTGATGTATCTAACAAGGATTGAAGGGTAGAATGCTTGACCAACTCCTTTAGTGGTTTCTTTTTGCCTTAGAAAAACAAGCATTGAAATATGGATGTTATTATTTTCAAAAGAATTGATTTTAATGACATAAAAATATATATCAGTAATGACGGTCAATGTAGAAATGAGAAAAAAGTTAATAGTATTTGTCTAATAAAATGATGGAGAAACACATTTTTGACGACCAAAAAGCTGGACTTGGAAGTTGACGTATCTAACAAGGAGTGAAAGGTAGAATGCTTGACCAATTCCTTTAATGGTTTCTTTTTGCCATGGAAAAATAAGTACCAAAAAATATATTTAATTGGATTGTTATTTTAGAATGGGAATAAATAAAAAAAAATCATTGTTATGGAAGTTAAATCTTACTCTTGTGAGAATTCTGATTCCTAAATTCTATATCATAATATGATTCACTTGTTTTCCTATCTTATTTACATTCCTATTCCTAGCTACCAAAAGCACACTTTCTTTTACATGATAATAACCCCCTCAGGAGTAGTTTATTAGCTTCACAACCCACTTTTGAAGAACAAAAATCCTCAAAACTGCTTATATTTTGAATAATATTTGGGAAAGCTTCTTAAACCTAATTTGTTGCCAAATATCACTGAGTTTATTGCCATTAAACACAAAGATTACGTTGATGAACTATTACAACATGATACTAAGTAATTTACATGCTCATAATACACTAAAATAGAAACATAACCAATTATCTTTTTACTCTATTTTTGAGATGACTGTCAACTCTTGTTGATGCATGTTTGGACTTGTTCTTGTTGGGCCCATGGAAGTAAATGGGTTTGGAGGCATACTTAAATTGTTTCCTTCTCCTTCTAACATCTGAATAATAAATTTCATGGAAGGACGGTTCGTTGGGCACCATTGAATGCACCAAAGTCCCACAATTAATAGTTTCTTTGCTATTTCACCATCATTTTCTTCCTCAATCGGAATGTGCAACTCTTCCCTTTTATCCAGACGATTATAAACCCATTCTGGAAAATATACTTGGCTAGTGTTCTTTACTGTAGTGTCTATATTCTTCCTTCCTCCAACCATTTCAATCAATAACATTCCAAAACTATAAACATCTTACTTGTAGGAAACATTGCCAAAATTCCTAGATATCATTTCCGGTGCAATATAACCCATGGTCCCCCTAATTACACTCATAGAAACTGCACTTTGCTCCTTAGAACACAATTTGGCTAGACCAAAATCAGATATCTTTGGATTAAAATTATGATCTAGCAAAATATTGTGAGGTTTGATGTCGAAATGGAGGATTCTTTGATCACATCCTTGATGAAGATACTCAATTCCTTTGGCTATGCCTATAGCAATATCTTGAAGCTTTTCCCAACCAAGTGAATGGTTTGAAAATATGAATTTTTCTAGCGACTCATTTGATAAAAACTCATAGATAAGAGCTCTTCGATACCCATCAGAACAGAAGCCAATCAAGTGAACAACATTGATATGGTGGATTCTACCTATTGTTCCCACTTCATTAATGAACTCTTCCCCATTTCCATTAGAATAATTCAAGATCTTCACGGCAACAAGAATTTCATTAGAAAGCTTTCCTTTATAGACAGTTCCATAACCTCCTTCACCTAATTTTTCCTTGAACCCATCTGTAATCCTCTTAATATCATTGTAAGAGTATCTTGAGGGCTTGAGGGCTCTGTAATCTTCCAAGAACTTTATAACCTTTATTTTGTGCTGTCTTTTCAATTCATTTGAGCTATAAACTCGGTAGAGTGCAAAGACAAGTGTCACAAGAAAAAGGGAACCAAGGATTTCACCTGCATATGGAAAAAAAAAATAATAAAAATGGTCAAGATCGATTTTCCTTTTAGTGATTGAAGGAAAAGCAACCAAGTTACTGCAAATTACCTATAACAATTAACTTTTTTTTTGTTGCACCTGTAAAAGGAAATAAAATTATTAGTTTGTCAGGCTGATTAAATAAACAAAAATCACTGACATTGTATATGTATACTGCATCTTGATTTTCAGCCTTGTCTCTAATTTGTGACCCTTATGCCTTTCTAGTTTCATTTTTGAGGTCAATTAATTTTAGTTGTGCCAGGGTCTTTGATAAAGAACTTTCCCTAGGCTTGAAGTACTAAAATTGCCACCAGATCATTAATCCCCATTTTGTCACATGTATAGTTGTCTTGGGTGGACAGTCTTCATCAACTGATCACATTGGTTCAATCTATTTTGTGGCAGAAAAATATAAAAGCTAAACGCTATATTAATATACATCCTAGCCAACAATTTGCAGCAATTACTCATATAGGAGGAAGTTGTTCTTCTTGGTTAAAAGGAAAAATGAATCCAAATTCACACATTGCAGCCATTTTTAATGACGAACAATCAAATTTTAAGTAAATACTTAGAAAAGAATAATGTGACAATGCAGTTTAATAGTGATCATCATTCCATGACTCTGCATCAATTTCCTAACAAATTTGTTTTCACTTTCTTTACAATTATATTGAAGTGTCTTCACATACAAACTCATGATATCTTGGGGTATTATATCAAATATGATATATTATGTTACACTTCTATTTAATTTGTGAAAAGACTAAAAGATAAAATGAAAAATATATTTATGATTGAAATATGTAAAATTTATAAATAAAAATATTATATCATATTATATTATTAAATTTAGAAGATAGATTTTTATATATTATATTAAGTAATATATATGTTTGAATTATTTTATGATATATTTTTTTTAGTTCTTTCTTTAATTAAAAATTAAATTTTTTAAATCAAAATTACTTGTGTTATAAAATGAATAATATAGAAAATTGATAAGAAACATAAAATACTAATTTAATAGATATGTACATGGCATTCCTCAATTTGAGATTATTATAGTCGTGGATAGGGAATTAAGGAATATAAAAAGAGTTGAAATAATAAATCTTATTACTTATCCTATACAACCATGGAATATGATATATTATTCAATGTCTTATCATGTGTTATACTATATTTGAACAATCAAACTTAGAGTCCGTTTGATAATGTTTTTAAAAATCATTTCTAGTCTACAAAGTATTTTTGAAAAAAATTCACACATTTGGTAAAATTTGAAAAACATAAAAAAAAATCATATTTAATGTTTTTTGTTAAGTGATTATCTTTAAAATACTGTTAGAAAAAACACTATATTGAAAGCATTTTGAAGAAAAACATCACCAATTGCACTTTTAGGAAATATTTGATTTTTTAAACTTAATTCTAAATAAAACATAAGATTAAATAGTATTTAATCGTGTTAAATTATTAAGTTGTTTGTTTTTTTTAATATTTTATTTCTATTAAGTTTTAAATAGTAAAAAAAAATTAGTTATTATGATTTAATTTTAGTATTTAGAAGAAGATTTTAGTTCTTTTTATTCAATCAAATTTTTTTTAAAATAAGTAATAAGTGAACAAAAAGATAAAAACAAATGATGTAAGTCTCAAGTTATATTCAGGTTAAAAAAACAAACACCACCTTTAACAAAACTACTTTTGATTTGAGATAGTATATCAACAGTTAATTTCCAGTGGGGCTGCATGTCTTACCTTCTGCTTCGCAGTGTGGCAACTTGGTCCATTTCAGCTGAGTAGCATTTACCTGTGACCTAATAACGAAATAAGGAGCTGCTGCGACGTTGTACATCTTGCTGCAAGATGGTAGGTACGCGTCACTGGGGTTTCCCAATGAAGAAGCAGCATAAACTTGGAAGCCAGGCCCTCCAAGGCAAGGGATGGGTAACACAGAGGATCCATCATAATATGTAGTACTGTTTCTTGAAGGGCATTTGAAGAAGGTGAGGGGCTCTGAGTAATCATCCAAGAACTGGAAGGGAGAGGAAGCTAAATGGAGATTACGAAACTGCCTTGGGAAGCAATTATCAGGGTCCTGAACAAGGATTTCCTTAGATCTGTAATTTATTTCCTTCACCAAGAGGTTTACTGAGTCTGGCAGCTCTAGAATCGTCTGATTCCTCTGTGTGCAGGAGAGCTCAAACAAAGAGCAGCCACAGTGGTCTGGGTACTGGTGGCCTTTAAGCCGGAATGGGAAAAGGATGGGGGGGCCCTGGAGGCTGCAACTCTGTGACACCATGCACTCATCTTGGCTCACTCCAGTCTCTGCAAAACTACTAATTATTACAGTCAAGCAGCAACACAGATAGAGGAATACCATTTTCAAGGAAATGCTCATCTGATAGTCTCCTCTGCAGTACTGCAGGCTGCTGATGAGCCCCTCAATGGACATTAGATTTGGAATTTTTGCAAAGGAGTGAGGAACGAGCTCTACTCTTTCTTTTGCATCTTCTTAATAAATGGAGCGTTTTATTTATTTATTTTAATCTCTGACAAAATTATTCAATACTTAGGTACTAGGTGTCAAAGTTTGTGATCTTGCGGATCGGAAAGATTGTATGACTACGGAAAGTAATAAGGAAGGAAAGAAGAAAAAATAATAAGAATTTTTTTTTAAGAAAATCAAGTATAATTAAAATTTGTTAAAAATTTATATATTTTAAAATTGTTTAATTTTATATAAAATAAATAAATAAGTTAAATGAGTTTGAAGCAGTTTACAGAAATAATTTATTGATTTTAAATTTATTTTTTATTTTTTCTATTTTTTCTCTTAATTTTCTTTCTTGTTACACTTTTTTTTCCAGCAAACAAACTCTAAATCTAGTGAAACTCATAATGTTAGACTCATTAAAAAGATAAGTAACTTTATACCAAAAGAATTAAAAATATTATGGCGTTTTTAGTAAAAATATTACAATAATGTCTAGGAAGTGTCAATTAAAAATATTAGGTGGGGTTTTTGGGGCAATGTCTACCGGCAAGACTTTAAGAAATATTCAAAAAATAGCTTGAGTGATTCTTTAATTCAGGAATTTTTTTTTCAATGAAAAATGGTTGTTATTGTTTTCATAAGACTTAAAGAGTAGGAAGGTGTGAACATAGAAATGTCAAAACAAAACATTGTGGGGTAGTTGATGCATCCAACAAGGATAGAGATAAGGGTAGAAAGGCTTGCCTAATTCTTAGGTGGTTGTCATTACTAATTTTCCATGGAAAAAGATGCACCAAAAATTTTTCCACAAAATATGCCAAAGAGGAATAATGTCTATGGTGTATCAATTAGAAGGACCAAACAATGAAAAATGAGTTTTTGCAAAAGAATTATTGGGAATTAAGGATCTTCCAAGAAGGTGTCAGCATTGAAACTTCAAACATTGTGGGGTTGTTGATGTGTCTAACAAGGATTGAAATGTAGAATGTTAGACCAATTCCTTTCATGGTTTTTATTTTTTATTTTTTTTGCCATAGAAAAATAGGCACCGAAAAATGGATGTTATTGAAAAAAATGTTTGGATGTCCATGTTGGTTTAAAGCATTTGTCTTAAATGATAGGATAACGTTGTTGTCTTTGATGACCGAAAAAACAACTTACAAGACATAACTCAAGATCTTTGGCTTGAGTTTTGGCAATTGTGTATTTTTCATTAAATAAATAAATTCCAAATCAATCAAACACTTGATATATGCAATCAACTAATTTTTTAAATACTTAAAACTCAGCAAAATTGATTCAATTATTACTAAGTCATGAAACTAGAAATTGATCTAATTAATATTAAAAATTCACATACCAAATTTATTATGAATGAGTTAGCTAGTTTCTTCTTTACACAACTTTACTAAGTAAATAAACTCTAAATCTAACAAAGCTTAATGTTTTAGACTTGTTAATGACTTTAATAATTTAAAAATAATAATTTGGAACTCAAAAATAAATTCCACTACTACTAGAAATAATATATCAAAGTTGGTACATAATGAGATATGACTTTACTACTGCTCTTATGCATACAACTATACTTTAAGTAAATATATTCTAAATCAAGTGAGCTTAATGTTTTAAATTATTTAATATACATTCTAGTTCTTAAGATTAATTTGGATTTTAAAATTGAGACACAATTAATTGTAAAGTGAATTAAAACTAGTCTAAAATACTCTATACTAAATATTACATATAATGAAAAACATTACTTAGTTACATATTAAACAAAATATTATTAATTATTATTATTTCTAATTATTATCATTTATTTTTAACAATAAAATTCAATTATACTTTTACGAAGATATTGAAATAGGTTAGCATCTATACTTATCCCAAAAGAAAGAAAGCATAGAGATTCACATGTAAGGAGGAGGACTACTTGATTAGCTCCAAAGAGTATCCATAGCTCTAAACCTTTATAGTTTTATAACATATAGTAAAATAGTATTATTTTTATTAAAAAAATTAATTTATGAATTTTTTAATATTAGTGTTCGTAATTTAAAATAAAAAAATTCTTGTTTTCCGTGAAAAAGTGGGTGGTTATTTTTAGAGGAATTTATTGCAAGGGCAGAGCCAAGGTGTCAACATAGAAGCATTGAACTTTGGTAGGTTGATGGCTCCAAAAATGATAGAAATAATGGTAACCATTTAAGCTTAACTTATTTTCCATGGAAAAATAGGTATTGAACGTTGGAAATGTTTTAACACACAATTCTCTAATGTCTTCTTGAATAAAAGTTTATTTAGAACTTGAAATATTCTCCACCTATTTTCTATGTTTTTGAATATTTTTTAAAAATAACTTAATTTTATTATGATACCTTATTTTCAGTCATTCTCCACATGTGAACAATTATTTTTTTAAATAGTCCTCCAAAAATAAATGAAAATGATTAAAAATAATTAATGTATGTTTTCATAAAACACATTTGCCTTATTTGGTAACTATTTTTTAAAACAGTTTTAGGGAAAAGTTTTTGGAAACCGTTTTCAAATGTTTTGTAGAATAAAAGTTTGTTTGGGAATCTGAAATGTTTTTAATATTTTTAAATATATTATAAAATAATTTTTATATCTAATCCTTTATTTTTAATCATTCTACATGTTTATATAATTATTTTCTAAAACAACCCTTAAAAAATAAATGAAAATAACATAAAATAACTAAAAGTCGTTATCCAAAAATATCCTATTTTTTATTCTTAAGAATAAAAAACATAAAATGGTTTTTAATTGCCAAATGTGTTTTTTTTTGTTCTAAAAACAGAAAATTGTTCTTGAAAACGGTTGTCAAATAAGTCCCTTGTTTTGGTAACAAGTTTTCAAAGAATTGTTTCCTTTCCAAAAGTTACCAAAAATGGTTTTGAATGTTGAAAATAAGGCTTTGTTGAGTAACCATTTTTGAAAACAATTTTGAAAAATAATTTTTGAGAACAATTAGAAAACAATCTTTGAAAATTATTCTTTAATGTTTTGTAGAACAAATGTCAATTTGGAACTTATTTATAAATATATTTTAAAAATAACTTTTATATGTAGTGCTTTATTTTTAATCATTCTTCATATTTGTATAATTATTTTTTTAAATGTCCCTAAAAAAACAAGTGAAAACAGTTAAAAGATGTTCTGTGAAAATTCCTTATTTTTTATTTTTAAGGGTAAAAAATTGTTTTTTTAAGGATAAAAAATTGTTTTATGTTTTCTGATTTCAAAAGTATTTTTTTATTTTTTTTATGGAGAAAAAAAAAATCTCTTGTGAAAATAGTTACTAAATAAGCCCTCATTTTTTTTAACATCAAGAAAAGCTTGGAATAATATCAAAAATTCATGGGCTAGGGATAATATAAAAAAAAAACTAAACAATAGAAGAAAAGCTTGGAATAACATCAAGAAAAATGCCAATTAGAAAAACTAAATAATGGTAGAAAAGCTTGACTAATTCCTTTGGCGGTCTCTTTTTTTTCATGGAAAAATAGGCACCAAAATTTTTTCCACAAAAACGTTTGGCCTACAGATGACATCAAGAAAAATGCCAACTAGAAAAACTAAACAATAGTAGAAAATGGACTAATTCCTTTGGTAGTTTTAGGAATGGCAATTTCGCGGGTTTCCCGGGTCACCTGCCCCGCCCCGCCCCTATTGGGACGGGTATAGGAACATGGCAGTCGGGGATGGGCCGGGTTCAGGATTTTTTTAAAAACCCGAATCGGGTTCGGGGCGGGGTCGGGTGTAGTTATAATTTGACCCGCCCCGAATATGAAATTACTACTTTACCCCCCACTTATAAATATTAGTTTCCTCTCCTCATTTTAGGTTTTCTTCTCTCAGTTCTCGTTTCTGTCAACGCTAGGGTTTTTCCTCCCACTCAATGGAGAAATCCATCAGATAATCCATTCGAAAATCCATTTCCTCTCGATTCATCCTTGTTTATCCCATATTCACAAGAAATCAAGAATCACAACTATTATCTTCACGTATCTACAAACCGGTAAGATTTTTTGGTTGAATGATGCCTTGATTTGGTGTTGTATTCCGTTTCTAATTCGAGAAAGAGATACGAGATTTAGGATTTTTCCATTTCCAGTTTCAGATTATTGAAGGATTTTTTTTTTCTATTAGTTTTCGGGTTGCTATTTAGGGTTTTGAATCCGTTTCTTGCGAATCTTAATAGGGGCTAAGCAGATCTTATCGTCAAATGCTTCCACTCCCTTCATATTGAGAAACGGGTCTTATCGTCAAATTTTTCTAGGGTTAGAGTAGTGAGGCAAAGGAGACCTTTAGTAGGCTAGTTTGAAAGGAATATATCAGTGAACATTAGAAATCTAGGGCACTGTGGCTCAAGGGCGATGACCTAAATATGTAGCACTTTCATCATTTGGCTAATGCTCATTAGCATCAAAATCAAAATGGTGGACTGAGGATGATGAGATCACCGATAAGGTCATTTCTTTTATCAGAAGATCATCAATAAACTCATTCATCGGTCTTTACTTCCAGAATCTCCACTCTGACACCATATGTTGGAGGTTGGGTGGTTCAGAGTTTGGCCATATTGATTCCCTTGAGCAACTTCAACTTAAGAGGGACTTTACTGCAAGCCCTTAAAGGCCTAAGTAGTGATGAGGCCCTGGACTCGAATGGCATATTGGCTACAGAATTGGAAAATGGTTAAAGTGGTGTTGTTGGGCGCTCTTCAATCTTTTCATGAAATCGTGGAGTTTGAGGGAAATTTGAATGTAATTTTTGTATTCTTCTTCCTAATGGGGGAACAGAGGCCATAAAAGGCATTAGAAACCAATGGTGTGTTGGGGATATTTACCAACCCTTACTAAGATCTTTGCTTTAAGAATGAGTGTTCATAAGCTGGTGGGACTATGGGAGTTGTGGAATGCTTGGGGAAGATAAAAAAAATTTCAGTGTGGCATTGATTGCTTTGATTTTAGAAAGATATTAGGGGTTAGTAGATGGTGTAGAACTTCTTATTGAGAATGCTTATGATAACATTAACAGGAAATTTGGAATTTTCTCTCTTATGTTGTGTTCTGGATGGCATTTGGATGGACTAAAATTGCATTGAAACAGTCAGGAATATGACTCATTATTTCAATTCCTATTTGTCGAGGTGTAGCAAAATGATGTGTATAGCAGTCTTTTTGCGCCCTTCTTTTCTTTTTTTTTTTTTTTCTTTTTTTTGTTTTTTTGTTTTTGTTTTTGTGTGTGTGTTCTTGGTTGGATGGGGGCACACATCTCTGCTGGGTTGGCTTTTATGCGACCAAGGGGTGAGGATTACCTCACGTGTATTATATGCTGATGACATCACAACCTTTTTTTTTTCGGTGTAGAGATTGAGTAGCTGGGATAGCTCAAACGTTTTGTCTTCCCTTTTTAGGCTGCTGCTGGGTTGAAGGTCAAATTAGGAAGGAAAAAATAAATAAATAATAAAGATGCTGGAAACTTCTAGATAAAGGGAACTTCGGTGTATAGTTTATCTTGCATTGTTTTGGATGGTTTGGAGGGAGGGGAATGTGAGAATCTTTTTTTGGATAAATGGAGGACCTTAGAATACATTTGGTATTTGATAGATTTCTATTCACTCTTCTCTCTCTTCAATTTTTGGGGGTACTCCATTGAATATTTAACTTAATTGGGATATGGTTTGTAGGTCAAAGAGGGTTGGTTGTAAGACCCTTTTAGTCTCAACTCTACCTTGTTTGGGTTTGATTAAGTTAAATTTCTCTAACTAGTGCTTCTTTTCCCTTTGAACATCTACTATGCATTCCATCAATGAACCAATTTCTAGTGCGTATCACACTAAGATACAATCTAATGACACTAATATTCATGTGCTTTTTACTAGTAACTATTACAAATGAGTCATTTGCCCTTGTTTAATTTTTATGAAACTGCCACTTTTGCTTCCATGTTAAATCCTATTCAATATTTTTCAGTTGTATGTGTTTTGTGCTAGTGGTCTCCATATTGTGCCATTCAATATAGAATTATTCTTCCCTAAAATTCTTTTGTCTTTAGAGAATTTGATTTGCAAATTTTTTCCGTTAATAGTTTTGATATTGGTTAAATATTCCTAATTTCAAGGTTTTGTTTTGTTTTCTGGTTATTACTTTTTAGAATATTCTTTGTTTGCTTTTGTTTGCTTTGTTTTCTGTTTTTTTTATTTTCTTCTTATTTTCTTCTCACTTGCTATGGGTTGTCCATATAAACTGCATGTGTCTTTCGGTTGCACTGTCCTCGATGCTTTTCTATTACATTTATTTTCCTATTAATGGAAACTATGTTGACATCTTGCAATTCTTGGAGGTTAACCTAAATACAATCTTGCCTTTTAAACCTTTGCTTCAAGCCCTATCCAAGCTTTAGGCTATTAATTTAGGTTTGAATGTTTTACTTATAGACTTTATTTTATATTAAGAAAAATGACATCAGAAGAAGGGGAAAACTTTTCCATGCCAAGTGCGGGTTCAACTCCAATTACAGGCAGTACTTCAACTACTGATGGAACCTTGGTATCTAAAAGAAGAAAGTTGACTTCGGTTGTTTGGAATGATTTCGATAAAATCATAGAAGATGGACAAGATTATGCTATTTGTAAGCATTGTAAGGGAAAGCTTAAGGCCGATAGCAAGAATGGGACAAAACACTTACATGTACACATAGATAGGTGCATGAAACGAAGAAATGTTGATATTAGGCAACAATTATTGGCAGTAGAGAGAAAAGGTCATGGAAAAGTTCAAATTGGTGGTTTTACCTTTGATCAAGAAATGTCAAGAGAGAAGCTTGCACGTGCAATTATATTGCATGAGTACCCACTTTCAATCGTTGACCATGTGGGGTTTAGAGAATTTGCTACTAGTCTCCAACCCTTGTTTAAGATGGTTTCCCGCAATACGATTAAGGGTGATATAATGAAGATTTATGAGGTTGAGAAAGATAAGATGATTAGCTACTTAGAGAAACTTCAAAGTAAAGTTGCTATCACAACTGATATGTGGACATCAAATCAAAAGAAAGGCTACATGGCTGTCACTGTACATTACATTGATGAGTCTTGGTTACTACACCATCATATTGTAAGGTTAGTTATGTTTTTTTTTTAACTTTCAAAGTGTTTTTTTATTTGATCCTTTAATGATATTGTTTGTGTTAATGATATTTTTTATTCTTAATTTAGGTTTGTTTATGTGCCTCCTCCACACACAAAAGAAGTTCTTTCAGATGTATTAATGGATTTCTTGTTGGATTGGAATATAGATAGAAAAGTTTCTATAGTCACTGTGGATAATTGCTCAAGTAATGACGGAATGATCAATATCTTGGTGGAGAAATTATGTTTGAGAGATTCACTCTTATTGAATGGAAAAATTTTCCACATGCGATGTGCGGCACATGTGTTGAACTTAATTGTTAAGGAAGGTTTGGATGTCATTGAAGTAGAAATTAAAAAAATTCGTGAGAGTGTTGCATATTGGTCAGCAACCCCATTAAGAATGGAAAAGTTTGAAGATGCAGCTCGCCAATTGCGTATTCCATGCAATAAGAAGTTAAGTCTTGATTGTAAGACACGATGGAATTCCACATACTTGATGTTATCAATTGCTATAACATATAAAGATGTGTTCCCACATTTGAAGCAACGTGAAAAATACTACATGGTTGTGCCATCAGAGGAAGAATGGAATATGGCAAAGGAAATATGTGGAAGATTGAAATTGTTTTACAACATAACAGAGTTGTTCTCAGGACCAAATTATCCCACTGCAAATACTTTCTTCATCAAAGTGTGCGAAATCAAAGAGGCATTGTATGATTGGTTGATATGCTCAAATGATGTTGTGAAAACAATGACATCAAGTATGTTGCAAAAGTTTGACAAGTATTGGAGTGGGTGTCATATTGTGATGGCAATAGCAGCTATATTTGACCCAAGATACAAGATAAAGATTTTAGAGTTTTACTTTCCACTAATGTATGGGTCTGAAGCTTCAAATGAGATAGAAAAAATCTGTGGAATGTGTTATGAGTTGCTTTCTGAGTATCAATCAAAGTCTAATTTGGGGCAAAAAACTTCATCCTATGGTACTTCATCAGGTTCAACTCTTTTGGAGTTAAACTATGATGAACAAGATCCTCTTTCAAAGTTTGACTTATTTGTTCATAGTACCATTGGAGAAAGTCATACGAAGTCGGAGTTAGATTATTACTTAGAGGAGTCTATTCTGCCAAGGAATTCAAATTTTGATGTTTTAAGTTGGTGGAAGACAAATGGTATAAAGTATCCGACTTTGCAGATGATTGTTCGTGATATCTATGCTATTCCGGTATCTATAGTTGCATTTGAGTCAGTCTTTAGCACGGGTGGTAGGGTGGTATCAAAACATCACAGTAGGCTTCATCCAGATACTTTGGAGGCCTTAATGTGTGCTCAAAGTTGGTTATGGAAGGAAAAAGAAGGTAACCGATTTACATAATTATCAATTTTATGAATTGTTTTTTATTAAAATATTTAGTAAAGTTTTCTAATATTTTTTTTGGTGTTTTTTTTTACTAGGTGATTCATCAATTCATGACTCACAGCCCCAACTCACAATGATGGATGAAAATGATGATTTACTTGTGCTTTAGATTTTTTACTTAAGATGATGTTAGAGACATTTTTCTTTCTTTTTTGCTAACAATTTCTTTGTAATGTCTTTTTTTTTTTTTTTTTCAATGTTGTTAAGCTTATGGATATATTTTAATTTTGGTTATTATATTTTGGCATGTCTTCTATGATGTTAATTACCATGGTTGTAACTAAGAACCACATTCTTTACAATCAAGTTCAAGACTTGCAAGGTAGAGTCCTTGTAAGGAAATGTGGGTGTAGGAACATATGCTAATTGAAGCCAACAATGCGTTGAAAAGGAAGGTACAAATTCTCAAATGAACCTGGTCTTTTCTTTTAGATTGACATCCTGTGTTATAGGAAGTGGGTCTGGTCAGCCTAGTCCAAAGGCCATTAACAGGCCTTCTAAGTCCAGCTTGGTTAAAGGGGATTTAGGAATTTGAGTTGTATTAGTAGTAACATCGATGAAGAAAAACTTCATGCTAGATTTCTATTGCATACTAACTGTCAAAATTGAAGAAAATTTTGGCTTAGTTGATCAGAATATGGATCCCAGTTGCAGTAGTTTTCAATAAGTTTTCCCCTTGTCAGCAGCAGAAAAACTGGGATCAAAATCCAAAACCCACCATATGGTGGATACAAATTGGTATAACAAGTCTTACTAAATCTTGAGGAAAGTTCTTTAGATGGTGGATTTGTTACTAAATGGAACCCATTTGATGGGTCTTGACATGGTTTCTTGGTGGTCATTGCAAGTCATTCTTTAGAATTGCATTCAAATTTTACAGGTTTGAGCTTCTACTCTCTCATAATATACCTCTTGTTTTTGGTTTTTTATTGTGACAACAAATTTCCAAGTACATTGATGAGAACTATAAAAATTTCCAGAATTTTCTCAACTTCCATCTGATAATGTGCCGGTCGGTTTCAGTTGTGGTTATGGTTGGGCAGGTAATCCTCTCTGTTTTCAGAATAAGGCTATTTTTTTTTACATCTATACTTATGCAGCCATCATACCTCTTCAAATTATGAACTTGTTGTGTTGGAAAAATCAACATTTGTATACTCTTGTTTCAATTCCAATTCAATCAAAAAACAGTTCCATTAGAAGGTCAAGATTTGGTGTATGCAGAATTGTTATAGATGAGACGCTAGGTTGCAGCCAGTCGGTTCCTTTGGATGATTGCAGCTCAAACCTGATAATCACCCATCTTGGTTGGGGGTGCAGCTGAGCTATGGTTGATCTTTTGGGGCATTGGGGTAGAGATCTCTCTCTTTGTGGATGGATATATAGTAGGATAGTCTCCTACTTCATGCTAAGTAAGCACCCTCTCCCTCTCACAAAGATATATAGTAGGTTGTCAAACTGCCCAAGGTAAGCCTATTTTCTTTCTTTCTCCTTTTATTATGGTGAAATTCCTTCATATTCAGCATGCTAGAAAAAGTTACAAATCTTCTGTTTGTTAAATAGAGAAACAATTCTTCTTTCCTTATAAAGGCCTGCAATATTTGGAATGGTTGTGGTGTGTATACAGGGGCTTGACACAATGGTGGGTGAACATGGAACTCAGCTATCTGGGGGACAGAAGCAAAGAATTGCAATTGCAAGAGCCATTTTGAAGAACCCACGAATCCTTCTTCTTGATGAAGCAACAAGTGCACTGGATGCTGAGTCTGAACGCATCGTCCAAGATGCTGAGTCTGAACGCATCGTCCAAGATGCACTAGTAAATGTAATGGTAAATCAAACTACTGTAGTTGTTGCACATCGTTTGACAACTATCAGGAATGCAGATATCATAGCAGTGGTTTATCAGGGGAAAATCGTTGAGCAAGGTAACATTAAACCTGGAATTTCATCTTAGAACTTCGGACTTATGCACCAAACTAAAATTTTCAAAAATTGAATCTTAGGAACTCATGGGGAGCTGATCAAGGACCCTGATGGAGCTTACACTTAGCTAGTTCACCTGCAATAAGGAAACAGTCAAGCTGGAATTGGCCTATGTGTTCCAAAACTTTCAGCATGCCCCACATTCTTTTATATTGGATATGTGGGTTTTGTAGTTTTATGATTTTAAACATTATATCACGGGTTATTTATATAAATTTGAAGAATGCTTCAGTTGTGTTGAGAGAATGGAAAAAGAATTAAGAACTTACTTAGGATATTTATATCATGGATGGGCAACAATTATATATATATATTCTTAAAAGCAAAATTAATTTCTTTCCTAGTTTAGGGAAAATCCTACCAGGAAATGAAATATATTAAAACAAATATTTGTAATGCTTAGGAAAAACTCATGGATAACAGGTCTTCTTGCTCACAGTGGAAATGAGGGCTGACGATTCTGCCTTTTTCTTTTTCAGGTGGGAATTGAGCTAGTTCCAAGGGATTTTGATATGGATTCTCCATACCCTTTCCAAAAACTTGACGTTATTAGCTTGGTACTAGTGCATAAGGTGATGAACAAACTATGCTATTTGATAGAAGAATAGAACACATTGTTTCTTATCTTGTCTTACAAATAATTAAACCATTCAATAATCTGGATTTAATTGCATTTCTTTTTCTTTTCAGCAAGCAGCATGCTCATCTGCAGATGGACGACAACTTCTAGAATCATCAAAAACAACTATAGATAAGGGAAAACTTGAAGATGCAGTCAGCTATGGGACAAAGGTATTTGATTTAAAAGTCCATCGGTTTGTCATTTCTATATGTAAACTACCAATCGGGTGCAGTAGAAAAATCTTTCTTTGCATGTTCATTGGTAAATTAATATGCTATCTTTTGTATTTTTGTGGTTTTTGCAGGCTCTGGCAAAGCTGGTCGCAGTTTGTGGTCCCTACCATCGAATGGCAGCAGGAGCTTACAGCCTCCTTGCTGTAGTTTTGTATCATACAGGGAACTTCAATCAGGTCCATTACGAGTCCATTTTGTCTTGGTGTTCATGGAATCTTCTCTGTTATAGAATAATAAATTTGTTGTCTTTCTCAATGTTCTGTTAAACTATTTCTAGAAATGCACCTAATAGATTTGCCTTTTAGGCTCCAGTCACTATATAGGCATCTAACCTTCAAAGATATTTGGTGTTTTCCTTTCTTTGAGAAAGTTTACATGATATGTGTTAGAGTTTGGTGACCCAAATTCTACTTGGTCCGACCCAAAAAGCTTGCAGTGCGACATATGTATTAAAGAAAAATTATGAGATTTTTTCGGAGGTTTGTGGTGGTAGTGCAGGGATCAGGTTATGATGTTTATGCGTTGGTGTATAGGATTTAGGGTTGTGATGTTTATGCCTATGTAGTAGTCGTTCGAATCTCTCCCCTTTTGCACCAATTTTTGACATAGTGGATTTTTTTCTCCTTTGCCTATGGTTTTTCCCATCTAGGGTTTTCCACGTAAATCTATGCTGTTTTTTTTTTTTTTTACTTGTTGCCTATTCTTAATTCAAGAGTTGTCCCAATTCAAGGCCACAATTTATCAACAAAAGGCATTGGACATCAATGAGAGAGAACTAGGACTTGATCATCCAGACACGATGAAGAGTTATGGAGATCTTGCTGTGTTCTATTACGGACTTCAACACACTGAACTGGCTCTCAAGTATGTTGGTCTTGTGTAATGCACTATTGACTTTTCATGTATTATTCATAAACATTTGTGCTTTCTTGCTTGAAATTTCAGCAGTCAAGTTATATTGTTTTTCCCTTTTTTGATACTTACCATTTTTTTTGTTGCTACTGGAACTCAAACTTGAAACCTCCCTTCTTTATTGTTGTTGTCATTTAGTTTTTTTTTCACTAAATAAGATGATATTGTCATTTATTATTGAGAGTCTGACATGAATAAAAGGGAAATGGCTATGCCAATTAGTTTTTTAAAACCTTTATTCTGACACTGTTTGAATGATAATTTTGTTAAGTCAAGTCCCAATTATATGCAGTGGAAAAAAATTGAGGAATTTTATTTGACTAAAGATTATGAAGGATGTTGAATCAAAGGTTTGCACTAATATGTAAATGCTATTGGAGCACTAATATAAGAATATATCCACCTTTGTTTGACTTGCCAATGGCATCTAATATATTTCACTTGTTTAGTTTTCTGTGCACCATTTGGACTGTACTTTAGAAATAATATATTAGCTTGTCTTCCATATTACTTGTTGATCTTCTAAACAACTTCTAATCAATTCTCTAATAGTTGATAAAGCCATATGGTTCTGTCAATAGAGAATCTGGTGTACCTATTGGATAGATTAGAAAGTGCATTGGTTACAAAGATGCTGACACAAAGTTTCACATGACGCTACTAAAATATGATTGTTATTGATCTGCTGACCTAAAAGTCAACCTGGTAGTATGGTCATATATATGTAGTATGTCCTCCTTCCAGGACTGCTTATATCTCTTTTGCTTGTTCATTTCTTTTTATTTAATTGTTTGATTCTTTTAATATCGGGCCTTTTTGTCTTTTAGGACTGCTTTACATGAAGTATACTGATTATTGGATGCATGTAGTTGATGGGTTTATCAATAATGTCATACTAGTTTGTGCTCTAGTTTCTTTCTTATGCTAGGAACATATGTACTTACCATTAGGATTATAGGAGGAACTATTGCTTCTGTAGTGATTCCATTTTGTTCTATTAGGTTTCAGCAACATGCTTCACTTTTTATTTTGTTTGAATGCTAAATCATAGTTTTTTTTTAATTAACTTGAAAATAACACCCCGTCTAATCATAACTTTTTCTGTAAGTTATCATGCTTTTGCCAAAATGTTTTAAGCGATGTAAAACACAGAATTCTATACTATCCTGTTTATCCATGGCCTTTTTGCTTCCATTTGATTTTTACCCCTGGCCACATTTTTCATTGATCAGATATGTAAAACGCGCTCTGTATCTTCTGCATCTCACTTGTGGCCCATCTCATCCAAACACTGCTGCGACATATATCAATGTGGCTATGATGGAGGAAGGCCTTGGACATGTGCATGTGGCCCTTAGATATCTTCATAAACCTCTAAAGTGCAACCAAAAGTTACTTGGTCCAGATCATATTCAGGTTCCTCCCTATTTTAGCTTCTTCCTGTCTTTTATTTTTTTGTTTATTTTTTTTTCCATTTATAATATAGTCTTTTGATTTATAGTTGATGATGGAATGAAATATTTTATCTAATGTGAGTTGGAACATGGATTACTTTGATATATTGAATGAGAACATGGTGTGTGCTTACTTTGTGGTATGACAAGGGTAGGCTCATTGAACACTCACTTTGAATGTGGTTGGTTTGAAAGTGCTTTTCTTTTTTTCTTTTTTCATTTTTTGGTTTTTTTTTAAATGTATCAAGCACTTTTAGTTCATAATTTTCTCAAAGATGCATGGGAGCCTGTTATTAAATAATGAATTATGTAGAGTGTAACTGTGTAAGATCAAGTTTAACTATGTGCTCTTATCGTGCTCAAGTTTCTGCCTGCCCCTACCCACAACTCTGTTATTGTTGTTGTAATTGTTTTATTAGAAGGAAAATAATTCGTTGCATTGAACTTGGTGAGGACAATGAAGGATGAGAAATCCTTCCAAGATTTACAGAACTGATAAAAAAGGAGCCTGGTGTGCTGTTTTTAATACTATTTTTATTTTTTCAGTTGTTATTAGTATAGTAGTACTTTTACTACCATTACACTAATGGACACTGCCTTGATATCTTTTAATGGAAGTTTTGTTTGTGTTTATTATGACTATGCCAGAGTTTCTTATTTGCTATACCATAGAAGGGGTATAATTGTAATCTTCCCTGTTTTAGACCCAATAATCTTATTTGCTATATTATAGGATGTTGAGCTTGTAATGGTTTTTCCCCTCTTCATTTTTTTTTTCCAAAAAGAGCATCTCTTTTATGCTTAACTTAATAGTACTAAATGGCTTATTAGCTAAGGGTTTTCTCTTAGGATCTGATTCTCCAGTACAGATTGAAGATACGTATTCTGCACAGTAGGGAATCAGTACTGTTTATAAGCATAATTTGTGCCATAAGGTTAAAGCTATCCAATGATTCTATTGGGGTTGCTTCTGCTCAACTGTAAGCTTGGGGCTTTGCCTTCTTTCACAAATACATGTGATAGGATAGAAAAGTTCACATGTTACCATGTTGATAATAATATACTACACCTGCACGTAAGGACACAGCTTGCTCTCTCTTGCTCTTAGCTTCTGTCCATGGTCAAGTTTGAGATGAAGCTGTTCTGACTTATGTATATATTTTTTTATCAAAGACCTTGCTTTGTCATCTCTAGTTTCTGTCTTGGGAGAAAGGATCTTAAATTTATGATACTTGTCTCATAGAATCAACAATACTATAAAAGTTAAAAGAAAAACCATCTATATGCTCCTGAAAAATGCAAGCTCACATTATCAGGCCATGACATGATAAATAATTTTTTTTTTCAAAAAATTTATTGATTATAATATTAAAAATATGCCAAAATATCGGGATAAACTAATAGACAGTTCTCAAGGAAAGAATCATGAGTCCATGTTTTTCCTTGATCTTGCAAAGTGGGCTATTGGGTTTCTGTGTTAGAGACAAAATGCTAAAATCTTACTGAAGATATGTGTGTGTAAATATGTATATTAGTGATATATAAACACACACGAATTGGCTCATTTTTTTTAGTTTATCCGGCTATTCATTTTCTCAAAACCAAAAAATAAATTATCTGAGTAATAATCCTATAACCTGCTTGAACTGGTGAAATGTCTAGGTCACCAGTTACTTCTCCTATCACTCTTTTCATCATGATTATTAAGACCAAAAAGTATATCGAATCCCTTTTTGTTTGAATAGAATGTTGTCTTTTGCATCACACCTTCGATTTATCCCATGTAGCTCTTTATTTCAGTCAAGAATTTCAGCAAATAGCCCCACTGTTTATGGATAAAAAGGACAGGCCAATTCTTTATTATATATCTTATAATTGCATGTTTCTTGTGTATCTTGTTGGGTTATAGAATTTGTTGCGCTGAGATTGCTTTTTTACTTGATTGGTTCATCAAACTAAAAACCTGGATAGAACCTTCTCAATATGCTATATAAATTAAGCCTACTTTTCAGTGTTGGCTTGTATTTTTATCCTCAGTTGGATCTACCTATCTGCCTGATTACCACCCTATTACAAGTAACTTCACTTAGATTGCAATCTTAGAGACTATAAAGAATTCTGTGTAGATGTGTGCCAACTACTGTTCTTCTGAACTGGGGAATTTGTAATCCTACCATAGGTTGTAAGTTTTGGGTCTGTAAAACTGATTAGTTTATTACCAAATTATCTATGCATTTTGCTGATGTAAGTCTCCTGTTTCTCTTCATGTTTATTATGATTGTTCAAGGTTGTAACAATGAATTCCTCTTGTTTATATGCAGAACCTCTGAACAAGGCTCTTCTGGTACGTATAACTTGCATTGAAAGCTCTCTTAGATATTCAAAGTTTTTCATCCACCTATTTCTCACATACTAAAGTAGAGATACTTCATATTTTCTTCTAAGGTCAATCATTGTTGTGAAAGAATGGAATCATCTGTGTTGCCTTTGGAGTTCAATGGGAACACTGATCGGTGCATAATTCAAAGTGCAATGTCGCAATCTGTCCAAAGCAATGTTTCTGGAGTTGTGGATGCTTCTGCTTCTGAGGTGTCTATACATGAATGTTTTAGGACCACATCAATGTTTGAGAAACAGGCTAAGGTGGATGTCATACTTCTAAATTTTTGTATTATTCATTGAACTTGCTTCCAGAAATAATCTGGATTTGAATAGCTTGTAATGGGCATTTGGTTTTTTGTTCATCATCATCAAGCCTTTTATTGGCAATTTACTTGCTTTGGAGCTCTTTATTGTTATTGGGTTGTTCATTGTCTTTGTAGTGGGTGCATTCATAACATGGAGGACATTGGTGTTAACGGGTATCTTCAAATGCTCTACAATTGTTCTTGTTAAAGAAAGATATTTGACAACTATTTGGTTTCATTAATAACCCCAGCCCAGCCCAACCCAACCCAGCATAGCCCAGCACAGCCCAGCCTAGCCCCGCCCCGCCCCGCCAACACATACCCGGGTCGAGACGGGCCGGGGATGAGATTTTAATTTTAACTCTATAACGGGGATGGGAATGCCCCACCCCGCCCCGCCCCGGGTTTGGGACGGGTTGGGAAATAACTAAATATTTTGGGATGGGAATGTGATAGGGGTGACCCGTCCCAAACCCGCCCGTTGCCATTCCTAGGTAGTTTCCTATTTTTCACAGGAAAAAAAAGGTACCAAAAAATTTTCCACAAAATTTGTTGACTAGGGATACCGTTAAGAAAAATGCCAATTAGAAAAACTAAACTATTGTAGAAAAGTTTGACTAATTCCTTGGACGGCTTCCTATTTTTCATGGAAAAATAGACACCAAAAATTTTTCCACAAAATTTGTGGGCTAGGGATAATGTCAAGAAAATTCTAATTAGAAATGTTTGACTAATTTCTTTGATGATTTCCTTTTTTTCATGAAAAAACAAACACTAAAGGATTTTCCACAAAGTTTGTGGGCTAGGAATAAAATAAAACAAAAAATACCAATTAGAAAAACTAAATAGTGATAGGAAAGTTTAACTATTTCTTTTGGCGATTCCCTATTTTTCATGAAAAAAAAATAAGCATAAAAAGAATTATTAGGAAGGATCGTTTGGGAAGATTTGGGAAAGTCTACATTAGCTTTGACACTTCAAACATTGCAAGGTGGTTGATGTATCTAACAAGAATTGAAGAGTAAAAGTGTTTGGCCAATTCCTTTAATGGTTTCTTTTTGCCATAGAGAAATGGGCACTGAAAAATTGGGTACTATTGTTTCCTAAAGAATTAATCAAAATGGCATAAAAACATCAAATATGTGAGGATTGTTTTTAAGTATTGTTAAAATGGAAATATCACATGAGACACATGTGCTAAATTAATCTAGGTATATAATGAAAAATTTGACAATATACCTAGAATGTGTTTTTAAATTATTTAATTTTACAAAAATGAGAGAAAATAAATAAAATAAATTTGAAATAATATATAAAAATAATTTATTAATATTAAATTTGTTATTAATCTTAAATCTATTTTTTTTTCTTTTTTTCTTTACATTTCTTCCTAAATTTTCAAGTAATTAGTTTCCCACCGTTATAAAAAGAATTAACAGGATGGACTCTTTGGAGGTGTCAACTTTCAATATCCAATGTAGTGGGTAGTTGATGTTGTCAACACGGAGTGAAATAAGGGTTTTAAATCTTGGTAGTTGATGAGTAATGTCTTATTTAAATTTTCTTTCTCATTCTCTTTTAATAAATTAAGTATGACATAATTTTCTTTTTTGATAAATTAAGTATAACATCATTTTCTTTCTCATTCTCTCTACCAACCACTAGAAAAAAATATTTAGATATAATCTTTCTTAATTACAAATATTTTTTAGAATTTTCTTTTAATTTCTTTAAAAAAATTTATTAGATAAATAAATTCCAAAATAAATAAACACTTGATATACATGATTTATTGATGAGTTTAATCATTTTTTAACTACTAAAAAATAATAAACCAAAATTAATATATAATATGTTAAGACTTTACTCTTATTCTTATGCGCACAACTATGCCTTCTAAATTTTCTATCTAAATAGATTCTAAACAAGTAAGACTTGTTATTTTAAATTCTTTAATGAATCTTTTAATTATTAGGAATAATTTGGATTTTAAAAATTGGCTTAATTAATTGTAAAGTAAAAAAGGTGTCAATGTAGAAACATTCAATATTGTAGGGTAGTTGATGTTTATAACAACAGGTACCAAAATTTGTTACACAATTTATGGGCTAGGGATAATGTCCAAAAATGCCAATTAGAAAAACTAAACACTAGGGAGCTATGACTAATAATCTTTGTTTTTCATGAGAAGATGGGTGCAACCGTATTTAAAAGCATTATTAGGAAGGATAGTCTAGAAAGGTATCATGTTGAAATTTCAAATATCGTGGGGTCATTGATGTATCTAGTAAGGATTGAATGGTAGAATGTTTGACCAATTCCTTTAATGGTTTTTTTTTGTTATGAATGTTATTATTTTCAAAAGAATTAATTGGAATGACATAAAATCATATAAATTGATGGTGACAAGCAATGTAAAAATGAGAAAAGTTTGGACGTCTAAATTGGTTTAGCATTTGTCTTAAATGATGGAGAAATACGATGACCAAAAAACTAGCTTGGAAGACATGAGTCAAGATAGTTGAGTTGGGTTTCGGCAATTGTGTATTTAATTATCACTACAATATGCAACTTCAAATCTCTCATCTCTCTCTCTCTTTCTCTCTCTAAGTTTATGATGTTGAGGGAAGAAAATCTTGTGGGAGTAGGGCTCCTAACAATCCTCCATGTGTGCTTCCTTTCTGTTTGCGTTGCTGATAAAAATCAGACCTTCAAATCTTCTTGCGGAGATATGAACATCAGTGACCCTTTCCAATTGGTAGATGATTATGCGTCTGACCTCGGTTATCCTTACTTGAACTTGATCTGTGAAAATAATCGTACTATGGTAAACCTCGATTACGGCGGAAAATACCATGTTGCAGACATCAACTACAGTAGCCATACCATTCGGGTAGTGGATCCGGGCCTAAAGAAAAAGGGCATGGGAAACTGTTTCTCCTATCCTCTCTATTACTACAGCAAATATCAGTATCCATATGAGGTTCCTACAAATTCTAGTTCTGTAGTTTTCATTAAATGCCCATGGCTGATCACTGGTGACAAGATTCATAATAAGTCTATTCCTATCATTCCATGCAACACGAATCGCAGATCCCCTTTCTCGCAACCATACGCGTATGCAATAGTTGGAGATTTGGAGTTCAGAGATATTCCCGATTCATGCATCTTGGATGGGAATATCGTCACTCAGTCAAAGGCAGTTACGGAGGGAAGACATTTATGTTAGGAATTGTCCCAAATTCCTAATTAGTAAATATTCCTTTTTGTAAAGAATATTGTATAGAATATTTCTAGGTTGATATATTATTGTAATATTAGACTTCCTTATAAAATAAGGAAGGTTGTTGGAAATATCTCTATAAATATTCTAGGTCATGAGGGGAAAAAAGTTATGAGATGGAGATGGGCCTATAGAGACTATACGAGGTGGATAGAGATGTGAGGAAGAACGGGAGGTACCTGGTGGAGCGAGAGGGCTCGTAGTAAGGTATGGATACAAGGAGTGGGGAAACATGGGATGTTTCGGGAACCCAATAGTTGTATCTGGTTCTATCCTCTGTAATATTCTCTATTGTATAGTGGAATTATTCTCTCTCATCCGTGGACGTAGGCATGGTTGGCCGAACCACATTAAAACCTCGTGTACCGTATGTGTGATTGTTTTATCTTTGTGTTCTTGAACTAACATTGTTGGCATCAAAGCTTTCGTTGGCACTACAATTGGTATCAGAGCTTGAGTTGAAGATTTCTAGAAGAGTAAAAGATCACAAAGCACACAAGATGAAAACAAAAGGAATTTTCACTGAAGGTGGAGTCAATTGCTCTTTCGTGGTGATATGATACAAAAAGGTTTGTGTCATGGAGAGATTGAAGATTAACTTCATGTAATTTGGTCCAAGGTGGAGATTGTTAGGAATTGTCCCAAATTCCTAATTAGTAAATATTCCTTTTTGTAAAGAATATTGTATAGAATATTTCTAGGTTGATATATTATTGTAATATTAGACTTCCTTATAAAATAAGGAAAGTTGTTGGAAATATCTCTATAAATATTCTAGGTCATGAGGGGAAAAAAGTTATGAGATGGAGATGGGCCTATAGAGACTATACGAAGTGGATGGAGATGTGAGGAAGAACGGGAGGTACCTGGTGGAGCGAGAGGGCTCGTAGTAAGGTATGGATACAAGGAGTGGGGAAACATGGGATGTTTCGGGAACCCAATAGTTGTATCTGGTTCTATCCTCTGTAATATTCTCTATTGTATAGTGGAATTATTCTCTCTCATCCGTGGACGTAGGCATGGTTGGCCGAACCACGTTAAAACCTCGTGTACCGTATGTGTGATTGTTTTATCTTTGTGTTCTTGAACTAACATTGTTGGCATCAAAGCTTTCGTTGGCACTACAATTTATCAATGTCAGATTTGCAGGAAGAGTTACTCATGGGGTTTGAACTTTCATTTCTGTCTTTCATGTGCGATACTAGAAGAGTGAAATGCGGCAACTCCATCATTGTAAAATGTGAGTAAGATTAGTATTGAAGCCTCGTAAAGGAGGCTTGGAGTTATGAATTAGATGTTATTCATGCATGATGAAAACTTTGAAGTGCCCCATGAGTGAATAATGTGTCTATATGAATATATAATCATGCAGGGATCTGGATATTGATTAACCTTCTGCGTCACTTAATTGGTAAGGCCTCCGAGTTTCTTATCCTTTTGTCCTTATTTCTCGATAATTTTCTTTTTGGTTTCAGTGATAATAATGGTGATATTTTCACTTATATCTTTCTTATTTTGAATTCAATATCCTCTCTTATTCACAGGATACATATTTAATCGCTCAAATTTTACAATTGGAGGTGAGGCTTAGTAGTTTCGATTAGATAATTTGACTTAGAGCTCTCTCTTCATATTAACTCAATTACTTGAAATTCCTACTTTCGTTTCTTCTTCCAATTATAAAGAATTGTTTTGCATTCGATTATGCTTGCAAGCTCAGATTACTTGCTTGATTCAATCATGTAGGACTTAAACAACATTCTTGGGACTACAACTTTGTCAATGGCATTGAGGCCTTTGGTAAGTTTGAGGGAGTTCCGTTACATTTTACCAACTTTATTTTGCATAGTCATCATCTGATATAATAAGGATGATTTGACGATTATAATTATAACTTAATTTAATTCATGTTCTTCTCTGAATTTAATTTCTGTTATTCTTAATTTTCTTATCAGGAGGCTGGATATTACAAAAGATGGGTGAGACTTCCCATTCCCAACTATTAATTCTTTGTGCAATAATATGTATAATGTAGTTTTTTTATATGAACACCTTAGAATTTTTTATCCAAGCAAGACCTCATTTATAAAATCAAAAGCCAGAGGAATTAAAAATAATAATAATAATAATACTTATTATTATTATTAGTAGTAGTAGCAGTAGTAGTAGTAGTAGCAGCTTAGATTTGGAATGCATATACTCTTATCTAAATTCAGTTTCAAGTCCACTTGTATACAAAAAGTCAAAACAGTGGGATTGGAACTGAGGCCTCCAAATCCAAAGCCCCAATTTTTTCTTTACTACTGATCAGCATATTACTTCCATAGAGAGCCCCTAAGCAGCACAGTTCAAGACTCAATCCAGTCTCAAAAAGTTTCACAATACCTTTATTTTTAGATTAATCAACAAGGCAACCGCCTAATGGTTTACTTGGTGGATTTAATATTAATTGAATTCATATGATCATAAATATTTCTAATAAATTTCATATTTTTTGTGTTGCTTTATGTATGTTCAGTCATAATATACATTGGAGTACGAATTGTACTTGGGATGTTTATGTTTGCCTACTTAATCTACAAGTTTCGGCGGAGACACTTATCATTAGATGATAATATTGAAGAATTCCTGCAAAATCACAAAAGTCTTCAACTCATAAAGTACTCTTATTATGATATAAAGAAGATGACCAACAGTTTCAAGGATAAATTAGGATAAGGAGGCTTTGGCTCTGTTTATAAAGGAAAGCTCAAGAGTGGTCGAGTTGTTGCAGTAAAAGTACTGGTTATGTCTAAAGCTGATGGACAAGATTTTATCAATGAAGTGGCTACAATTGGAAAGATCCATCATATTAATGTGGTGAAACTTGTTGGATTTTGCATAGAAGGTTCAAAATGGGCTCTTATATATGACTTCATGCCTAATGGATCTCTTGATAAGTTTATTTTTCCAAAACATGAAAATAATACCCCCTTAAGTTGGGAGAGGTTGTATAAGATTGCACTTGGAGTAGGGCGTGGGATTGAATACTTACATCAAGGTTGTGATATGAAAATTCTACATTTTGATATCAAACCACACAATATTCTTCTCGATGAAGACTTCACTCCAAAAGTTTCAGATTTTGGCCTTGCAAAGTTGTATTCAACAGATGAAAGTATTGTTTCTCTCACAAAAGCAAGAGGAACAATGGGATACATTGCTCCAGAATTGTTCTACAAAAACATTGGATGCATATCAAATAAGGCCGATGTTTATAGTTTTGGAATGTTGTTGATGGAAATGGTGGGTAAAAGGAAGAATTTGAATGCATTAGCAGATCACTCAAGTCAAATATACTTCCCATCATGGATCTATGATAAATTTGACCAAGGGGAGGACATTGAAATGGGAGATGCCACAGATAATGAAAAAATATCTGTAAAAAAAATGGTGATAGTTGCATTATGGTGTATACAGATGAAGCCCACAGATCGTCCTTCGATGAGCAAAGCATTGGAGATGCTAGAAGGTGAGATTGAACTCTTGCAAATGCCTCCTAAGCCTTCTCTATATTATGATGTATTGAAGGTAGAGGATCAGGTGAGCAATCAAGTAGGAGTACCGGTTTCATCACTTAATGCCATGGATACAATCACCTTAACCGGAAGGTAGTGCCACATTGTATCTACTTGCATGCTTTGTCCCTTGATAATGTTTTCTTGGCTTAGATGTAAGGATCGTTGCTTTTCGTGTATCAAATGTATTTGTCCTAAAGCACTGGCTTGGTTCCTAGAAGGTCTCCATACATGAGCAGTCTTCTCCAAGGCCTTTGAAATTCTTAAATAAAATTTTGTTTCCTTTCAAGCAAGTTTCGTTCATTTTTTAATATTCTGAAGTAAAAATATTTATGGTTGCAGAGTAGTGATTAAAGACTAGTGACAAACCATATTACAATCATCTTGATTCATGGAGCTGAAATTTTATTTCAATATATAGAATTTAACATTTTTTTCAGCAAGTGCTGTATTAGAGCTAAAAATTCGTAGGTAGCAGCTTCACAAACTGTACTACCAAGTGTAGCAGCTTCGACTACCACTAGGTAGCATGCTTCCTACAAACAAAGGAAAGTTCCATATGGGGGTTGGTTTGGCATATCCCTATTTAATGGTAAGTTAGCACTCTGGTGGCAACAAAATGGAGAGAAAAGGAAAAGAAGACAGAGTGTCCTTGGCAAAACTTAGGTGGGCTTAAGTGAAGGGTTAGGTGAAGGGTCTATCAGTCCCTCATGGGGCTTAGCTTAGGTGGGCTTAATCAAACACAAAAAAAATTGAACTATCCAAAAGTGCTGGTCTAATCTAAAAGTGTAGGCCCAAGCGTAACTAAATATAGGCCCAGCCCAGCTGTACAAACACAAAAATAGACTACCCAAAAACGTAGGTCTAATCCAAAAATATTAGCCTAACTACGCAAACACAAAAGTACGATTCAACCCAAGGAGCTACCTTATTCATTAAAAGAATTTTGGTAATATGGTTGTTGAATTTACGAATTACATTTTTGCGAAAATTAAAATTTTTTATTTTGTATATATTAAAAAAGTTGAAAAATAACAAAAATAATTTTTATTTAATATTATATATAATTGAAACGGGGTGAGATGAAATAAAATCATATCCGAACCCATCTTGTACTTAACCTGGGTTTAAAAAATTTCTCAAACATGTCCTACACTCATTTATATTTATCGAAAATTCATCCTATTAGGGGCTAAATAAAATGGGTACTCAAAAAAATCAACTGCATTACCATTTCTTATAATGTCAATCAATTATGGTACAAACCCTTGGTTACATTATTTTTTTTCCTTCATTACATAAGAAGCGCTATTTCCTAAACAACAAAAAAACTAATGAAATTTATTTATTTTCAAATATTTTGCTTTTTTATTGTCAACTCTTTGTTTAATCATCCAAATTTCTATAAAATTATAAATGGATCAATGATTATATGTGAATAACTAAGTTTATTTATCTCCAAAATTTTTTATTTATTTTTAAAATTTTAATGTTTACTCATTTTCAGTTGTTTTTTTTTTATTTTTTTGGTTCACATCCTCCCAAAATAAACCTCTACAAATAAATTAATTGCAACATTCATACTACTTTTTATATTTCATGTATATAGAATAATGGTAAAAAAATATAAATTAAAAAAAAAACCCAGAAAAAACAATAAAAATAGAACAACATGAAAAAGAAATAAAAAATAAATTAATTTACATTAAAAAAAAAACTATTAGAAAAAGATAGAAGAGGGGGAACAAAAAAAACTAAAAAGGTGCCTTTAATACACAACTTCTTGATAAAATACTAAAATTATGTCTTCATCACAACTTCATAATACTTTATTAATAATGTAATGAAATCATATCTTCGAGGCTTTGGGACGGGTTGGGTCCCAAGTAATTATCATTCCCACTCTAATAAAAACATTTAAACAAGGTGAGGCGGGTTCCACCCCGTGTAATTTCTTTTAATTTTCAATTTTTTTAAACAATTAATTTTAACTTCTTTTTTTTTTATTTATTAAAAATATATATTATAAATAAATAAAATATTATATTTTTTTTTATAACTTGTGTTATTGAAAAATAATTTGTGTTAAAAATTGGAACATAAAAAATTAAATTAAATTATTTTTTAAAATTAGCTATATATAATCGGGGAATAGAGGGATAAGGTAATGCCTCGAATCACAAACCTACTCTTAACCTATTTATTTTAATTTTAAATTCATTTCATTAAGGGCAAGGTAGAGCGGATACCTTAAATAATTTGTTTCATTATCATCCATTTTCAATACATTACTTCATAATGATATATTAAAATTGTGTCTTGAAAACATGATTTTAAGACAAAGAACTATATGACCTTTTTTTTCTTTTTTTTTTAAACTTATGTGATACAAAATGTCATAATTTTATCAATAATTAAACTATCAATTTTTTACAAATGATTCTTTTAATTTATCAAAAATCAAGGCAAACAGCCACTTTTGAAAAGGAACTTTTTTTCAAGGGGCTTTGAAAAAAAAAATAAAAGCATTTTAAAAATATTTATTAAAATATAATACTTTTGAAACTATTCGCAAAACCATTGCATTATTAAGGAATTGAATTGAAAATTATCTTTTGAATAGATAATTTCAATTAAAATTTAAAATTATTTAAAAACAAAATCATATATTTTTTTTTCAAAAGATAATTGCAGATCCACATTTTTCAAGTGCGTCCCCACTCTAAACGGCGAGACTCTCTTTTTTTATTTGTGAAAAATTGATTTTTTAAAAAAAAAATTAAAGTTGCTGCTTATTTTAATTTATTTTTAAAAGGAAAAACAAAATGAGAAAAAAAACTCTGACTCATTTTTTGGAAAAAGACATATTTACAAAAACTAAATCTAAAATTTGAGGGTTATTTACCTATTTGGTTTATAGTAAGCGAATTGAAGGAATTATGATAATTAATTAATTAATTATGGCTCGTATACCTACGATTTTTAGTAAGTGAATTAAGAGAATTATGGTAATTAATTAATTAATCATGAATACCAAAATTAAGAACACAAATCAATGTACAAAAAAATAATCATAAAAGTAAATTATAATAGTATACAAGGTAAATGACAAGATAATTAATCAAATTGATTTATTAATCTAATTAAAAAAAGAATATTTTAAATTAAAAACAATTTCAAATGAATGGTTTTAATTTATTTATTTATAAAAATGTTTCAATTCATTTCCAATAAATGGTTTAATTCAATTTTATTTGTGTTCAATTTTTAAAAAAAGTATAAAAAAAATTTATTACAAAATTTTCAATTTTGCAATAAAAAGATTTTACTTTTACCATAAAAAGAATGAAATTTTAAAACTTTATTTGCCAAAGTATTTTAATTTGATTTTATTTACAAAGGAATTAATTTCTTTACAAATTTTATTTACAAAAATATTTTCAACCCAACTTTATCAATAAAAATTATAAAAAAAATTTATTACAAAATTTTCAATTTTGCAATAAAAAGATTTTACTTTTACCATAAAAAGAATGAAATTTTAAAACTTTATTTGCAAAAGTATTTTAATTTGATTTTATTTACAAAGGAATTAATTTCTTTACAAATTTTATTTACAAAAATATTTTCAACCCAACTTTATCAATAAAAATGATTTCTACAACTTCAATTTGCAAAAGACTCTCATCCTAATCTCATAAAAAAAAAATATTTAAAATCTCTATTTATAAAAAATACTTTTAATCTCATTCTAATTCTAACTAAGGAAACATAATTTATTTAAAAATCACTTTTTGGGACAATTTTTATTTACAAAACAATTTTTTAGACAAATTTTATTAAACAAATAAATTTCCAAACAATAGTTGGTAAAAACAATTTTTTGAATTTTATTAAAAATAATTTTTTGGATTTTCCTAAAAACATTTTTTTGAAATTTTATAGAAAAAAAAACTTTCTTTTATTAAAAATAATATTTTCTAAACTATTGTTTTTATTAAAATGTAATTGCTAACTATTCCTTTTATTAAAACAAAAAATTTAAGTTATCAACTATTCAATTCTGCATGCACCTATATACATCAAAATATTTACATGAACTAATAAAAATTAAATTACATAGAAATAAGGAAATAAAATATGTACCTTGACAAGCCTACAACAAGCTCAATGCCCCATTTACAACTTTCGTAAACCTCATTTTCTTCCATGAAATTTGGTTCTCCATATGTCACAAATCCGTGCAATCCATGCAAAACAAAAATGAGCTCAAATGTAAATATCCAGAAATATGCGAAGCCCAAAATAATTATTCAAGCTCAAGTTTAAATTTTAAATTGGTCCAATAAATTTTACCAATAAAAATAAATCCAAATTAATTAATATACCAATAAATTTTACCAATAAAAATAAATCCAAATTAATTAATTTTACCAATAAAAAGCTAGACTTGAAAGTTGATGTATCTAACAAGGATTGAAGGGTGGAATGCTTGACCAATTCCTTTAATGGTTTCTTTTTGCCATGGAAAAATAGACACTGAAAATTGGATATTATTGGTTTCAAAATAATTAATTGGAATAATATAAAAATATATACCGACGATGACCATTAATGAAGAAATGAGAAAAAAGTTTAGAGCATTTATTTTGAATGATGGAAAAACACGTCTTCGACGACTGAAAAACTATCTTAGAAGTTGATGTATCTAACAAGGATTGAAGGGTAGAATGTTTGACCAACTCCTTTAATGGTTTCTTTTTGTCCCAGAAAAACAAGCACTAAAATATGGATGTTATTGTTTTCAAAAGAATTGATTTTAAGGACAAAAATATATATAAATGGTGACTGTCAATGTAGAAATGAGAAAAAAGTTAAGAGAATTTGTCTAATTAAATGATGGAGAAACGCGTCTTCGATAACCAAAAAGCTAGACTTGGAAATTGATGTATCTAACAAATATTGAAGGGTAGAATGCTTGACCAATTCCTTTAATGGTTTCTTTTAGCCATAGAAAAACAAACACTAAAAAATGGATGTTATTGTTTTCAAAAGAATTAATTGGGCTTGTGACATAAAAATATATACCAAAGGTGACGGTCAATGTAGAAATGAGAAAAAAGTTGAGAGCATTTGTCTTAAATGATGGAGAAATGCATCTTCGACGACCAAAAAGCTAGACTTGGAAGTTGATATATCTAACAAGGATTGAAGGATAGAATGCTTGACCAATTCCTTTAATGGTTTCTTTTTGCCATGGAAAAATAGACACTGAAAATTGGATATTATTGGTTTCAAAATAATTAATTGGAATAATATAAAAATATATACCGACGATGACCATTAATGAAGAAATGAGAAAAAAGTTTAGAGCATTTATTTTGAATGATGGAAAAACACGTCTTCGACGACTGAAAAACTATCTTAGAAGTTGATGTATCTAACAAGGATTGAAGGGTACAATGCTTGACCAACTCCTTTAATGGTTTCTTTTTGTCCCATAAAACAAGCACTAAAATATGGATGTTATTGTTTTCAAAAGAATTGATTTTAAGGACAAAAATATATATAAATGGTGACTATCAATGTAGAAATGAGAAAAAAGTTAAGAGAATTTGTCTAATTAAATAATGGAGAAACGCGTCTTCGATAACCAAAAAGCTAGACTTGGAAATTGATGTATCTAACAAATATTGAAGGGTAGAATGCTTGACCAATTCCTTTAATGGTTTCTTTTAGCAATAGAAAAAAAAAACACTAAAAAATGGATGTTATTGTTTTCAAAAGAATTAATTGGGCTTGTGACATAAAAATATATACCAAAGGTGACGGTCAATGTAGAAATGAGAAAAAAGTTGAGAGCATTTGTCTTAAATGATGGAGAAATGCATATTCGACGACCAAAAAGCTAGACTTGGAAGTTGATGTATCTAACAAGGATTGAATGATAGAATGCTTGACCAATTCCTTTAATGGTTTCTTTTTGCCATGGAAAAATAGACACTGAAAATTGGATATTATTGGTTTCAAAATAATTAATTGGAATAATATAAAAATATATACCGACGATGACCATTAATGAAGAAATGAGAAAAAAGTTTAGAGCATTTATTTTGAATGATGGAAAAACACGTCTTCGATGACTGAAAAACTATCTTAGAAGTTGATGTATCTAACAAGGATTGAAGGGTAGAATGTTTGACCAACTCCTTTAATAGTTTTTTTTTGTCTCAGAAAACAAACACTAAAATATGGATGTTATTGTTTTCAAAAGAATTGATTTTAAGGACAAAAATATATATAAATGGTGACTGTTAATGTAGAAATGAGAAAAAAGTTAAGAGAATTTGTCTAATTAAATGATGGAGAAATGCGTCTTCGATAACCAAAAAGCTAGACTTGGAAATTGATGTATCTAACAAATATTGAAGGGTAAATGCTTGACCAATTCCTTTAATGGTTTCTTTTAGCCAGAGAAAAACAAACACTAAAAAATGGATGTTATTGTTTTCAAAAGAATTAATTGGGCTTGTGACATAAAAATATATACCAAACGTGACGATCAATGTAGAAATGAGAAAAAAGTTGAGAGCATTTGTCTTAAATGATGGAGAAATGCATATTCGACGACCAAAAAGCTAGACTTGGAAGTTGATGTATCTAACAAGGATTGAAGGATAGAATGCTTGACCAATTCCTTTAATGGTTTCTTTTTGCCATGGAAAAATAGACACTGAAAATTGGATATTATTGGTTTCAAAATAATTAATTAGAATAATATAAAAATATATACCGACGATGACCATTAATGAAGAACTGAGAAAAAAGTTTAGAGCATTTATTTTGAATGATGGAAAAACACGTGTTCGACGACTGAAAAACTATCTTAGAAGTTGATGTATCTAACAAGGATTGAAGGGTAGAATGCTTGACCAACTCCTTTAATGGTTTTTTTTTGTCCCAGAAAACAAACACTAAAATATGGATGTTATTGTTTTCAAAAGAATTGATTTTAAGGACAAAAATATATATAAATGGTGACTGTTAATGTAGAAATGAGAAAAAAGTTAAGAGAATTTGTCTAATTAAATGATGGAGAAACGCGTCTTCGATAACCAAAAAGCTAGACTTGGAAATTGATGTATCTAACAAATATTGAAGGGTAGAATGCTTGACCAATTCCTTTAATGGTCTCTTTTAGCCATAGAAAAACAAGCACTAAAAAATGGATGTTATTGTTTTCAAAAGAATTAATTGGGCTTGTAACATAAAAATATATACCAAAGGTGACGGTCAATGTAGAAATGAGAAAAAAGTTGAGAGCATTTGTCTTAAATGATGGAGAAATGCATATTAGACGACCAAAAAGCTAGACTTGGAAGTTGATATATCTAACAAGGATTGAAGGATAGAATGCTTGATCAATTCCTTTAATGGTTTCTTTTTTTCTTTTTTGCCATGGAAAAATAGACACCGAAAATTGGATATTATTGGTTTCAAAAGAATTAATTGGAATAATATAAAAATATATACCATCGATGACCATTTATGAAGAAATGAGAAAAAGGTATAGAGTATTTGTTTTAAATGATGGAAAAGCGCGTCTTCGACGACTGAAAAGTTGTCTTGGAAGTTGATGTATTTAACAAGGATTAAAGGGTAGAATGCTTGACCAACTCCTTTAGTGGTTTCTTTTTGCCCTAGAAAAACAAGCATTGAAATATAGATGTTATTATTTTCAAAAGAATTGATTTTAATGACATAAAAATATATATCAATAATGACGGTCAATGTAGAAATGAGAAAAAAGTTAATACCATTTGTATAATAAAATGATGGAGAAACACATTTTCGATGACCAAAAAGCTGGACTTGGAAGTTGATGTATCTAACAAGGATTGAAAGGTAGAATGCTTGACCAATTCCTTTAATGGTTTCTTTTTTCCATGGAAAAATAAGTACCAAAAGATATATTTAATTGGATTGTTATTTTAGAATGAGAATAAAATTAAAAAAAAATCATTGTTATGGAAGTTAAATCTTACTCTTGTGAGAATTCTGATTCCTAAATTCTATATCATAATATGATTCACTTGTTTTCCTATCTTAATTACATTCCTATTCCTAGTTACCAAAAGCACACTTTCTTTTACATGATAATAACCCCCTTAGGAGTAGTTTATTAGCTTCACAACCCACTTTTGAAGAACAAAATCCTCAAAACTGCTTATATTTTGAATAATATTTAGGAAAGCTTCTTAGACCTAACTTGTTGCCAAATATCACTGAGTTTATTGCCATTAAACACAAAGATTACATTGATGAACTATTACAACATGATACTAAGTAATTTACATGCTCATAATACACTAAAATAGAAACACAACCAATTATCTTTTTACTCTATTTCAGAGATGACTGTCAACTCTTGTTGATGCATGTTTGGACTTGTTCTTGTTGGGCCCATGGAAGTAAATGGGTTTGGAGGCATACTTAAATTGTTTCCTTCTCCTTCTAACATCTGAATAATAAATTTCATGGAAGGACGGTTCGTTGGGCACCATTGAATGCACCAAAGTCCCACAATTAATAGTTTCTTTGCTATTTCACCATCATTTTCTTCCTCAATCGGAATGTGCAACTCTTCCCTTTTATCCAGACGATTATAAACCCATTCTGGAAAATATACTTGGCTAGTGTTCTTTACTGTAGTGTCTATATTCTTCCTTCCTCCTACCATTTCAATCAATAACATTCCAAAACTATAAACATCTGACTTGTAGGAAACATTGCCAAAATTCCTAGATATCATTTCCGGTGCAATATAACCCATGGTCCCCCTAATTACACTCATAGAAACTGCACTTTGCTCCTTAGAACACAATTTGGCTAGACCAAAATCTGATATCTTTGGATTAAAATTATGATCTAGCAAAATATTGTGAGGTTTGATGTCGAAATGGAGGATTCTTTGATCACATCCTTGGTGAAGATACTCAATTCCTTTGGCTATGCCTATAGCAATATCTTGAAGCTTATCCCAACCAAGTGAATGGTTTGAAAATATGAATTTCTCTAGCGACTCATTTGGTAAGAACTCATAGATAAGAGCTCTTCGACACCCATCAGAACAGAAGCCAATCAAGCGAACAACATTGATATGGTGGATTCTACCTATTGTCCCCACTTCATTAATGAATTCTTCACCATTTCCATTAGAATTATTCAAGATCTTCACGGCAACAAGAATTTCATTAGAAAGCTTTCCTTTATAGACAGTTCCATAACCTCCTTCACCTAATTTTTCCTTGAACCCATCTGTAATCCTCTTAATATCATTATAAGAGTATCTTGAGGGCTTGAGGGCTCTGTAATCTTCCAAGAACTTTATAACCTTTATTTTGTGCTGTCTTTTCGATTCATTTGAGCTATAAACTCGGTAGAGTGCAAAGACAAGTGTCACAAGAAAAAGGGAACCAAGGCTTTCACCTGTATATGGAAAAAAAAAAAAAAAAAAGGTCAAGATCGATTTTCTTTTTAGTGATTGAAGGAAAAGCAACCAAGTTACTGAAAATTACCTGTAACAATTAATTTTTTTTTTGTTGCACCTGTAAAAGGAAATGAAATTATTAGTTTGTTAGGCTTATTAGATAAACAAAAATCACTGACATTGTATATGTATACTGCTTCTTGATTTTCAGCCTTGGCTCTAATTTGTGACCCTTATGCCTTTCTAGTTTCATTTTTGAGGTCAATTAATTTTAGTTGTGCCAGGGTCTTTGACAAAGAACTTTCCCTAGGCTTGAAGTACTAAAATTGCCACCAAATCATTAATCCCCATTTTGTCACATGTATAGTTGTCTTGGGTGGACAGTCTTCATCAACTGATCACATTGGTTTAATCTATTTTGTGGCAGAAAACTATAAAAGCTAAACCCTATATTAATATACATCCAAACCAACAATTTGCAGCAATTACTCATATAGGAGGAAGTTGTTCTTCTTGGTTAAAAGGAAAAATGAATCCAAATTCACAGATTGCAGCCATTTTTAATGAGGAACAATAAAATTTTAAGTACATATTTAGAAAAGAATAATGTGACAATGCAGTTTAATAGTGATTATCTGCATTAAAGATAAAAAGTTGAACACACATACATCATTCCATGACTCTGCATCAATTTCCTAACAAATTTGTTTTCACTTTCTTTACAATTATATTGAAGTGTCTTCATATACAAAAGCATGATATCTTGGGGTATTATATCAAATATGATATATTCTATTATACTTATATTTAATTTGTAAAAAGAATAAAAGATAAAATGAAAAACATATTTATGATTGAAATATGCAAAATTTATAAATAAAAATATTATATCATATTATATTATTAAATTTAGAAGATAGATTTTTATATATTATATTAAGTAATACATATATTTGTATTATTTTATGATATATATATATATATATATATATTAGTCCTTTCTTTAATTATAAATTAATTTTTTTAATCACAATTACTTGTGTTATAAAATGAATAATATAGAAAATTGAAAAAAAAAATGAAGAAAATTGATAAGAAGCATAAAATACTAATTTAATAGACATGTACATGACATTCCTCAATTTGAGATTATTATACCATGGATAGGGAATTAAGGAATATAAAAAGTGGTGAAATGATATATCCTATTACTTATCCTATACAACCAAATATGGAATATGATATATTATTCAATGTCTTATACTGTGTCATATTATATTTGAACGATCAAACTTAGAGTACGTTTGGTAATATTTTTAAAAGTCACTTCTAGTCTACAAAGTATTTTTGAAAAAAAAATCACGGATTTGCTAAAATTTTAAAAACTAAAAAAAATCATGTTTAATGTTTTCTGTTAAGTTATTATCTTAAAAATACTGGTAGAAAAAACACTACTAAAAGCATTTTGAAGTAAAACATTACCAATATCGCACTTTTAGGAAATATTTGATTTTTTTAAACTTAATTCTAAATAGAAGTTAAGATTAAATAGTATTTAATCGTGTTAAGTATTAAGTTGTTTGTTTTTTTTAATATCTTATTTCTATTAAGTTTTAAATAGTAAAAAAAGTCACGTTTACTTTAGTTATTATGATTTAATTTTAGTATTTAGAAGAAGATGTAAAATATTTTAGTTATTTTTTTTCGGTCAAAAAATTTTAAAAATAAATAATAAATCAACGAAAAAATAAAAATAAATGATGTAAAGTCTCAAAGCAAGTTATATGTTAAAAAAACAAACACCACATTTAATAAAACCACTTTTGATTTGAGATAGTATATCAACGGTTAATTTCCAGTGGGGCTGCAAGTCTTACCTTCTGCTTCGCAGTGTGGCAACTTGGTCCATGTCAGCCGAGTAGCATTTTTCTGTGAGCTAATAACGTCATAAGGAGCTGCTGCGACGTTGTACATCTTGCTGCAAGATGGTAGGTACGCGATAATGGGGTTTCCCAATGAATAAATAGCATAAACTTGGAAGCCAGGCCCTCCAAGGCAAGGGATGAATGACACAGAGGATCCATCATAATATGTAGTACTGTTTCTTGAAGGGCATTTGAAGAAGGTGAGGTCCTCTACGTCATCATCCAAGAACTGGAAGGGAGAGGAAGTTAAATTGAGATTACGAAGCTGCCTTGGGAAGCAATTATCAGGGTCCTGAACAAGGATTTCCTGAGATGTGTAATTTATGTCCTTCACCAAGAGGTTTACTGAGTCTGGCAGCTCTAGAATTGTCTGATTCCTCTCTCTGCAGGAGAGATCAAACAAAGAGCAGCCACAGTGGTCTGGGTACTGGTGGCCTTTAAGCCGGAATGGGAAATGGATGGGGGGGCCCTGGAGGCTGCAACTCTGTGACACCATGCACTCATCTTGGCTCACTCCAGTCTCTGCAAAACTACTAATTATTACAGTCAAGCAGCAACACAGATAGAGGAATACCATTTTCAAGGAAATGCTCATCTGATAGTCTCCTCTGCAGTACTGCAAGCTACTGATGAGCCCCTCAATGGACATTAGATTTGGAATTTTTGCAAAGGAGTGAGGAACAAGCTCTACTCTTTCTTTTGCATCTTCTTAATAAATGGAGCGTTTTATTTATTTATTTTAATCTCTGACATAAAATTATTCAATACTTAGGTAATAGGAGTCAAAGTTTGTGATCTTGCGGATTGGAAAGATTGTATGACTACGGAAAGTAATAAGGAAAGAAGAAAAATAATAAGAATATTTTTTTTAAGAAAATCCAACATAATTAAAATTTGTTAAAAATTTATATATTTTAAAATTATTTAATTTTACATAAAATAAATAAATAAGTTAAATGAGTTTGAAGTAGTTTATTGAAATAATTTATTGATTTTAAATCTATTTTTTATTTTTTCTATTTTTCCTCTTAATTTTCTTTTTTGTTACATTTTTTTTTTTTCAGCAAACAAACTCTAAATCTAGTGAAACTTATAATGTTAGACTCATTAAAAAGATAAGTAACTTTATACCAAAAGAATTAAAAATATTATCTTGTTTTTAGTAAAAATATTACAATAATGTCTAGGAAGGTGTCAATTAAAAATATTAGGTGGGGTTTTTGGGGCAATGTCCACCGGCAAGACTTTAAGAAATATTAAAAAAATAGCTTGAGTGATTCTTTAATTCAGGATTTTTTTTTCATTGAAAAATGGTTGCTATTGTTTTCATAAGACTTAAGAGTAGGAAGGTGTGAACATAGAAATGTCAAAACAAAACATTGTGGGGTAGTTGATGCATCCAACAAGGATAGAGATAAGGGTAGAAAGGCTTACCTAATTCTTAGGTGGTTGTCATTACTAATTTTCCATGGAAAAAGATGCACCAAAATTTTTTCCACAAAATATGCCAAAGAGGAATAACGTCTATGGTGTATCAATGAGAAGGACCAAACAATGAAAAGTGAGTTTTTGCAAAAGAATTATTAGGAATTAAGGATCTTCCAAGAAGGTGTATGTTTGACCAATTCCTTTCATGGTTTTTTTTTTGCCATAGAAAAATAGGCACTAGAAAATGGATGTTACTAAAAAAAAAGGTTTGGATGTCCATATTGGTTTAAAACATTTGTCTTAAATGATGGGATAACGTTGTTGTCTTTGATGACTGAAAAAACAACTTACAAGACATAACTCAAGATATTTGGCTTGAGTTTTGGCAATTGTGTATTTTTTATTGAAAAAATAAATTTCAAATCAATCAAACACTTTGTATATGCAATCAACTAATTTTTTAAATACTTAAAACTCAACAAAATTGATTCAATTATTACTAAGTCATGAAACTAGAAATTGATCTAATTAATATTAAAAATTCACATTTATTTTGAATGAGTTAGCTAGTTTCTTCTTTACACATAACTTTACGAAGTAAATAAACTCCAAATCTAACAAAGCTTAATGTTTTAGATTTGTTAATGAATTTAATAATTAAAAAAAAAATTGGAATTCAAAAATAAATTCCACTACTACTAGAAATAATATATCAAAGTTGGTACATAATGAGATATGACTTTACTACTGCTCTTATGTATACAACTATGCTTTAAGTAAATATATTCTAAATCAAGTGAGCTTAATGTTTTAAATTATTTAATATATATTCTAGTTCTTAAGATTAATTTGGATTTTAAAATTGAGACACAATTAATTGTAAAGTGAATTAAAACTAGTCTAAAATACTCTATACTAAATATTACATATAATGAAAAACATTACTTAGTTACACATTAAATACAATATTATTAATTATTATTATTTCTAATTATTATCATTTATTTTTAACAATAAAATTCAATTATAATTTTACGAAGATATTGAAATAGGTTAGCATCTATGCTTATGCTGAAAGAAAGAAAGCATAGAGATTCACTCGTAAGAAAGGAGACTACTTGATTAGCTCCAAAGAGTATCCATATCTCTAAACCGCTATCTATAGTTTTATAACATATAGTAAAATAGTATTATTTTTATTAAAAAATTAATTTATGATTTTTTTTAATATTAGTGTTCATAATTTAAAATATAAAAAAAAAATTCTTGTTTTCCATGAAAAAGTGGGTGATTATTTTTAGAGGAATTTATTGTAAGGGCAGAGCCAAGGTGTCAACATAGAAGCATTGAACTTTGGTAGGTTGATGGATCCAAAAATGATAGAAATAATGGTAGCCATTTAAGTTTAACTTATTTTCCATGAAAAACAGGTATTGAGAAATGTTTTAACACACAATTCTCTAATGTGTTCTTGAATAAAAGTTTATTTAGGAACTTGAAATATTCTCAACCTATTTTCTATGTTTTTGAATATTTTTTAAAAATAACTTAATTTTTTTATGATACTTTATTTTTAATCACCCTCCACATGTGAACAATTATTATTTTTAAATAGTCCTCCAAAAATAAATGAAAATGATTAAAAACAATTAATATATGTTTTCATGAAACATATTTGCCTTATTTGGTAACTATTTTCGAAAATGGTTTTAGAGAAAAGTTTTTGAAAACTATTTTCTAATGTTTTGTAGAATAAAAGTCTGTTTGGGAATCTGAAATGTTTTTAACTTGTTTTTAATATTTTTTATATCTAATCCTTTATTTTTAATCATTCTATGTGTTTATATAATTATTTTCTAAAACAATTCTTAGAAAACAAATGAAAACAACAGAAAATAACTAAAAGTTATTATCCAAAAATACCCTATTTTCTGTTTTTAAGAATAAAAAACATAAAATAGTTTTTAATTGTCAAACATGTTTTTTTTGTTCTAAAGAACAAAAAATTGTTCTTGAAAACAATTATCAAATAGGTCCCTTGTTTTGGTAACAAGTTTTCAAAGAATTGTTTCATTTCCAAAAGTTACCAAAAATGGTTTGGATTGTTGAAAATAAGGCCTTGTTGAGTAACCATTTTTGGAAGCAATTCTAAAAAATAAATTTTGAGAACAATTAGAAAACAATCCTTGTAAATTATTCTTTAATGTTTTGTAGAACAAATGTCAATTTGAAACTTATTTATAAATATGTTTTAAAAATAACTTTTATATATAGTGCTTTATTTTTAATCATTCTTCATATTTGTATAATTACTTTTTAAAATATCCCTAAAAAAACAAGTGAAAACAATTAAAAAATATTCTTTGAAAATTCCTTGTTTTCTATTTTTAAGGGTAAAAAATTGTTTTTTGTTTTTAAAGATAAAAAATTGTTTTATGTTTTTTTATTTCAAAAGTATTTTTTTATATTTTTTTATAGAGAAAAAAAAATCCCTTGTGAAAATAGTTACTAAAAAAGCCCTAATTTTCTTTTTTTCTTTTTTTCAAAGAATAAAAAACTATTTTTACAAACCAAATTTGAAATAGGCTAAATTTTCTAGAAAATTTATAGGAAGCAATAATGTTTAGGAAGTTGTCAAATTAAAAACTTTAGGCATTTTGGGGCAATTTCCACTAACAAGCCTTTAAGATATATTAAAAAAAATAGCTTGAATGATTCTTTAATTGATGATTTAAAATAAAGGCAAAAATGGTTTTTATCAATGTTTTCAAAACATCATCTTTCATTGAATAAAAAAAGTTTTCAGTTCATGCTCGTATCCTCATAAATATATAATTTTATATTTTATTAAAATTAAAAACAATTAAAAAATCTAATATATGTCTAATAAAATTTAAAATCAATAATATTTATTTTTCATGTTTGATATTCTCAAATTATAAATATAAATATAAAGATATATATTGAAAATGAATAAAAAGTTATAAAATTATATTATTTAATTTCATTTAGATATTAAATGTCAGATTATTTTATAATTTTAAACAATATTAGGTTATTTTACTTTATAATTACCAACAAAACTAGCATATGGTCTAGTGGTTGCACCGTCACTTTTCTAAACCTTTGGTCAATTGGTCAATGGTTTAAGCTTCCACACTGTGACATTTGTGACTTTTTGGCATAAAATGCCATACCACATCGGAAACTTGTGCTAAGTTAGAGTTCAAGTAGGTCAATGGGCCTGGGAGACTTTGTTAAAGCCCATTCAACATTTTGCCCAAATTAGAAAAGGTATGCGTTGAAGCCCAAAAGAGAATGGGCCGAATGAACCGGAACCCGCCAAAGGATTCAATCTGGCTCTACCCTGATTCAAAGGGCTCTCAACCGAACTGGACCAAGCTCCAGTCAGCGGTTTAACCGGTCGGTTCTTAAGAGTATGAAGGTATCAACATAGACACCATGTAGAAAAGCTTGACTAATTCATTTGGCGGATTTTATTTTTCGTGGAAAAACAGGCACCAAAAATTTTTCCACAAAATTCATGGGCTAGGGATAATATCAAGAAAAATGATAATTAGAAAAACTAAACAATCGTATAAAAGTTTGACTAATTCATTAGGTGGTTTTCTATTTTTTCATAGGCACCAAAAAAATTTTCACAAAATTTGTGGACTAGGGATACCGTCAAGAAAAATGCCAATTAGAAAAACTAAACTATTATAGAAAAGTTTGACTAATTCCTTAGACGGTTTCCTATTTTTCATGGAAAAATAGACACCAAAATTTTGTCCACAAAATTTGTGGGCTAGGGATAACGTCAAGAAAATTCTAGTTAGAAAATAGTGGTAGAGAAATTTAACTAATTCTTTTGGTGATTTCCCTTTTTCATGAAAAAACAAACACTAAAAGATTTTCCACAAAGTTTGTGGGCCAGGGATAAAGTAAAACAAAAAAAATATCAATTAGAAAAACCAAATAGTGATCGGAAGGTTTGACTAATTCTCTTGACGATTTCCTATTTTTCATGAAAAAGATAAGCATAAAAAGTTTTTCCACAAAATTTATGGACTATGGATAACGTCAAGAAAAATGCCAATTGGAAAAACTAAATAATGATAGAAAAGCTTGACTAATTTCTTCAACTATTTGTTATTTTTTATGGAAAAATTGGCACCAAAACATTTTCCACAAAATTTGTAGGCTAGAGATAATGTTCAGCAAAATATCAATTAGAAAAACTAAACAAGCTTGACTAAACACTATGGAAATCCATGCCCAATGATTTTTTGTTTTTAATGAGAAGAGGGTGTTACTATTTTCAAAACAATTATTAGGAAGGAGTTCAAATATCGCGGGGTGGTTGATGTATCTAATAAGAATTAAAGAGTAGAAGTGCTTGGTCAATTCCTTTAGTAGTTTCTTTTTGCCATAGAGAAACGGCCACTGAAAAATGGGTGATATTGTTTCCTAAAGAATTAATCAAAATGGCATAAAAGCATCAAATATGTAAGGATTGTTTTTAAGTATTGTTAAAATGGAAACATCACATGAGACGCTTGTGCTAAATTAATCTGGGTATAAAACGTAAAATTTGACAATATACCTACAATGTGTTTTTAAATTATTTAATTTTACAAAAATAAGAGAAAATAAATAAAATAAATTTGAAATAATATATAAAAATCATTTATTAATATTAAATCTAATTTTTAATTTTTTTCTTTCTTTCTACTTTTTCTTTACATTTCTTTCCAAATTTTCAAGTAACTAGTTTCCCACAGTTATAAAAAGAATTAACGGGATGGACTCTTTGGAGGTGTCAGCTTTCAACGTTCAATGTAGTGGGGTAGTTGATGTTGTCAACAAGGAGTGAAATAAGGGTTTTAAATGTTGGTAGTTGATGAGTAATGTCTTATTTAAATTTTCTTTCTCATTTTCTTTTAATAAATTAAGTATAACATAATTTTCTTTCTCATTCTCTCTACCAACCACTAGAAAAAATATTTAGATATAATCTTTCTTAATTACAAATATTTTTTAGAATTTTCTTTTAATTTCTTTAAAAAAATATTAGATAAATAAATTCCAAAATAAATAAACACTTGATATACATGATTTATTAATTTCTAAAATAATTTGAAATTGAAAATGGATCCAATTAGTACTAAAGTTCATTATGAATATGTTTGCTAATTTTTTCTTTACGCATCACTAATTTTGTGATTTCACTAGACAAACAATTTTTAAATCTAACAAAATTTAGGACATTGGATTCATTAAAAAGTTTAGTAATTTTTAAAAATAATTTGAAAGTCAAATAATGACGCAACTAATATAAGAAATTATAAACAAAAATTAGTCTATAATAACACTTTTATTTCTCCTCTACATATAACTATATTTTTATGAATTTTCTTACTATAAAAATAGACTTCAAATAAAGAAAGATTTAATTTATTGAATTTGTTAATGAGTTTAATAATTTTTGAACTACTAAAAATTAATAAACCAAAACTAATATATAATATGTTGGACTTTACTCTTGTTCTTATGTGCACAACTATGCTTTCTAAATTTTCTTATTAAGTAAATAGATTCTAAACAAGTGAAACTTGTTATTTTAAATTCTTTAATGAATCTTTAATTATTAGGAATTATTTGGATTTTAAAAATTAGCTCAATTAATTGTAAAGTAAAAAAGGTGTCAATGTAGAAACATTCAGTAGTTGATGTCTATAACAAGGATATACATATTCCTTCTATAGTTTCTTATTTTCATTGAAAAACAGGTACCAAAAAATTTTACACAATTTATGGGCAGGGGATAATGTCCAAATATACCAATTAAAAAAACTAAACACTAGGGATCTATGAATAATAATCTTTGTTTTTCATGAGAAGTTGGGTGCAACTATATTTTAAAGCATTATTGGGAAGGATAGTCTAGAAAGGTATCCACATTGAAATTTCAAACATTATGGGGTCGTTGATGTATCTAGTAAGGATTGAATGGTAGAATGTTTGACCAATTCCTTTGATGGTTTATTTTTGTCATGAATGTTATTATTTTCAAAAGAATTAATTGGGATGACATAAAATCATATACATTGATGGTGATAGTCAATGTAAAAATGAGAAAAAAGTTTGGACGTCTAAATTGGTTTAGCATTTGTCTTACATGATGGAGAAACACAATGACCAAAAAAACTAGCTTGGAAGACATGAGTCAAGATAGTTGAGTTGGGTCAGGGTAATTGTGTATTTAATTATCACTACAATATGCAACTTCAAAAACAAAGTAATAGCTCTCTCTCTCTCTCTCTCTCTCTCTCTCTCTAAGTTTATGATGTTGAGGGAAGAAAATCTTGTGGGAGTAGGGCTTCTAACAATCCTCCATGTGTGCTTCCTTTCTGTTTGCGTTGCAGATAAAAATCAGACCTTCAAATCTTCTTGCGGAGATATGAACATCAGTGACCCTTTCTATTTGGAAGATGATTATGCGCCTAACCTCGGTCATCATCACCTCTTGAAATTGATCTGTGAAAATAATCGTACTATGGTAAACCTGAATTTCAGCGGAAAATACCATGTTGCAGACATCAACTACAGTAGCCATACCATTCGGGTAGTGGATCCGGGCCTAAAGAAAAAGGGCATGGGAAACTGTTTCTCCTATCCTCTCTATTACTTGAGTGATTATCCAGTTGGATATTACTTTCCTAGACATTCTCATCCTGTAGTTTTCATTACATGCCCATGGCCGATCACTGGTGACAAGATTCATAATAAGTCTATTCCTATCATTCCATGCAACACGAATCGCAGCTCCCCTTTCTCGAAACCATACGCGTATGCAATAGTTGGAGATTTGGAGTTCGGAGATATTCCCGATTCATGCATCTTGGATGGGAATATCGTCACTCAGTCAAAGGCCGTTGCGGAGGGAAGACATTTATCAATGTCAGATTTGCAAGAAGAGCTACTCATGGGGTTTGAACTTTCATTTATGTATTTCATCTGCGACAGAGAATGCGAAGTGAAAGGGCTATCCTGTGATACGAATTTCATCAGCAATACTTTCAAATGCTACAACTACAGCAATACTTTCAAATCGTACAACTCACCAATACTTTCAAATGCTACAACTGTGTGTTGGTATTACGTCTGCTTCAAGCCAACATGTGAGTAAGATTAGTATTGAAGCCTCGTAAAGGAGGCTTGGAGTTATGAATTAAATGTGATTCATGCATGATGAAAACTTTGAAGTCAATTTTGAACTGCCCCATGAATAAATAATGTGTATATATGAATATATAATCATGCAGGGATCTGGACATTGATTTTAAATCTGTTTGACTTAATTGGTAAGGCCTCCGAGTTTATTATCTTTTTGTCCTTATTTCTCGATAATTTTCTTTTTGGTTTCAGTGATAATAATGGTGATATTTTCACTTACATCTTTCTTATTTTGAATTCAATATCCTCTCTTATTCACAGACTACATAGTGAATCTCTCAAATTTTACAATTGGAGGTGAGGCTTAGTAGTTTCGATTAGATAATTTGACTTAGAGCTCTCTCTTCATATTAACTCAATTACTTGAAATTCCTACTTTTGTTTCTTCTTCCAATTATAAAGATTTGTTTTGCATTCGATTATGCTTGCAAAAGCTCAGATTACTTGCTTGATTCAATCATGTAGAACTTAAAAAAGATCTTCGGGACGACTACTACTTTGACAATGACATTGAGGCCATTGGTAAGTTTGAGGGAGTTCCGTTACATTTTACCAACTTTATTTTGCATAGTCATCATCTGATATAATAAGGATGATTTGACGATTATAATTATAACTTAATTTAATTCATGTTCTTCTCTGAATTTAATTTCTGTTATTCTTAATTTTCTTATCAGGATTCTGGATATTACAAAAGATTGGTGAGACTTCCCGTTCCCAACTATTAATTCTTTGTGCAATAATTAATATGTATAATGTAGTTTTTTTATATGAACACCTTAGAATTTTTTATCCAAGCAAGACCTCATTTATAAAATCAAAAGCCAGAGGAATTAAAAATAATAATAATAATAATAATAATACTTATTATTATTATTATTATTATTAGTAGCAGCTTAGGGGATTTGGAATGCATATACTCTTATCTAAATTCAGTTTCAAGTCCACTTGTATACAAAAAGTCAAAACAGTGGGATTGGAACTGAGGCCTCCAAATCCAAAGCCCCAATTTTTTCTTTACTACTGATCAGCATATTACTTCCATAGAGAGCCCCTAAGCAGCACAGTTCAAGACTCAATCCAGTCTCAAAAAGTTTCACAATACCTTTATTTTTAGATTAATCAACAAGGCAACCGCCTAATGGTTTACTTGGTGGATTTAATATTAATTGAATTCATATGATCATAAATATTTTCTAATATATTTCATATTTTTTGTGTTGCTTTATGTATGTTCAGTCATAATATACGTTGGAGTACGAATTGTACTTGGGATGTTCATGTTTGCCTACTTAATCTACAAGTTTCGGCGGAGACACTTATCATTAGATGATAATATTGAAGAATTCCTGCAAAATCACAAAAGTCTTCAACTCATAAAGTACTCTTATTATGATATAAAGAAGATGACCAATAGTTTCAAGGATAAATTAGGACAAGGAGGCTTTGGCTCTGTTTATAAAGGAAAGCTCAAGAGTGGTCGAGTTGTTGCAGTAAAAGTACTGCTTATGTCTAAAGCTGATGGGCAAGATTTTATCAATGAGGTGGCTACAATTGGAAGGATCCATCATATTAATGTGGTGAAACTTGTTGGATTTTGCATAGAAGGTTCAAAATGGGCTCTTATATATGACTTCATGCCTAATGGATCTCTTGATAAGTTTATTTTTCCGAAACATGAAAACAATACCCCCTTAAGTTGGGAGAGGTTGTATAAGATTGCACTTGGAGTAGGGCGTGGGATTGAATACTTACATCAAGGTTGTGATATGAAAATTCTGCATTTTGATATCAAACCACACAATATTCTTCTCGATGAAGACTTCACTCCAAAAGTTTCAGATTTTGGCCTTGCAAAGTTGTATTCAACAGATGAAAGTATTGTTTCTCTCACAAAAGCAAGAGGAACAATGGGATACATTGCTCCAGAATTGTTCTACAAAAACATTGGATGCATATCAAACAAGGCCGATGTTTATAGTTTTGGAATGTTGTTGATGGAAATGGTGGGTAAAAGGAAGAATTTGAATGCATTAGCAGATCACTCAAGTCAAATATACTTCCCATCATGGATCTATGATAAATTTTACCAAGGGGAGGACATTGAAATGGAAGATGCCACAGATAGTGAAAAAATATCTGTAAAAAAAATGGTGATAGTTGCATTATGGTGTATACAGATGAAGCCCACAGACCGTCCTTCCATGAGCAAAGCATTGAAGATGCTAGAAGGTGAGATTGAACTCTTGCAAATGCCTCCTAAGCCTGCTCTATATTATGATGAATTGAAGGTAGAGGATCAGGTGAGCAATCAAGTAGGAGTACCAGTTTCATCACTTAATGCCATGGATGCAAGCACCTTAACCGGAAGGTAGTGCCGCATTGTATCTACTTGCATACTTTGTCCCTTGATAATGTTTTCTTGGCTTAGATGTAAGGATCGTTGCTTTTCGTGTATCAAATGTATTTGTCCTAAAGCACTGGCTTGGTTCCTAGAAGGTCTCCATACATGAGTAGTCTTCTCCAAGGCCTTTGAAATTCTTAAATAAAGTTTTGTTTCCTTTCAAGCAAGTTTCGTTCATTTTTTAATATTCTGAAGTAAAAATATTTATGGTTGCAGAGTAGTGATTAAAGACTAGTGACAAACCATATTACAACCATCTTGATTCATGGAGCTGAAATTTTATTTCAATATATAGAATTTAACATTTTTTTCAGCAAGTGCTGTATTAGAGCTAAAAATTCGTAGGTAGCAGCTTCGCAAACTGTACTACCAAGTGTAGCAGCTTCGACTACCACTAGGTAGCATGCTTCCTACAAACAAAGGAAAGTTCCATATGGGGGTTGGTTTGGCATATCCCTATTTAATGGTAAGTTAGCACTCTGGTGGCAACAAAATGGAGAGAAAAGGAAAAGAAGACAGAGTGTCCTTGGCAAAACTTAGGTGGGCTTAAGTGAAGGGTTAGGTGAAGGGTCTATCAGTCCCTCATGGGGCTTAGCTTAGGTGGGCTTAATCAAACACAAAAAAAATTGAACTATCCAAAAGTGCTGGTCTAATCTAAAAGTGTAGGCCCAAGCGTAACTAAATATAGGCCCAGCCCAGCTGTACAAACACAAAAATAGACTACCCAAAAACGTAGGTCTAATCCAAAAATATTAGCCTAACTACGCAAACACAAAAGTACGATTCAACCCAAGGAGCTACCTTATTCATTAAAAGAATTTTGGTAATATGGTTGTTGAATTTACGAATTACATTTTTGCGAAAATTAAAATTTTTTATTTTGTATATATTAAAAAAGTTGAAAAATAATAAAAATAATTTTTATTTAATATTATATATAATTGAAACAGATGAAATAAAGTCATATCCAAACCCATCTTGTACATAACCGGGTTTAAAAAATTTCTCAAACATGTCCTACACTCATTTACATTTATCGAAAATTCATCCTATTAGGGGCTAAATAAAATGGGTACTAAAAAAAATCCACTGCATTACCATTTCTTATAATGTCAATCAATTATGGTACAAACCCTTGGTTACATTATTTTTTTTCCTTCATTACATAAGAAGCGCTATTTCCTAAACAAGAAGAAAACTAATGAAATTTATTTATTTTCAAATATTTTGCTTTTTTTTTTTTTTTTTGTCAACTCTTTGTTTAATCATCCAAATTTCTATAAAATTATAAATGGGTCAATGATTATATGTGAATAACTAAGTTTATTTATCTCCAAAAATTTTTATTTATTTTTAAAATTTTAATGTTTACTCATTTTCAGTTGTTTTTTTTTTATTTTTTTTGTTCACATCCTCCCAAAATAAACCTCTACAAATAAATTAATTGCAACATTCATACTACTTTTTATATTTCATGTATATAGAATAATGGTAAAAAAATATAAATTTAAAAAAAAAACCCAGAAAAAACAATAAAAATAGAACAACATGAAAAAGAAATAAAAAATAAATTAATTTACATTAAAAAAAAAAAAAAACTATTAGAAAAAGATAGAAGAGGGGGAACAAAAAAAACTAAAAAGGTGTCTTTAATACACAACTTCTTGATAAAATACTAAAATTATGTCTTCATCACAACTTCATAATACTTTATTAATAATGTAATGAAATCATATCTTCGAGGCTTTGGGACGGGTTGGGTCCCAAGTAATTATCATTCCCACTCTAATAAAAACATTTAAACAAGGTGAGGCGGGTTCCACCCCGTGTAATTTCTTTTAATTTTCAATTTTTTTAAACAATTAATTTTAACTTCTTTTTTTTTATTTATTAAAAATATATATTATAAATAAATAAAATATTATAATTTTTTTTATAACTTGTGTTATTGAAAAATAATTTGTGTTAAAAATTGGAACATAAAAAATTAAATTAAATTATTTTTTAAAATTAGCTATATATAATCGGGGAATAGAGGGATAAGGTAATGCCTCGAATCACAAACCTACTCTTAATCTATTTATTTTAATTTTAAATTCATTTCATTAAGGGCAAGGTAGAGCGGATACCTTAAATAATTTGTTTCATTATCATCCAGTTTCAATACATTACTTCATAATGATATATTAAAATTGTGTCTTGAAAACATGATTTTAAGACAAAGAACTATATGACCTTTTTTTTCTTTTTTTTTAAACTTATGTGATACAAAATGTCATAATTTTATCAATAATTAAACTATCAATTTTTTACAAATGATTCTTTTAATTTATCAAAAATCAAGGCAAACAGCCACTTTTGAAAAGGAACTTTTTTTCAAGGGGCTTTGAAAAAAAAAATAAAAGCATTTTAAAAATATTTATTAAAATATAATACTTTTGAAACTATTCGCAAAACCATTGCATTATTAAGGAATTGAATTGAAAATTATCTTTTGAATAGATAATTTCAATTAAATTTTAAAATTATTTAAAAACAAAATCATATTTTTTTTTTTCAAAAGATAATTGCAGATCCACATTTTTCAAGTGCGTCCCCACTCTAAACGGCGAGACTCTCTTTTTTTATTTGTGAAAAATTGATTTTTTTAAAAAAAATTAAAGTTGCTGCTTATTTTAATTTATTTTTAAAAGGAAAAACAAAATGAGAAAAAAAACTCTGACTCATTTTTTGGAAAAAGACATATTTACAAAAACTAAATCTAAAATTTGAGGGTTATTTACCTATTTGGTTTATAGTAAGCGAATTGAAGGAATTATGATAATTAATTAATTAATTATGGCTCGTATACCTACGATTTTTAGTAAGTGAATTAAGAGAATTATGGTAATTAATTAATTAATCATGAATATCAAAATTAAGAACACAAATCAATGTACAAAAAAATAATCATAAAAGTAAATTATAATAGTATACAAGGTAAATGACAAGATAATTAATCAAATTGATTTATTAATCTAATTAAAAAAAGAATATTTTAAATTAAAAACAATTTCAAATGAATGGTTTTAATTAATTTATTTATAAAAATGTTTCAATTCATTTCCAATAAATGGTTTAATTCAATTTTATTTGTGTTCAATTTTTAAAAAAAGTATAAAAAAAATTTATTACAAAATTTTCAATTTTGCAATAAAAAGATTTTACTTTTACCATAAAAAGAATGAAATTTTAAAACTTTATTTGCAAAAGTATTTTAATTTGATTTTATTTACAAAGGAATTAATTTCTTTACAAATTTTATTTACAAAAATATTTTCAACCCAACTTTATCAATAAAAATTATAAAAAAAATTTATTACAAAATTTTCAATTTTGCAATAAAAAGATTTTACTTTTACCATAAAAAGAATGAAATTTTAAAACTTTATTTGCAAAAGTATTTTAATTTGATTTTATTTACAAAGGAATTAATTTCTTTACAAATTTTATTTACAAAAATATTTTCAACCCAACTTTATCAATAAAAATGATTTCTACAACTTCAATTTGCAAAAGACTCTCATCCTAATCTCATAAAAAAAAATATTTAAAATCTCTATTTATAAAAAATACTTTTAATCTCATTCTAATTCTAACTAAGGAAACATAATTTATTTAAAAATCACTTTTTGGGACAATTTTTATTTACAAAACAATTTTTTAGACAAATTTTATTAAACAAATAAATTTCCAAACAATAGTTGGTAAAAACAATTTTTTGAATTTTATTAAAAATAATTTTCTGGATTTTCCTAAAAACATTTTTTTGAAATTTTATAGAAAAAAAAACTTTCTTTTATTAAAAATAATATTTTCTAAACTATTGTTTTTATTAAAATGTAATTGCTAACTATTCCTTTTATTAAAACAAAAATTTTAAGTTATCAACTATTCAATTCAGCATGCACCTATATACATCAAAATATTTACATGAACTAATAAAAATTAAATTAAATAGAAATAAGGAAATAAAATATGTACCTTGACAAGCCTACAACAAGCTCAATGCCCCATTTACAACTTTCGTAAACCTTATTTTCTTCCATGAAATTTGGTTCTTGTGACATATCCGTGCAATCCGTGCAATCCATGTAAAACAAAAATGAGCTCAGATGTAAATATCCAGAAATATGCGGAGCCCAAAATAATTATTCAAGCTCAAGTTCAAATTTTAAATTGGTCCAATAAATTTTACAAATGAAAAAAATCCAAATTAATTAATATACCCAACAAAAATATCTCTCATTTGAATATCCTTATCCAATAATCACGCAATTTAGTCAAGCCCGAAATATCATAAAACAAAATAAATTTAATTAAACCTAAATTTAATACCCATGATCCAAACCTAATTTAACATGCAAATCAAATCCAAAATCCAATTATTACTAAATCTAAATAAAACATACATTAACAAACAAGACCCGAATCAAAATACAAGGTTCCAAACTATCTAAACTTAACCCAAAGCTTAGAAATAATACCCCCAAGTAAACGCAAACCCAAAAATAATATAAATTAGCTCAAACAAACAATCTTAATAATCAATAATAAATTACTGTAAAAATTAAATAATAATAATAATAATAATAAAATAAAATAAAAAAATAAACTCACATAAATTTGAAGAAAATGGGGAAATGTGAGATGGGTGGAAGGGGGGTTGCCAGCCGGCAGTTACGTCGCCGGGCGGCAGTGGCGTCGACGGTGCTACGGGCGGCGGTGAGATTGGATGGCTTTTTGGGTGAGGGAAGAAATGGGTGTGGGGAAGAGGAAAAGAAGAAACAAAAGAGAAAAAAAAAAAAAAAGAGAGGAAAATGAAGAGGGGAAAGGGGTGTGGTCCTGTGGCAGTCTGAGCTGGGGATGGGGAGAGAGGGTAGGGGAGGAAAATGGAAAGGAAGACAAAAAAAAATGAGGTGGAGAAAAAGAAAATGAAAAGGAAGGATAGAGGGGTAGGGGTGGGGGTGGGGGGAGAATGGGGTGGAGAGAAAGTTGTAACGGGAAGAGAGAGGAGAAAAGAAAAAAATAAAAATAGAAACAACTTAAAAAGGTGTGAGTGGATAAGAAAATTAAGATATAAACGATATTTAAATTTAAGGACAAAATTAAACTCAAAACTAAGCATAAAAATAAATTTTAGATAAATTTTAGGATTTATAATAATTTTCAATTAATGTTATAAAAAGTGTGATAAATTCAAAAATTGTTTTTAAAATGTCATGCTTTAATAAATAGTTTTATGAAAAAATCATGTGAAATTTGTCCACAAAGCCTCCTATCAGGGCTCATGCCTACATGGAGCATGAAATGACACCCTTCAAACCCATATATAGGCGCTTCATAAAAATTAAAATAAAACAAAACAAAAATTGGAAAGCAAAAACAAAAACCCCGGTTTGAAATAAGAGACTCCTCATCCTTTTTTATTTTTTCAAATCATGTTATCGATGATAAGGTAATAAAATTAACAAGCTATTTAAGCCATCCAATAATATGTTACAAGAAAGCCCTATAAGGCTGTTTATAGCCTAAAAACTGTTAAAGAAAGTAAAAATAAATAAATAAATAAAAATAATTTCAAATCTTATTATTTGATTTATCCCAAGTCAAAAACTACTTTGAAACTTTGAAAACTCATTAATTTTAAATTATAAAAAAGTTACATATTTAAAAATAAAAAAACTTTCCCAATGTGATCCATAGTATGCATAATCGGTATGTTAGATTTAATTATTTTCAAGTAATAAGTATTGTTTACGAAAAGTTTAGGTTCTATTTATAACTATTTTTAAAAATAGTTATTGAGTATATTTTAAAAAAAAAAACCGTTTTATAATGTTTTATACAATAAAAGTCTATTTTAAAACTTAAAATATTTTAAACATATTTTTAATGTTTTTTAATATGTTTTAAAAATAATTTATATATTTGATGTTTTATTTTTAATTATTTTACATGTTTATATAATTATTTTTTAAAATGGTCTTCGAAAAATAACTAAAAATAATTAAAAAATGTAACGTGAAAAATGTTATCTTACCTTTAACTTGAATATTTAATATATATATATATTTTTTAATATTGTATTATTTATATCTTTTAATCCCAATTTTAATATGGGAGAATTATGTTTTGGGGTAGATGGACTCCCAAACTAACAAAATGTTCATATAACTCTTCAAATTGAGCCCAAGACCCAATGAAAGTATGAAAATTGAGTTAAGGATATCATCCTTCAGTATTTCCAAAAATGCCCTTTGTTGATTTTGAGAAAAAAAATAATATTTTTCAAAAATACTTTTATTTAATTTAATATTTTTAAAAAATACTTTTATGTAATTTAATATTTTTTAAAATACTTTTATTTAATTTAATATTTTTTTAAATAAATTTATTTAATTTAATATTTTTTTAAAAAAAATTTATTTAATTTAATATTTTTTAAAAATAAATTTATTTAATTTAATATTTAAAAAATATTTAATTTAATATTTTTTTAAATACTTTAATTTAATTTAATATTTTTGAAAAAAAATTAATTTAATATTTTTGAAAAAAAATTATTTAATTTAATATTTTTGAAAACTACTTTTATTTAATTTAGTATTTTTGAAAAAAAATTATTTAACTTAATTTTATAAAATATTTTATATGTGTTCTTAAAGGTATATTTATCCTTTACTATTTTATATTCTTTAACTCAATTTAAAGAGTTATATAAATCTTTTATTAATTTGGGTCCATCTACCCCAAAAATAATTCTCCCTTTTAATATTTGATTTCCACTTTCATACTTTTAAGTATAATTTTTATGTCAACCTAAAAAGTTTTCATCATACTGAGGTATTGGCGCTCTCCACTTGCGATACTTTGAAATACTACAATCGTCAAACCGCATGAGAACTGAAACAATCGAAGAAGACACCACCACGCTATGGGAAAGCAGAAACAGCAGGTGATCTCCCGTTTCTTCGCTCCCAAACCTAAAGCCCCTTCATCATCTTCATCTTCAATACCATCATCACCATCACCATCTCCATCTCCATCTTCGCTCCCAAACCCACCAACCCCTCCACCGAAAATCTCCACCACTGTCACTTTCTCTCCTTCCAAACGCCTTCCTTCCTCCCACGTGTCCCCCTCCACCAAACCCCCCAAAGCCCCCAAAATCTCTCACCCCATTGACCCCTCTCTCCACCAAAAGTTCGTACAGAAGCTTCTTCAGCCTTCTTCCTCAACACCCACAAAGCTCCCACTTCCAACCACCAAGTACACTCCACTGGAGCAACAAGTCGTGGACCTAAAGCAAAAATACCCAGATGTTCTATTGATGGTAGAAGTTGGGTATAGGTATAGATTCTTTGGTGAGGATGCTGAGATTGCAGCTAGGGTGTTGGGCATTTATGCTCATGTTGATCACAATTTCTTGACTGCTAGCATACCAACTTTTCGATTAAATGTCCATGTGAGGAGGCTTGTCAGTGCAGGGTTTAAGGTAGGTGTTGTTAAGCAGACCGAAACTGCAGCCATTAAGGCGCATGGTTCGAATAAACTGGGACCCTTTTGCCGGGGTTTATCGGCATTGTACACGAAGGCGACGTTGGAGGCAGCAGAGGACGTGGGAGGTGGGGAAGAGGAATGTGGGTCTTATAATAATTACTTGGTTTGTGTAGTTGAGAAAGGGATTAGTGTAGAAAATAGTAAAGATTGTGGTGTTGGGGGTGGGTTTGATGTGAGAATTGGGATTGTTGCAGTTGAAGTATCAACGGGGGATGTTGTTCATGGGAAGTTCAATGATAATTTTATGAGGGCTGGGCTTGAGGCTGTGATTTTGAGCATGTCTCCTGCTGAATTGCTTCTTGGATACCCGCTCTCTAAACAAACAGAGAAGGTAGATTTTAGTTACAGTGTCATTTGGTGTCTTAGCAGAAGTGGGAGATATTTACTTTTTCATATGCGTTTATCGTGTCGTTCCTTTTGTGTTTTTATCTATATAAGACTTCTATGTAATTCCATTGAACTCCATTATTGGTCATTTCTATTTATAGAAATCAAATTATTATTCCTTCAAGGCTCCCTTCTATATAGCACATTGAACTCCATGATTAATTATTTGTATAAATGGAAATCTACTTTGGTTCTACTTCAAAAGGGTGCAGGACCATCATTGTTTCATCTGGATGTTCTTAAAGGTTTGATCTTTTTCTTAAAGGCAAATAAATAAAACTATTGGCAAGCATTCTTAGTTATTCAACTTATTCCTTATAATGAAAAAAAAAGGGAAGAGTTCATAATTTTGAAATCCAAACCAGACTTATTCAAATTAATTATGCTAGAACTGCAGTGCGGATTCAATTTAATTGTTATTAAACATAAGTGGTAATGGGGAATCCATTTGCTTTTATTGAAATAATTTCGAAAATGTAATTCTTTCATATACAATGTTCTCTTTAACTGTTTCATCCTTGGAATAGAACTTATCAACTGATATTTAGCGTGTGATATGGAATACTGGCTTTTAAATTTAGTCTGGTTATTAACTTGAAAGATGCTGGTTATTTACAGATGGCTTATTCAACAGCTTTCTGTAGGCATCTTGTTCATAATGTCAAAATAGATGATTTCAATAAGATACAGATAAATATAAGGAAAATTTGAAACTTATATTTGAATCATATTACACAAAAGAGAAAGTTAGAATGGATTTATATGTGTCATTTTCTAATTTCTACGTTCAGTACGGTACAATATCAAGACACTTCTTGCCAGTCTAATTCTCAGTTACACTGATGGGTTCTCTTTTGTCTAAATCTCTCACAAGGAAAACCGGGATCAAGCAAAAATCCTTGTTCAGTCTTGTCAGTTTTATTGATCTAGGCTTTCCTTTACCCTAGAGAATCTATTTCCACATAATTTTTGCGCTCTAACTTGGACACTTGTTCTAATAGAATTTTTTGTGATTCATATCTGTGTTGGGTCTGAACATGCATAATAAATAGTTATAATGCCCCTTATCTTATTTGAGCAAAAGCCTACAGAATCCCCCTTCTCCATATCTAGTTATGAGTACATATCCATAGAGGGTTTTTTTTTTAGGTCAATGGTTAGGCATTAGAATCAGCAGGTTGTGGTAATTATTGGGTTTATCTTATTGTTGGAGGGTGGGGAATAGGAAATTTGCTTTTCTGAACAGTTTTTGTTTGAGTGATGGGTTTGCTAAGAAATTGTGGTATGGAAATTTTGACTTAATGAGAGTGCAAACAATAGGACTTTCTTTTGGGGTTTTAAGCTTTTGTCCTGTTATGTTACTTCCTAGAATGCCTCTTTTTCAATCCATTGAGAAGGCAACTTTTACTTATAGCAGACATTGTCCAACAGCAAGTGAAGGAAAAGTTCTATAGGTTTTATAATCAAGTTTTAGACATATACTAAATACAAAATTAAGCCATACCTGATTTTGGTCCCTGTCAGTGTCTCCTTATAAGATTTCAGCAGCAACCACCCATAAACCTTGCTCTACTTGAGTGACCATACAACTTCCTTAGCCAGTACATCTTCTGGTATGAGACAACCAAAATGTCATTACTTGGATTTCAGAGGTGTGCTTTAGAAATACCTTTGATCTACCCTTTGCTTTTTCTTATTATTTATTGTATTTGGTGCATTCCATCTTTGCTTTATTATCCGTTTGGAAACCCTCTTCAATAAGAATGGTGGTGATGTCCTTTATGCCATTTAGAAACAAAAATATTATTTAAAATCATTTCTTCATGCTCACGTCCTATAAAATGATTGCATCCAATTTTGATATTTGGCTACTTGAATTTGTATTGATATGACTATATGATGGTTTATTCCTAGTTGCTATTAGCCTATGCTGGACCTGCATCAAATGTTCGTGTGGAGCGTACCTCAAGAGATTGCTTCAGTGATGGTGGAGCACTTGCTGAAGTTATGTCTTTATATGAGAACTTAAGTGAAAATAGTAGAGCTGATCATCAAGTGGACAACACAGAAGTGATGGAACAGGAAAATCATTGCCTGGCAATTGAGGTATAGTGTTTGTTGACTTTCTCGTGTCAGGAACGAAACAGTATGAATTGCTGCTTCTTTGGACATATATTTTCATTTTAGCCACCAACCACCTCTTATGTGAAATTTGTAAGTGTTCATTATGGTTCTGGTATAGCCTTGGTTTCATGAATTGCTTAATCATCGGGTGGTCAATTATCTCAAAAATGCCTTTGTGCCTTCTTTCCTGTTAAAATGTTACCGAATTCCTATACAAAAAAAGGCTAGATTAAAATGTTATAGAGTTATAATTTTCTAGTTTATAAAACCTGTTGCTTGTTATCTACTCTCCACTCTTTAATAATATGATTTTTTTTCTTTTACTTATTTATTTATCTATTTATTTGGATGGGGTGGGTGGAGGATAATGAATGGTTTTTATGAATGATTTACCTTTTTATTTTACTGTCTCTTTTTTGGTTTTTAAGGGAATTATGAGCATGCCAGATTTGGCTGTTCAAGCACTGGCCTTAACCATTCGCCATTTGAAACAATTTGGTTTGGAAAGAATTCTGTGTATGGGAGCTTCGTTTCGGCCCTTTTCAAGCAACATGGAGATGACCCTTTCGGCGAATGCACTTCAACAATTAGAGGTAATTGACACTGTTAATATGTATTTCTGAAATGTTATTAGTTGGACATTTTTTAAGCTCACTAGTTACATTTTAAGTTCTGTACTATTCTACATGTACTGTGAATGACATAAGTAATGTGTTTGGGTTTGTGAATATAACCATATCTATTTCTGGGCATCAACTTGAACCAATGGATGATGACTAGTGAAAAAAAATTCAGCATAGATTATCAAATTTTGTGTTTTGAAGCTTAGGACATTTTCACACTTATTCCATGTAATTAAAAAGGTGATTTGAATTGATATTTTGTTCTTTAACACATTTCAAAATTTTGTTCTTGTTTTGACACTAACCAAATGGTTAAATGCTTTTAGGTTCTAAATAATCACTCTGATGGATCTGAGTCTGGCTCCTTGTTGCATACCATGAACCACACTCTTACCATATTTGGTTCGAGACTTCTTAGGCACTGGGTATGAGATATTGCTCTTGCAATTTTGGTCTTCATTTTCGTGAATTTGATTTTTGAGTTATACTGCATGGCACAGGTATCTCACCCTTTATGTGATAGCAACATGATATCTGCTCGTCTTGATGCTGTTTCTGAGATTGTGATGTCCATGGGTTCTTGCAAAGCATCGCAAAATTTTGGTGGGATTGATGAGGGAGACTCTGATGTCACATATGTACAACCTGAGGTTAATTATTTGCTTTCTTCAGTTTTAACAACTTTAGGAAGGTCACCAGATATTCAACGTGGACTAACAAGAATTTTCCACCGGACAGCCACTGCATCTGAGGTAAATAAATGCCTTATTCTGGTGTTTGACTTTCTTATCTGTATATAATTAACACTTGGTTCTTAGAAGGTCTTATTTATAGTGATCCTTACTATGTAGGTTTTCTTGGTGCTATCTTAACAGACTTGAAATCCATACTGAAATGATAAGGTCATTATGACTGACTGAATTAGTCATGGTCTGTTTGCTGTATGAGGAAGCTATTGATCATCAAAACAACTTTTAGAGTAACCTAGAATTCTTGGATCCACCTCCACCTTAGAGTTATAATTCTTAATTAGTTGAATTCTTATTATTTTTAAATAAGCTGCTCCTAAAATGCCTCTTAGCTGCAGCATTCTGGAGCCATTTGTACAAAATTACATTTCTTGACAGCACATTTATTACTGCATGCTGACAATGATTGGATGGTACAGTTCATTTCAGTCACGCAAGCTATTTTATTTGCTGGGAAACAACTTCAGCGACTTCACATTGAAGAGAAAGATGTTGATGAGAAGGGACAATCAAGGAGTGTGCGCTCTGTTTTGTTAAGAAAGTTGATTTTGACAGCTTCATCATCTGGTATAATTGGGAATGCTGCAAAACTATTGTCCACCCTAAACAAAGAAGCAGCTGATAAAGGGGATTTACCTAACTTATTCATTATTTCAAGTGGCCAATTCCCAGAGGTTTGTATGAAATGTTCATCTTCTCAATTTGTGTTCCATATTGTGAATGTGATGCTTTACTGTCTTCATATATTTTCTAGTCTCTGTTTTGTACTTCAACACCTCATTTATGCACAGGTTGCTAAAGCAAGGTCACTGGTTCAATCAGCAAAGGAGAAATTGGATTTATTAATTGGATTGTATCGGAAGCAGCTTCGAATGAACAATTTGGAATTCATGAGTGTTTCTGGGACCACACATTTGATAGAGGTAGTTCAGCGAAACAAATTTTGCGAGAACTTATATATGTACCTCGCCAGATAACAAAGTATTCTAATAATTTTAATGCTATTTGATCTGCTAGATATTAGTCACTTTTTTCCTTTGATTTACAATTTTAAGCCTCTTGTCTTTCAGCCCTTGCTTTATCAGATTTATTTGAAGTTAACAATTGTTTGAGTATTGAGTAGGAAGCGTTTTAGTTCTGTCCTGTAGAAGCTTAATGTGGGAAAACTGAAGGACTGATTTTCAGTCCTTCTCTTTCCTTTTTTTATTTACCCTTCCTTTTTACTCCTGGTTAATAATTGCGACTTTTTTTTGGTGTATTTAATAACCTATTAGCATTTAGAATGTACCCTCCATACAGTTCATCCTGACTGCACACATATTTTTGTCAAAGTAGGTTTTGGATTATGTTAATGCCCCAATTTTCATGAAATTGTTGGCGGCTTTCTAATTGAGATTCAGCATTGACCACTTGGAATGGTTTCATACTGTGTGTGCACACATGTGCATATTGGTACAATGAATATTTCATTATTACTGGGCTTAGGTCTTCCTTGATCTTCATGTTGGCAATTACACTCTGCCTCAGTGCTTACTAGTTTGTTTATTTATTTCCCTGAGAAGCTGATGTCTTAATCAGGTATTCATATGCTATTTCTTTGGCACTGGTTTCGTTTATGGATGTAAAAATATTGCTTTAAACTGCAGTTACCTGTAGATGTAAAGGTACCTTCAAATTGGGTGAAGGTAAATAGTACAAAAAAGACTGTTCGGTATCACCCCCCTGAGGTATTGAGTGCCCTAGATCAACTATCTCTGGCAAATGAGGAGCTCATGATTGCATGTAGAGGTGCTTGGGACAGTTTTCTAAGGGCATTTGATAAATATTTCTCTGAGTTCCAAGCTGCTGTCCAAGCTCTGGCTACTTTGGATTGTCTGCATTCACTTGCCATTCTGTCAAGAAATAAGGTATGCTTTATATGACTTAAAGTCTAAATCATACTGTCTCCTGCAACTCCTAAGATGTTACATAATCCTTTCTCTCACTGCAGAATTATGTACGTCCAGTTTTTGTTGGTGATAGTGAACCTGTTCAGATGCATATTTGTTCTGGTCGTCATCCGGTTTGTATATCAAATTCGTATAAAGTCTATTGAATGTATTGACCAGTTGAATTGATAAATTTTCTTTTTTCAATTTCTGATGATATTAGTATCTTTATAGTCAGATTTTTTGTTATTGTTCCAATTGCACCATATAAGCCTCTCAATTAGGTTTGGCTTTTTGAATTACCATCGTGTTCAATGATTTGCCTTCTTGAGTTAATTAGGTTCCTTTGGATGTTTTAATAGAGTTGAGGATTTAGAAGTTGGTTATTATACTTCACTTAAGGCAAAACTATGGTGTAAGTATAAGGCTGTTAAGTGAAATGAGTAGCTCAATAGACAATTGAGTTTGGTTCATTTGAAGCTTGCTCAAGCTATTTGGTAAACTGAGCAACTCAAGCTTGAATCTGAAGCCTGGGCTCATTTTTTAGGCGAGACAGAGCTCAAGTATTGTGGTGCTGGTTCAGATTAGCTTCTCTCAAAAAACCAAAATTTTGCTTGGTGGACTATGTGAAATCAGTGTTCAGCTTAATCAAAATGTATACCTAGTTAGATATTGCCAAATTAGAGCTCTAAGATACAGTGCTGTTCCAAGTTCTCAATTATTGATCTATTGTGAAACTACATTTTTATTTGTTTTGGGGGACTATTTCTTCACTGCTTACACAATTATTTATAACCAGGTTTTGGAGACAGTATTACAAGACAATTTTGTCCCAAATGACACAAATTTGCATGCAGACGGAGAGTACTGTGAGATTGTTACTGGACCAAACATGGGTGGAAAGAGTTGCTATATTCGCCAAGTGGCTCTCATTGCTATCATGGCCCAGGTAGAACCAGCACTTGACATTATTTGCTCATGATCCACATTTTATTTGCTTATGACCCTGCTGCTTGTTTTCCTTGTGCTGTTAAACCCCTGACATACGTCTTTTTATCTAGAAACTCAATTATGGTATTTGGAAATATTAGGGTCTCGTCTTAAAGGTATTTATTTTCAGTACTTACATAGACGTTTTCATATCAAGAAAGGTATTTCTTTGGTTTTTGCTTGCTTTCTTTTTTCCACATCTCCAACTGATGTTTGAACTAGATGATTCTGTCTGGTTTGCAAATTCCCCTCTCCAACCAATTTCCTTGTGAAAATTTTAGTTTGGCCAAAGTTTCCAATGTTGAATCATCTCTTAAAATACCAATTTATCCTTTTGTTGCTATTCTTTGACAAAGAATCTCTCACTACCATTCATAAAAATGTGCCCTCTGAACCCTCTAGGTTGGTTCCTTTGTACCAGCATCATCAGCAAAACTGTGTGTGTTAGATGGCATCCACACCCGAATGGGCTCCTCTGACAGTATCCAGCAAGGAAGGAGCACCTTTCTAGAAGAACTGAGCGAGGCATCTCACATAATCCACAATTGCACATCACGCTCATTGGTTATCATCGATGAACTGGGGAGAGGCACAAGTACACATGATGGTGTAGCAATTGCCTACGCTACATTGCATTATCTTCTGGAGCATAAGAGATGCATGGTCCTCTTTGTCACCCACTACCCTAAAATTGTTGATGTCAAGAATGAATTCCCAGGCTCTGTGGGGGCATACCATGTTTCATATATGATGTCACAGAGAGCTATGGATATGGATACGGATACGGATAAAACAGACTCAAAATCTGATAAAAATGCTCAAACTATGGATCATGAGGATGTCACCTACCTTTATAAGCTTGTGCCTGGCGTTTCAGAGAGAAGTTTTGGGTTTAAGGTTGCACAGCTTGCACAGGTTAGTTGCCTCTCTCTCTCTCTCTCTCTCTCTCTGTGACAAAACCCAAAAGCAAACAGTGGCCAACCCAAGAATTTAATTAAAAAAGAAAGGGAAAGCAAAATTTTCTTTTGAGAGTCAACTTATCAAATGAGGTGGGAATATTTTAGTACAGAGTATGAGGATGAGGATGAGGATGAGGCTGAGTTGAAGTTTATATTGCTTTGACGGTTGGGTTTGTTCTCAGTTTGAACCTTCTGACTTTGAGAGTTTTCTTGTTCACTTACTTTTATTTTGACACTTTTTGAGTTAAGTAGGTGATTTACCTTGCATTGCAGCTACCTTCTTCATGTATTCGCCGAGCCAACGTCATGGCTGCAGAATTGGAAGCAATGATTGTCAGCAGAGTGAAAAACAGTTCAGCACAAAAGACGTTACAAGGATCACAACAGAGCATCTCAATACAATCTGGTTGCTCCAGGGCAGAACAAATAGGCCTGGAAGAAGATGCTTGCAGGGAGTTCTTTTTGGACTTGAAATCAGCATTGGGCAATGCTGATCCCGAAAGAAGCCTCCAGTTTTTGAAGCATGCTAGAAGCATTGCAAAAGAGTTGATAGGCAGGTAAAGACGAAACCATTTAGCCATCCTTAAATCACCTGATGATATGTTGACATCTATCTTCCCAGGATTTACTTCATAGTACGTTTGTTTATATCACTTCACAGCATGCATTGAATGTTCTGATTCCATCAATGAGTTTGTTCTTTCCATAGATAAAAGAGAAGATCCAGAAAGCAGAATGGCATATATGTAGGACGGAGAGGACATTGATACTTGCAGATACAAACACACATACAGATGGTGAATGTTTTCAGTTTGTAGATAATTTGTGTGAAGATTTTGTACTCGGATCCCTCCTGACAGTTCCTTTTTGTACTCTCACATGTACCTTCCAGTTTCAGCAATGGTTTTTCTTGAGCTCCTTCATATACCTTTGTTTCAGTATTGGTTTTCTTGAGACTCTGCATTTAGTTATGGGGTCCTGCTCTAGCACTGAATTGGTACCTATCAATAAGCGGGACTAATCACAACAGGTCACATACACCAAATAGAAAAGAGAAAGCATATATGTGCTACAAAATCATTAAAACAAATTTCTAGTACAAATAAATTTAGTTCAAGATTGGACATAAACAATGCCGAAAGAGTGCCCATGGTCATAATTGATAGTATGGAACACTAAAATTGGTTAATATAAACTATAGAGTAGAGATTTTGAAATTGGAATAAAATGGTTATCTATATATATCTACTTTCCCGATTCTTAAGTACTGAACGAAAACTAGAGAATATGTAAAGGGATTGTTCGAACACCACAACATCCATCAATAAAAGAAAGACATATTGTCATTTGCAGTGATGCAGTCCACAAGTAAGCAAGGAAGATTGAAGAAGAGGGTCGGTATTGGAATATTTTGCAATGAAGTTTAATTAGTCCTACTGCTATCTCTCACCATCATTTAATCCAATAACAACAAAGGTCGTATTGTTTTCATGAGTTTAAAGTCAGGGATTCGAGTTAATTTAGTGAACCAGACTTTACAATCTATGGGTCTGTTTGGTTCATGTTTTTAAGAATTGTTTTCTGTTCTTGAAAACAAAAAACACAAAAAACTTGTTTGGGGAAGGGGGTGTGTTTTTGTTTTTTGTGTTTTTTATGTTCTTAAAAACTATTTTTTTTTTATAATAATAAAAAGATGTTTTCATTGTTTTTTCATTATTCATAGAATAGATTGTTTTTCGTGTTTTCTCTTTTTTCTTTTTATTTTTTCCTGTTATTTGTGTTTCCACAAAGGTGAGCTCCACTCAACCACCACACCCTCACCCCACCTCCAAACCCTTTCTTCTTCCTTAAATTATTGAAATTAATATACTTACACCGGTTACAAAGTCATCATTTGTTTAAAAAAATTACAACTGGTGTAAAAATTTCAAAATAAAATAATTTTTTTTAATTTAAATGAATTATGCATATGATAATTATTTATATATTTATAATGTCAAGTTAATGAAAGAAAACACTTTATTAATTAAAAAAAATAACTTTTAAACATGTTTTTTCTTTCACTTATTCTAAAAAAACCTTTTTATTAACTCAATAAAATATGTTTTTTTTTAGAACAAAAATTGTTTTCCAAAATTCGGTTTCCAAACATTTTTTTTTTTTTTTTTCTGAAAACATAAAAATCCGTTTTTAAAAATTGTTTTTTAAAATAATTTTCAAAAATAACAATCAAACAGACCTTATGTCTCTAGAGAATTCAATTGAATTAAGCAAGTTTTACCAATTTTCCACCAAGTTAATGCAAAAACATGTATCAAGTATTAGACTCATCGCAATCCATACAACCCTACCGATACCTTGAACCTTACTCTATAATATAACCCTTAAGTTTGAAATTATTATAACACAACCTCCTTACCCTCAAAATGCTCCCGGGAACATATGATTTCATTAAAACTAAAAACTCCATAAAATGTGTATCTAAGTGCGGCTAATATATATACGTAAGATCTAATTTCATAATAAATTAAAATTTAATTTTTAAAAATTATATTTTTCTTATAATACAAGCAAACTTATAAAATAAAAACATTCAATTTTGTGTAACATTCTTGGAAAATGGAACTACAAAAATAAATTACTTAATTTAATTTTCTTTGATATGTGTTACTAATTAAGTAATTGCAATATCATTTAAATTTTTTATCAAAAAAAAAATATTAATTTTTTTTTTCATTTTTTAAATGAAAAAAGATTAAATTCAAAATAATTAAATTTAAGAGGTGTTTGTATTTCTTAACTTTTCGAATATGTTGCAGTTCCAATGCCTAACGGTATTTCAAATTTTTTACTATAAATAACATACAAAACATTTTGTGTAATTTTTCACTTCAAGAGCGAGAAAGAAACAGACACAGACGAAGAGAGGAAGAGCGAACGAAAGCACAGAAATTTTGCAGTTGCATTTCGCCTTCGAAGCAAGGGTTTCTCCAGGTGATATATGTATTCTATTAAATTTTATCATAATTTTTTTGTTTTTTTAATCTTTGAACTTGAGATTTGAAAACTGTTGATTATGTGTTTTGTGGATTGAACTTGATTGCATTGCATTGCATTGTTCCACATTCTGATCTTTTTTTTTTTTTTTTTAATTATTTATATTTTAATTTTTGAGTTATATTTGATATGAATTACGGTTTCAGTTTTCAAGAAAGAGGTAAAAATGAGATCTTGGTGACGTTTTATTGATTTTCTTTTCTTTTCTTGATTGATTGATGAGTTTGCGCTCTGTTTGGTTCTTGGGGAGAATGAAGAAAAGGGAAGGAAAATCTGAAAATTGAATGAAAAGGGAATCCGATGTTTAGGAAATTTTCAGCATTTTGTTTTGTTTAATCTTGTTTTTCTGGAATTCGAAACGTGCCGTTGTTTAGCTTTTGTTAATTGGATGTATTGTGAAATTTAGAGGAAATCAAGAATGTGGGAAAATTAATGGCAAAAAGAGACAATGGTGGGTAGTTTGTTTCTGGGATTTATTAGTTTTATTAGTTTTTATATTTGGGTTTTCGGTTTTGTTAGGATGGGTCTTTCTATACTTAGCTGGGGCAAACAAGAACAAAGTCATGTTTGGCAGAAAGCACCTCAAATAAAGCCTGGGGTAAAAAGGGAGCAGTTGGGCTGTGTAGGTCTTAGATTTGAGCATTGATTGTCTTCTAAATTGTATCTATATTGAGAAAACTTGTGAAATGAAGCAGTTTTGGTTAAGGATTTTAACAGACAGTTGGCTGAAGCAACTCTCTCACCCTACTTTAAGTTGCCAAGAAAACTGATCTGAAAAAGGGGAAACAATGAATGATCTTGGCCTTAAAGTTTCATTTTTTTTTTTTTGGTGTTTTCTTTTGGTTGTGCAATGAGTGAAAAAACCCAAATCAACTGAGCCAAATAGCTATAGTGTAAGTTGAAAGGGAGTTTTATTTTTCTCTAGTTTTCTAAAATCTATCCTTCATATTTTAGTTTTTTTCTCCTTTTGGTTTACCCACTTTTTCTGATCAACCAAACAGGAAATAGGGGAAGAATGAGTTTGATGTTAGAATATGGAGACATGGTTAAACCGAGGTGATTAGCACTCATCTGGTTTTTTTTGGGAGCTCTATTGATGCATTCATCATTTAAGGTTTTATGTATTTTGCTTCTCTTTTGCCTCTCTTCTTACAAATCATTCCTTTGCACCGAGTGGTTCTAGTTCTTCCACACCATCATTCTGGTGTTCATAACATTATAGAGGTTTTCATGATATGTTAAGAAACTCTTTAGTTGACTGGTTTTAAGGTTGGCAAGTTTACATGCTGCACCATATTCAGGGGGGGTGTAGGTGTATGCTTGTTTCTTACTTGGAATTTAGATAAAAATCTAGTCCAGTTGTTTTAAGTAATATATGTGAGGGCAAATTTATTGGTTTTTGATGCTTATTTCTCTTGAGATCTTAGTTTGTTGCATATTTGGATTTACTTAGATTAATTGAAGTTCTCTGAAATTCTCTAGATGAAGAATTTAAGGTTGTCAATTTTGTTGGCTATTTTACTATACAGATAAAGCACTAATCTAATATCTATGCCCTCTAGAATAAAAAATCTTTAATAAACATGCCACTTTTTTTCATTTCTGATCTATATGGCCTCTCTAAATATGTGGATCTCATTCATACAACGGTCAAAATTACTATGGCACTTCTACTTGTTACAATACTTTTGTCCGTATCCATTCTCCTTTTATGTTTGCTGATGCACTTGGGCTTTGATGCGGCAGGGGTGCTTTTATTCCATGTTCTTGCTTTGTGGAAAATTGTGTCATTCGTATTTCAAGCATAGCTAGATGGAGAAACATGAAGCTTCATACCTTTCAAGGATTAGAAAGAAATATAGCATCGAAGTGGATAAACCAACCAAGGTAACTACTGTGGAGCTGCGAGCACAATGTGTTCTTCAGTCCTTTTTAGACAGGGATAATGATGAGAGTGAGGAATGGGAACTTGATGAATTTGTTTCTTTAAGCCATTACAATGATGAAAAAGAACAGCCAATTGAAGATCCAGATATGGATTCATTGGGGAAGTCTGTGTCAAAGTCATCTTCTGATAGTGACCCTGATGAAGCTGAGGCCAGGTTGGAAGCCATTTCTAGAAGTTTGATTGAAAATAAGGGGTCACTAGATGTAATAGCCAATGAGCCAGCTCCATTGCAAGACTTTCAGACACTAAAGAAGTGCAAGCAAGATGAATCATCAAACCTCGAAGCAGACGTTGGGTCTGTAGTTGCAGATCTCCATGATAAATCTGGGGTTCCTATGGCACCCGTTACTGATGAAAGTACCTCTGAAAAGCAGGAGCATGCAGGAAGTTCTGGGAAACGAAGGCTTAGTAGAAGGGACCAAAAACCTGAAGTAGATGGGGAAACTGATGAAGGCAATAGGACTCGCAAAAGAAGGAAAACCAGGTGGACTGGTGATGATTCTCAATTAAAAATACTTGGTCCTATTCAACTACCTAGCTTCGTGAAAGACTTTGTTACATCTGATCTGGATCCAGAAATTCAGGAGTTGAAAGTGGAACTGTTTGAGATAAATAGCAAGTTGCAAAGACCAGAGCTTCATGATGACCGCCCCAAGGAAGACAGGTCTCCTTCTCCAGAGCCAGTGTATGATTACCTTGGTAATAGAAAAAATACAAGGGAAGTAAGGCTCCGTGAAAAACTCATCAAGAAGCGTCAATGTATCATTTCCAGGTTGATTGAGAAGAACTCCACCTTTAAACCTGCTGCTGACTACAAGCCACCAAAGCTCATTAAGAAACTCTACATTCCGGAGAAAGAATACCCTGATTATAATTTTGTTGGTCTTATAATTGGTCCACGGGGAAATACTCAAAAGAGGATGGAGAAGGAAACTGGGGCTAAGATTCTTTTAAGGGGTAAAGGTTACTCCTTGAAAACGCCACGCAGAACTAAAGCTTCTGATAATGAAGATTTACATGTCCGTATAGAGGCTGATAACCAAAATTCCTTTGATGCAGCTGTAAGAATGGTTGAGAAACTACTAATTCCAATTGACCGTGGGATAAATGCTCACCAACAAGCCCAATTAGTGGAGCTTGGCAAACTGAATGGAGAACGAAACAAAAATATGTGCCGATGCTGCTATGACGAAGGGCATCCACATTATGCCTGCCCTCACCTACAATCTACTTTTCAAAGCTCGCTCTCTTGTGACATTTGTGGCAGCAACAACCATGCCACACCCTCTTGCCCTTTGATAGCATCATCTCAAGGTAGCAACTCTCTGTGGGGTTCATCTGGGCTTGAAATTGGTTCAACTCCAGACACACAAAGCAAACCCAATAAAGAAACCAGTGATGCAGATCTCTATGTTGGTTATCTTCCTCAAACTATGGACGAGAATTGTTTAGCAGAGTTGTTTGCTCCATTCGGTAAGATTGCTAAAACAAAAGTGATTAAGGACCGAGCCACAGGTATTAGTAAAGGCTATGGCTTTGTTAAATTTGAAAATCCTGCTCATGCTGCTTTGGCTTTATCCCACATGCATGGGTACAAAATTGATGGGAAGACATTGGCAGTAAGGGAGGGTACACGCCAATGGGTCACAGGATCCTCAGTTTTGAGCCCTGATCCAAATCACCCTGGGTCAATAGCAGCTTCTCAAGATGCCGTGCGTCAGACCGGTTTCCCTGTTCCACCGGGGTCATTGCTACCTCAACATCAAACCATGTTTCCTGAAACTAAGAGAATGGCTTTGCCTCCTCCCGCCACCTACCACTTGGGGCCGTTTGATTTTTTCCCTAAAAGCAAGGGATTGGGTTTTCCTCCTGTGTCCAGCATCTTGAACTCGCAGGGTAGAAGTGGCTTCGAATATGGTTACATTGCTACCCAAGTTCCATTCTCGTCACCTAGTTCACTTTTACAGTTTCCTGGGGATCCTAGCTACCCTGGTTCCCAATTTAAGTCATATTTTGCCACAGAGACATCCAACCCATCCTCATCATTCAAAATCAGCCCAACCCCAGGAAGTAATCTGAAACCTATTCCTTGGCCAATCACCCATCTTACACAGTGGTGAACCTTGGAAGTTGTAGAATCTTCATAACTTGGTGGGCGGTTCTTCTCAGAACTGTGTTAAAGTAGTGGATACTCATGGTGCAGCCACCAGAGCTTCATCTCATTGCTCATTTTTGTATAGAATTCTAATTCTTGGTCCTTTTTTTTTGTTCCCTTTCATGGTGCAATCTGGTGTTGAGATGATGTTGTAAATTTGTAAAACTGGAATCGACTTTGCCTTATATGGCATTTCATTTGCCAGCTCTCTCATGTTTACTTTCAATAGACTTGACCAGATTGCTTTACCCAAGCAATTGTTACTTGTTAGAACTTAATGATATTCTCTACAATGTGATGTACCCTGGGAACTTCCAATTGTGCTTTATGTGATTTGTACCAAACCAGAATGAAATCCAACTTAAATTCACTGGCCAGACTTGAATCCACTCTGATCTCAATTTTGCTTTTTTGCCATTGTAATGAATTATGTGTAAATTAGATAATTTACATTGCACTGTTGGAATAAATACACATAGCAAAGATACACAATAGTCTGATGATCTGAACTAAGGCAACAAAAGAAAGCAAAAGAGAAAAGAGATAAATTGGCAGATTACAGATTATGTCTTCCTTGGTAGGAACATTCTCAGCTCTCCTTCCTTCCTTTCATATTGAAGTGATTGGGCCAGTTTCTCAATCACTCAAATCAATTACATCAATTTGTTGGCCATTATTGCCTTGTTGGCACTTCGAAACCTTTCGGGCACGTATTGCTGGGGAAGGGCTTAGCAGATCAATGACTATTTCAGCACCGCATCGACCATTCTGATGGCAAATTATGGCTTCATTGTGATTGTCATTGTCGCTCTCTGACTCTGTATCAAGCAACATATATTGTGTTTTTGCTGCTTTGGTTGCATCAATTTGGGTTTTGGATGGTGTCATGCTTGAAGAAAATGAAACATTTTGAAAAGAATTGCCTCCTGATTCTATATCAAGCAATAGATTTTGGAGTTGTTTATCAATCTCAGCCAAGGGAGTTCTGTTATTGGATTTCTTTGGCCTTGGTTTACGATGATTTTGTTTCTTCTCTTGGGGTTTTCTCCCTTCAAACTCCACAATCTTTTCAGGACAAGCACTGGGGACCAAAATAAATGGGAATAAAAATATTTTTCAAAACATCTAATATTAAAAAGCGTTTTGGAACATGCCTACAGGACTTGCACCTTAATACAATTACCTCTTCACAAGCTCTGCTGGTATTATGGAGGATTTAAGGCCATCAAACTCTTCCCAGGAAACCTCAAAGCATTCTCTTCCTTGGACTTTTCTGTGCTTTATAATTCCAGAAATAGGGCATTTTACTGGTATCTGTGACATGGAAAAAATTTTCAGCCGATAAATAAGCAATCATATATTTCATGGGATGTCCTCACACACCCTTGTGCTACTATAATTTTATTCAGAGGACTCATGAGATTTTCTTCAGAACTTCAATTTAAACAAATTACACAAGGATAAAAAAATATAGAATCAAAAAGTCACAAAGAGAGTCATACCTCGTGCAACGGAAAATGAATTCCCAAGTTTGAAGAAGTTGAACGCAAATTGGCAAATCGCCGCAAGTCTCTTTCAGCGATCTTAGGAAGGATATACTCATCTGAACCAAAAAATAAATAAATAAATAATGAATATTTGACAAACTCAAGAATAACTGAACAAACTTCTGTATGGAACTTGATGACACTTTAGATGTGTTATATACTCATCTGAACCAAAAATAAATAAATAAATAATGAATATTTGACAAACTCAAGAATAACTGAACAAACTTCTGTATGGAACTTGATGACACTTTAGATGTGTTACAAGGCAGAAATTTACAGATGCTCCCAAGTTAATGCTCCCACATTCCATCTCCACCATCAAAACCCTAAAATTTTGGAATGTTATCAATTCTAAGCTCTCCAGTGATTTGAAAACATTTTAAACCTTGAAATATATGAAATTCAAAAGTTACAATCAGTTCAAATCAACCAATGTTGATGCTAAGAAGCAGAGTTGTACCCATCATATCAAACCATCATTTCATAAATCTAGTTTCCATATTAAATTACCTCACACCTGAAGCCAATCCCATCACATCAATGAATGCAAGGGCAAAATTAATTTCGCCAATTATGTTCACATCATCAGTGTAATTTCATGTCCAAAAGAAAGTTACGATGTTGTTGGACTATGTTGCAAAATGAGGGGTTAACAAATATATATTTTCATGACCTGCTAACCAAGTAGATGTGATCATAAGAAGTTCTACCTCCACAGGCAATAATCCAAGAATATACATGAAGTTTGCACAAAATTTTGCATCTACTTGCTTGCGTGCATCCCCAACATAAAGTAAAAATTTTGAGGAAGAAAGTACCTGTTTTCTCAGGAGGCCACTCAAACAACTGAGCACATATCTTCTGAGCTTCAGTGCGTTGAAATGGAAGAAGAGCAAGAGCCCTATAACATTTAAGTGGACCAAATCAGATTCTTCTCATATTTGTGGTCCTTCATGGCTAAGCATCCATAATCAAATCTCTTAAGAAAATCAAGAAGCCAAAGCCTTAAAAAAGGTTGTCCTACTATTGTAATGAAACTCATTTTTTTTAAATAATTTCCACACAAATATATGCTCAACTGCTGTAATTAAGGTTTTAATTCAAAATATCATCATAACAGTTTACCAAAATAAATCACAGACTTAATCACCACCAAGCAGTAAGGGACAGGAATTAGAAACTATTTTCCAGGAAGTAATAAAGGACTGGACATAATTATATAATTAGACTATATTTTTACACAAAAAAAATGTATAAAAAAGATTAGCCTAGTCCATAAGTATGGTGGTAGAAACATTGTTCTTAACAGGCACGGTGGGGGTGAGGACTAGGGTTCTGAATAGTGCAGCCAGGCCTAATGCAGAAATGATACTCTACCACCTGCACTGTTAGAAAGATTTAAAAGTAAGAAATCAAAGTCTAAATGCATAGGTATCCTGATAAAATAAACCATATTTCATTAAACCTCAAGACAGAATCAAAGTATCAAAAAAACTAAAACCAATATCACTCTCAATGTTATGCTCCTATCTTTAGGAAAATATCAAATGGAACACTTATGGTAGTCCTAGTAGTCCACTAATTTTGTGTGGGTGCAAGGATAGAAGCAAAAAGGAAGAAAGAAGAGTAAAACACCCATGTTTTAAGGCACAAGACTTGTAGCCTAGTCAAATGCAGCAACAAGTACAAGCACAGACAACAATGGATCATAATACAATACTTTGAACTCTACCTATGCACTGCATCAGAGTCTGCAGAGTGACATTTTGGTTTCAAATAAGCATCAATTACTCGCAAGAACTCCCTTTGTGAACTATGCTCAGATCCTACCAAAGGCATCAAGAATTCAAAGCAAAAGTTAGCAGCACCCTACCATCTTAGACAACTAAACATTTTGTAACTGATAATAAGAATAAAGAGAAAGCTAACTTATTCTTTCAACAGATTTACTTGGAACAAAGGGATTGTATTTAATAAACCATAAATTCATTTGTAAAACACCTGCATGGGCTTTAAGCATGCTATAGAACTAGCTTATTTTTTCAACAGCTTTACTGGGAGCAAGGGACTGTAATCATACTTTGCCTTTATAAAATACCTGCATGGTCATGTTGTGTATTTACAGTGAAAATGAGGACAACACTACCTCAGACACAAAAGCTTGAACCATGCTGTTTTAATCAATTTCTTCTTTTAAATATAAAGATTGAAGTCAAGTATTTCAGTTTCTTGAGGATGGCCTACCATCTAAGATGTTATTTCTAACAGTTCATTAAGAAAGATGCTAAATTATATATTAACTAAACTGTTTCAAGGGAACTGACCATTAATGTTCATTTCATGGTCTGAACAATTCTCTTTGTCATTGCACTTAAGAACTTGCCCCTGTTTCCTTGAACCCTTTGATTTCTTTGCAAAGGATATCCCTTCTAATGCAATTTTTTTGAGAACAACTTCTTCACCAACTGATTTAACAATCTGGCATGCTGACTCCTGTGGCCAAAGAAACAATTGCAACAACATAAGCTTCCATTCAGCTCTTGAGATTAAGAGGAAAGATAAGTTATCCAACCAGGAAATGACACTTTTCAGAACTTACTGGCCCAAACCCATGAACTCCCTGAGAGTAATCACTACCAAGAAGAAGTGCCAGAGTAATCTGAAGATCAAAAATCACAATCGTTATTGAGAAGCAAGCTTACCTATTGGAAATATATAAAAATGGAAGTTTGAATTTCTTGATTTTATTATAACTGAATGCCACTATTATAGGAAAGAAAACAAATGGCTGCTGTCCAGGAGCCACAAGAGGAATTTGTGGGTATCAGACCTTGAGAAAAAAGAGGTGCATGTGAGTGTGTTTATGCATGTGCTTAGCTAGATTTCTTTAATTCTTTATTTGTTTTATTAATAGGTAGCTGATGGGCATGATTAGATTTATTGGAGCAGTTCCATTTAGAATGCTTTGGAACAACACAATTTCACAAGGTGGGGAGCAGCTAAATTTTCCTGCAATTAGTTCCAGCCATATCACAACCACTTTTGCAGGTGTAGCCCATCCTCAATTTTCCCCTTTTTCTATGGTAAAAAAGCAATATGCTACAAAAGCACAAGTACAAGCCAAAACAGAATTACCAAGGAGTTCCTTCCAAACCCAAGTGTGCTCTCTATGTCTGCCATTTCATAACAAACAACATAACCGCCTTCCCCTAATTTGTCAGAAAGCAATATCAGTATACAAAAGCAAAATAGTTGAAGAAAAGTAAAGACTCCAGGACTAGCAGAATCCCCATTTACTCACCAAGGCAAATGTCTCTGTAAACTGTCCTTGCACCAAAAAGGAAAACATCTGAATCTGAAGTGAAACATCCATCCTGAATAATAATAATAACAATTAATAACAATGCCATGCTGCCCATTATCAAATTGATGGACATTATGATAGCCCTATATAAATTAACAAAAGACTTACACATAATGATTCTGAGTTTAACAATGCACACTGTGCTTCAGCTTCTTCAATCCTGAATTTGGGTGAAAGAACAATTTCAACTTTTTCAAACATAAATAGGCTACAAATATCCAAATCTATATATATAAAGCATTACTTTACATGGAATTCGGTGATACTAATCTACTCCTGATTTTCATTAAATCCAAATTTTTATTAATGCAACGCTCATTGCTCTACAAATATGCCAGAAGAATAGTGAATCAATAAGGTACCTTCCATCACAAAATTTCAGGAGGTCCTTTTTTTTTATAAATAAGCAAGCAATGGATTAAAAGGCAAAAAGCCACAAGGCATACAGGGAGTATACACAGCAGCCTAACCCAAAAGACACAAAAAACAAACACCCTCACCAGCCCTTAAGTGGACGCTAGCCACTCCAAAAAGTCTAAGAGAGACAAGGACTCCCCACCAATGTACACCCGAGCCCAACTCCAAAGATTACAAACAAAAGAATTTTTGAGCTTCTGTATAGCTAAAGACCCTCCCCTAAAAGCTATCCTATTCCTCTCTTTCCAAACCGTCAAAAAAATACACAACGGGATGGAATTCCAAATCTTTTTCCTTTTTTTCCCCACAAAAGGGTCTTTCCAGCTGAATAACACCTCTTTAACTGTCTCTGGGAACACCCACAGAACCCCAAACAAGGCGAGAATGATCTCTTAGAGGACCTTGACCACTGTACAGTGTAAAAGAATGTGATTTACAGTTTCTTCTTCACAACCACACAAAAAACAATGGTTGGGGAGCTGCCACCCCCGTTTCTGAAGGCTATCCAGGGTGGGAATCTTGATTCATATGTTTGAGTGTTAATATGCCAGGGGATTGTTTGAGGAATGGAAATAGTAGACATGTTATAATCTCGAGATATCACAAATAATAAATTGTGAAGTAACTTTGTGGTTATGCTTTGAGAAACTTGGAGCTTTTGATAAACATAACAAAATTTCATATTACTATTACAGACACATTCTTTGCAAATGTTAACTAATAAAACTGGAGGGGTTTTGAATAGTTTTTCAGGAATTTAAAACCAATCCTTCAAGACATTTTCAAGCACACAAAAGGAAGAACAACAATTCTTTTAAAACAAGCATCATTTTTAGAAGAGGTAAAATGAAAGCAATATTTTCAATTTCTCTATAAAAGTAGGTACTGAAAGTTTGGGTTTGATTTTGTGCATTTGCAAAATATTCTGCTATTTTACTTCCTGATGGAGATTATGATACCTTTTTTTTTTTATGCATAGTGACATTTACATTTTTTTTTTTTTGGGGTCCCTCTTGGGACTCAATGATGACTTGAGGTGTTTCATATGCAAAATATTATAAAGTTTTCAAGCATTAGAAAAATGATTAATTGGTGATAGGGAAAATTATTAGTCTTTCGGAAAAGAACAAATCTAACAAGCTAAATCCTCTTTAAGTACTTACCATTCCTAAAAGAGGAGATTATAAACTGAGTGTTAAAGCCTAAAACCTTAAAAATGAAAGAAAATGGTTTCAGAACTTCTATTAGTTGGATGGAAAAACTAAAAAAACAGAATCCTCTCTTGCTAGTAATGAGTTCTCCATCCACAGATTTTTCATATTAGGCCTGTAAGCTATAAAAGCTAAGGGGTTCACATGTTGGCTCATTTGCAAATAAGATTTTTTTTTTTTGGTTGTTCGATAGGCAAAGATGGAATATATTACTAGCACCTAACAAAGGGCGGACAAAGGTATACATGATGTATACAAAGGTGCCAAAATGGCCAAACAATGCTAAGGGAAAAAGATGTGAGCCAGAATTTTATTAAATTTAGAGCAGAAAATTCAAGAATGTGGTCTCCTGACAGATAAATGGATTTCCCTATCTAATTGTCAGCCTTCTAAACCCAAAGAAGCACCTTGCAAAGCTAAATACTCCTAAGTAAGTGATCACAAAGTAGAATCTTGAGGAACAAAAAGGCTCCAAGCAACCAGGCATTGCACGGAAACCATGTCAGAAGCACAAATGGTGCCCTTTTAGTAGCCAATTTACCGAACTAAAAATGAAAGTTAAAATTAGGTTTGAAACTTGAATTTCTTATTCTTCCTAATCCAAGGTGCAAATGAAGCAAGGACTTCATTACAAAAGTTTATTGTGGAGGTGAAGTTTTATAATGATATAGAACAAAAACATTCCAATTTATCATCAGTCCAATTTGTTCTTCCTTATAGTCCTATGCATTTTTCTGTCATGTATTTATCTTCAGGAAAATAAAAAAGATAAGACTTATTGTTATAGGAAAATAAGACCACAAGAAAACATTGAAGGGTCTGAATCAAATAGAGTTGATATCATATGAAGTGGAACATAAACCAAAATTCTAGCTCATCAGTGAAGATTACCCATCTAAGCAAGGGATACCAAGTGCCAAGCCAAGGACTTTTGCCTCCTTTATCATACATGAGAATTCAGATCCCATATTTCTCCGGAGCGAAGGCACATTATGGGAGTTTGTTTCATCTCGAGTGACCTGCTTTGGTCAAGTTACAGAATTTATTACTAAGAAAAAATTTGAATTGAAAAAAGAAAAAGAGGATTGAAGAAAGGTAAACATCAATGAAAATGCAGCATGTGTAGAATCCTACCTCAGTTCCTGAATTTAAGCGCCGTCTGTAAGTGGCTAGTTTGATTGCAGGGATTGATCCATCTATGAGACAATAAAGATTACTTAAATCCACCAGCATTGAGAAGAAAATAAAGAACTCCTCCATCAAATATTGTGAAGGAAGGAGCCTACATGTCTTTAAACACCCATATAAATCAAATAACTTAAATTTACCAAAATTTCTAAATACCAATCACCCAAATCATATTATCATGAAATAGTCTAAACCCAATACTAATTTCCACAAAAGGCAATACCCAGTTCCAGTTTACATCTGAAGTCAAAATTGAAGGCAACCAAAGTGGAAAATACACATACCTGTGACAAAAAGAAGGCTACAATTCAAAGCAATGAGAGCTCTAAGACGGTGAAAGAGGCCTTTGAGATAAAGCTTGTCCTTGATTGAAGCATGAGATTTGTTTACATTTTGAAGTTGAACCATCCAACATGAAAGATCGATGCACACCCTCTTGTTCCTACCACAAATTCAGGGTAAGCAAAAGTAGTTTTTTTTTAGAAAGAAAAAATAAATAAATAAATAAAGGGTATGTTTGGATACTGAGAAAATGTGGGAAACTCACTGGAGGTGGTAAAGTGGGAGAGTTTTCTTGCAAGATTCCAAGATGTCCCAGAGGTTTTTCACACCCATTTCGAGATAGAGAAATGAGTGAGGGACTTTGAAGAGATTCTTCCGAGAGGGAAAGTCTAGAAGATGAATGAAATTCAAATGCCCATGTTTTATGTCTAAATTACTCTTCTTACGGACAAATACCCCTTGGTTTTAAAACGTCGCCGTTTTATTTTTCTCCGTTTACCCTTATTGCTTTGTACGACGCCCTTTAAACTCTCCCCAATTTTTCTCCATCTCCAAACCAAAAAAGTTACCAATCGCCGTTGATGATATAAATATATAATTTATATATTATATAAAAATAAAAATAATTTTTAAAATTTTAAAATACATATGTAATTAAAATTTTTAATAATATTATTTTTTTATATTTAATATATCAAATTAAATTATAAATACAAATATAAATGTATTAATATATGAAATTTTATTAAATAGAATATATAATATTTAAGTATAAAGATATGTTTAAGTTGAAAAAAATTATAATATTTAATTTTACTTCACATTTTTGTATTTTATTATTTTAAATTTATTATATTCATTAATTTATATTTATTATTATATAATTATTATAAAAATAATCATAAATATAAATATTTACATTTGTTCAAAGGTTTTATGTGACAAATTTGAAAAAAAAATTAATATTACAATATATCATATTTTGCAGCAACATGATACGCAGAAGATACACAGCTTGGTGGTGATCCTCCAGCATGCAAGTTTAGTTTATTTTCTTTACAATTTTAGTTAATCCCACCTCACTTCTATCCATGTGCTATAGAAATACCTTGCAACAACTATTACCAATAAGCTTGATACTCGTTGGGCTTGAGTGTGAATTGTGGAAAAAATGACAAATGTCATGCTCCACTCCATTCGATTTAGGGAGCAAAACGGTTTAAGGGTATTTTTGAAATTTTATTACTTGAAGATTAATATAAATATCATTTTATGTAACCCTAATTTATGATATAATAAAAGTCTTTTTATCTGTTCCATGGATATAAGCAATCTAACAAACCACGCTAAATTTTTTTTTTCTAACTTTTCACCAGGCATCGTTGCACAAAAATCAACAAACAGATAAGTAGAAACCCTTTTGGGGTTGACCGGTTTGTTTGGAACCGAACAAACCGTCCGGTTTAACAGCCCAACCCCCGGTTCCAGCGAAAGCAATTATCCCAAGGCTATAACTTAGAGATCACCTCTGCAGCCACAACCTAGGATCATTGAATATTTAAGTCTCCATTTAAAATGTTCAAAATAATACAAGGAAAGGCTAAAGTTTTCCCAACATTATTTGAAATTCAATTTGTAGAGAGAGGAAAAAAAAAAATTGGAACACCAACTGACCCAAAAGCTTTAGGACTTACAGGGCAACTCCCTCATCTCCAACAGAACAACTTCAATTTGATATGATGATCACCTATGGGTGTGCTGTTCTAGAAACCATCTATTATTACAAGTAAAATGTATCCATGAAACCCACACATTTTCACAGGCGGAGAAGAAGATGGTTCTTGGCGACAGCAAACCATATTTTATCACACAGCAGCAGAGAAATCAGTATTCCTTATTTCCAAAATTCTTGCACCAGAGCTGTGAAGGAATTGGCCGAACCGGATGATGAGGCCGTTGCTGCAAAATAAAACATTTTTTAGTTGGAACTCCTCATTATAATTACACTATATGTTAAGTACTCCGTTTTTTTTTCTTCTCTTATATTGTAAATATTGTGCACACCACACTCTCGTATAGATAATGTCCATTCTAGATCCATAGACCTTCATGGTCTTAAAATACATTTATATGATTTGAGAAAATTTCACTATATATATAATTGTAGAAACTTTTTTCTTCTAAATGATACAAAACATCACCAACCCATAATGTCTGAGGGATGGTAGGATTACTCAGATAGACAAACACTCCTTACGAGATCATACAGATAGTCCCACACTGGAATCTAAAATCAACTCTTTCCATCCGTGTAGATACTATCCACTTTTGACTTAATAGATCCTCACTACTTTAAATGGTGTCTACATAGTTAAGATAAACCCGCTATTACATGCATAATGTCATGAACTATATATATAATATTTATATAACGTATTAAACTCAGATAAGCAATTTCTTCACCATTTACAAACTTGGAATTCGGAACTAGTATTAGCAGCTTCCCATCACACATTTAAGGCCTCCAGATTCATGGCAGGCAACCTCTCAAAATCAATTCCTCGGAGTTCTCAGGGATGGAATTTAATTACAATGTAATCAATATCAAGGGTTCTTCAAATTTGAAAATAGTAATATTAGGGTTTGCAAGGAAAAGAAGTCCTAATTGTGACTAGAGATTGTTTTAGGGCTGCAATTATTTTTTTTCAAAGAGAACTTTAGTTTAATTATTTTTTCAAAAAACAATTTTAGAATAAAATATTTGAAAATATTGTTTCAATTGTTGTATTTTAAATTTTTTTTTTTTAATTATCCTATTCTTTAAAAAATCCCAAGGTGATGCTTCGGCATCTTCTTCTTCCTCCTTTGCAAATTTTACTTCAAAAGTAGAAATATTACTCTGTGATCAGTATAGATCTTCACTGTATTTTTTTCTTATCCCCCTCACATCTTAGGCTTAAGCATCGTTTAGACTCTCAATTTCTCCTTGATTCGACTCAGAAAGTGCAGTAGTGAACCCCAGATTCTACATTTTCAAGGTCTATATTTTCCGTCAATTCGTCAACCCTTCAACGGAAGATGGAATTTTGGGTCTAGGGTTTCAAAAATAAGAATAGAATTTATTTATTTTTAACTAGGATGAAATCAACCGGTTTTGTCCTCGATTCAACTCAGAGAGTGCAGCAGTGACCCCTAGATTCCTTACATTTTCAAGCTCTATATCTAGCTATGTCCCCAGCCAAGTCCTTGTCAAGAAAAATGGAATTTCGGGTTTAGGATTTCAAAAAATGAGAAACGATTAAATCAAAAGCAAATGACACATAGGGATTCAAAATCAATCACAATTATCAACTGATTAACTGCCAAAAGAAGAGAGTGAAAGAGAGAGACCTCGAGCTCGGCAGATTTCATAGCGATTGGGATGCAAATGAGAAAGACGCCGAACATGGCAATGGCAGTGTTGCGCTTCCAGTGTTTGGGCCTGCAATTTGGGCCTCCAGTCATGCTCCACACCTTCGTCCTGAAATCTTCGCCATGGCCGTGATCCACTCCTCCCATGCTTTTTCCTCTCCTTTTCCTTTGTTTTCTCGAACAGAAACTTACAGGTAACAGGACGCCGATGACGTTCTGGAGTTCAACAAATAACAAAAAGCCCTAATTATTGTGAAGTTGATTTAGGCGCAACTAAACGCCGTCGTTTTTATTATCGGAAGAGATGTTAGCTTGGGCCTGGGCCAGCGTCTTGTTTAGGGAAGCCCAAGGCTCAGGAAGAGGGACTTTCACAATCATCTCTTTCTCTCTTTATTTCATTTTATTTTTATTTTTATTTTAAAAATGAAAGAAAAATCCCCTTTTTATAAATCTTTTTCAAGATAGACTTTCATTAGAATTTAGAATTTATGCTTGGACCAAAAAGTGGGATGAAAAAAAAATCCAATTGTTAACACTTTCATTAAACCCTTCGTTAATTCAAGGACTTTTTGCACAAGTAAAACAATTTAAAAAAATATAAATATAAATTTATTCTATAAAAAAAATAATCCTAAAATTATAGTAATTTGTATCTAAGTAGATTTCATGTTGTTAGTGTGCTATTTAGATGAAGTTGATAATTTTGTTTTATTTTGAAAGTTATAAAAAATGAATTTATCTTTTCAAAATAAAAATTTATTAAAGTAATACAAAATTTAAAAAAATTTAATTCCAATTACTAATAAATTAATGAGGCATGTCTAATAAAGTTGTTCTAAACTTCTAAATTGCAACATATTATAATATTTATGCTGTATTTAATGCAAAATATTTAATATAAATTTGTTTATTTGTCTTGGTTTTTATTTTATCAATTTCATAATTTATCTTATAGTATTTTCACTCATAAATTATAAATTTTAATCAAAAGTTTATTTTGAAACTAATTAAATTATAATTATAAATTATATTTGACAAATTCATAAAGTATATGTTTACATAAAAAGTTTAATATATAAATTATTGTTATTTTATAAATTATGAATTATTAGTTCTTTTCCTGTTTTTCATAACCTCTAAATTTTACTAAATGATATCAAAATTAAGTTAAAATAAAAACTTTGAACCCAGGTCCAAAGGTTGGGCTGAACCCAAAGCTCGAGGCCTGGCCCCATGCCCATACGGTTAAGCTCTAGGCCTCGAATATGAAAGAGAGGGTGCTCCTCTCCAACGGGAAATTACGTGTGAATCTAAGATCTCTTTTAATATAACTATTAATGACCATTCCTCATAAATCATGAGTTATGTGTGAGACTAGAATCGTGGTTACTATGACTTCGAATCATATGAATAGTGTAGGAAATTAAAAATATTTGTGACAAGTCATACCATTTTCATTTTACTTTTCTATTAATACATGTATGTTGGTGTAAGTAAAATAATAGATACTTATTTCATATTTTTATATATCGGGAAATATTGAAATGTTAAATATTAGAGATATTGGAGGAAACTATAAAAATGTTAGATATATTAATATCTTTTTTCTTTTTATAAGTATAAGTTCCGTTTTTCAACTGCCATTTTCGTTTTACTTTTCTATTAATGCATGCATGTTGGTGTAAATGAAACAATGGATATTTATTTCATATTCTCATATATTGAAAAATATTGAAATATTGAAATGTTAGAGAGTGGAGGAAACTATAAAAATGTTAGATATATTAACATTTTTTCTCTTTTATATAAGTTATGAAATTTTTTTATACCACTAAATATAATTAATTAATGTCCTTATAGAATAATGAACTAATGCAGTACCAAAAGGAAGTAAAGGAAGTAGTAACTGAAATATTAAATGAGGAGCATAAACTAAATAATAGCACTGGAGGGAACAATTAAAGGGGCTACATTACCTGAGTAAGTCTTCGTGTATAAAGTGTGACTCATATCTTGGATATGCGCCACATTTTTCAATGGTTTTTCACTTCTCTAATTGACCTAAATCATATTACTAAAAGGTTTTACACCTTCACTCTATCCACCATCACATTCCCATTCAAGACATTTCAACAAATGGGAAATGTGGTGACAATAAGAAGGGGTTGTAGTGGCTCACTCCACCATTGATTCTTATTTAAGACATTTCAAGCAACAAGAAACCATAGTGATAATGAGACGAAGTTGGTCTTCGACTCAACAAGCCTAGACTCAACTAAATAAGGAAGACAAAAATGGAATCCTAAACTCAAATTGACTATAAAATCCTCAATTTTCACCTTTTAACTAAGTTAACAATTTTATTAATGAAATTCTTGTGATTTACACTCTTTCAAAGATTTAAAGTTGTTGCATAATCAACTTGAGATTAAACATATTACTATAATTGAGTTAATTGAGGATAATAAGATATAAGTAAACTTAGATGAAAATTGATAATAAATTTATTTGTAAAGAAATTTAAATTAAGATTTTAAAAAGGAAATTCTTTAAAAAAATTTGGAATTATACTTAATTTAAGGATTTTAAAAAATATTTTTTTAACTTAAAAAGAAAATGATTAAATACAAATTACATTTTTAACCTTTTACATCTTTTACACTTTGTCCCTCACTTTTTTGTGTTTGTGCATGTGCGTGTGTAGAGTTACCTTCTACTATTGTTTTTCATTTTGCAAGTATTTTATGTTCGATTTAACTATTATCCCATGGCTAGATTTCAATATTGAAGGTGATGTTCTTCAAGGTTCTGCATGTCATGACCAAGGATTTGTTTATTGTTGGTCTGGTGCCATTGATTGTGTTAGAATAACTGGAGAAAAGTATTGTTTTGGTTGCAAAATTACTTTAACTCAGCCAAAGGATATGGAAGACAACCCTCCTAATCAACATCATGTTTGTCGGCTTGGCATTTCAAGAGGAGATGATGCAGTGGGAAACCTTAGGGAAATAGAGAACAACTTTGGGTTTGATGGCGTGGGAAAATTTTCAGTTTCCAAAAAATTTTCAAATCATGATGAAAAGTTTGGGGTTGGGGGTACAATTGTGTGTGTTGTAAATCTTGAAACTAAACCTTTGACTTCCATTGGTTTCTCCAAAAATGATAAATAGTTAGGTATTGCAAAGGAATTGGATGCAGGTCAAAAGGGTCTTGGGATTATGGATTCTCTAATGATGAAGCTGCATTGGGAATCAACTCTCTTTCATCTAAGGTGAACAATTTGATCGTCTAATAAACCGTGCAATTGGAATTTTTAATACGTTAGTGTGGTGTTTAGGAATTTAAGGCTTTCGAAGGAAGAAAAATGAAGAAGCAATAGATTTTAGGGCTTTGGCTCTCTTTCACATAACATTTTTACCCTCTCATATTAAGTCATGTGTGGAGCACGTGACATACTCATTTAATGAAAGTAATGTTGTTCAACAAAAAAAAAGGTGGAACGCTAGTCTTTAAGAAGTTTGGTGTGAAAGTTATTGGATTTTGAATGGGAAGCGGCAAAGTGTAAAAAACATAAAAGGTTGTGGGGGAAAGGTATAATTAAATAAAAATACATATATTTCCAATTTTTTTTAAGAGTCTTAGACGTTGTTTGGCAACTGTTTTCGATAACAGTTTTTCACTTTTTTTGTAATAGTTTTCTGTTCTCAAAAAAAAAAAAAAAACATGTTAGGCAACCAAAAAACTATTTTCCATTTTCTATTTTTAAAAATAGAAAATGAATTGTTTTTAAAGAATATCTTTTAGTTGTTTTCAGTTATTTTATAATGATTGTTTTAAAAAACAATAAGATAAATATGTAGAATAATTAAAAATAAAGTATTAGATATAAATTAATTTTAAAATATTAAAAATATTTCAGATTCTCAAACAAACTTGTATTTTATAAAACATAATAGAACAATTTTCAAAAATTGTTTTTCAAAACTATTTTTAAAAACAATTAATAAACAAGGCCTTAAGTTTTCTAAATTGCTTTTTTTGTAAATATGATTTTTGAATTGATTCTAAGTGGGTTTTCTTTAATATATGAAGATTTCTCTCAAGAACTCATGAGTTTAAGTTTTAAATCATTATTCTTTGTATTTAATTCAAAACTCTCAAAGTATGTGTTTTCATTATTGGAATCATAAGAAAGATGTGCATCCCCTCAGGTGTTGAGGTAGTTCATTGGGAGCATGAGTGATATTACATAGTAAATGTGAATATTAGTGTAGGCATAGAGAATAAGTCATTTTATCGATAACATCTAGCTAACAAATTTGTATATTGTGCACTCCAACTTGTGGTTCTATAAGAAAAATCTTTAAAGAACCAAGATCTCTAAACTTTCATATGTGAAACTCATTTTTTAAAAAGATAGTTAATGATGAAAATATCACATTTTTGTATTTATTTTCAAATAATATTTTTTAGAAAAATCTATACTTGAGTTTTTATTAGTCCGACTTAGGTTTCGATACCCAACTTCACCTTTGCCTTTTTCTTTATCACTCATTCACCCATCCCTAATGTTGAATGTACTTAGGCTATGTTTGATTGGTTGGTTGGATATGGTTTGTGATATGATAAGAGATGGAATATTATATCTTATATTATATTTGGTTGATGATGAGATCAAATAAGTTATCTCATCATTTATTGTATCTTATGTTCAATTAAAGATGTGATCGGATAAACAATGAGATATATTATCCACTATTATATATATATATATATATATATATATATATATCCTTTATACATGAGATATTTTAATCATATGCTAAGATGTAGGATATGCATATCCCATATACTATAAATTTATTTATTTTTATTAAAATTTTCTATTTCATATTCGTTATTTTACAAAATAATTTTTTTATTATAAAATTAAATTTGTAGTTAAAAAATAAGATATAAAAAAGTACTTATAAAATATTCTAAAATAATTATATATATATATATATATATATATAATTATTTTTATATATTGAATAATATAATATAAAAAAATTATTTACAAAGTTTAAATATTTTAATAATGAATATTGTTAAATGTAAGATAATTTTTTTTTAAATAAAAAATATTTAAATGTAATATAATTTTTATTTTAAACATTAAAAAATAACTTATATTCTATATTAATTTTTATTCATTTCACAAACTAAATATAAACATAATATAACATAACATATCTCATTATATATATTAGATATCATATTCCATTGAAAATTACATCCTAAAATATGCATTTTTTATTCAATGGATATGATCCTAAAATATACATATATTATTTTATCCTATTATGTCAACCAAACGTATCTTTTAATACTTTTTATATTATAATTTATTTTATTTTATTCCCATGATTTAATAAATTATTTAAAGTGTACATCTCAAACAAACAAGATTTTGTAGTTTAAAATTTCATTTTTAATATTATAAATTATAAATATAAATATAAATTATAAGTTTACATAAAAACTCTAATTTATAAATATAGTTTTCAATATAATAACTTTTGAAATTATATTTTTTAAATTATATAAATTCTGTACTCCATCTAAATTTATATAGTTTTCATATAAATTTTAAGATATATCATCATATAAATTCTGTACTCCATCTATTTGATCTGGAATAAATTTTATGCCTTTCTTTCTTAGGATTGTAGGCAACAAACTGGAGGAGAGGTAATATGAATATTTTGTTTTTTATTTTAATTTTCTTCTTACACATATTATTTACATGTTTGTTTTATTTTTCAGGAGCACTTGATGGTTGATCATGTTTGATGTTTGTATCCTATATACTCGGAAGAAGTAAGAGTGAAAAGAAGAGTTATATCATCATAACTAAAATTACTTTAAAATATCTCCTTATCAGTCATTTTTGACTTAATGCCTAAACTTTTTGTAATATAATGTGTGCACTATTATTTTACGTAATTTATACATTTTTTAAAGTTGGTATTGTTATGTGTAGTTCTCTAATGGGTTTTCATAAGGTGATTCTTGAAAATGGAAATTAATTCTTTGGTATGTCTAATTTTATAAAATATTTGACATGCTCTTAGAGAAAGAAAGAAGTTGGTGATATTGATAATAAGGATAAAAATATTGATTTTCATGGAAATATAGATAGTTAAATTTTATGGAAATTTGGATTTTAAAAAAATTAATTGGATGGAGATTAATCAAAACTCAAAGAACGATATAAAATATCTTGAAAAAATTTTATACATGAGAATATTATAAATTAATATCCTTATATAGGATAATTAATTAACACAATCGATGCACAATTGAAACATGGTAAAATAGTTTAAACAAAAGATTATGTCTATACAAATGCTTATCATATTTTCTTTCCTTTTTATTGTAATCAATGTGAATAGTGGTGTTAGTATATAAAAAGGAGTTGGGTTTAAGGAAACTTAGATTACTATGTTCCTTAGTCTTGGATCATATAGGGTGCATGCAAACTACTCTTAAACTTAGATCTATGCATAATGGAAAAATAGCATTTAAAACTTTATCAAGAGATGAAGAACATTATACCTACTATATAAATGTTCTCAAATCGATTTCAATATGATGAAGTAACTTTAATGGCATCGTAGATCTCGTACCCAACAATCTTTTGATCGATCACTCATTTTATGGATCTCTAGCACAAGAGAAGGGTACTCTTCTCTTTCTAACGGCGAAACTAGGATTTTCTCTTTGGAGTCTAAAAGATAATGGCCAAGAATGAAGCTTTAAACCCCTAGGGGGTTTATATATAGGCTTCTTTTAGACTTACTTGACTTGAGCCCAACTTGGGTTTGGGTCACTTATTCTAGCCCAATTGAGTTATAATTAATTAATTAGTCCTATTAAGTTCCAATAAATTAATTAACCCCATCTCAAAAGATCATTCATAAGATTCAATGTAACATTGTGTTTTTGCCAAAATGCACTTATGCACACTTCAAAATTACAAACTCATAGTTTTTTCAAACAAATGTGTCACCATGAATTAAGAGCTTGAACGAGGACCATTGAGACCCATAGGAAAATGTTGACTCCCCCATAATCCAATTCTAAAGTTGACTCAATACTCTTGCACTTCAGTATCATATGATATTATAATGAGACATAGCTCGGTTCTGTGACTTAATATCCATTACATGTAGATTCCCCATAAACTAATGTATGTAATCTAGCTAGCAAGGTATGTGTTATCATCTTTTCAAGATTACCTCTCCAATCCATTAGCTATAAATCCTTCTATTATGTGATCAATTAACATACTTAACTCACAAAGAACATATGTCAAATTTTACTAAAGGAATTACTACGATCATAGTTTTCTTGATCACATGTCCTTAAAATCACTTAAGGGAATACAATGTTTCAATTTTATGAGATATCATAGTGTTTCTATCGAAAATACCTATTGTCATCAATCTCTATCAATAATAACTCAATTTATAGGGAATATATGATCACCTTAAGATCTCACCCACAAGTAAAAGCCACTGATGAATTCGACACAGGTTAAATATCCTCTCAAAGTTTAGAATCCATGCAATATAGTTGTTTGATGAATCATGACAACTCGATAGCTAATGTTATGATTCACTATAGGTTTTATTCAATGTGTAATCATACACTCTAATGCACTCACTATAGTAAAACCATCTCAATTACCAAAATAAGTCCTCCTTCCAATTAAAAGGTAATTCATTATAATCTCTAATGGATTATTTAAATCCATGAATTGGTTATGAACTACTTATCATCTTGCAAGAAATTCATGACTTGGATCTTCTGTACAACTTCTAATGCACTCAAATCATGTATAATATCAGTGATAAGAGAGTGAATACTTAAATATATATATATATATATATATATATATATATATATATATATATATTAATGCAAAGTAGAATAATAAAATGAACCAAAATGATAAATAAATAAATTTATTAATAAATATATTTTATTGCATCATGTCATGCTTTTAAGAGCTCTACCATAACATTAGGCCCCTATTGGAGAGACATGATTGTAGTAGTACACATTGAGAGTCTCAATCCTAGTCATTTTTTCATGGGGTTTAGTAGCTTGTCAAGCATTTTATTTTTAATCCAAGTTAAGGTATAATGCACCAACAATTTGGAAAGGAATTTCTTTTTGTTATATTCATAAAAGAGTCAAAGGAAATAAATAAAGCAACAACTATGATACTAAATGAAGAGTAGAAATTAAATGAAAAAATTAAAGGGAAGAATTAAAGAGGCTACATTACCTAAGTGAGTCTTCATGCATAAAGTGCAACCCATATCTTGGATAGACACTACACCTTTCAATTGTTACTCGCTTCTCCAATTAGCCTAGATCATTCTACTAAAAGGCTCTACACCCCTTAACTCACTCCACCATCGCATTCTCATTCAAGACATTTCAAGCAATGGGAAACCATGGTAACAATAAAAATGAATCAATCTCCATAACTCACTCCACCATTGATTTTTGTTTAAGGCATTTCAAGCAACTAAGAACCATAGTGATAGATGGAATTGGTCCTTGCCTCAACAAGCCTAGACTCAACTAGAGAAGGAAGACAAAAGTAGAGTCCTAAACTCACACTGACTATGGAACCCTCAATCTCACCTTTGAACTAAGTAACCGACTAAAATTTGAAATTAAAAGTAATGCAGTGGGAGTTAAAATTGAGCCTTGAGCTAAAACTTTATAAATTTAAAACAAAGAAATTTGAATTTAAAATAAATTGTAAACATCAAATAATTTGGCAAACTTAAGACAATGGTATATGCCTTATTCTAATACTAACTACTACTATTTTAACTAAAAGTTCCTACTACTTGTTGAAACTTGTTAAGACTTGCTTTTTGCATAGGGAAAACAGGTGCAAATAGTTATTTGCCGCAAGATTCCTTGATTTGTGCACTATTTTTCTCTACATTTTGCACTTATTTTCCCTATAAAACTTGCACAACACAATTGAGATAAAAAATGATTTTGTTAACAACATTTTCTCTTTCCAAGTTGCTTTTAACATCATTTAAAAAAAAAAGATAAGAATCTTAAACTATAAAATGTGGAAGAATGTAACAAAGAAATGATTGGCCAAAATGAAAGGAAGCAATATAGATACAACTAAATTTGTAAATGAAACAAGAAGTATTTAAACTTGTAGTTTAAATGTTCAAAGACGTAAAGCTTATTGAATATTAATAGACTTGAAGTCTAACGTCTAAAAGAGAAAAAAAAATTGTTAAATATCAATGGGTTATTATGCAAAAGTGTAGTTGAGATAAAACAAAAACTATAATATAAGGTTTCTTATAAAGACCTAGTATCAAGAATAGTCTTTAAAGAAGTATGAAGTAATTACAATATATTTATATGGATCATGTTAAAACCCATAAAGGATTGAAAATGCATGAAACAACTAAGTCCCCCAAGTCTTTAAAATGCCTAAAGTAATTATTGAAATATCATATTACATCCTAGATCAAGTCATGATGATAATAACTTGATTAAATTATGTCCTTGTATGAATTAAAGTAGGAATTTGTAATAGTTATAATCTTGTTACAATTGCCGAAGAGCTCATAAAAATAGATACTTATCTAACAAAAGAATTTTAAATGAAAGATCTTGGAACCAAAATTTTGCTTGGGCTTACTAATCGAGCATTTTTCAAATAGTGTGTTAATCATTCAATTAATATATACAAAGAAAGTCTTGAATTGCATTCACATGGATAAATGATAACTGGGTAGTTCCCTTATGGTTGTTCATTTATTTGAAGTGAATAGGGACATGTTTCATTTTAAAAAAGAAAATAGAGAATTTCTTGGCCCATAAGTCCCATAGTACTATTGGGCCTTTTATGTATCTTGCAAACAACGTATGATTAGAAATTGCGTTCGATGTTAATTTATTAGCAAGATATAGCTTTACACTCACTCAAAGACATTGGAATGACATCAAATATATATTATAATATCTTTGTGTAACAATTTACGCAAGCTCGTTCAAAATAATAAAAAAAATTATTACTTTGATATGTAAATATGCTAGTTATTTTTCAAGACCCCCACAAAGCTTGAACTCAGATGGATTATGTATTACATGTGACAATACCACTATATCATGGAGATTAGTTAAACAACTAATGGCAACTACATCCTCAAATCATTTAGAAATATTTGTGATTCATGAAGTAAGTCATAAATATGCATGGTTAAAATCTATGATTCAACATATTCGAGAGAAATAAGAATTGAACTTTATCAAAGACAATCCAATAATATCACATAACAATAAAATATTACGTGTATTGCACAAATCAAAGAAGGATACATTAAAGATAATTGAACTAAGCACATTTCATCAAATTCTTCTACACTAATGAGTTTCAAAATAACAGTGAAATTTATGTTTAACATATACAAGCATGAGATAATCTAGCAAATCTATTAACCAAGATGTTACCATTTGCTATATTGAAGAAGTGAAAATACAACATGGAAATACAAAGGCTCAAAGATTTCCAAATAGATACATTAAAAGAAGTAAAATCATGTTTACATGAGGTGGAGCATATCAATGTGGATGTTATTAACTTATTACATTGTACCTTTTTTTTCTCTTTCATCCAAGTTTTGCCCCATTTAGTTTTTAATAGCAAATTAAATTTTTAAAGAGGCAATCTTAATAATCTAAATCGTTTAAATAATATTATATTATTTTTCTTTCATTAATCTTTTTTACAAGGTTTTTCTTAATAAGATTTTAACGAGTCATTTTCTAAGAATGAGCAACATCTAAGAGTGTTAGAAATTTTTAAATGTCAAAATTTCCTACGATAAATCTTTGAAATATCCATATATCCTTTATAATTATTGTAGTTATTATGATCATAACCTTACAAGTAGGGTCAAGATTATTGAAGAAAAGAAAACTTCACAATTTTTTTTTTTTTTTACCCTGGTTTTTTCTATTCTTCTTTTTACTTGGTTTTCGTTGTTTTATTTTCTACAACAAAAAGGTATATGTAAAGGTGAAAATGGAGGTTGAATTTGCTAATCATTTAAAAAAAAAAAATGGTGCCAAAGCTTGCTTTTCTCAAACGTAATGTATGAGTTAGATTAAATTCTTCCATCAAACTAGGCTTCAAACCTAGGAAAGATTGAACTCTATCATTCACCTTTGAATGGTAAGACTGAAAGTTTCCATTTTATAATTAGTTTGAAAGTAGGAAGTTTCTAGATCTTACACTTGTCCCATAGAAGTGTTGCATTTCTTTCTTAAGAAAAATCCAAGTATGAACGTTAAGATTAGGTAAAAGAATAGAATTGAAGTATAAGCAAATGAGAACAAAATACAAAGTAACGTACCTAAATGCACATATGACGTTGTCTAATTCAACATATTTTTCTATTGATATTTGATGACAACATTTCCTAATCCCTTTTGCCTTTCCCATTGAAAGGAAATTTTATGAAACATTTTCAGAATCTATTTTAGGAATAAAATATTTTATCTAGAAAATCATATGACTAAATGGGTCTCTGTTACATAACATCAAAATATTATTACTTTTATTTATTTAAGCAACTACCTTAAAAAACATTTTATTTTCAGTGCCAAATAAATTGAATTTGTGTTTTATTAGGAAACAAATGATTGACTTAAGCACGACAATATTGCTTTATTAAAATGAAGAAATAACTTTAGGTTATATTTGGTTGAGCTAAGAAAAATCAAAAATAGATTTAAAGTAATAAATCATTTTTATATCCTACTCATTTTACTTATTTAATACTTTTATACCAAGATTAAATAATTTAAAAAATATATAAGTTTATTATTTATTTTGATTATATTTGATTTTCTTTTATATTTTTTATGATATAACCAAAAATGGGAAAATTATTTTTCTTGATGTTTTTTTTCTTTCTTTAATACTTTTTGAGACCAAACGTAGCCTAAGAAAAATGATTTTCTTATGTTTGGTTGTCCCATATAAAATATAAAAAAAAATAAAATATAATTAAAAGTAATTTGAAACTTATGTATTTTCAAATTATTTAACCATTTTATTGATAAGTTAAAATAAGTTAAATAAATTTAAAATAATAAATAAAAATAACTTATTAACTTTAAATCTATCTTTTATTTTTCTTTACTTTTTTTTTTCTCTCCATTTCTTTCCCATACATTTTCCCCGAATCAAATATAACATTAATAGACTTTATTTTTGGTCTTGTTTGTACAAAACCATAAGAGGTTGCATATTACATAAAAATGTTGCCTTTCCTTGAAAAATCAGCTTAGGATATGAATCCTTCTTGGAGGGTAAGGCAAGCGTTGGATATAAATTTTAACATTTAATAATATTCCAAACCATAAGATGCTATAATGGGGAACAAATATGCCTTATACAAGAAAATGAACCCCCATTGCTTTGTACCCGAATTCGTTTTACTACTTTATACTTTAATCTCATTCTATCTCATTCTCTGCTTTATACCTTAATCTTTATTTTATTCTTTTTTACCTTCATCTCATTGTTTGTATCCTCATCCATTACTATGGATGACAATAGGATAGGTTTTTCAGGTACTCGTCCCGTCCTTAATGGGACGAGTGTAAATTTTAAATAAACATGTTTGAAGCAAGTTTGAGATTTTTTTTTAAAACCCGAAATGGATTTGGGTATTGTCTTGTCCTGCCCCACCTCACCCCAATTATATATAAAATTAAATTTTAAAATTAATTTAATTTATTTTTTTATTTTTAATATATAGATAATAATAAAAATTTTAATAAAATAAGTAATAAAAAATTATAATAATTTAATTACTTATAAAATATAATTATTTTAATATATTTAAAAAATTAAAAGTAATTTTAAAAAATTAAAATTTTCAAAAAACAAAGTTAAATGGGAAGGAACGTCCCGGTTTAATTTAGAAAAAAAAGGGATGGGAATGACAATTATTTTGAATAAACGGTGCGGGATTGGTATAGAGGCAACCCATCCCGAACCCACCATATTACCATCCCTATCCATCGACCTAGATTTTCATTGTTTGTATCCTCATCCATCAACCTAGATTTTATTATGCACTTTTAGTGATGGAGATCACATGTTTGGTACATATATTCAATACCCTAGCATTTTCCTCAAAAATTTTGTTAAATGCTCATGGGACGGGTTTAAATTTTAAATAAATAGGTTTGAGACAAGTTTGAGATTTTATTTTTTTAAACCCGAGACGGGACCCTATTTTATTTTACTTTTTTAATGGGATGGGGATGACAATTATCTTGAATAAATGGGAAGGGGTTGAGATGGAGGCAACCCATCCCGAGAGCCTGTTACCATCCCTATTCATTGACCTAAATTTCCATTGATTGTATCCTCATCCATCAACCTAGATTTTATTATACACTTTCAATGATGGAAATGATAAGTTTGGTACATTCTATTCAAGTTTTGTTAAATGTCTAGATTTTGTATGAAATGCGTATGGAAACACGAGAAAGTGACGTTAAAATCAACACTTAAAAGAGTCCATTTGCGAATGCTTTTAAAAAAACACTTCCAATGATGGAAATGACAAGTTTGGTACATTCTATTCAAATTTTGTTAAATGTCTAGATTTTGTATTCAAATTTTGTTAAATGTCTAGATTTTGTATGAAATGCTTAAGGGAACATGAGAAAGTGACGGTAAAATCTACACTTAAAAAAGAGTCCATTTGGGAATGCTTTTAAAAAACACTTCCAACACGAGACTCACTGTTAAAGAAAAATCACTCATTTGATAAATTTTAGAAAACATTTAACAAAATATTGAAAACAACTAGTAATGTTCTTTTAAGAAACACTTTATAGGTGTTTATTTCAAAAACACTTTAAATAATAAAGTCCTCAAAGACTAGAAAGGCACTGGTAATCTTTTGTTGAACAGCTAAGCCTCTACAGACCATAGATTATAGAAAGATGTGAAGCTGCTTGCTCAAGGTAGAACGAAGGAATATAATGAGATAATATAACTAGCGGGTAAACTGTTGATATGAGGGTTTCCAAGTGCCTGAAGGGGTGAGAATTCTAAAACATGGAAATAGATAGATACCGGGAATCAATCAGATTAAGCAACTTGCACATTTTTGAACTCCAAAGCTTATCATGTCTTGACCCATTATTGAAAAATGTAAACATTCATAACAGTATCGTCACTGGAGTATCCTAAACTTATAAGCACATTAACAAACACAAGCACCCAACAATATAACATTAACAGAATCTCCACCGAGGGTGGTGGTTCACTGCTCCTACTGCTGTGGTCAAAAGTACCTCAACTTCACTCCTGTGCATCCCCGCCAGTGGTGGCTTCCACAGGTTTGGCGGGCAAGCTCTCTGACGGACCATCTTCTGCAGGCTTGGCAATGTCACGATCAGTGGTTTCAGAGGGTTCAACGGTGGAGGACCCATCGGTTACAGGGAATGTCTTCTTAATAGTTCCAACCTTGGTATACTTGCTCATAAACTTGTATTCCCAGTCCTGCAAGGCCTCGAGTTCGAATGGACCAAGATCAGAGAGATCTCCTGTTAGATCTTGTTCTTCAAAAGACATTTTAGCGAGAGCTCTGCTAGCATCCTTCCCAGCAAACAGAGCATATGGACCACCAGGTCCATAGAATATCCTGCAAGAGATGATGAGTTTCAATTAAAGGCAAGTAAGAAGTTTCAGTGTGGAGTAATAGAAAATAGAAAATAGAAAAGCCTTTAATGGAGTAGCAATAATTCATCATGGAAAATTGGCACCGGTAAGGGATAAGGGGAACAATATACTATCCATTTATAATCATCAACTGTAAGTCAGCGGGAATGGATCCATGGTTCCCGAAAAATCAAATACAAATGAAAACATCCGAGTTCACTTCCATATCAATTGATGTGCATCACTGCTGCATATAATGTAGTTAATTACCAAAATCATATTCATCGAGATGAAACAAATTACAATATTGTGATCCCATACACCACTTTTTGGTGAGTTCAAGTAGTACATATGGAATAGAGTTCAGATAAAATATTCACTTCAGAAAATCAAATTCATGCAAAAGCACCAACCAATTATCAAATTAATCATGCCTGTATATTTTTAAATAAGCAAGAAAATATCATTAAAGAGGACAAGGAGGCACAATCCAAGAACATGTTTTAAAATACCATGCGGTTTAAGCACTAACAGTTATGTAACAGATCCACTTCTGAAAGTAACTTCAACAGAAAAGGCATGGCTGAATGACTTCTATGAAGCAGAACCAAATTAACAATGTAAAGCAAATTGACTTAGCGACACAAATAAATTAGTAATGATGTCCAAGAACAAGCCCAACGACAGGCAGACATGATAGAGTCAGCAACTAGAAATCCACAATAACAAGCCTAATGAGGTTGAGGATGAGGAGGAAAGGGGATGAGACTACAGAACAAAGAGTACAAAAAACCATGAAAACAACATTTTAGGCTGTTCAAGGTTGTGTGATGACAAATGGACTGCAGGGTTTATCACTGCAAACAAATTAGTCTGCCATCAGGTTTATTAACCATGGTGTGAAAGAAAATGATAATAAAGAAAAAAAGGCAATCTAAACATAGAACCTTCCACATTCAACTGCATTGTGCTGTGAGGCTGAAAACTCTGAAATAATAGCATAGAAGTCCACAAATGGCAATTAGCAAGCTGTACAGAACAAATTGAAACAACCAGGTAGACCACTATGTTCCAATAGCTGGATCACAAAGGATTCTAGTGAGAGCTTTAGTTTCTCAGATCACATCTTCAGATCCTTGTGGTTTAAGGATAGAACCACACACTTATGTTCTTAATCCACACACTTAAACAGTTACAAGATTAACATGCATCAAGATTCTGATAAAACACAGTATATTTTTCAGTCACTTACGCTTCATTTTGAAGAAAATTGGAGTCAATCCAATATCTACAAACCCATTTGATGGTGACCTTTAATTACAAATCAATTACCTAAATGTCTTGTTAAACAAGAGCACAGAAAAGCTAGAATCCCAGATAAAAAAGAGGTATGCTTTTTCAGAGAAGAGCAGAAAATTCAGCTGACAGAAAATCGAAAGGCCAAAAGAACAATGTGGGGCGGAAAGGAAGAGAAGAAAAGATAAAAAGTTGCCAGTCAAAAAACCACACGAAAAACAGAGAAAATATCTTAGATAACAAGCCAAAAAACCCAATAAAAGACACATGGCCAGAAGCTAAAAAGTCGCTAAAAAATCAAAACAAAGCTAGAAATCTACAGCATCCACAAACGAAAGGGGGAAAAAAAATAAAAACCCACAAATATATAAAGGCAAAGATCACTACAAAGTCAAATAACCCAGAAACTCAAAAGCTGAAAAAATTGGGAAAAATCATTTTTTTTTTTTTTATAAAAAGAATCTAAGCAGAAATAGTAAAGGAAAATCAAAACCCACAAAAATCCCTGCAACATCCAAATACCCAGAAGACAAAAACTCCTCGAAAGGACAATATAAAGCAAAAGAAATCAACGCTATACCTGCCCTGTGAAACATCATAGATCTGACCCTTGATAGCCATAAGCAAAGGTTTCTTGGAATCGGACCCATCATAGGTCTTCAACTCCTCTTCAGTGATCTCACCAAGCTGAACAGGAGGGGGCAGAGGCTCCATCTCTTTGAACAACTCTCTCTCCCTCACAGGATGAACAGGCGAGACAAAAAACCCCGATACAACATGGTACACGGCCAAAGCCAAAGCCAGAATTGTGAAGAAAGCCGTCGGAGACAGCCCTGTATAGGCTGTGATTGCCTCCTTCAGTGTCTCCCAGAGTTGCAGAGCCATCGTTGAGCCTGAAAAAATAGCCTCGGGAAAATCAGAGGAAAATAGGCTCTCTTTTTCCTCCTCTCCTGTAACAAAAGATGGGGGTTTTGATCAATCTCTTTCTTCTAAATATCAGGATTTAGGTTTGGTGGGTCTTGTTTGGACTCTGGATCTTTTACCAAATTTCCTTCAATATTATTATTATTTTTGGGTGGGGCCTTCAGATGTATGTTATTATATTGTTTATGGCATAAGATTCCAAATTTCACATCATTTTCCTTATTTTTCTGTGATTTATTCATTGCTTGTCAAATCCCATTATTGTACATGACAAAGGGAGGATTGAGTATTCAACCCTATTTTCCTTTTATAGAAATTACCCAAAAAAAATTTAAATATCTTATCAAGAAAAAAAAAGAAAAAAAAAAGGTAAATATCACAACAACATTCGATAATATTGATGATGATAAAACTATATTAACCACAAAATAGGGAAAAAAAAATTGGGAAGATTATGGAATTTTCAATTTCATATGAGTTATTATTAAGAATAAAAAATTTCTCCCCATGTCTAATTAATAAATGGGCTTAAACATTGAGTAAAAAGAGTAGATATTGACCCATTATCTAATTTAGTTGGCCCATGGGTCCTTCTAGCTTTATGAATAAAATGGGCTAATTTTAAATTTTCAAAGAAATGGGTATTTTTTTCAATTTTGATGGATTTAATTTTCCTTTTCTAATAATACAATTTTTTCCATGTTAATAAAAGAAAAAGAAAATTGGCTTTTTTTCATTTTGATTGATATTCATACCATTTTTCCTTATAATTTTGGGTCAAAATTGATTGTTTGAGCACATCTTTTCGACCTTTTTAAAACTCATATTCAATGTGACATTTTCTAATCACATGAGTACCACATTATCCTCCCACAAATATAACAATCGATAATTAAGACTTCGGTTTAAAAATAAAGTCACAATTATCGATCAAAATTTCAACTAAAAAATGAAATAAAATCTTAAAATTAAGCCTCAAAATGAAGCTTTAGTTTCTAATTGAGGTTTCATTTTTTAATTAAAGTATTAATTGATAATTAAGATTTTAACTTAATTATATATATATATATATATATATGTTTTTAGTAATATTGGCAATAAAAGTATTTTGAACGTAAGTTTGGTAAAGCAGTTAGATTTAATATTTTTTTGCCCCAAAAGGGCTGTTTGGCCGAAGACTCTTTTCCCAAGGTTAGTACTTTTGACAATCCTTTTATGGCGGACAATGCAAGAGATTTTAGTACCAGTAAAAGAACCAATTCCAGGATTTCAGGGGTATTTAAGTCATTTCATTATATGGTGGGTGGATGGTTGGTACAGTATCAAATGAAGCCATCCAAAATTGAGAATGAAGAACACCCCAAAAAGTAAACAAAAAGGGCCCATAATAATAAGGAAATTACACTCTTATAAGCTAATGATTTAATGTATACATTTTTTTTTTTCTGTTTTTAAAATAAATAAATAAAATAACTTTTATGTAAGATAAAAGGATTTTTTAAAACTTACATTAAATAATAATAATTTTATAAATTATTTTTATAAATTAAGATATTGCCTCAGATTTTAAAAAAAATTAAAGTGATTCTTAAAAAATATAAGCTAAATTTACCCCCTGCTTTACTTTTATATAAAAAAAAATTCTGATCTTTAAAATAAAAAATAAAAACTGTCCAATGAGAAACTTAATTGATTAATTCCTCTGCAAATTGTTTTTTCTTGGGGAGGATTATTAGTTTCTTGCTTTGTTCAAATGGCATTTTGTATGTAAGTCATTGTGAGCAGCCAAGTGCTATCATCATGCAAGTAATGGTGGAACTACAAACAGCTAAGCCTCCAAATTTTGACTTACTTTCCTGCACATTCTTGGCCACCAAACAGAGTCAGGCTAAGGAAAAAGTTGACATCATGCATGACAGATGTGAATTCCCCAACATATCCTCACAATCAAATATAAACACCAGTCAAATTAAGCAGCTAAAATAATTGTAAAACATGAAGGGCATTTGAAAGCTTGAATTCTCTCCTTCCCCACTTTGCATCTAAGATATAACAGTTTTGGCATTTGAAATTTCAGGTGTAAAGAGATTAATCAAGACAGAAAGCCAAAGGTTTGGGACATGATCAAAACCGAGACTGGGGTCGCACAGTTAAAGAAGTGTGTGAAGCACATTGACAAGATCTTTTCATGTGAAACAAAAGGAAATGGTTTCAATTAATGCCAAAATGGCATCAACCAGCATGCACTTGAACAAAGTTTTTATTCTGTCTTCCATGGAAGTTAAATACACATTCTATGCTCACAAAGGAAAAGGGTAAATGGACTAAGCCTTCTAACTCACTACATTTTAACCCGAGGTTCACTAATCAGAGAGCTAGAGAGGTCGCCTCATCTGTTTTCCATAGCCCTTCCTCATACTTGTACCACCTCATGAGCCCTTCATCATTGATCGTCCGTTCACACATAGTGCACGAGTCGTTCATGCATGTTAAGAATTCACGTAATCTAGAAGCTGCCTTGAGAATGCTTTCATCAAGCTCCTTCATAACTCTTTTCATTGGAGGAAGTGGCTGGGCATTCATGCGCTGGGAGTCTATGAGAAGGCAGTGTGATATGTTAAGCACTTCCAGGTGTTTCAACCCTTCCAAGATACTGAGTAAAGCTTCCTTTAATAGCACTGAGCACCTAAGACTTAGAATCTTTAATCTTGGAAGAAATGCTACCAGTGTATTAGCAAAGAAAACATGACAAGGGCCCATGATTTTGAGTTCTCTAAAGTTATTGCAGTTCTTAGAAATTTCCTCCATCAGGTATGGGGGATTTTCTATGCTAGGCATTGTCAGGGATTCGAGATCTTTCCACATGCGAATAGCCTTGCATATCCCACTCTTCTTTATTCGATTCCAAGCTGGCAGAACAAGCCGTCTGAGTCGAGGGCACCTACAATAAAGAATGAGCAGATTACTTTCATGATTTCATCTCAGCCTACTCAAATTTGCATGTTAAAAGAATGGCATCATAAACCTCCGGCGATATCTTAAAAAATCACTAACCTCCCATGACACAGGTTTCAGCATTAACAGTGGATTGAACTGAAGGGTAATACAACTCAGGACTAAAAATGAATCAAAGAATAGTAGCCTAGCATGTAAGATACAAGGAACACGAACATATGTGGTGCACTAACGTTCTGCCATGAGGAAAGAACTTTATGCAAATTGCTGGCCAAGCTTATTTGTCATTGTATATCGGCTAATAACACATGAGTTAAAAGAATAGCAGTATAGAATGCTGTAACATACAAGTAGCACAAATATATGTACTGCACTAATGTTCTACCTTGATGCAACAACTTTATGCAAATTGCAGGCCAAGCTTTTTTGTCATTGTATATTGGTCACTAACTCGTGTCAACAGTCTTTTGATTTGAAGTATAGTAGAATAGCATGTAATATACAAGTAGCACAAATATATGTGCTACACTAATGTTCTTCCATGATGCACGAACTTTATGCAAATTGCAAGTCAAGCTTATTTGTCATTATATATCGGCTAAAAACATGTTTCACCTCAACAGAAAGGCATTTATCCCAACTGCCAGTGGAGAAAATCCTGAGTGCTATGGTCCCATCCCTCTAATAATCGGTTAAATAGGGTGAGGATTTAACTCACAACCTTTGGTTCATTGCCAGGCACTACTGCATAGCTAAACCTTACGCAGCAGCTTGATTCAGTTTAATCCAGTGTGAAAGTCAAATGCAGTGCTCATACTGGGATTACATTGGATAACAATAACAGCATGAATCCATGAATCCAAGAAAGAACAAGCAATTGTACTTCCAACAAAAAAATTCAGCAGTTCCAACAAAGTGGGAAAAAGAAAAAGAAAAAAAGAAAGATCGTGACAAGAGGCCACAAGTATATAGTTAAAATACCTAATAGTGAAGAGAGAACATGCAATTCCAACTTGGGAGAATAATACATATTATTGCACCATCATAAATTAAGGCATTGAGGGACATGATGGGCTTGCCACCAAGTTATCCTAATGATGTATTATTTTTTTGATAAGCTTATCCTAATGATGTATTATTCAAATAAAGGTAAACAATATTTTTTTACATTTTAGTGGGAAATAGACACTTCAACAAGGTCATTTGTAGGGATTTAGGTGCCAGCGTTGAGTACAGGAATATGTCTAGTTGTCTAATTTCCCACACCCACAGACCTACATATTTTAGAATCCCAAAACTCAACTAAAAAGAATCTCAATAAAAGATGAACAGTTTGACACAACATTAGGAGGAAAAGAAAGGAAAAATCAATAGAAATCAATCAAAACCAAAAATATCTTTAATAAGAACTTCCCCTCTGTTTTTATTTTGTCTTTCCTTTTTTATTCCTATCTTTTCTTCCTTTTTCCTAAATGTTCTTATAAAAGTTCAATTTCAAGCAAACTCTCTTTTTTAATGTAATCACCTACTAAGGAAATGGAAAACAAAATAAATAAATAAATCAACAAAAATCAAACAGCCATATCCAAAGCAAAGAAGAAGTATTCCAAAAGGATCCCACAACCACACCGATGTCATGTCGACCTAGGTATGCTATGTGAAATTGAAATTTTCTGATATCATAACCCAAGGGGAGGTAGATCATGCTGAAATTTCAACCTTAATAGCAGTCAACAATATTTCAGAATCATAAAAGGAAGCCAGAGACTCAAGGAGGTTTATGATATTCATCCTCAAAAATAAGTAACTTATTTAGAAGTACCTTTCAGCAATATAAGTTAACTGATCATCATTCAGGTATAGATTGAAATGAAAAATCAACGAGCGAATGTTCCCTTGGCTAAGATTTAATGAAATCTTTAACAGTCGCGTCAAAGACTTATCTGATTGATCAGACACATAAACATATGGCTCTAAGGGGATTTTGATGAAGTGGGACTCCAACTTCGTTAAATCAAGCGTTTTCCAAAGAAAAGGATCACAAGCTGCCATGCGCCAAACTCTACAAACATGAGCAATGCCCGATGTCAACTCAAAGATATCAAACGATTGGAATATCTTCACCAAAATATCGATGTCCATGTCCTCCCATTTCCTCACAACAGATTGACCATCTTCCATTTCACCAGTTTCACAAAAATCAACAAGACTCATTGCATCATAGTGCCTACAAAAAGGAGTGAAGAAATCAATATCAAAATTCAATAAATCACAATAAATTGTCTATCTGTGCAAGTGATTTCTTATTTCAGCTTGTTGTCACCAAGGTTAATTAGAGAATACTTAGTTGTTAATATCTGACAACCCAGATTAAGAAACATTTAAGCAATCATGATAAATGCTCTCCTTGTGCAAGTGAATTCTTATTTAAAGCTTATGTGACTAAATAGAAAATGCATAGTAGTAAATATATGACAACTCATATTACAGCTTAGAGAATTGGGTAATCCTTAAAAAGTTCATATATCCAATATACCATCATTGGATGAATGAAAGTCCATGGAACAAGTTCTAGATGATCTCCTTAACTCATGAGTCTGATTAAGCATGGTATGCATGATGCAAAGAATCAAATAAGAAGTAACATGCTCTTGGTTATTGGCTATGACTTTCGGTATTGAATAATAATAATGACTACAAAAATAACAATAACGAATCAATAACCAATAGAACTCAGCTAAATGTGGACCATTTATTTCCTCAAAATCAATAATGAATATTCAAGAGTCCTTACTTCTTACCTAATCAAGGTCAGATGGAAATTCAATTACTTCTTGTCATATCCTGCACCATTTTTTCTTTTTTTCATCTTCCTTCCTTTTTAAAAAAATAAAAAATAAAATGTGACAACAGAGGCCAACTTGATATTGAGATATCTACTCCAACTGTCAAACCCAGGGCGACATGGACCTGCCCATTTTCCTGACACCACTTATATACCATAAGGCTCAAATCGGGACCTCTAGTTTACTGCCAGATGGCACTACCCATTAAGGTTTTCTAGAATTCATGTGCTATTGGAAGATTATGACTCGAAACTCATTCTACATCACCTCATATCATATAGCAATGGAGCTTGAAACTACAAGACATAAGATAATTCTGTAACCATTTGCAAGAACTCAATATCTCTCAAAGAACTAAGTGACACCATATCTTGCTGCATATGACTCTTTTCCTTATTACAACAAAATCACAAGAAAGTCTCTTTCAATTTCAAGTAATCCCATGATATTTCTCCCAGTACAATGCTAGCAACATCCTGATCAAAAGGCATGATTAGGGACATGCCAGCTCGAACCTCTGCATGGCCAATACATTCCCCCTCATTTGTATGACAAAAATGGGGGGCCAACATGCCAGGCTAACTGTCACCCACAACTGATGTGGTCTACATTCTCCCCTGAGATCCCACCACTGACTTGCATAGTGGGAAAAATCCAAAAGTTAAATCCTTTAGCTTAGTCCAATAGGCTACAGAGACATGAAAAACACATATGCAAGGATAAAACCCCCGAATCTGATATAGAAACAATACTCAATGAGAAAATCAGGCAGAGGCATATCCTCATAGCAATGCATATAAATGAATCTTGTGTCAACTAACATTGAGATGAAATAAAGCAACTAAGAAAACACTGAAATGAGCAATCCCAATAAGTAAAACTTACAAGAACAAACTTCTGCAAAATAAAAACAAAAAACATCTCTAGCAGGCACAGTAATGAAAAAATTTTGAAAAAAAACCAGCAATGAGCACGGAAAAAATGCTGACATTCAAAAATCAAATTAATTTCAGTTGGCATCCACCATCAAAGGGAAAGGTTCTTGACAAAAACATAAAAGCATCAAGAGAATTAAAAAAATAAATAAATAAATCGAACAGAATTACATGGCAAATCAAATTAATTCTCAAGGTCCCAATCAACAAACAAAACCCACGTCATAAATTGCAATCTTCAAGTTCTAAAACCTCCTGTACCAAACACAAAGTGAAACTTTTTATTTCGCCATTGATAAAAACTCCAAAGCGGCACCCAAAATCCAAAACCCAAAAGTAAAACCCAAAACCAAAATCAAACTTCCATGCTAAAAAAGCTTATGGGTTTCATCGAATTTCAATCAAAAAGCCTCCATCACTTGCCCCCAAAACACAGCAATCTAGATCCATCTCGATCGGGGCCTCCCACTTTCACTCATAGTGAGAAATATAGAAAGTAATACCCGTATGAATAAAATTCAGACACTTGTAAGTGTGATTAAATAGAGAGAAACAGAGAGAATTGCACCTTAAATCTCATCCCTTCTTCTTCTTCTTCTTCTTCTTCTTCTTCTTCTTCTTCGTCTTCGTTTTTTTCTCTTGACTCTGTTGTTCGAAATCTAGCATTTTGTATTTCTGGAAATGGAAATGTTAAATACACTCGGCTCATGTCTAAGACACGTGTCTTTCTGAATTTTATTTGGGCCGGATATGCACCATGGCTTGGGCATTTTGCAAGGCCTCAGTGGGGCCTTCAGGCCCAAGACATTCAAAGGTGCAGGAAAGTAATTTGTAACGATAGTAACAAAATTACCGTAGTTTTAGCCATGCATGAAGAGTTTTGGGCCAAAGTGGGCTTCTTCCAAAACTAATGTTCAAAATAGCCCCCATCAATCCACATAAGCATAAAACTCAATTTTTTATACTATTTTTATTTACTTTCCCAACTTCTCATCCCGTGTTCTGTTCTTTGTGTAATTTTTTTCGTCAAAACCCTAGCCCCACCAATGGGCCACTGTGAAAGAGACATTGTTGGAGCTACAAAGTATCAAGGTTGAGGTTGATCATAATCTTTTTTTTTGGCTTGTTTTATGTAAAGTTTTTGGCACTTTCTCTCTTCTTCTTTTTTTCCCATATCGGAATCTCGATTTTCAAAAAAAAAAAAAAAAATTCCATTGCTTTTGGTTTTCTCTTTTGTTTACGTCTTTCACGGCTATTTTAGTATAAATGGTTTGTTATCATCCAAAGATTGAAGCCCTTTAAGATGTAGGCGTTTGTTGAAGTTTTATGGGAAAAATGAAAATTTCCAGGGAAACTGAAATTTTATGGGGAAAAAAGACAGATCCGTGATTCTAATATCTGGCATTTATTCTAGTATGTTTTTTGTCCCTTTTCTATTGGGACTTTGGGAGAATGAATTTTATATCCTTCCTTAAATTTGTTTTCCAATGCATCCTAACTCAAGACATACATGTGAGCTTGGTGTCTCACATAGGGCCTACAGTTGTATATTGTGATGATTAATGTCTTGAGGGTTGGTTTCAACTTTGGCCTTGTTAGCTTAAGCATCATATAGGGTAACCTGCATGGAAAAACAGGGCTCGATTTTGTAGCATCTGGTTCTGGATCTGGATCTGCAACGCACTTAAATGGTCGTCTAACCTTGATTTCTCCGATGAGTCAGTTCACTTTTTTTTTTCCCTTTTTTGGTTCGTAATAAAATGTTTTTAGGTATTAATTGTTTTTTAGCTTGAAGGTGCTCATTACAGTGCCTGATAGCTTGAAATTACAGTTGAGTAGTCAAGTAGCAAAAGAAAGGGTTTGTTTGAAGGTTTTAGGTCTTTCAGGTCAATTATTATTAAATTAACACTACTTATAATACAATTTATGTCATCTACATCAAAGACTTATTATTACTTGTTAAATTAACACTACTTATAATAGCTTGAAGGTGCTCATTACAATGCCTGATAGCTTGAAGCTATAGTTGAGTGGTCAAGTAACAAAAGAAAGGGTTTGTTTGAGGGTTTTAGGTCTTTCAAGTCAATTATTATTAAATTAGCACTACTTATAATACAATTTATGTCATCTACATCAAAGACTTATTATTACTTATTAAATTAACACTACTTATAATAGCTTGAAGGTGCTCATTACAGTGCCTAATAGCTTGAAGCTACAGTTGAGTGGTCAAGTAGCAAAAGAAAGGGTTTGTTTGAGGGTTTTAGGTCTTTCAGGTCAATTATTATTAAATTAACACTACTTATAATATGATTTATGTCATCTGCATCAAAGACTTATTATTACTTATTAAAAAATAAAAATAACGATATAATTGTAATATCTTTTACTATCCTAAACTCGCTTTTGGATTTTTCATGGGCTTAATGTTAAGTTTTTAACTTTTGTGAATTTGATAATATCATTACTAAATTTATAAAATATTTATATATTTTGATATTTAAATGAATAAATGAATATAATAATTAAAATTTGAAGGTATAGTAGATTCATTTTTATAAATATATCATATTTAAATACTTCACTTTTAAATAAACTTTATAAAATATATTGTTATTTATTTTTATTTTCATATTTTCAATTGCAAATTTACTTAATATCTTGTTTTTCTTTTAAAAAATATTATTTAATTTTATGACTAGTCAACACAATACCACAGTTATGTGCCCTTGGACACGTCTAGATGTTTAGGTAGGGTGTGATGCTAGGGAATATAAAAAAATGCCACGAAAGCATTTTTATCATTACATTAGAATTTAGAATCACAATCTACATGCTATCACTACAAGCATAACAACAAGGAAGGTTATCAAATATGATTTTCAAGATCTAATTTTTAAAATAACGCCAAATAGAATATCAAAGTCAGGCTTTTAGGTGGCTAACATCCAATTCTATTCGTATTAGTTGTTATAATTGAGTGTAGCACGACAGAACGGGTATAGGGCCTTAGGATTGAATAAGTAATGTCACAAAGACGATAGAATTAAAAGGAATGGAGAGCCTTACCTGCCCAAGTCATAGAAGTTATTACAAGTATTACAATTATGACTCAACTTCTGTCTCTAGTGACCAGTATAAATAGAATAACCAGATCCAATTCCACAATAACTGGGTCAGCTTGAAGGTTACCTACTTGATATTCTCCACTTATGAGAGTAAATTGTATTATTCATTCTATTATGGTAACAAAGTTTTTAATTGTATGTTCTATATATAAAACAATATAATAACCTTAGGATATGATTTTTATTTATGAGATATTGAAAATTATTTTTTTTACAAGGTTCTTTAAAAAATCTCAATTTTTTTAAAAAAATAACATATTTAACATATATTTATTTTAAAAAATATATTTAACAGATAATTTTTAGTTGTAAAAAAATTAACATATTTAACAGATATTTATTTTAAAATTTAATTTTTAATATAAAAATATTAATTTCATTTTATCAACAAAATATTAAAAATTAATCTCTTCCTAATTATCAAATTAGAAAAATAAACTAAACGTGTTTGTAACTCAAACACATGTAAAACATTTTATTGGACCAAAAAATTAAATAAAATAAAAAACGTCAAATTACGCAATAATAGACATAGTAGTAAGCTCAACAGCTTCTCAACATCCAAATAAGAGAATTACCATTAGATAGCTTTATAAAAATATTTTATAAATTTTTGTATTGTATATAAGTACGTTGTAATTTTATGAATAATAAGTTGAGCAAATTGTATTTCATATTTCAATTCTCGAACATAAATTTATTCTTAAAAACAATTTTTAAGAACTATAGAATAGAGTTAGTTGACTAGTCTTTTTAGATGTGATATATGTTATTGGAACTCAAGGAACTTCCTTAGTAGCCTTTTATTATTATTTTTGTCATGTATTTGTACAAATCGTCAATGGAGAAACCATTAGGTAAAAGCTAGTATTTAGGGAATGATGAAATAATTCTTATCCATTTCGAATATGCTACCACCTCAACCAAGGGTCCTAATGCCCATATTGATGTTTAGTATTATGACCAATGTTACAATTTATTGCCATTATTTAGGCCATCTAAGACATACTCATGATTTTTTATTTAAAAATCAATAAAAAAAAATTGAACCTAAACCCTATGCTATTTTATTTTATTTTTTTACCATTAAATGACATGTTAATTTGCTGTCATGAGTTCTTCATTTTGAAATATTTATTGATATTATCATATTAATTCATAATATCATCCTACTCTTTACTTATACACTTATTTGCTTATAAATTGCTTTCATTTGAGTTGAACTTGATATTTAAATATGAAGCTTTGTTACATTCCAATATTTATTTGGTTTATTCTTGTCTTTTATGAATCATTGATAATAAAGTATTGTTTTTTACTTGAATAAATTTTTTTTTATATATATAATAACCATTTGTTATTATCTATATGAAGGCAATTATGACTTATTCCACAGTAGAAGTGTTATGTTATTGGAATTGAACAATTTTGAGGACATAAACGGATTTGAGATATATTGGAAATAATGTAGAGATTGAGCCTATAGATGTGCCCATTCATACGACCTTTGTGGTGTTGTTGAACATGATATATGATATCATTGGTGTTGATAGACATTATCAATTGGTCTTGAAATGTCGACATCCAATTGAAATGAACAAATTTCAACCATTAGTGGTTAGGAATGATTGAACAGTTGCACGTATGCTAGCAGTGTCATCAAAGTATGGAATGTCTTTAGTTCAATTATTCATCGAGCAAGCTACCAATCACTATCATTTGAGTAATGAAATGGTTCATTTGACACGGTTGTCGGCAGGTGATACTGATGTTGATGACAAAAATGAAAGAGATGAGAAAGAAGATAGAGATGATGCAATCAATACAAATGATATTCATTTACCTAATGATGATGAAAATTGTTTTGAAAAAGAAAATATTGATTTGGTGATAGTCCAACAAGTTGTGAAATATGAAAACACAAGATATGTGAACCTTGAAGTTGGTGATAGGTCTAATAATCCTGAGGTTGAGTTTGAGGTTGAAAACACATCACCAGTTGCCTCCCCACATGGCAACCAAGTTAATATCTCTAATGACAACCTAGAGGCAACATTTGTACCCGTTTTATACCATACGCCACCTGCACAACAATTTTTAAATATGGACGAGGCAATTAATTGTGTTATAAGTGATTGGACTCCGTGGAAAAACCCAACTTTAGGAAATGTTGATGGGGAGTTATCAATTGGCCAAATATTTTCCTCAAAATTAGATTTGCAACATGTTGTGAAGATGTTTTCCATAAAGACGCACCAAGAGTTTACTGTTTATAGATCAAATGCAAGTGTGTTAGTTCTTAAATGTAAAAAAATACTAGAGTGCCAATGGCAACTAAGGGCAATGACGGTGAAAGATACAGGTATGTTTAGAATCACAAAGTACAAAGGTCCTCATACATGTGTCAATCCATGTATAAATCAGGATCATTCTCAGTTGGATTCTAGATTTGTATCTAAGTATATTGAAACATTGGTGAAGACAAAAATGACCATTACAATTGTTGCAATTCAAGTTGTTGTTGTCGAACAATTTGGTTATCAAATTTCTTATCAAAAAGTAATGAAGGCAAAAAGGAAAGCAATGACGCTATTATTTGGTGATTGGTGCAAGTCTTTTGCAGAATTGTCACCACTTATTTGATATTTGATGAAATTTCAAACCAATAAAAACTAGGTATATTTAACCAAAATCTCAAAAAAAAAAAAAAAAAAAAACAGAGTGAAATTAACCCTCATTTTTTAATTTTAAAATCTAAAAGCAGAAAGCCTGCAAAAGAAAACCTAGTCACCTAGCTTTTGTAATGTATAAATCACTAAATTAAATATCAAAACACTAAAATAATGAATTAAATTTACATGAAATAAAAAATTAATAATTAAAATTTTGCTTATTTTTATAGAATCAAGTGAACATAATTTTCTTCTTTCTTTCTTTCTCTCTTCCTTGTATTGAGATTAAAAATATACATAAATTTATAAATTTATTGAATTAAGGATGGTATAGCGAAAAAGTAAATAAAAAAAATATTTACATCTCATTTTTGCTTAATTAAAAGTTGTTTTTAAATACAATAGTGTTCATTGTAAGTGATGTTTGAATAATTAGCGAATAGAATTATATAAAAACATGAGAGAGAAAGAAAAAAAACAAAATTAAGTTAACTTGATTTTAGGGAAAAAAAAAAGTCTTAAATTATTAAATATATTTTTCCTTTAATAAAAATTCAATAAATTATTTTTTTAACTTTTATGGTAATAATTATAATATGGAAAATTGTATAAAGGTATTGGATACCTCTTTTTTTTTTTCTTTTTCTTTTTTAATAGAAGTGGTTTATTTTAAACAACATATCATTTGAAAAAAATTAGTGAGGTAATTTTGTGGGTTTTATTCGCTTAAAAAAGAAAAAAATGTATCATGATGATATTTTACTTTAAGAGAAACATTGAAAATGACTCAATGAGGAAAATTAATACAAAGAATCAAATTTTGGAGTATATTTTCCTTTTGAATTACCTTTGAGAGTCAAATCTATAACCATTTAAAGAATCTATCAATATTGATGAAAAGGGAAAGTTATACTAGCTTTTTGGTTTAGAGAGGCAAATAAGATGCTCATTCTATCAAATCTATAACTATTTTAAATAAATTATACTAAATCTAAAGTCTTTTGGTGTTTGTGTAATGCCTCAATCCCAATTTAGGGGTAAAACCATAATTTAGAAAAAAATTAATAAATTAAATTAAATTAATTTAATAAGGATAGAAAAGTCTTTTGCTTTTAAAAGTCCTAAGTATAAATTAGATTTTCTCTATCTTCTTTATTAAAAAAACCTTTTTACATAGAGATCAAAAAATATCAGAGCGTAAGGTTGAAGAATTGAAGGTGTAGAGTTGAAGATCAATTTTCCAAGCAAGATTTTTAAACCTTAAATTATTATTTTAAATTTGTTAATTAGTTTTGAATCGTTAAAAATTCTTTGGAATATTTCAATCGAAATTAGGATTAGTTTATTTAATTTTTAGATGACAATATTGAAAATTTATGAATATAGGTTGTCTTATTGATGAAAATAGGGAAATTCGAATTTTTTCGATTAATAGATCTAAGTAATGGAATTTACACAAAAAATTATAATAATAATAAAAAATAGGGTTTACATGATTTTGGAACTGTAAAAAGAAATAATATTTTGTAAAAACCCACACTCAAGTAGATTTTGTTCGCACCCAAAGGAACTCTCATGACTTTAAAACGTATCTACAAAGTTAAGAGGAGCTTATACATACATAATGTCATGAACTTTCTCTCTTATTCGATGTCGGACATCATAAACACTCTTTCATGCAAATACAACGTCCTAGTTATGTCCCATAAGATTATGGAGTCAAACAAACAAACACTCCTCATGTAGCCAAACAAACTCCCACATTGGAGTTGAGGATCAAGTCTGATACTATTTCTTGATTTGTGCGTGTCATCCTTGTGCAAGGGTCATGCTAATCTTCTTTGTATCGTTCTAATTTTATTGGATGTCTCCAAATATATGTTTTGAAATAAAGTGTGGAGATATGATATTTTGTTTTGTAAGTTTGAATTAATGAAATAAAGTGTTTAACTCTAGTTTTTATGGCCCTAGTCAACAGGCTATAATTGTTGACATTTTCAGTCCTAGTCAACAGGTTATAATAGTTGATATTATATGACCCTAGTCAACGGGTTATAATTGTTGACTTTTGGTTTTGTTCACCTTAAATGGAACAAATTTGAAACCAGTAACTGGGCACCATTTATTATATGATAACTAGAGTGAAAATATTTGAAATGTGTTTGATTTGGATTTGATGTGAAAAGGTTTTTATGTATATGAAAATGTTTGGTTGAATAGTTTAAAATGTATTAGCATAATTGAATTCAAACATTTTTATGAAAATGATCATACCTTATATCTTTTATTTGCAAGCATTGAAACTATTTGATTCATGAAACTTTATTAATGTTCCTTATTAGGCTTTGAGTTCATCCCCTTTTGTTAATAATTTTTCAGGTACCCTCAATTTGGGTGAGATCGAGTGAGGAGTGACGATTAGGAGGGGAATTTAGTTTTATTAGGACATTTGTTTAAACTCTCTTTTATGACTTTATTTAAATGTCAAAAGTTGATTTTTATTATCTATTGTTTAAGTTTGAAATTGATTAGATGGTAATACTTTAGTTGATATGTTAGTTTTAAAGTTGAAATTTGGAGATGTTAGGATTTTGTTCCATTACTCTGAACAGGAATTTAGTAATTGGTGATTTCCTGTTACAAAATGAATGTTTGTATTGTTTCCACTTGGAGTCTTTGGGCTTGAAGTTTGAAATGACCGTCATGAAATTGGAGTAGGTTTTGGGGCGTGACAATTTGTTTTTTAACTGAATAGAAAAAATAAAAATATTTGTCTTTTTCTATTAAGCCAAAAGTAACCCTTTAATATTAACCAACATAACTAAATTGAACCTACTAATAATAAATTCGTTTTAATTATGTTGGTTCATATGTTACTTTTAGTTGAATAGAGAAAACCAAACATTTTGGCTTTTTTTATTCAACCAAAAAACAAACACCACCTTAATTTATTATTCCTATTTTAGGAAACTATGATTCCAAACATTATGCATGAATATTTAATAGATTATCATAATCTTCAATTTAGTTCTTAACAAAATTTCTCATCTTCATGCCATCAAAAGGAATTTACTAGTTTTATTTTTTATTTTCCTTCTAATCTTTGCAATTTTATTAGTATTTGAAAAATGAAAAGAAAGAAGAGGAAAAGTCCTAACCTCATTATTATATTTGTTCACTATGAAGAAAATTGTTTTTTTATAAAAAAAAATTCTTTTGAAATGATATATTAACATGTTGTCTCAAAATTAGGGATGACAATGAGGTGTTTTCGCGTACTCATTTGATCCATAATGGTACAAGTTTGAGATAAATATAAATGAGTGCATAATAGGTTTAAATTTTTTTCAAACTCATGATAGGTTGGGGTGGGTTTGGGTATGACTTTGTTCCACCCAACTTGGATTATATATAATATTAAATAAAAAATTATTTTTATTGATATTTTTTTTTTCATTTTCACATTTTTTAAACATTTATAAAATACTATTTTTCATACAAATAAATTTTAGATATTTATTACTATATTATATTTTCTTAATAGAATTTAAAAATTCTAAAAACACTTATCGAAACTAAATTTAATAAACTTTAAAACATAAATTTAATTAGACTAAGTCACTTAAACTAGTAAACTAAAATTCTCAAAACACTCAAACTAAAAAGAAAGAATTAAAACTAAAATTAATAAACTTCAAAATATGAATTTAATTAGACAAAATCACTTAAACCAATAAATTAAAATTTTAAAAACACCTATGATTAATAAAACTAACTAAAATTAAGAGCTTATTTGATAATGATTTTAGAAAATATTTCTAATTTTTCTAACACTTGAAATTTTTTATCATTTAAGTGTTAAAAATAATAAAAACGTTTTTTAAAATCATTGCTAAACACATAATAATAATTCTAACTTTCAATCTAATATTAGGCATCTAACTTACACATCGTTAAGAAAAATCAAAAACTCAAAAAATTAACTTACCTTCTTCGACTAAAAAAATCTAAATGATGCATATTGGACTCCAAGGGCTGTGAGGAAATGTTCTCTCGGTGATAGCGGTTGTCCCTTCATGTGGAGTGTAGAGAATTCCAGTAAATCCGTTATTGATTTACGGAATCCTCATTGATTGTAGGAGATATAGTTTAGGAGATATGATTTCCATTTGTACTTATCTTTCCTATTTTATCTATATATTCAAACTCACTCAATTTTGTATACGTCTATATAAATGGAAATCCTCAACCCCACAGAGGGTGGTGATTTTACAAATATTTTTATGGTATCAAAGCTTTTTTGGATTAACCTCCTCGATCCCCTCATGGCCGATTCTTCTTTCTCTTTCAACACCATGATCCACATGGTTACTATTAAACTCTCCTCCACAAATTATCTTCTTTGGTGAAATCAACTTTTCCCTCTTCTTCAATGTTAGAATCTCTTTAGCCATGTTGATGGTTCCGTTGCAGTGCCTCTAATCACTATTGCCTCTGATTCTTCTTCCTCTCAACCGAATCTAAATATGTGGAATGACACCTTCAAGATCAATGCCTTATCAGTCTCATATTCTCTTCTTTGATTGAAGAAGCCATGGCCGAAGTCGTTGGTCTCACCACTGCTCGTGATGTCTGGCTTGCTTTGGAAAATTCCTTCAGCCATATTTCCAAGACTCGTGAGCTTCGCATCAAATATGACTTGCAACTCATCAAGCATGGCCCCCGAAGTGTCACTGAATACTCTCGTTCATTTAAGGCTTTATGTGATCAACTCACTGCAATGGGCCGCTCGGTTGATGATACCGACAAAGTTCACTAGTATCTCAGAGGATTGGGCACTGACTTTGCTAATTTTTCTATTGCCCAAATGTCTCTCACCCCATTACCAACTTTCAAAGACTTGGTTCCCAAAGCCGAAAGCTTTGAGATCTTCCAAAAGTCACTTGGGTCCTCCTCCCATGTTTCCTCTGTTGCTTTTACTGCCACCAAAGGTCTCTTTTCTCCATATTGGGGTGGTAACAACTCCAAGTCCCGTCGTTTTTGCGGCGGCTACAATGGAGGCCATGGTTATGGACGTGGTAAACAGGGCTCCTATACCCCTCAATGTCAAATCTGCAAGACTGAAGGCCACACTACTGATTGTTGTCGGAGCCGTTATGAACGTAACGAACCTATGACATAACTTGTTGAAGCTTTCAACACATCCTGTTCTCTCTCAAATGGTTCAGAGTCTGATTGGTTCACTGATACCGGTGCTTCCGCTCACATGACATCTGATCCTTCTTAGTTGGACAAGGTTGAGCCCTATCATGGTAAGGATTGCGTAATAGTGGGAAATGGTGCTTCTCTTCCTATTACTCACACTAGTACGCTCTCTCCCTCTTCCAATTTTAAACTTTTGGATGTTCTTGTTATCCCTCATCTTACCAAAAACTTGTTGTCTATTAGCAAACTGACCTCTGATTTTCTTCTCTCTGTCACTTTTTCTCATGATAATTTTGTTGTACAGAATCGAGTAACAGGACTGGCGGTAGCAACCGGTAAACGAGAAGGTGGCCTTTATGTGCTAGAACGTGGCAACTCTGCATTTGTTTATGTCCTTCAAAATAAAAATTTACATGCTTCCTTTGAATTTTGGCATGCTCGCCTTGGTTAAGTAAATTGCTCTATTTTATCTCTCTTGAATAAAAAAGGACAATTATTTCTTACCTCTTTGTTGCCTAATCCATCTCTTTGTTCTACCTGTCAACATGCTAAGAGTCATCGCTTGCCTTTTTTCCCAAATAATAATTCATCTAATATTGCTTTAGGCTTCATTCATTGCGATATTTGGGGTCCTGCTCCCATCAAATCTAATTTGGGATTTACCTATTATGTATTATTTATCAATGACCACTCTCGATTTACTTGGCTTTATCCTATGAAATTAAAATCTGATTTTTTTGATATATTCCTCCAATTTCAAAAATTGGTTGAAAATCAACATTCCACCAAAATCAAGATTTTTCAAAGTGATGGTGGTGCCGAATTTACAAGCAATCGGTTTCAATCTCATCTTCGACAATTTGGCATCCACCACCAAATGTCTTGTTCATATACTCCTTCCCAAAATGGTAGAGTTGAACGCAAACATCGTCATGTGACGGAAACAAGTCTTGCTCTCCTTTTTCACTCCCACGTTCCTCCTCAGCATTGGGTTGATGCTTTCAACACAACCACTTACATTATCAACCGGTTGTCTATGCCTGTTCTTGGTGGTCTTTCACATTTTGAAGTTTTATCTGGTAAGCCTCCTAATTATGCGAATTTCCATCCCTTTGGCTACCGAGTTTACCCATGTTTACGTGATTACGCACCTCACAAATTTTCTCTCTGTAGCTTACCGTGTATTTTTCTTGGTTATAGTTCCTCACATAAAGGCTTCCGTTGTTTTGACACTACAACCTCTCGCACATATATTACACGACATGCTCGATTTGATGAGAATTTTTTCCCGTTTTCAAATACTTTCAGTTCTACTTCTATTTCTGCTATTGGTTTTTCAAATTTTTATGAGCCCTGCTCCCTTGAACCACCTTTTAGCACATCATTTCCTACTACTAAGCAGGTCTCTACTACCCTTCCTTGTCATTTTTGTGAAGATGACTCTGCTGTTGAGCCCTTGCAAGTTTCTCTTCTGCTATCGAGTCCACGTCTTCTTCAGTTGCAGTCTCGTCCGCCCCTGTATCTGCTACAGACTAGGCTCCTTCTGCAATTCCCATGGACTAGATTCCTGCCACTACTTCATCAGCTCCTTCCGGCTCTCATCCCATGATTACTCGTGCCAAATCTGGAATTTTCAAGACACGGCATCCCGCTCATCTCAGCTTTGTGTAGTCTACTCCATTGATTCATGTCCTGCTTGCCACCTCTGAGCCTAAGGGATTTAAATTTGCTGCCAAAAACATAGCTTGGCTTGTTGCCATGGATAATGAAATGAAGGCGCTTCAAATAAATCACACTTGGGATCTTGTTCCTCGACCCTCCAATGCTAATATAGGCGATTCCAAATGGGTTTTTCGGACTAAATTTCTTTCTGATGGATCCATTGAGCGCTTCAAAGCGCGTCTCGTGGCAAAGGGCTACACTCAACTTCCCGGTCTTGATTACATGGACACCTTCAGCCCTATAGTCAAAGCCTCCACAGTTCGTGTTGTCCTCTCTCTCGCCATGTCTCACAAGTGGCCCTTACGTCAGCTTGACGTCAAAAATGCCTTTCTCAATGGCATTCTTCATGAAACTGTCTACATGGAGCAGCCCCCGGGATATGTTGATCATCACCCTCCCCTTCGTGTTTGCAAATTAAAGAAGACACTCTACGGCTTGAAACAAGCACCCCGTGCTTGGTTTCAACGTTTTAGTTCATTTATACTACGACTTGGTTTTTCTTGCAGCCGCACATACACTTCTTTATTTGTCTTTAATTGGAAAGATGATCTTATTTATCTCCTCCTTTACGCTGATGATATCATACTCATTGGGAATAACTCTGCTCTCATCAATCGATTTATTTTCTAGCTACACTCTGAATTTGTTGTCAAGGATTTGGGCCCGTTGACTTATTTTCTTGGACTTAAGGAGTCTTCCATCCCATAAGACCTTTTCCTCAGCCAAGTTAAATATGCTACTAATGTTTTGACTCGTGCTCAACTACTGGACAGCAAACCTGTTACTACTCCCATGATTGTCTCTCAACGACTATCTTTTGAAAGTGCTCCATTTGCCGATCCGACTTTCTATCGTAGCTTAGTGGGTGCTTTGCAATATTTAACCATTACACGTCCTGATTTTGCCCATTCAGTCAACTCTATAAGTCAGTTTCTTCATGCACCTACTGACGTTCACTTTCAGGCAATCAAGCGAATCCTTTGCTACATAAAAGGCACACTTCATTATGGTCTCAAGTTCACTTCATCCTCTTCAATGGGCTTAGTTGCATACTCAGATGTCGATTGGGTTGGCTGCCCAGACACTAGACACTCCACCTTTGGCTACTCAATTTTTCTTGGCAATAATCTTGTCTCTTGGAGTGTTAAGAAACAACCCATAGTTTCTCGTTCAAGTTGTGAATCCGAGTACCGTGTTCTTACCCTTACTGCAGCTGAAGTTTTATGGCTCACTCATCTTCTATGAGATCTTCGGGTTACTTTAACTCACCGGTCTCTTCTTCTTTGTGACAACAAGAGTGCAATTTTTTTGAGCTCCAATCTCGTGTCCCACAAGCGTGCCAAGCACATCGACCTCGATTATCATTTTCTCCGTGAGCTCGTTGTTTATGGCACCCTTCGTCTTCAGCATGTTCTGTCCCACTTACAACTGGTCGACATCTTCACCAATAGTGTCTCACGGGATCTTTATGTCTTCTTTCGATCCAAGCTTCGAGTTTGTGTTAATCCCACTCTTAGCTTGCGGGGGGCTATAAAGAATTCCAGTAAATCTGTTATTGATTTATGGAATCCTCCTTGATTATAGGAGATATAGTTTAGGAGATACGATTTCCATTTGTACTTATCTTTCCTATTTTATTTGTATATTCAAACTCACTTTATTTTGTATACGTCTATATAAATGGAAATCTTCAACCCCACAGAGGGTGGTGGTTTTACAAATATTTTTATAGAGAATTCCAACGTTTTATGCCTACCATCCATATGAGAAATTCCATTTGATACGCGCTTCATTTGATACGCGCTTTCTCCTCATCTTTTCCACGAGCAATATCATTGTCCTCTTCTTTGAAGATTCTAATAGTGTTCTCCTTCTAACCATGAAAAATATGATGATGATTACCTTTAACAATCAACAATCTCATCAGGTTCTCTTTCCAACCAAGAATTTGATGGTGCGTGTTCAAGGAGAATTTTGGTGTGCATTTCCTTCTTAGAAAAAACTAATGGATGCCTCTTTTGGTAGCGTCGACCCCCATATTGGTGCATCATCTCCAATACTGAATGTGTGAATCCTCCCCTTAGCATGAGGGGGCTATGTATTCTCTTTATACATGTGCAAGTTGCCTTCTTTTTATTTGGAAAGTGTGTGGCTTCCCCAATCTCAATGGTGCATAGCTTTTTCTAGTATGGAAGGTGTGGTTGCCAATATATGGAATGCATGATTCTGTCCTCCAAAAAAATATCTCATACAACCACGATATTTCCTTATTAAAAATTTAGACTAAAAAAGCGCCCAGATTCACTGTCAGTCTATGTGTAGCTTGTAAGTGCGTTGAATTTCAATGTCTATCACAACTCGTTAAGGCGCCTAGTTTCAGCCCATGTGCGGTCCATGAGTGCATAAAAAAAATAGCCACAAAAACAACCCAAAAGAAGCTTTAATATGATATGGTAAAGGCAACACCAACTGTAGCCTCAAAACCAACCATTTATAAACTTCAAAACTACACATAAATCATAATTCTCCAAAATCATAGTAGCCCTTCCCATAAATTCTCCAATGCATAGCCACTAGATTCATGCAAGAAAAATAAAAAATAAAAATCAAAGGAAAGATCATGTCATTGAAAATAAAAGATAAAATTATACTATTAAAAAAAATATATATATGCCACTCTCATGCATATCTAAAATCCAACATCAGTTCATGCAAATTAAAAGTCAACATTAGTCTCAAGTAAATTTTTCAAAATAAATAAATGAAACAAACAAAAGTATAAAAAAAATTAAATACATGCAATCAAAATCCAAATATTAAACTAATGTGAGTATCAAACTCACATGACTAAATATTGAAAGACCATCTCATGCAATAAAAATAATCGAAATCAAGTCCAAAACTCTCCTAGGCCCAAAACCTAGCAATGGAATTCAAGAAAAAGCATAAGTGAATAAAGTTTAAAAAAGTGTCTAAGTAGAACCTATTCTTAAAAAGATCTAACCAAACTTAAAAAGTGCATTAGTGAACTAAGTGGAAAATGATTTAAGTGAAACCTAAATTAAAACAAAATGATCAAATGACCTAAGCCTGGGATGATCTAAGTGGAAACACATCTATGTGAAGAAACCTAAACTAAACTCGAGGTTGCCAATGTCATAATGTGGGTTCAAATGAATCCCTAACCAAATAAAAAGAATGAAATTTAACTTTTTTGAGATTCATTACATATATTAAATTAAAAGAAATGAAATAATATAGTAAAAAAAGGATCAAATAAATATGGACATAATTTTAGTTTCAAAGGCTTGTGTAGACCCCCGCCCGAGGAGCAGGATTTTTCTGCTGTTTTTCAGAGGGCTTCTCAAGTGGGCTACTTTCAGGCGGCTGAGGATTGATGGGGGAGGCTTTTGGGCGACAGATGGGACAGGTTTGCAGGATGGCTAGGCTTGCTGAGGGAGACAAAAAAAACAGGGGAAGAGAGGGAGGGGGAGAGAGCTCGGAGAGAAAGAAAAGAACAAAGCTGGTGGGGGGTTGCGGAGCTTTTGAAAACTGGTTTCCAAGGGAGACACAACCAGCTCAAAGCAAAAACAAACTCTTTTAAGAGAAGATCAAAAGGTAAGTGTGGGTTCAAGGTCTCTGTTTTCCTCATTATTCTTTTTTTACCTTACTCTTCACTGGTTTCTTTGCATCATTTAGACCGAGTGTGGGCTTAAAGCTACACTTTTGATTTACTTGGGGATCTTTGAGATGGATATGGGTTGCTTGTTATTGTTTTATATTAGGTATTCCATTGCATTTTGCTAAAAGATGTTTTTACTCTGTTTTGTTCGTATTGTGAGTGCATGAAAATCATGTTTTGTTCATATTCGATTTGGTCTCTCCCACTCAATCAGCCAACTCACTAATAATTTATGCGGTGAAACCTTGACGGACATCCTATGCTATTCGTGTTATTATGCTCTATTTGTGGAGATGTCTCTTTGCTATAATTTTCCTCTGTTTTTCGATACTCATCTGAATGCATGAGCTATAAGGAAGAAGGGTGAGTCATGGCCTCTCACGGCAGCCTTCGCGAGTCAAGATCACCGTTCTCGCTTCTCTCACGCCCCTATCTGTCATACCCATTTCCATCACTGATATCCATCTTTAGCTCATTTCTTCATTTTTTTTCCATGTACATGAAGTCTCACGAGCACGCCCACCTTCAGCTTGTCATCTTCTTAATTTTTTTCATGCCCGTCACTCCTCTATTTCCAAATCTCGAATTTCAAATCTTGAAATACAGAGGAATGTGGAGAAAATGGGCAGTTTGGGAGCGATTTTGACATATCCGGGTGACATATACCCGCTGTTGAAGCTGAAAATGGCGGATTGCCATGCCAAGAAGCAGCTCCCTCCAGAGCCGCGCTGGGTCTTCTGCTACACTCTTCTCCACAAGGCTTCTCGCGATTTTAGCCTCGTCGTTCAACAGCTCGGCACCAGGTTCTGCAACGCCATATATATATATATATATATATTTTTTTTTTTATTTGGTCCTTCAAGCATCCCACGCAGCTGAGGATGATACGCGTGTTTCCCACAAAAGTCAAAGCGCCCATTCTAATAGCTTTTTATCGTCATATATGTGACTATGGCTGGCATTTTGCATGTGGTGTAAATTAACTTCAATTATTTAGCCCAAATCTGGAAGAGTTATGGGAAAGTGGGTCATGAAAAAAAAATAATAATAAGTTTGAATCTCATTTCACCACCAAACCATTATTTAATCATTTATGCAATTCTTTTTCTCTCTCTCACTTTTTCCATAACTTTTCTCCAATCCACCTTTATTCACGGGCAGCCCACTTATCCATTTTATTTACTTATTTATTCATTTATTTTTATTATTATTATTATTATTATTTATTTATTTATTTTTATTTTTATCAAAGTTTATTTTTATTTTTATTTTTTTTCAAAACAAATTTTCATTTTCAAATAATTCTCCAAAGTTCGAATTTTCCAAAATTCTATCCTCAAATTCTTTTTTTTTAAATTCCTTTTTTAAATAATTCTTTAAAATTCTGATTTCCAATTTCTTTCAAATTTAATTTCCAAAATTCTAATTTCTTTTAAATTTAATATCCAAAATTCCAATTCTTAAATTTAATTCTCAAGATTCCAGTCTTCAAATAACTTTCGAGACTTCAATTTCCAAATAATCAAAAATCTAATTTTCTCTCAAACAATTTTAATTTCACTTCGATTTTTAAATAATGTTATATTTCTTTTAATTTTTATACAAGCAAGAATGACGAATCTTCATAATTCCTAAATAATGGAATTTGTGATATTAATTCATGCAAGATTAATCGGGCTTTGGTGGGGGCCTCACATACATGATCTTATGATCTATTGATTGATTTGATTGATTGACTTGGTTATCATATATGATTTATTTATCCTGCTCTCCGACATGCATGCTATTATTTCTTAATTGTGCACTAACCTCTCTCTTGATAGCGCATGGTGGCTCGTCGCCCAGGTACGCACCTACTTTCACTCTGGTAATTGTCCAAGCATATTTTGATTCTCACGTGTGCATGATTTATTCTGGGTACTCATTGATCTACTCGTCCACTGCCATGATTGCTTCATTTTATTAGTAGAGACCCGTCTTTAGGGACTTAGAGGGGTGCTACGGTTTTTACCGTACCTTCCTGATAAGTAACCTGACCCCCGAACCCGACCCGGTTTTTCACAGACCACCTTTTCCAAAGTAAGGAGTCACACTTAGGGTTTTTCTTTCTTATTTCGTTTACCCTTTAAAAATAAAACAAAAATAAGTGGCAACTCCAAGTCATTTTCTTAATAAATTAAAATCATTTTTTTAAATTAAAATCGAGCTCGCCATCGAGTGGGAAACGCATTGAGCCGAAATGCGGGGTCCACATCTTGCTTTTCTCATTGTTAGAGAAGGTGAAATTACTAATCTTATATAAGTACACATTATAGAGAGTTAAAAATAATAATAAGAAAAAAAAATCATGTAAGATATTCTATTACTTGTGGTTTAACTAGTTGGAAAAAGGGAACAGTGACATTGGTTTAGACCATTTGAATTTGTTAGGAAAAGGGCAAAACAATCTATGTTGTTTTGTGTGAATTATAAGGGATTAATTCAAATCAATCAACTGGAATATGTATATAAATTAAAAGTTTTACTCTTTCACATTTTTTTTATTCAAATTAAGTTTTTGTAGAATCAAGATGTTTTAAAACTAAATAATTTTAAGTAAAATTTTATTTTCATGTACTTGGCTTAAATATAAAATAAAAATTTATAATTTTTTATCTAAAATTTTATTTGACAATTCAAGTATGAAAAGTTTTTAGAGGAGTTCTTGAAAAAGTTCTCAATTATTTTAAGAAATTAAAGTTTGTTGTAAAAAATAATTTTCTCAACTTCTTTCCATAAAATTATTATACACTTATATGTAATATAAAACTTTTGAAAGTATTCATCATCTTTGCAGTTATTGTTTAAAACACTAAAAAAAATTATCGGACCCATATTAAATTTATTTTGAAAAATAGTTTATTTATTTTCAAAATAAATAAATAAAATTATTTTTTACAAGTTCATGAAATGCTTTTTGTATATTTGAAAAGTGAATAAAAACTACTTTTAATAATCTCAATCAATAGGATAGTCTCCTTTCACTTTCATAAATACCATTTCAAAGAACTTCCATACATGCTGGCCTCTACACAAATTTTTCTAGTGAAACCTTTATAAAATAACTTATTAAATTGGTCATTAAGGTAATAACTAACTAATGATGATGATTATTTTTGACATAGGGCAGGTTTGTTTTTTAGTTTTTTACTAAAAATAATTTGCTTTCAAACTTTTTCGATTGTCTTTTTTTTTTCTCAACTAATTATAAATTTTTTGTTGAATAGAAAAACTAAAATATTTTATTTTTTCTAAATGGAAAAAGTAATATATTGATTTTTTAATATTTAATATAAATAAAATATTACAAAAACAAACAACTTAATATTTAACACTATTTATTTTTAACTTTTAAGTTCTATTTAAAATTAAATAAAACAAACGTCACCTTAGTTTTAAACTTTAAAATGCTTATATATTTTAAAATGTGGAAAACCGTATTTATCACATTAATTTTCATGAAATATTTCTAAAACCATGTTAGTAAATATGAGTTTAATTCTTAATTTTAAGTTATGAAATTTATGTTTGATTCCCAAAAAGTATTACAAAAAGAAAATAATGTTTAAAAAAATTGTTTTCTTATATTTAGTTACATGATAAAAAAATATGAAAGAAAATCAAATACAATTAGAATTAGTTAAAAAAAAATCATTTTAAAATTATTTGATAGTTATATATGGAGGGAAAATAAGTGAAATGAATTTGAAAAAACATATAAAAATAATTTATTTACTTTAAATCTTTTTTTTTCTTTACTTTTTTTTCTTTCTACTTTTTCTCTTTATTTTCTTTTCTTCTCATTTTCCCTCAATTTTTTCAAAATCAAACATACCTGTGGATCCGTATTTTTCATATGCGTCACCATTCAACAACGACTTACTTTTTATTTATTTGGTGAAAAATATGATTTTTAAAAAACTTGGATTCGTCATTTATTTTTGTTTTAATTTTAAAGGGAAAAACAAACAAAATAAGAAAAAAAAAAAACCTAACTTCTGAAGGAAAAATAGATCTATGAAAAATCGAGTCTAGGTTCAAAGATCAAGTTACTTATTGGGAAGGTACGATTGTGCGTCATAGCACCCTCTAAGCTTGTATACATACAGTTTCTACTAAACAAATCATGAGAATTGTGGTAATTAATTAATTAATTATGCATACTAAGAAAAATAATCTCACAAATGAGTATGTACAAGTCACGGTGAAAATCGATATGCACAAAAATAATTATGAAATCTAATTACAAGAATACACATAATAAATGACAAGAGGATTATGCAAATTGATTTATTGAATTGATTAAAAAAAATATTTTTTTTCAAGAAATTTCAAAGGAGTTTATTAAAAACAATTTCAAATTATTTATTTACAAAAAAAATAAATCAATTTATTTTCAATTAATGATTTGATTCAATTTCGCTTTGTGTTCAATTTTTAAGAAAGTTATTTACACTTAATACTGTTAAAAGAATTTATTAAAAATAATATATATAAAAAGAAAAAAAAATGATTTTATTTACAAAGAAATGATTTTTATTTACCTTTATTAGGAAAAGAATGAATTTTTATAATTTTATTTACAAAGTATTTCAAGTTTAATCCTCATTTAAGAAAAAAAATGTTTTTTTTTATAAAATTATAAAAAAAAATTATAACTTTATCAAGGAAAAATGTTTCAATTAAAAAAAACCAAAACTTTTACACTTTTATTTAAAATAAAATAAAAACATTCAATCCAATTTTATTAATACAAAAAAAAAATTAATAGAAACACAAATTTTTCCAAAATTAATTACAAAAATGTTTCAATCATTTTTTTTATCTATCAGAAATTATTTATTGTTTGATTTAATTAAAAAAAATTAAAATTATTAAAAAAATGGTTTATTCAATTTTATTAGGACTAAAAGTAAATAAATAATAATAATAGTAATAATAAAACTAAAAAAGAAAGTTTATCTAATTTTATTTAAAAATGATTTTTCAAGTTTTATTCATAAAAAAAATGAAAACTTCAAAATTTTATATTTTGTTTAAAGAGAGAAATTTACATTTTCTCAATTTTATTTAATAGGGAGGAATTTTATTTTACTTTTACCATAACAAAAATGATTTTTAAGATTTTGTGTTAAAAAAATTTCAATTCAATTTTATTTAAAAGAAATTGTTTTCAATAAAAAAAATAAAAAAATAAAAATCTCTTACAATTTTCATTTCAGGTAAAATTTGCTTAACCTTTATTAAGAAAATAAATTTGCCCTACATTTAAAAATAAGAAGATTTTTTTTATAAATTTATCTAAGAATAAAATTTAATTTGTCTTTTATTTCAAAACAAAAGCCTTTTCATAATTTTATTTACAAATACAAAATCTTGGCTTGGAGATTTTTTTATTTATTAGTTTATCCAAAAAAAAAAAATTTAAATACTTATTAAAAGAAAGTATTTTACAAATTTAATTGGAAAGAAAGAAAGAAAAAAAGAATTTTATTTTTCCTTAAATAAATAAAATACAAGTTTATGTAAAAGAAATTTAGCTTATCTCATATTTATTAAAAATGATTTTGACAATTTCAAATTTATTAAAAACGTAATAACAAATTATAAAAAAAAAGATTCATTTTTTTAATTAATTTATTAAAAGAAGATTTCAATTTGTTAAAAAGAGAAATTTCATTTTATTAAAAGAGGTTTTTTCTTTAGTTTTATTCTAAAAAAACTTATTTTTCCTTACTTTTATTAAAAATCAGTTTTTCAATTTTTTTATTTTGAAGGGTTTTATTTATACAAGTAAAATTTCTTGATATAATTTTAGCAAATGGTTTTTATTTATTAATATAAAAAAACCTTATCAAACAAAGATTCTAGACTAGTAAACAAATATTTATTTAAAAGAATTAAATTTTTATTCCAAAATGAATTTGGATGCAAAGAAAAAATAAAATATTTTTCAAAATTTTTTTTAATCTCATTATAGGATTATCCTACCAACAAAGGGATAAAACACAAATAAATTATACTTTTCATACATTTTTCATTAACAAACAAGCAATAAATAAATGAACAAAGGCTAATCTAGTCGTATCAAATACAAATAACAAATAAAACAAATCCATGAATAACAAATTAAATGGATATACACGTAAAAATCTAAACAAACCCATTTACATGTATATTGGAAAAAAATTAAAACAAATATATACAACAAAAATTAGGGGGGCAAGGATTAATAAATAACCTTAGAAGTGTAGTCCCGTAATGACCCTAAATGAAGCTAAAAAATTAAGAAAAAAAAACCCTCAATCCTTTCACAAATATCATAGAAAATACTGAAAAGATTCAAAAAAGTCCCCTAGAGTCGTCCTTCCCCCTCTCTTTTTCTGCTCATTTTTCCCTTTTTAATCCAAAAATTTTGATCCGTTCAACCCATGCCTTGTCTTCACCTGCTCCAACTGCTTTCATGTTTTTCCTATTCTCAGCACAATGTCAAAACACTAAGAAAAACCCAAATGAATAAGCAAAATAAATAATTAGAGCCTAGATAATATACAAGCCCCATAAAAATAAAAGGAAAACCTAAATGCAATTCAATTGAAATGACAATTTTGCAACAAATATACTAAGCCCAAATCTCAAATCATAAATCAAATCCAATTAATAAAGTAGCCTAATCCAAAACACAATCCAAATACCAATAAGCCCAAGACCCAAATAATATTGAAACTAAGTTCAACCCGAATTCAAACCCACAAACAAAATCCAATAACCCAAATACAATCCAAACACCCATGGTCTTGAAGTCATGTGGAAAAGAAAGGTGCAATGAGAGGGTAACCACAATAATAACAACTGTGGATAAAGATAGAAGGATAATGGTCATGGTGAGAGATCGTGGTAGATGATGATGGATAGGAAAGAAGATAGAGAGAAAAAACCATGGCAAGAGGGGGGAATGACTATTGGCATCGGAGAGGACTATCATTGGCAATGGAGCCATTGGTAATGGCGAGAGGCGGCCACAGGTTAGAGAGAAAGAAAGAAAAAAAAATGAGATGATTAATAAAGAAAAGAAAAGGAAAGAGAGGGGAAGAAGAGAAGACAAAGGAACTGGTTGGTACAGGGAAAATTGAAGGAAAAAAGTAAAAGGGAAAATAGGGAAAGAAATGGGAAGAAAATAGAGAAAATGGGAAAGTAAGAAAGAGAAAGTGAAAAATGAAATAATAATAATAATAATAATAAATAAATTAAATGTGATAAATTTGGTCTACAATACCCTAAGCCTTTGCTTTATTAATTCAATTCAGCTGAAGCAGAAAAATAGATCATTTTTTTTTCTCATCAATTTAGTCAATGGCTTGAAAACAACATAATCACAAGAAATTAAACTGATAAATCAACAGCCTGACAAGGAAAAAGCAATTGATTTTGTTTGTATATCCATCCCAATTCAATTTATTCAAACAGCCTGCACTGCTGACGACGTCAGCTTTGTCTTTAATTTCTCAATTATTAATCAAATACATCAATTATCTGTCAACTTCAGCGGTTTATTTTAATCTCCACCAGCTGTTTTTATTCTCTTATATGTTTTACCCCCTTTTTTTTTCCACCTGATTAGCCAAACTTTTTCTCGAGAAAGTGACTTCCTAGCTAGAAATACAAGTCAACTTTCATGCATCATCATCGTCATCATGTTGAAGCCAAACAACAAGTTTTTCTTTCCATGGAATTAATATCATTTTCCTGAGAATTTAAAATCGTTGAATTAACTTTTATTAGGGTTTTTGGCTGTGCCCTACTCATTGTTTTTTCTTATTAATAGAATTCCAACTTTTCCAACACACACAATCATCTGTTTCTCGCCTTCAGGTTCTCTTTTCCCAACTCTTTTCCCAGCTCTTTTCCTCTCATTTGATCAATCATGAGAATTCAAAATTCTCCAGTCCCATTTCTCATTTTCCTGATCATCATCATAGCATTGATCCATTCATCGATTAATTGTCTGTCCGCCATCAGTAGCGTCGAAGAACCAGAAAAGAAGGTAAGAGCTAAGCGATATTCTTCATGGTTTTCACAGCAGTTTTCTTCAAACCCTGGAGCTCAGGATCAAGAAGCAAGCAAAGGAAAAAATGACGACCCAATACATACTGTCTCTTATCAGCTTGTTCCTGGTGGACCAAACCCACTTCACAACTGATTGGTTCTCAAGCAAAAAAAAAAAAAAGAAGAAAGGAAGAGAAACAGAAAGTTTCAAATATATGTTTGCAAAGAGTGTAAGGTTTTTCTACTTCTTTGTGTATTTTCAGGTTTAGAATAATTCCACAACTTTTAGGAGACTTGGTAGTGGAAGTTTTGAGTATGGGTGGTGTGGGAAAGCGTCACAGATTGGTATGATTGGAAAGCGTTTCAATTTGTGTATACTTTTTTTTTTTTTTAATGAAGAGTATTATATAAACTATTTTCTAAGTGATATGATATATGTTTTGATAAATAAGAAAAATTATTAAAAATATTTTTATAAATATTTTAAGTTATAAGTGGAAAAAGTTATAAAATGAAAATAAATTAATAAAGACCATATGAGGTAAATGGAAATATGAGAAAGAATAAGAGATATTGATGGAACGAGAGACTTGTGATTTAGGGCGTAAATGCAAAAAAAATGGGAAATAGAAAATATTTTGAGAATCTAATAATTGTATCTAACTCTATCCTTTATACTATTCTTCACAATATAATAAAATGATTATCTCTTATTAATCGATGTAGACATGATTGACGTGATCATATTAAATCCTCATATATTTTTATGTGACTTTACATTTTTGAACTAACATCATTTACATTAAAACCGACACAACGATTGGAAATATGTATTTTTTTTTAAGTTATGATTGGAAAGTGTTTTAGATTGTGAATAAATTTCCTTTTGTAAAAAGCATTGTATAAAATATTTTTTAGATGATATGTTAGATTTTCTCGTACATAAGGAAAGTTATTAAAATATATATCTATAAATATTTTAAATTATGTTTAAAAAAAAGTTATAAGATGAAGACAGTCTTGTAAAGGCCATATGAGAGGAAAAATGAGACATATCAATAAAATGAGAGACTTATGATTTAGGGTATAAATATAAGAAAGGAGGAATATGAAATGTTTTGAGAATCCAATAATGATATCTTACTCTATCTTTTATAATATTTTCTTTAATATAATAAAATGATTCTCTTTTATTATTAATAGACACAGAAATGATTGATTTAACATGTTAAAACCTAATACATTTTGGTGTAAATAATATTGTTTACGTTAAAACCGATGGCACAACAGTTGGAAGCATGTATTTTTTCATTTGAGGTGAGAGATGGTTTTGTTTGGAGATTGGGGTTAGGTGAAGGAACGGACGGGGAGAGTGACTAGCCATTTGATGGCTTTTAGTGAGGATTAGGTTGTGGAGTTGAGAGTGTTTGTCTTCTAGTGTTTATGGGTGGTGAAGGAAGCCATGCATTTTGGAAGCATTAGGGTAGACTTTTGAGGCTATCCTACATCACAAGTCACACACACGTGTTCTTTTCTTCTTCTTGCCATGTGCTACTCATGCACACTATCTACTCAAATTAAAAAGAAAAAAATAGAGAAAGGAGGGCTTGGTTAAATTTGTCTTTAAATTTAATAAAAGCTTTTATATTTATTTAATTCAATTCCTTAAAAAAACAATTTATAACCTAAAAAAATTAGAAAAAATGTTATTTCAATTCATATAAGAAATTATTTCATGTTTCATAATTTTATTATATGATTTTTAATTTTAATTTTATCTTCCAATTAAAGCTAAAAATACTATTCTAAATTGATTCTAAAGGTTTTTTTTTTAAAACAAAAAAATATATTTTTACATTTTATTTGTTAAATCATAATTATTTTTATCATTATAATTAAAAAAGATTCCTAAAAAACGGTGTTGTAGAGGCTACTATTTTTATTATTATGATATGTAATTAGAGTATGTTTGATAACTGTTTTCGACAATAATTTTCTATTTTTTAAAACAAAAAATTAAGAAAATATGTTTAAAAACTAAAAATTAGTTTCTGTTTTTTATTTTCAAAAACAAAAAAATATGTTTTTAAAATATATTTTAAAATTATTTTATATTGTTTTCACTTGATTTCTAAAAACTATTTAAAAAAAAAATTACACACATATAGAACTATTAATAATATAACATTAGACATAAAAATTATTTTTAAAATATATTAAAAAAGATAAAAATATTTTAAGTTTTTAAATAAATTTTTGTTTCATAAAACATTATAAAATAGTTTCTAAAAATTATTATAAAAAACTATGTTCCATAACTCTTTGAGAAAACCGTTACCGAGCATAATTTAATATAATAAACAATATCTCTGTTTATCAAATATAAAAATTTATTAGCATCAAATCACTAAAAAGTTAAAAGTGATCAAGTGTAGGACACCCAACATTTTCCTTTCCTAAGCTAACTTTTAAAAATTAACCAATTTTGTTTGCCATATATTTTAATTTAATTAAAGATATTTGGACCGATTGAGAAGGAAACAAATAAATAATTTAATTAAAATAAAATAAAATAAAATAATCTGAGATGTCATATATTTTGATTTTGACTATGCGTTAATCTTTCAATGAAGCATCATGGGTAACTCACAAAGTCAACCTTTGACCATTATCTATATTATTAAAATGGAATTAATGAAAATAATTAAAATATCCACCATAATTAATTATTACAACTTTTTTCTTCCACCATTTAAAGCACTTTAATTGCTTGTTTTATTATTTTGAAACAAAATTCAATATAAATCATGAAATTTTATCATAATAATAATTAATTAATTAATTATTTATTTAATATTTATGTGTCTAAAATTACTCAACTCTCAACCATTTTCCTTTTTCTTTTTATACCCACCCCCTATTGTAACACTTTTGAAAAAAATTTAAAAAATAGGAAAAAAAAAAAGAACAAAAATTATTCACATTAAATTAAGGATGCATATTTATAATTTAGACATATGGAATTTATCCTTTCAAAGGGAAAACTTTTGTCTTTTTATTCCAAATATTCCTTAAAAATAAAAACAGTTCAACATTTTCAAAATAGAAATAAATCGTGTTTGATTATGTATCTATTTCTATCATTTAAACAAGATTTTGAGAAAAATTCTCTTATTTGTCTTTTAAAAGATAAACCTAATATAAAAATTTATAGGGAAAAAATAAGGCCTATTCGGTTACATTTTTTCAGACATTTTAAAAAAATAGTTTTAGAAAATTGGTCTTTTATATTAGAATAAAAGTTTATTTGAAATCTAAAATGTTCTTAATATTTTAAAAAATAATTTTTATGTTTAGGATTTTATTTTTAATCATTTTACATGTTTGTATAATTATTTTTTAAAATAATATTTAAAAAACAAGTGAAAAGAAAATAACTAAAATGTATTATTTAAAAACATCTTATTTTTGTTTTTAATAATAAAAAATATAAAATAATTTTTAGTTGCTAAACATGTTTTTTTTTTCTGAAAAATAGAAAGTTGTTTATGAAAACGGTGGCCAAATAATCTTTAAAATCGTGTTTGAGAATTATTTTTCAGAAAAATTTTTTGTTATCTAAATAAAAAACATAGAAAATATATTTAACAAGTAAAAACGGCTTTTTATTTTTCATTCTAATAATAGAAAATATAATGTTCTCATAAAATATTTTTTAATTATTTTATATTATTTTTTGATGATCATTTTAAATAATAATTATGTAAATATGTAAAATAATAAAAAATAAAACATTATATATAAAATTTATTTTTAAAATATATTTAAAAATAGATTAAAAATATTTTAGATTTTTAAACATATTTTTGATTTATAAAAATAATATAATAGTTTTCAAAAACCATTTTTAAAATCAGTTATGAAGCAAAATATTGAAAATATAGTATTTTATATTAATTTATAAATTATGTTTGTATTAAAATTTTAATTTGAAACGATTAATTACACTTGAAATAATAAAAAAAGAAAAATCCAAAAGTACAGTACTGGAAGGAAAAAAGGCAAGCGTTGAACTTGAAGAAGAGGAAGAGGTGGCGAGGGGTAATATCATCATTTAACACACTTCCGACACGTTTGGCGTTTCTACACATAAAAGCTTTGGCAACACGTGGTTTCTAAAACCTCACTTTTCTTTCTTTAATTTATTATTATTTGTCGGATAGGAGAGAGTGTGAGCCCTTCTCTCTTATTTCACACCTTCTAGAGAATCGAGAAGCCGACTCCGTTTCGCTCCACTCCAATTCTCGGCGATCGTCGCCGGGAAACTTCCGATTCCCGCCGATATGAAGGAGCCTTCTTCGGATGACTGGCTTCCGCCGGGATGGAAGGTGGAGATGAAGCTGACCTCCACCGGTAGAAAATATAAGGTAGTGTTTGCTTCTACCAGTCTCTCTCATTCTAGGGTTTCAGCTCAGTTCGTCTTGATCTTTGTCGCTTTCTTTCTGTTTTTCTCATCGGAGCTCTGGTTTCAGTTTTTCCTGCTGGTGTTTGGTTGGCATTTCGGAAATTGGTTTCTTGAGCTGAAATTTTTGTGCCAATTTTTGCTTTTAGTGGCAAGAAATGTGCTCTGGGAAAACGGGGAGGGAGTAATTGAGCTCTCTGATTGGGTTTTTGAGTGAAAATTTGTTTTAGTTGGTGCTTGATTTTATGAAAAAAAATGTGAACTTTGTGTTGGTTTTTGGTTACTGGATGCTTGTCGGCGAAACCCTTTCATGAATGTTAGTTAAAATTGAAAATTTATTTTAATTTTTTGTAATAATTTTTGCTAAAAGTTTAATTTTTTTGACTGGTGATTTATACTAAAAAACCCAGTTATGTGATGTGGGTATGATTGATGTGGACGATGATGATTCTTTTGCTATTAAGTGAAAGGGAAAAATGAGAATGCGCCAATTAGACTGCTGGGAGAGTGTTCAGGGAATGTAACTGGGACTTGGAATCGAATTCTGCTTTCGTTGTGGTGTGGAAAACTTGTGCTTATTATGGAGGGCTACACCCCATTGTGTACGAAGACCCATTTCACCATGTTTCCAACCTGAGTTGGGAAAAGTTGAGAGATATGTAAAATTATGAGAATTAAAATGGAGAAATGATATTTGCTTTTCACGTCTTTTATTTTTCATTTCTCTTAAATTTTCATCAGGAAATGAGTGCCGGAAAAAGCAAAAAAATATTGAATCATGAATTTTGAAATTTGGTTGGTTTGGAAAATTTTGGATTTTATTTTGTAAGTTAATTTGAGTGGGTGGTTTCCAAAGATTTACCAAATGTATTTTGTCTTACCCTAGTATGTTCTAGAATTTGTTGACTTTAAAGCGTTTCTCAATGACAAAAACATACACAAGGATGCTACTTTTGGAAAATTTGTGGCATGAGGGACATCGGTTATGCAAAAAGATAGAGACTCAATGTCGGTGTTCACCCTTCTGTTAGGGGCTTTTAATATATTCTATCTTTGCCTGTCACCCAGAAAAAGGAAAAAAAAGAGGCTCAATACATTCTGATATAAGCCTATCATAAATAAAATTTCACTTCCCACTCTTATTATTTTGTGCTAGCTATCGTTTCATTATATATGAACTTATTTCCTATTCTTATGGTTTCATGCTAGTTATCACTCTATTATGCATGAATTTGTTTATTTTATGCATGGAGATTGCTACTCATCTTTTCTAATACCCATTCCCCATAGCTTCTTTCTAACAATCCCATTATGTGCTTGTTATTAGTCATGACATCAGAGGCCTTTCTTCTTGTATCCAAACCTTTACATCAGTTGTCTAAACATGAAAATAACAACCACGGTTGGTTTTCCTGGCATGAAGCCGGATTTCTGATTTTCCTGTGGTAAGTACAGTAGTCTAAAATTTAGAGACTCCAATGAACATTCATTTATATTCACATGCAACTTACCTATTCAACTGTTGGCAATGTCTTTAATCTGTATCTAAGTTTTGTTCAATTTTTTTCGGACCATTTAGTCGTGGCGTTGGGATTAAGGATCTCGTTTGTTAAGGTTAAGGTTCAACTCCCCTCCCTAATCAAGAAAAAAAATACATTGGTTCCTCAGGTTATAATGAAAGAATTGAATTAAGACAAATAATATGCATTAGAGAAGAGAGCTGTTAATTACCTTTAATAAAGAGAATACTCCATGATTTTTATGACAATCTGTGCTTATTGTAGTGTTATATTCATCCCTCAAGGGGACTCAAATTCTATTCCAAGCCAGAGGTGTCTCGTTATCTCAACAAAGCTCCCCTCAATGATCGTGAATCCATACAGAAGAAATCCATAGAGAGGAAGACACCCATAAAGACAATGGCACCCGCAGGGAAGAAGAAATCCATGGAGAAGAAGAAACATTGCATTGCAAAAAAAGTTTGTTTCCACACTTTTTCTGCTTTTATTTACTGATATGTGTTTAATTTTTCTTTATAGTTTTCTACTTATATACAAAGTTCTGACTTTCAAGCAATCTTAGGTTGTATTTGAGAGGGTAACAGCAGAAGGCCTGCCTCCAGGATGGATTAAGGAAATAAAAATACAAAAAAAGTGTGGTACAGTCAGAAGAGATGCGGTATTTCTTTGTTTCCTGTCCTTATTTTTGTTGACTATATGCTTGTTTTGAGAAGCTCTTGAAATTATTCTTGTAGTTTGTAAATTGCTAGTTCATTCCTCTGACCCTTTTTTTCCATGGTTCTACCTGTTCCTTGTCTGCTTGCAGTTTCTCTTGGCTGCATTCAATTTCCCAATTATTCTTTTGCTCTAAAATTATTAGTTTCTCTGCCGCTGGACATCTTTGAATCATATAAGTGATATTTAAATCCCTGCAGTATTACACTGATCCTGTAAATGGATATATATTCCGCTCAATGAAGGACACTCTTCGCTATCTTAAAACTGGAGACCCAGGAAGGCTTGCATTCAAGCCAAAGCCCAGAGACAGTGGTGATATCAATTTGGAAGATGATAAAACCTATGTAAGTATTCACAGTTTTTAAATCTTCAACTTTTGTCTTCATTACTTTATTTAGTTTTGTTTATCACTTGCAGATTCTTTCCTTTGGTTGGTCTATTTGATTTTGGTTCATTTTAAATGCTTGAGCTGAATTAGCAATGAGAGGAACAAGAAAATTGCAAGAAATTCTGTGAAGAATTATGAGTAGAACTTAATGGGGGCACAGTTGAAATAGTCTTGCTGTAATTCGCTTAATTTCATTTGGGCCATCTATATTCACACATTGCTCTCATTGCCTGAAGGTTCTGAATTCTAATTGGTGTGTGTGGTCTTAAAGCATGCATATTCTCAATGTGAAAATATTCCCATTATTTTGGTTTGATAAACTAGTTTTTCTTGGGAAACTTGTCAACATTGATGATAGTTGGTTCAACAATCAGACCACAAAAACATTTTCCTCCATTAAAATTTAGACAGCATGTTACCCGTCAGGGTAACCTAGTTGGTCAGGGTGAATACTAGGAAGTATGGTTCCAATAAGTAGCACATCATCCTGGGTTCGAATCTTGCCACTGATGATACCCTGAATTTACCCGGTGCTAGTTGTTGCGGGGCGGTCAACACCTCGAGGTTTGGGTCTCCATGGAGAGTCCTAAGAGCTTGACTATGAAAGGTTCCACGGTTATTAGAAAAAAAAAAAATCTAGACAGCATGTTGAAGACCCTATGTAGCATTACGTTTCCTTGCCTATGGCATGTACTTTTTGTTCAATACATTTTTGAGGTCTCGGAGGATTGTGGTTGTTTGACCCTTAAACTTTGCTTGTCCAACTTGAGTCAAACTATAGTATGGAATTGAGCGTTTCAGTGCTAATCGAATTCCCATGTAAATAATTTGAAGTCAAGATGGATAAGAAACTTGTTTTATTGTTATGATTTAGATGAGTTGTATTCACCTGAAATCTTTCCTTGCTGAGTTCGATATCCAATACCATCTTAAACACAAACTTGGCTAAGAATCAGCTAAACTCAGTTGACTCGGGTGAGATTCTGAGTTGACTCAATTGAATTGTCTGAGTTATTGAAAATTTCTCCCTTTAAACCCAAAAATAATTTTTTTCCCCTTTCAAATCACAATAAAAGAACATCAAACAATAACCAAAATTGGGAAATCTTCGAAAAAAACAAATATTCTCTTTAAAAGAATGGTTTTTGTAGACCCATGACTCTATCCATGATGATGATGAAGAAGAAGAAGAAGAAGAAGAAGAAAGAAGACATCCTGACAACGATCACGGATGACTACAATAATGCCTTCGTCTCGGCGATGTGGCTGTGGTGATTGTGTGGTTGGAGAAAAAAACATCAAATTCTTTCATTGATGACAATCTTTGCATGTTGGTATTGCCTCTCTCTGCTTTGTTTCCGTAGCGTTACTGGTGTGGTGTGCATTGTAGAGGAGGTTCTTTGCTTTTGCCAAATTGGATACACCGAGTCACCAACTACCCTCCTCTCTCTCTCTCTCTCTCTCTCTTTTTATGGTGTGGTTAGTGGTGTTTGGGATTGGAAAAAGGGGTAATGTATTATTTTATAAAGGAATGATCTATTATTTTAAATGCTCATTGTGTTATGAATTGCATCAATTTGCCTTATATGCTAGTGGGTTTGGAATCAGTAAAAGAAAAGGTGGAAATTTGATAATTTATTATTGTGGTATGAATTGCATAAATTTTGGTAATATATTATTTTATTTGGTAATGGTACCATACATAGTATATTGTTTTGTATAATAATTTATTGTTAATAATAAATTGAATATTATTATATTAATATATTTTAAAGTTTATTAGTTTTTAAAGCTTATTCAATTGCACTTATTTTTCCAATAATTTTTTGAACCTTTCAACTATCTTATGTATTGCCCAATAACGAGCTGAGACATCGAGACTGATGTGCCTTAGAACCCTCTGAGTCAATGAATGATATCACGATTTTGAACCATGATTGAAGTATATGACTTGATTGGCGATTGTGTCTTCAGCAAGGTGGTACTGTATTTTATTTTTAACTTCTTTTAGTAGTCATGTATATCCTTCATGGCTCTTGGAACAGTCTTTCCAGTTGTATTAAGGCTTTCTAGTAACAGGAGGTGCTTTTTCCAGCACTTATCCCTTTCTAGTCATGGCTGGTGGGATGCCTGCTCATTTGACAAGTCTCCTTGTGTCCCCTTGGTTCTGTTTGATTTGTTTCCTACCCTTCCAAGTCATGGCTGCTAGGGTGCTTGCTCATGTGACAAGTCTTCTTGTGTCCCCTTGGTTCTGTTTGATTTGTTTCCCATCCTTCCAAGTCATGGCTGTTAGGATGCCTGCTCATGTGATATGTCTTCTTGTGTCCCCTTAGTTCTGTTTGATTTGTTTCCCACCCATCCAAGTCATGGCTGCTAGGATGCCTGCTCATGTGACAAGTCTTCTTTTGTCCCCTTGGTTCTGTTTGACTTGTTTCTTACCCTTCCAAGTCATTGCTGCTAGGATGCCTCCTCAAGTGACAAATCTTCTTGTGTCCCCTTGGTTCTGTATGATTTGTTTCCCACCCTTCCAATACTGTAGGGTCAACTAATATTGCGGCTGAAGCTGTGGATAATGTATCAAAGTTCTGTGGACAATTAAGTTCTTGACTCTAATTGAAATCCTCATTTAGGATGATGCTTCTGTCATGGATTTCTTTGTGAGAACTTTTTCCATTATCATTCTCACCATAGTTACTCTTGTAAGGGATGGCAGAAAATGGGTTTTGAATCTCAATCCATAAATTGTGAATTTTCATGGAGGCCGTCAAACTGAAGAGTTTGTGGAACAGTTCAATGTCTCAATGACAAAGAGACTCTCAGGGACGAGAAAGTGAATTGTGGATGTCCAATTAAATATTAGAATTTTTTTGGTTGATTTAGATAGTTAACATTGACAGGATTATGAAGGGGATGTTGAGAATAGTCTATTTGGAAACAATTGAAGTCAATGGAACATTTTTTCTGTATAGCTATGCCAAAGCCATGTGCTGATGTCTTAATAGCTTATAGGAATGGGTTGGGTGGATCAAGTGGTGCATTTCCACTACAAGTTTCTCTGTGTTGGTTAATGACACCTCTATGAGTTTCTTTCAAAACTCAAGGGGTTTGAGGCAGGGGGATCCACTTTCGCTTTATTTATTTGTGATTGCTGTGGAGGTGTTTAGTTGTCTCATTAAGAGGGTAGTGGATGGAGGTTTTTTGTCGGGTTGGAGGGTGAAGGGTAGGAGTGAAGAAGGGGTTCAGATTTACCATTTGTTGTTTGTTGATGATACCTTGGTGTTTTGCCAAGCTTCCCAAGATCAATTGACCTATCTTAGCTGGTTGCTTATGTGGTTTGAGGCTGTGTCGGGGTTGAGAATAAACTTGGAAAAGAGTGAACTAATTCCTGTAGGTAGGGTGGAGAATATTGATGATCTTGCTATAGATTTTGGTTGTAGAGTGGGTAGCCTCCCGTCCACTTATTTGGGCCTTCCTTTAGGTGCACCATTTAAGTCAGTGATAGTTTGGGATGGTGTGGAAGAGCGGTTCCGTAGAAGGTTGGCTATATGGAAGAGACAATTCATATCCAAAGGAGGAAGGGCGACCTTAATTCGAAGTACGTTGTCGAATTTACCCATCTATTTTATGTCTTTGATGCACTCTTAATAAGGCTCTTCTCTGTAAATGGAATTGATGTTTTGCAAATGAGAGAGAGGCTTTGTGGAATCAAGTGATTAGAGGGAAGTACGGGGAAGATAGAGGAGGATGGTGTTCTCGGGAAGTGAGAGAGGTGTATGGTGTGGGGAAGGGATAAGGATGGATTGGGACTTTGTGGGTTCTAGGATTTCCTTCTTGGTAGGGAACGGGAGGAGGGTGAGATTTTGGAGGGATAGGTGGTGCGGGGATTCTCTGTTATGTGTGTCATTCCCTTCCCTGTTTGCTTTAATTGAGGATAAGAAAACGTGGATGGCGGATATTTGGGAACCCTTGGTTGAGGGGGGTTGGGGGGGATGGAACCCTTGTTTCTCAAGAGCCTTTAATGATTGGGAGGTGAAGGAGGTGGAAAGCTTCTTAGAGCGGCTACATGGGAAGAGAGTGCGTGGAGATGTGGAAGATATGGTGTTTTGGACTGAAACAAAGAGTGGAAAGTTCTCGGTCAAATCCTTCTACTATGCTCTTGAGCCGGACAACCCTTCTCTTTTTCCTTCAAGTTGCATTTGGAACGTGTGGGTGCAACCTAAGATTAGCTTCTTTGCTTGGGAGGCTACATGGGGCAAAGCTTTAACATTGGATTTAATTCAAAAAAGAGGGTGGGCCTTGGCAAATAGATGCTTTTTGTGTCATGAGAAGGAAGAGACTATAGACCATCTTCTTCTTCATTGTACAAAAACAAGGGTTTTATGGGATTTGCTATTTACTTTGTTTGGGGTGTCATGGGTGTTGCCTTCCTCAGTTAAAGAGACTCTCCTTAGTTGGTATTGTTCATTTGTGGGCAAAAAGAACAAGAAGGTGTGGAGAGCAGCTCCTCTTTACATATTTTGGACGGTTTGGAAGGCAAGGATTAGATTGACCTTCAATGATGATGTGCTGTCAATCCAGAGACTCAAATACATTTTTTGTTTTTTCCCTTTGGTCAGAGGCCAAGTTGTTTATAGCTGATTGTCCTCTAACTATAGTAAGTTTTATTGATTGGTTGGGCTCTAGCTAAGGTTGTTGTTTGACCTAGCTGGGTGCTTGTTTATTTGTACTTTTTTGGTTGGTTTGGCGGTGGGTGTATAGGTATTGTATACCTTGAGTCGTTCTTTTGGTGCCTCTTCTTAATAGATCTTTTTTTACCTATTAGGGAAAAAAAAAAAAAAAAAAAGTTATAGGAATTTTATGTGCAATGTCAAGGAATCAGCTTTTAGGAATAGCAAAACAATTATTGTTGTTACTGTTGTATTTGCTGATGTATTCCTGGTGTTGCTGTTGTTGTTACTGTTGTATGTGCTGATATATTTCTGATGTTGTCCTTCATGCGTTTTGCTCGATTTCTGACACCTAACAACTTGCCCCAGTTGGAGCATTTATTGTCTGGAACTGCCTAGGATTGTGTGGTTTGCCTCTAATGTCAAGTCCATTTCGATGAAAATTTTGATCTGTCATTTGGAATGGGACAATATACACACTGGTTCTGACTATGTGCTCATTTATAGATTTCTTTCCTCCAAATTTGTGTAATTTTTTCTGAAGGAAGACCAAAAATTGAAATTCAAGTGTGGAAAATTCAAATTCGACAGAAGGCCTGGAATGGACCAGATTGACTGAAGTGGGTTAGAGCAAATTGAAACTGAAGTTGCTATGAGACACAAACCTTTCTGATCCAAAGAAGTGCCAGGTTTTTAGCTAAGGCATGGGGGCTTAGTTGTGCGGTATTTAACTAAAATCTTTATGAAATTTAGAGAAGTCACGGTAATGAAATATGGCAACTTTTTTGGCTATACCATGGCCCTGGGTAACCCTAAATGGTACGACAATCATTTAAGCCAAATTAATGCTAAATTACATATGCAACACTTTTCATAATTTCTCAAAAAAGCATCTACATCCAATACATGTTATCCCTAGAGCGCAAATGGAATACACATGTAGATGGGTTGCTGGGAAATATCTGTATATATGGAAGTAGAATAGTAGTATACAGCTCAGATGAGAAAAACATCCAAAAGCATTAGTAGGAAAAGTATTCAATGAGGTTCGTCCTAATGATTTTAATAATTATAAACTCAAGATAATAAATTACCACCTCCCCCCCCCCCCCCCCCCCCAAACAAAAAAATGAAAAAAAGGAAAGAGCCTAGACCCTAACTAGTCAACCAACCACAATTTCTTTAACCTTTACATTTTCACTAGATGGATGGTTGGTGTTGGCATTATTGATAGCTTTTGTGGTTGAGACTTCAATTGAGGGGTTGCCAAGAGAGGATGCTGCAAGAACTTACGAGATTATCCTTGTCTTGAAGCTTGCTATTTGAAATGCTACGATCGGCACAAGTATTCAGATAGCTTGTGTCATGGTCTATCTAGTGTGCCTTGAGCACTGGATCCTAACATTGTTGTTCAAAATCCTCCTTTTAACTAATCCATATCCTCGACCTTGGTTTGGTTGACAATAATAAGCTTCGTTGACCAAGTCTCAAGCTTGAATCACGAGGTGGCTAGCTCTTTAATGAAATTCTCTTTTTTTTCTAATATAATTTTCTTTGCCTTGATGAGATGGATCCATTGCTATGTTTGATTGTCTATGCCGTTGCCCTGGACCCTCTAAGCTCTTTCTTGACCTAATTTGCTTCCTGCTTCACTTCTTTTGGTGTTACGTTGTTCTCCCTCACGTTGACTTTGTACTTTTTGATCATATTGGCCATAACGCTTTAGACGGTTTTCTTTAATATGATCAAAGTGCTAACAATGTTTATCAATGGCCCACCTCAATGTTGCAAGATAAAATCTTGGTTTAGTAGCAAAGTTGTGCTATGAAGATCTAATGAGAACAAGACTTAAAGCCAATTTTAAAGGAGGAAACTCCCTTAGAACTTCCCATAACTCTTTGATCACTTTGTGGCTATATTTGCAGATGATCGTGATGACCCAGGAATAGGGAGTAGAGAGTTTGGTTGGTTATTGAATCAACCCCTCTCATGTGGCGGTTAAGGTCAAGGGAGCTAGAGACAAGTACCATGTTGTTTATGCAATTGGGGGCCTTGAAGCAAGTAGCAAATGCAACTCTATTGGTGGGAGGAATCCCCCAATTGGTGTAGCTCTGACACAGTTGTCGAGGAGGGGGTAGCTACTTCTTTGAGCCAAGGTTTCCTTTCCTTTGAGCTAGCATAGTCAACCTTCATCCTCCTCTTCTTGAAGTGCTTCAACGAGGATGAAATGCAATGTCGTATCCTTACAACAATTAACCTACCTTCAATGCTTTGGGTTGGCGTAATACTCCGAACTACCATTTTTGTGAGATTTGATTGAGAAAGAAGCTAGTAATGAGGCTACTTTGAGGAAGACTGTTGCGTTGTCTAGGCAACTAATGGTGATACATATGTGTCCAGAGTCCGCTCTCTTTCTCTCTCTCACACACATACATACACACATAGACAGATATACACACAAAGTCAAAGATAGTGCTGTGAGAATGAGATGTCTCAATTAGTCATGGACAAGTTCAATTGGAAGACACCTTCAACTAGGGATGGTAATGAGGAGGGTATTTTTAGGGACCTCACTCCTAAACAACAAAGCATAGCTAGAGTAGGGTTGGGTTTGGGTTTTATTTTAAAACTTGAGTTAGATTTCGTAAGGGTTTGGAGGTAGGGAAAATTATTTATAAAATGTATGTAAAATTAAATCCATATTTTATTTCTTTCTCTTCTCTTTTTTAACTTTTTCCCTTTTAAATATGTGAAAGATAAAATTCAAGTTAGCTCTCTCTCTCTCTCTCTCTCTCCTTGAATTAAATATAAAATATTTTTGTATGCCATATTTTTTTTAATGGGCAATTTGTAAACCAAGGTGAATTAGGGCATGTATTAGGAATCCAAATTTTCTCCCATTTAGCTCTACTTTTCATTTAAGTCGAAGATGAGGAAGTATTAGACTACAAGGGTAGGGTTGAGGTAGGGGTGACCTAAATTGAACCAACCCCATTGCCATTGCTTCCTACAACTACCCAATTGTTTGAGCTATCATGGTTTTTGGGCATATAAGGGAACTGCTTTTGTTGTGAATAAGTATCACAATATTGTATTTCATTACATCAAAATGGGTGTAGAAATTCATTAATAGTGGATGTGGCAATACCATACATATGTATTCCATTATTGAAGCTCGAATATTTATTTCCTCCAAAAGCATTATGAGAAGTGCAATGAATCTAAAGCCTGACTACGATACGTTATGAATATTTTATACATGGTAAATTTGGTAGATAATTTCTAGGAGCATATTTAGTGAATGTTTTGTTAAAAAAAATAATGAAAATACAGAGATTTAAAAAATTAAAGTCATGAATTACCTATGAGACACTATGTGGAAATGTAAAGATCTCTATGATCAAAGGTCTGAATTACTTATGGGAGACTTTGGTGATGTGTCTCCTAAGCGATCACATAAGGAGTTATAGAAAAGATTTCGTTAGATCGCATGAATCCATGTGCAATTTCAGTATTGTAGTTATGTATTTACAATAGTATGATAAATAAAGTAACAATTAAGTATAGGTTTCCTTATATGATGTTCTGGATAGATAGTAATGTTTAAGTTTTTTTGGTTTTTTGATTAATCCCTTTCTCTAGGTATGAAAGTAAGATATGGGCCCAACGCTTGGACCCTATACCACTTAAATACCGAGAAAGCTCAACCTCAAGACCTCAAGACCTCTAGTTCATTGTGACATGACCTTTGAGCTACAACCATGGAACATTACTAACTTAATGCCTATACTAATCCCATGGAAAACTGTCTTTACGTTGTGGTGCTAATTTTGCTCAAGTAAGGCACTTATATGGCTGGTTATTAGATCCTACCATCTTCCAATGGTCCGATGGCCTTATCCTTCTACACTCTTGGCCTTATCCTTCTCCACCAAGAGTGTACTAATGCAAGAGTTGACATTATTATTTACTTAGTTTGGTCAAAAACATCAAATTCATTGCATTAAAGTCAAGAGTAAACGAATGAATCTATAAAAGGTGTACAAGAAAAAGCATAGAATAAAGCTGACATCCTAAAAGAGTAATCAATTGAGAAAGTGCAAATAACCTCTTATGGGGATGAGATCACTTGCAAAGTCCTTTGGCATAAAACCACCTCACTTGGCCAAGACATCTACTAAAAGCCAAGCGTTGTATTCATAAAAGGGAGCATCCTAGCTTTGTATACAGATCAAAAACTTTCCATAACAGGAAGTCTAACTTTGAAGACCCTTTTTTCCTTTTAAAGGGCCATCATATAACTATGGTTGAGTTACCCTTGTATATGAAGTTATTGAAACCCGAAGGACTTGCCATGGATTAAGTCTTCCAACAAAGATAGCATCTTTGTCTCTATAGTCGGTTTTTTCCTATTAGATTTAGAGTAAGTTCTAACCATGGTTCCCTATGACCCAGGAAAATGCTACCACTAATTAATTGATCTCGATTACCTAATAAGCATTCATCACAGAACTTCAAGCCTATGTTGCAAGGGTTCTAGGTATGAGTGTTGGATGTGGGTATGTGTTTAAATGTTTGATCCTTTATAACTCAAATTTTAGAATACAAAGACTTTACTAAAAAGGATTCAAAAAAACAAGCATGGATATTGGGATATGGTGCAATAAAAGAAAAATCAATTAAAAATATACTTGTTAAAAGCTTCCGTCTACATATTCTTACAAAAATTCATTTTTCAACCAACTATTCTTTTTATCTAATGTAATTATTACTAAGAAAGTTGAAAGAATAAAAGGATATCAATAAACAACCACACCTAAAGTAAAATAGGAGTGCTCAACAAAGATCCCATACTTACAACTATGTCATGTTGTGTCAACACAGGTATGTTGGGTGGAACTGAAAGGCTTGGGTATCATACTTTCAGACAACTTAATGGAAGATGAACTCACTTAATATGCACTCCATAATTCTCCTACTCATGCAACAAGTAGATCTCTAATATAGCATGATCATACTCAGTGAGGTACATAAGCCGTTTGAAAAAATTGACGTCCATAAGGATGAACAAAGGTGTTTACATTGAGTCTTCAACTATTATAAATTCCTTAAAACTTTTGGAATTTGTCTCCAAGTAGATCACCCAGAGTTGATGGAAAATGGCCACATGCTATGGTACTATGCTCTTGATTTTTTTATATTTTATTTATTTATTTTAAGGTAGGTAAATAAGCAAATATATTTAAAGCACAAAGAAAGGTGTGCCAAGTACACATGCATTATACAAACAGTGCCAAAAAGCAGGCGAAAGAAGAAAACAACAAACCACTACCCAAGCCATAGGGCTCCCAAATCGACATAACCAAGCCCTAAAATGCTAGGAGTACAAGACTAACAAACCAACCATGAAAAACAAGCAATAAGATCCTACCTCACCAAAACCACACCCCCAAAGCCATTGCTTGGCTCACAAACCACAATCCCAAGAAAAACAAGGAAGCCACCCACTGTAAAAGCCTAACGCAAAGAGAAGATACTGTGAACAACCTTTTCCTCTCCACTTCCCATCCTCACCCTGACCAAACCATGTAAACAATCATATATGCCACCTTTCAAGGGACCCAATCCAATCTAGTGAGTCTGAAAAGTTCATGGCATTAGTTCAATGCCCCTAGATGGTATAGGAAAAGGAAATCCATTGTCTTCTTTGTTCCTATGCACGAGACACCAATTGTGGCCAAAGACTTTATGGTGCCTTCTCAGCTGCAACATGTTGGTATTTGTGTTTCTGTTGGCTATAAGCTATGCAAAAGCTCTTACTTTAGGTGGTGCTTTAGATCTCTAGATGAAATTGGTTGGTGGAAAGGAAACTCATCTCTCATATTTGGTCAAAGCTAGAAAGAAGGTACAAGTAAAAGATAAACTTGAGGGCGATAACTACCATACTTGGTTGTTGGGAAAAGATGGGGAATAAAGAGTGCAATTAGGAAGAGTCGTCATCAATTTCTTTGTTAGTCAAATTGTGATGAAAGTTAAAATTCTAAGATGTTAAAGGAGTGCATGGTCTAGATGGGGAGATGGTGGAATTTCTAAACTTGGAAAGCAAATAAAGTTTTGGAAACTTAGAAGGGCAGATAAAACCCACCACAGATGTTCATAGAAATGAGTTTTTTTTGTACCATCTCACAATCAAAACCCCAATAAAATGCAAAGAGTGTCACCTTTCCTTGGAAACATCCACACCATTTGCCTAGGATGACACTATTTGTTAGAGAAACTTCACCCAGACCAAATCTGTCACCTTTCACCTTACGAACTTGATTCTTACATCACCATTTGGCTTACAAACTCGACTCTTGCCTACATTTGGGATGCCTTATGACAGTAAGATGATTTTCAATGGTGTGCATGGAAACAATTCAGCATGGAATTATGTATGCTCCAAGGAATTGTCAATATTTTCTTTCATCTGATGCAGTGATGGGCTGGTGAAATTATACAATAGGATAGATTTGTGTCCATGATATCAGATCTGGGTTTCTTTTAATTTTTAGTTTTGTGTTTTCATGTGGCTAAGAATTCAGCATCTTATTTGCTTTTATTACAGAATGACCTCATATTTCCCATCATGTTTTCCCATGAAATTTATGAAGACAAGGGGGAAAAAACCTTGATTTATCTATTGCATTTATTTTCCTATAAATTAGGTGCTACAACAAATTTCATAATTGCTTTTTCATTCTTGAGATTATTTTTCATTATTCTTTGCTGTTCCAATTGAAATCATTCTGCAGGTTAACATTGATTCATGGAAAGTTTTAACTTTGTTTTTTCTTTTTTCTATCCTGCTTCTCTTAGTCACCTGTTGTTCCCAGAAAACAAGAATTAGCAGGTGGTGGAGCAAGAAGACAGATTACAAGGGGTCAGAGCTTGAAATTGGGCAAGATAGCAAGCGATGAAGGAATCCCTAAATCTGCCTGTTCAGGTGAATGCCTACTGAATTCTGAACATACTTCTGATCAATGTAAAGTTCTTACAGTGACATGCTTTTCTTGTTTCCTCTCATTCATTCGCTAACTTTATCATTCCTTTGTTTCTAATCTTTGGTATGAATCTATTAGAATCCTATAAAGTGCCATGAAAACACCATTTTATTGAATTAAAACTAGTAAAGATTATCCAAACATGTGGGGATAAAAGAAGATAGTGAAAAAAAAAAAAATAGAACATATTAAGAAAGAATAGAACCTAAAATGGCATATTTCGAATTTATATACATGGAACATATTGGGAAGGAGGGTCCTATCCATAAACTGAAATGATTAATGAAAAATAAGAACTCAATTCACCAAAATGAAAATAGTAAATACCATGGTTCCTTAGTGTGATCCTTTCTATTATGAGGGATAACATTTAGGTGTAAAATATTGAGGGATCTAGCCCAAAGAAAACATCAAAACAAGTAATTGAACATTTTAAAAAAGAAATATTAAATAACACTTCAGAGAGTTAATCATTTACATCATTATTTCAAATATTCAAACAAAATATAAAATTTACAAAAAAGATACCCATTTGGGAACACCGGATATCAAACATATAAAATCTTTAGTGTGAAGGACATACCTGAAAAATTCTTAGTGTTAAAACCAACAATCTCTGTAAAGCTGAGACAAAGGTGTTTGTTGAAACCCTAGATTGAGAGTTGGACAGGCATATTCCATAGATAAAATTGAAGAAGTCAATGTAAAACCTCTGGAAATTGGGAATAGGACAGACTATGTGCCAAATTGCTCAAAAAGATCAATGGGAATGTTTCTGGAAAAAGACTGATGAAAAGGAGCTTTTTCTTGGTATCTAACTGCTGTTGATGGGGATTTTTTGACTGTTATTTCCTGTGTATTTTCTGATGGGACAAGGTGGTCGCAGTTTGTTCACCAGATTAGGAGAATCATGGATCTTGTGAGGGATTTTGCTATCTTCCTTTTAATTGGAAGCCTAGTTGTTGAGTGAGTTGGTTGATGTTCTAGCCCAGAGGGGAGCACAGGTTTTTTGCACTAGTTTTATATACATGACCCTGTTTTGTTTTGCATTTGATATGTTTTGCTTGAAATTTCCATTTATTTATTTCTTTTTCTTTCCCTATCGTTTTCCACTTGAATTGCTTGGGCATGGACTGGTTTGTATTATGCCCATTTGGGATAGCTGTAGCTTTTGGTGTTTAGTAGTAGAAGCAGAAGCAGAAGCCAATGCTGTTTTTATGCGTTTGATTTTGCATTTGGGAGCACTGTTTTAAACAAACTTTTGTGAGAATAAAGGTAATTTTGACATTTAAAAAGTTATATAAAACTCCATTCTATTTCCTGCATTGTGTTTGAGTGAAAGCATGCTTTTCCAAAACACTTAAAAATCATATTGGGCTGTGTGGAACCCATATTTAGGAATTTTGCCTAGACATCCTTAGAAGGTATAATCCAAATGCTGCTTTTAGCAAGCTGTTCTAATCTGAACTTTAGATGCCTTTTTTCCAGTGATGTACAGACTGGCTTTTCATGAGAACATGAAATAGGTACTATAGTAGGTAGTCTTGTCACATTGAACATTTGACTTCAAAATTGGAACAAGAGAGGCCATTATATCTCTGGTCATCTACATGAAATTTGGAACCAAGAATGATTGTCCTAAAATAGGAGATTTGGTTGATGGGTTCAATAGATAATAAGCCTTTGAGAGATATGGTAAAAGGTAGCACCCAATTTGAATTTACTGTATGCTGCAGGTGCAAAAGTCACAGAGAGCAGCTTATACCTCTCAGAAGCCAAGGGTTCAGAGCCTATAGGAGAGAAAAGTGATGATGCTAAAAATGTGTTAGATTCAGCGCCTTTGGTTGAGCCCCTTGCAGAAAAACAACCACTGGAAAATAGGGCGAAAGTTTGTGGAAAAAGGAAGACCCAACCTGGTCTGTGCAATTACAGGAACAAAAAATCTCATGACTTGCCACGTCGAGCTTCAAAACGACTTGCTGGGCTTGAAGCTGATGTGACACCAGAGCTGAAAACCACTAATCGAGGTAGTCGAGTTGCAGCTGGACATTCAGGTGAGATAGAAGCAGGTATTGCTGAGGCTGAGCCTAAGACAAAGTGCTCCTTTCAACCTTCCCAAAAGTTGGAAGTGTTATTGGAATCAAATAGTGGTAAAACTCCTGTTGAAGACTTGGTTCCTCCAGAAGAGCAAGCTGAAAAGGTTGAGGCTGAGAATAAGGACAAGGAGAAGCACGGGTGCTCTCTTTCCTTGCCTCTGGGGGATGGTCCTATTCCCATAGAGCATGCTGGAGTGGCTGAAGATGAAAATAAGGGGGCCGGGAATCCAGAACCCCCTCATGAGTTGCCTTTTGGGGATTCATGGACTGACCCATGTATTGAATTTGCAATAAAAACTCTTACGAGTGATCATCTGTTCATCGAGGACTACTTCCAGCAGCAACTCAGCTCACCACACGCCCAAACCAACAATGGCTCAAACTTTGGCTTGGGCAACTTGCAACAAACTGACTTTCCCTTCCAGCAATATGATGTGGCAGAAAATCCAGCACCTGAACTACAAGCACCTGTACAGCCTACATTCCTGAAAGACGGAAATGTCAACTTCCCAAGTTCAGGTGAGACTGGTGGATACCAACCCGGTGAAGATAAAAGCAAAGCATCTCTAAAAGCTCCAGCCCAAATAGACAATGGCTTGAACTTGGGGTTGGGTAACTTTCATCAAACTGACTTCTCATTTCAGCATAATGTCATGGCCCAAAATCCAGCACCCAAACCACAAGCACCTGTGCAGCCTATATTCCAGCAAGCCGGAAATGCCCGCTTCCTGAGTTCAGGTCAGACGGGGCTGCGCCAACCTGGTGAAGATAAGAGCAAGGAACTACAGGGGCCCACAATCCAGCCAGAGGGAAATGCCAGCTTCCCAAGTTCAGGTGCGACCGGTGGTCTACACCAACGAGGTGAAGATAAAAGCAAGGAATATCAGAAACAGTTGATATACTAGTAGAGACCTCAGTATGTACAATTAACTATGTAGAAAAAGACACTTCCTGGCCTTTTGACATGTGACTGCCTTCTTTTGTTTCTTTAACTGCTGAATGTTCATAATCTCCCCATATGGATTTGAAATCAATTGCCAAGGAGATTGCTCAATGCCCACAACTCAATAAGTTCTCAAGTTGTCTGGCCTTCTCATACACCCATCTTCTTACATTCCTGCGAATGCTTTTTGATGTTTTGGTCTTCTGTTCAAGCACTCTTTTTTGGTTCTTTAAAATACTTTCACCTCTTTTTTCCCACTTCTAAATGTTTTTGCTTGGTGGTGTTGTCATGCTTTACATATTACAGGAAAAATTTTGGTTAATGAATTTTTTGTTAGTATTTTTAATTTCAAAAATATGTTAATGAACGAAAATAAAATTAATTTTCATTGAAAGGACATTTTCTCTATTTTTCCAAATTTTATTATTATTTCAAAGCCAAAGAATCTAAGGGTATATTCAATTTTAAATTATTTTTATATGTTTTATTTTATTTCTTATTTTATAATAAAATGACATTTAAATAAGGGAAATGGAATTCATTTTTCGTTTAAAATAGTTTTTGACATTTTTCACAAAATCCCATCTTAGTAAGCCAGTACTAAATGCACACTGCTCCTGTCTTCTTGTCGACACTAAAACGACGTCGTATTACTGAACCATCCCAACATTAACCCAACCCACCGCCCTGATTCAAAACCCATTTGCTTTGCCTCCACTACCTTTCCCTCCTCTGCTTTTGGTCAATTTTGGATCATACCGTTGATCTGTTTGGGATCAAACACAACCAAAAAACCACCAAAAAAGAAGAAGAAGAAGAAGAAACCCGCCCAAAGAAGAGGGGGAAAAAAAAGGTTGAAATGCAGATTCAGGTGAAGTGTAGTTGTGGAGAAGAGAAGTGCCCAGAATGGGCAATTGTAGAGTTGCAAGGTGTAGTTGAAGTGCAGCCCTCTTTCCAAGGCACTGTCCAGAACCTTGAAATTGGACAACTTTGCCGCCCTTCTTCACAGGTTGGTATTTCCTCACCCAAACTTGCTGTTATTTTTAGAAATGGTTTCATTTTCTGCTATTGGTCTCTCCAAAGAATGGATTTCCTTTCTTAATGTATGAGGAAATTATTGTTTTTCTTTTTGGCATGAATGGTTGATTGGGTTTTTCTTGCGTTTGTTTTAGGAGCTGGGAAAGGGGTGGTGGGTGTGGGTTGGTAGTGGAACTAATATTCACACTGTTTGGAATGGGGGATTTGTGAGAAAAGAAAATGGGTGGAATCGAAATTGATAAAGTTTGATGTTGGGAAAAGGCCCAAGGGAAATTTTTTGAAGGAATTTGAATACATATTGGAATTCCATTAAGAAGTGGGCCCCACTTGGGGCTAGTTGAAATTGGTTTCAACACAACTTAAGGGCAATCGACAGAAAATTCCTTCAGATGAAATGGATAAATCCAAGTTTTTTACACTAGTCTTCATTCATTAAATTCCTTCTTGGAAAAATGCTTTTCTTACTAATGTATTATAAGAAACAAATCTTATTCTGTAAAGATGATGTTGTAACTAATAAGGCCCTGGTGCTTTTAATGGGTCCTTTGCATGGAAGATTGGTGATGGCCCTAACCTTTGATATTAAAAAATTGTTTTGGTTTTTACTTATAAGCTTTACAAGCATATCTTACAAACAAATATCAGATTAGAGTTTTATGACCAACAGGGTATTGGTTATTTGAAGCGAAAATAAGGTGCGAGTATTTCTAGGATTAGTTTGTAACTACTATCAGTTGATATTATATTGTGCTTAGCATTCTTGCATGAAATTGCAGCCCATGAGTTTGTAACAGCATTTTTATGCTTTGACAGCCATTTTCTTTTGGGTTTTGTGTTCAGGAAAACTACACTTTTACGGTTGGGTATCATGAATTGTCAGGGTCAAAAGTGCCATTGAAGAAGCCATTTGTGGTACTTAAAAAAACAAGGCACTTGGATGCAAACCAGAATGGAGACAGTAAATCATCTAGTGTAGATTTGGAAGTAGTGGGAATTATTCGCCATCGGATTTTGTTCAAATCCAGACCAAAGGCCCTTATATCCAGTATGTTTTATTTGATTTTATTAAAACCTTGTTTATTTTCGGTATAACAATCCAGGCTTCATTTGCATGCAATTACATAACATATGAATTAGTCAAGAATATAAGATAATTTATAATGCAAAACCCTTATAACATATTATGGTAACACATCATGATGTTATAATCATAATCTCATTACATTACTCGGGAGAAATGTTGCAATTGATATTGGTTGATTGAAAATTTATGCAATGAGAGAAGCGGGTGTAAGTTTATCTGGGAAATGAAAAGTTGAGATATAGAGCCACGCAAGTTATGCATTTTCAGTTTCTTGTTACATATCCATTTGATCTTAAGAGCATTGAAAACTTGTGCCCTTGTAAGTTCTGTAAGCATTTGTCTGACTGGCAATATGTTTCAACTTCTTGTGGTCAGAGCCAAATTGATGATTTTCACACTATTATTCATTGATTCAAACCAAAATAGCCTGGATCTAATTCTTGGGTTTGGATCGTTAACCATATCTTTGCTATCCAGTTCTATATAGAGCCACATCATTTGTCAGATCCTAGGAAGTCATGCCATTTCTCATTTCTTCTGTTTATCTATTTCAAGTTCAATCTAATTAACTCCACTGTACTGGTGCATTTGTAGGTTTTCATCATAATCATTGCATATGGTTGAACCATTTATCCTTGTTCTTTCTTCACCTAAAACATTTAGATCTAAACTATTTCTAAATAGTTCTTATTAGGAATTAGCCCCTACTGTAGTTTTGTCTATGGATGGTTTTGAAAGCACATTCTGTGAAAGCATCCATTTCTTGATGTCTTTGAAAATGCTTGGTAGCTCAACTGGTAAAGGTTCTATGACAGACAAGGTTTAAAATCCCTTGTTCGAACACCTTCCTCATGTTCTTGCCTATGAAGGGTGAATGTCTATGTTTGATGACATTGTAGGAAATTAGAATTAATATGATCTTTTTAAGAGTTCAGTTTCCTGCTAGATAAATGAAGCTAAAAGCTTCAGTGTTTTTGCACATGCCTCCACAAAGCCTTGTAAACAAACTGAACTACTTTTGTTTGGTTCTTTGGCATTATTGGCATATATGAGCTGTTCTTGAGTCTTAGTTCCAAACTAACTTGCTAAACAAGTAGGGCTGAGCTCTTGAGTTGGGTGATAAAATAAGCTTGCATTAATGTCATCAAATGGATGACTAATATCTTAGTAATAAACTTAACATTATTTTATAAATATTTTTTAATATGTTCTTCTTGTAAACAGAATCTAAAGCTGAGTGATGGTTATGAGTTGAATCTTTAATTTTTTTTTTTGATATTCTTTATTTAATTGGCTAGAATTGCCAATTATCATATCTGAGGTGCTCTGCCATGTTTTATGATAAGAAAAAAAAAAAAAAAAATCCTGGTCCAAAATTCTTTATGCAATCTCATTTGGAACACTTGTTTGTCTCATATAACATCAACTGCTATATCTCTTGATAAAAAAAGGGTGCACAAGCAATCCCATGACTGTTAATTTTCGGGATTAATAAAGCTTGAGAAACACTTTTTGTATGGTAGAGTTTGTTGTACTCCAAGAAGTAGATGTGATAAATCATTTTGGAATGCTTCAGATATCAAATGATTGGTGCACAAAAAAAAAAAAAAAAACGCAATCCTTTGTAGCATTACTATGCAAGGCTCATGCCTTAGAATAAATGGAGGAAATATAGTGAGCCCATAGTTAGGTTAGAGTGCCTAGAAAAATGGAAGTTAGTCTTCTTTCATCTTCAGCTATAGAGATTTATTTCCAGCCATTTGTCAATTTTCTGTTCCTGACAGAAGAGTATTGGGAGTTGTTTGAGCCAGGTTCTGAATCTACAATTTTTTATACCCTACACTCTTGTGGAATTACATGAGGGAAGACATCAGAATCTGTGATTATAGGTTGAAGAATTGTACTTATTTGTTTGTTCAATTCAGTATGGAGCAAGTTTGCTATTGCTACTGCTAGCATGTGGAGGTTGGATGAAACTGGCCATAGATCGAATTGCTGAATCGGAAAATTGGGTGCTATCATATAACTTTGTATCGGCTAAGTTCACGAGTTGGAGATAAGAGGACTTGAATCGCTGACATCCGCCACAGTGTAAACCACCGCCTCTCAGGCCCCCCCGACTGATTCTACCATAGAGGCCAATGATAGACAATAATTCCTCCTTGAACACTGCTTACAACTTTCATCGTACAGTACTCTCCAAAGAGCAACTCTTCTCAAAATCTGAAAAGGTGCTTAGTTGGAATCCCATTATAACTAAGGATTCTTGTGGTTTTAGAGGACCTAGCTAGAGGAGAACCAGGAATGGAGAGTTTTTCCCCTTCTCCGCCCGACTCTTTGGTCTAAAGAATGATGGTTGTAAGAATGAGTGATTGCACTTCTCCGACCCTTACTGCCTGACCTGGACAGTGGACAGCTAATGCGTTCCACTTATTGAACAGGGTTCTATGGTTGGTTCACGACCCCTGGATGCCGAAGGTGCCCTTGGGGTGATCTGACCATGGCTTCATTTGATGCTATTGACAGGCAGTTTGCCTTGTTTAAGCGCATGATTTTGGCCTTTAAACCTGCCTGTTTTATCTTATTGTCTTGAGGCATGACCTAAAATTATGTTAGCACTCTACTGTATTCTTGACAAGTTGCCTTCCTGCTATTTTTTAAGCTTCTAACCCATTTTGAATTGTTTTTGGCACACCATATTTGTGATTTAGACACGCTGTGATGGTGATGTTGGAAGAAAATTCTAACTGTCTTCTACATCTTTTTTGGACAGAGCCACAGCCATTAGTGAAGGAAAAAGTCAGTGCAGGAGGGTCGGTTGCGCCAGACCAATTAGCATGAAATTCATCTATGGTGCTTTCGAAAATTCAGGGAATTGAAGCAAGTGAGCTTTGATATTTGGGTTGTCTGGATTCATTTGAATGGCCACTAGTCAGCTTCATTTTCTGTCTTTGATGTTTTTCTTACCTCTGATTTTCTGGGTTCTGTACCAGCTGATATCACTCAGTGTCCATATCTCATATACATTTGTACCTTTCTAAGTTCCTGGGTTTAGGGTTTTAGCTTTGAAGGTTTGATAAAATATTGAGGTTTATAGTGTGATGTTTCATATTTTGTATTGTTTGGATACCTTCTTGATGTTTGCCTTTAGCTAGAAGCTTAAGCAGAAGCCAAAACCATAATTTTTCTAAAGAAAGACAAAAAGATTTTAAAAATAATAATTTTTCTATATTTGATTTAATGTGAAAAATAAAATTAAATATAATTAAAATTAACTTTATATATTTTCAAATTATTTAATTTTATATAATAAATGAAAAATTAATTTAAAAATAATTTTTTATTATTATTTTTTATATTTTATTTTCTTCTATGTTTTCTCCTCCCTTTTTTATATGTTGGTCCGCCTAAAATTAAGCAAAGTCTTGGGAAAAAAGTCAGACAAATGGGCGGTCATGATCCACTCATACTGGAGGACCAATCGTGATTATATATTTAAAAGAGGGGTATTTTGGGAACATAGAAAAGGGGACACATTGGCGGTCATTATCCACTCAAACAGGGAGATCAATCGTGATTATATATATTTATAAAAGGGGTATTTTGGGAAAATAGAAAACGGAGATCACGTTGAAAAAGGCGCATTCCAAGGCCTTCCACCTTCTCTTCCTCCACTTCTCAGGTGCGGAACTTTTCTCTCCACTCTTCTTCCTGTTTTTTCTTTTCATTTCTATTTTTTACGCTCTGTTTGGTTGCTTAGAAAATTTCCGGAAAAAAAGAAAAGAGTTGAACTGTTTTAATGACAGGTTAGGGCTGAGAAGCCTCTGATTTTGGGTAACTTTTCCTATATTTTTTTCCCTCATCTACTGAACGGAGGCGTTAGGATCTGCTATTGTCATCGATTCAGCAACTTTTTCTTGATAATTCTTTTTTGATCCTCTTGGAGATCTTGATTGAGGTCTCAAAATTTGTTGTGATGAATGTGAATTAGTGGATTGTTTGTTTGTTTGGTTAGCTATTATTGGTTTGCTGAGCTGCAATCTGAATTGGTTTCTTTTGCGCTTTTTCTTTTTTATTGTTGTTAAGGATTTATTTTTTAAATAGGCTTGAAAAGTGACAAATGTGGAATGAACATGTTAAATTACCAGTTTAAGATGTCAGATTAAGCTAACAATAGCTTTGTATGTGATCTCCTTTTTTTATTTATTTTTTATTTTATTTTTATTTTATTTTTATTTTTTATTTTTTTTAATATCCTAGTACAGAGTTGAGTAGGGGTGTGTGGTTTTTTAGAATTTGGATTTGGTGTTCTGGTCTAGAAGTTTGGTTGCCTCTTTGAAAATTGAATGGCTCCATTGCATTTTTGTTTTTTTGTTGGGGTGGGGGAGTACAATTAATGGGATGGATTCAGGTTTAGAATGTCATGAAATGGCACAATTTCAAAATTCTACTATCAGTTGTGTTGACTGATTCTGGGTTTTGTAATGGTCTTAGTTTTGGTATATAAAATAGAATGGGAACATTGAATTTTCATGGGATGTTCCAACATTTCCTTACGTTTTTTTATGAATTTTAGGGTTCATTGAATTTATATGGCCTTTGTTGTATGGTATCTATGAGAACTTGTGATACGGGGTGGATTTTTTATCACATATATACCAAGTGCTCATTTAGTGTTCTCTGCATATTGATTCTTGATTGAGTATTTCATTGACTTGTTTCTACATTTAAGTTAGAATCATTAGTTTCCAGAAGGGGATTCTGTAATTGATAGGGAGAGACAAATGTAGGCAAAAATAACATGAGGGGAATTGCATACTTGTGCCTAAAAATTTCTAGATTACATGAGAAACTCAATTTTTAGTTGTTTATGTTTCATTAAAACCTTATATTTGGGGTTTTGTCCTTTCCAGAATAACTTCATTACAAGTTTTGGTGTTAAAAATAATGTAGTTGTTAACTATTCTTGAATTTTCAAGTTGGTCTTGTTTCATTCACATTATGAGGCAGTTGATCATTATTTTTATTTCCTTTTCTATTACATGCAATACTTTATTCATATCTTATTATTTTTTCTTTCCTTAAATTCTTATTCTATATGTTTAGTCTTCTGACCCTTGACCATTCTTAGTTGCAAACGGCTTTCTAATCTACCCCATCGTTCTTCCCAATTTTTTACTTGATGACAGTGCTGCCTTGTTGTCTCTCTGCTGCTTGGTTTTGTACTCACATTTTTGTTGCAAATTTCCCCCTTCTGCTTAATGGATTATTTTACTTTCCCATTGCATCTATTAATGTAAAGTTCTCCTCCTCACCTATCACATGCTGCCCTATAGATAGGCCAAGAGGGGACTGCCATAACTAACATAGAATCTATTACTTTGCTATGAATGTTTTATCTTATTATGCAACACTAAGTTCCTTTTGTTTGATCCTGAAGTTTTAAAAATCTGTTTAAAAATTTATTTCAGGTGAAGGCAAGTCAATAAGCGACTGCTCAGTCTGCTTTGCGTATTTGAGGGGATTATCAGTTCAAAGATATGAAGTAATCCATACCATCCTTTTTTATGTATTCTGGTTCAATTAGGATTTTTGTTTTTTGTTGTATTAAGGTTGTTTATTCTAGTAGTTCCAATGCACATAATTCTGTAGTTGAGACATTTCACTGTGAGCTGGTCAGTGAACCTGGAACCACCAACCATCTGGCCTTAAGCTTTGGATGGTTGCTTAATACATATCATTTTCTTATGTGGGTCTTAATAGTTGGAAGATGTCTCATTTAAAGTGTTAAGGATCCAGAACCGCCAACCACCTCACTGTAGCTTTGGTTGGTTGCCTAAGATACATTGTTTTCTAACATGGGTCTCAGTGGTTGGAAGATGTCTCATTTAAAGTGGTAAGGATCCATGAACAGTTGTCCTTCTCAGGCAAGTTGTATAAAACCAAGGATCAATGCAATCAGGTGAATGCATTTTTCTGAACTTCAACCATTTACTGGAAGAGAATGTCACATACTCCAGGATTATTGATTAGTGCCATATGCTAATGAATGTTAATGAAGAAAGCCTTTAATTAATGGCTTTAATTCATTGAGGTGGGAGAATAAATTAGCTTGATAATCTACAGTCAGCCAATGTTCGATTGACTAGTGGTGTGGGTAACAACATTGTTTGGGTGTTTCCTCTTTTCCCTTTTTTGTCCTTGATCTGCTATAAGCATGTTCTATCATCTGCATAGTTTTATGAAGGTAGTTTGCTGCTTGATATTATCCATTTAATCCATGTTTAAATGGTTAATGTGATAGGTATACTAATACCAGCATGTTTAACAGGGGACGTGTAAGATGGGATGAGGCTAATCTGGGTGAAATTGAGGCAAACAAACCTGTGAGGCAGAAAATAACTGAACCCAAGACACCTTATCACCCCATGATTGATGAGGATGATGAACATGGTATGTTGATCTCAGTTTCTCTTTCCTTCTACAAAGTACATCAAATGGTTATGTATATGTGCAAGTGTGTGTACCTACTTTCACCCCCAAATCTACCCTTACTGTGAAGGCATGGATTTCTGGTTTTTCTTGGATTGGCTTTAAAAGTGATATTCACTTTGCTTTGTTTGGGTTTAGATTTTGATCATTTCTGTTCCATTGTCAGGTCTAATTCTGTAGCTTTTATGTGTGAAAATTGTATTGCTATCTCCCCTAGTATCAGCTGATTTTTGTTAATTAATATAGGGTCTGTATCTCCCATACGCGGTGATTTAGATGATGGCTGCGATAATGTCATTCATGCAGAGGCAATACGAAATGCTTTGAATGATGTAGCTTCTTCAAGTAGAAACACTTCTCTCTCTGGTGGCTGGACATCATCTGACGATGAGGCAGATGCAATGGAACAAGATGATGAAGGTCTGAGACCAATTACTCTTAGATGTTTCTTGTTCTGTTTCAACATTCTCATGTTTTTCAACAGCATAAATAATCCATCATTGTTTGTGTTCTCAAATGAAACAACATATTTCATCGATAGCTTTATTATTCATAAGCCTAATGGGAAATCTGGAAGCAGCTCTAAGAAGGAAAAAGTATCCAAGTAAAAAGTTCTTGTATCATGGTGACCAACAAATCAGAATTAAAGTATCATCTGGTTGGTTTTGAATTAATCTGGACCACCCCTATTCTGACAATTATTTATGTTTTCCTTTTCTTTTTGCTCTCCTTTTTCAATGCCGTTAGACTTCGAAACAGACAGGAACGGTATGAGTTTTAATGAGCACCGGCGAGCACACTATGATGAGTTCCGAAAAGTGAAAGAACTCCGGAAACAGGGTTCATTTATGGAGGATGAAGCTGATGAGGACAATGAGGGAAAGGAAAATGGAGGAAGATGCGATTCATCTTCAGCAAGGGCTCGTTCAAAAGAAGGCAGCTCAACTTTGCCTAAGAAACCATCAGCACCGCCCAATGGGGTTTAAGCTCACAAGCATAGCTAACTGGCCTTAATTTTCTGCAATTTTCTGGTATTTTAGTGCCAAATGACTCTTATGACTCCATGTTTCTTTTAATTTGCTTTTTGCAATTTTCTTGTAAAGATGCTTTTCTTCTTGGTGTGTCATCTGACAAGCTTGCTTTCCAGCAGAATTTCATGGGTTTTAATTGGGCTTTATATATGTCCATCATTCAGGCACATAGTGTTGGACCTTCCTAATTTCACAGATTTGAACAATTATTAAACTTCAGAATTTATGTTAGATGCAAAATATCAAGGCTGAGGATCTTGATCTTGTTGCTGGAATGAGAAAAATGGTTGGCTTCAGCTGCGTGGATCTTCGGTCTACAGAGCACTGAAGCTTCCTAAGTTATGGTTGAAGGAGGTACAGGCTTGGGCCTCTTTGGGAATTGAATCAAGAGAGTCATGAATAAATTGAAATGGAGATGAAGAGCGGCTTCGTGTAACGCTACATGTAATGTAATTACTTATCGAATATGGTATGAAAAATTGCTTACGGGATACGATATGAAAACCACTATAAAAAAGAAAGAGAGGAAGTGAGAATAGAACTTCAACAACTATAAGGCCTTGTTTGGGCAGGCATATGATATTATTCCATTAAACGTTGGTTTGCCATTATTCCAACTCAGCCTTTTATTCACATCATCTCCTATCTCAGCAATGCATTTTTGTCCACGTTAGACTTGGCATCTTTTATATCTTCTAGACTTGGAAGCATGATTGACCCATCTTTTTTAAATGGTCACGTCAGGCAATTAATTTGCAATTTCATATTTGAATTTAAGCTATTATTATGTCTCAATCAATATGTCATGTCAAACATCAGTGCCATATGTGAGTTGAACTGCTATGTTTATATCTACATATAAAGAGTGTTCAAATTTGTGCCATGATACACATGGTACATGATACATCTAGCTACAAAAAAATCATATTAAATAAATTTGTTATGAATTATGTTGAATATTACCTTTTGAAATGAAATAGATAACAGTTTTATGAACAAAAAGAGGTTGTTTTTAATGCTTATAAAAATAAAATAAAAATATAGAATTTAAAAAAAAAAAAAAGAACCATAAAAAAAAATAAAATCAAACATGATATTGACAATGGAAAATCCTCAAATATTTTTTTTTCTTCTAAATTACATGTTTTTTTTCTATTTTTTTAACTTCTCTAAAATTTTTCATTAAGTAGATAAATTATGAATCAAACTATATTTGATACATAAATTTTATTATTTTTTATAAATAATTTGAAACTTAAAAATTGATTTAATTAATACTAAAAAATCATAAAACTTATATGGTGTTTGTTTTTTTGGCTTAATTTTAAATAGAACTTATATTTAACTTAATACTAAATAATGCTTAAAAGTGTTAAGTATTCAATTTTTTTTAATATTTTATTTTTATTAAATATTAAGCTGTTTGTTTTTTAGATTTTAAAAACCAATATCTTAACATCTTAATGTATTAAGAAAAATAATTTAATTTAACATATTTCTTAAAAAAAATCAAAATAATAAAATTATTATAATAAATAATTTATCATTATCATCCTTACAAAAAAAAAATGTTTATTTTTTATATAATTAAAACAAAATATTTAAATTTAATAATCTAAAAAATAATTGATCGATAAAACTTGAATCAAATTAAAGAAAAATTAGAACAATTCAAATACATATTTTCAAATATCCAAAGACATCACATTTTAACTAATATCTAAAAATTACATTTCTTACAAATAGTTTACAAATAGTAAAAGCTAAAAATGACAAGCTAATTAAATACATGAAAGAATTCATTTGTAATTTGGTCTCGTGATCAAATATTGCAAAAAAAAATTGTCTATAGTTGAATTCTAATTTTGATTTGTATTATCACTTTCCAATTCGACTTCATTGTCATATTCAAAAAATAATATATCCACAATTGAGATTTGTTGAAGAAAATTGTGAATGGAGAAGCATGCCATGACAATTTTTGTTTGAGTAATAAAAGAATAAGGTGTCATTCTCTTCAATATTGGGAAACACGCCTTAACAACACCAAAAGTACGTTCAATGACATTTCTTAATCTTGCATGACATTGGTTGAATATCTCCTCTTTTCCTACAACTTTACCACAACTATGAAAATCACTCAACCAATAGCGTACATTACGATATGGTGCCATAAAACCTCGAGTGTGTGTATGCTGCATCTACCAAATAGTACTTTTTTGAAAGAAAAAAAATTCAATTGATTATTATTATGAATAAATACAAAATCATATTAAATAAAATGAAAATAAAATATTTACTTTATGGGAGCATTGGAAAATTATGTTGTGGGTTACAGATAGTTTCTATCAAGACTCTTAAATCATGAGTCGTTCCTTCCCATCCAACAACAACATACCTAAATATCATGTCAAAATCACAAACTACCATAACATTCTGAAAATATTCTCCTCTCCCACGACCTTGATATGGTACTTGTTGATCAACAGGAATGCATGCATGAATAAGAGTTCCATCAATTGCACCCACAACATCTTACATGATAATAATTCTTTAAAATATAAATAATTATTTTTAAATGAGAGTAATACAAATATGATATGAATAATTAGTAATAAAAAATAATATACATTAAAAATTTGTCTTAGATGATGATTAGAGATACCATTTGAACTATCATTGAATGATGAAGGAGATATCATCTCTTTTAAGAAATTCACCATGGCTACTAAAACCTCATGGAAGTATTCATGAATTGTTTGATCCGAGTGTTGAAATCTATTCTTAATTAATTGATTCCAAAGATTATGACTAATAGTCATTCAAAACATGGTCATTTTCTCTTCAACATTCAAATGTTTACCGTTAACAAGCCATCATTTTTCTCGAAACATGTGATATAGAGAAATAAATCCATGTTTTTTCATTCGCATTAGTTCATAACATGTGCTAGATGAACCATCTAAAAGTTCTTGAATGAAAAGTGAACCTATAAATGATGATGTAGAGACTCATTCCTTATTAATGGATGAGTCACTTAATAATTGGAGTAATAACACAATCAATCTCCTTCTTAAAACTCTTGTCACTTCTAACTTTGTATCTTCATCTTCACTTGCTGATGAAGAACTTGAAGTGTTTGAGTGATGTGAAAGATTCTCCATAAGAATATCTATTATAAAAGACAATATTTATGAAACAGAAACATAACAATATAATCAAATAATTATAACAATGTATAAGTAACAACTTATATCATTGCATTATGCTTCCATTACTATGAAAAACTAACAACTTATATCACATCTATTTCAAATCATCATAGTAAAGAAAGTAATATAGGAGTGAGTCTTCTCAATAAAATGTAAAGAGAAAGTCTTATAATTGCAAAAGTGGAAACACATCCAAGATCCAAAATAAACAAACCAAATGTACCACATTACAATCATCATATAAGCAATATATCAATGCATTTCATAAATCCAAAACAAATATCTAAAGTCATTTTCACAAGCTTTGAATCCATCCCATTCGCTCTTGATCACTTTCTATATCTACCCACAACTCTCTATACTATTTCTTCTTGTAAAACACATTAATTGCTACATAATATAATTGATCCTCATAAGTCAACAATCTCCTCAAAATCTTCATGCATTCCTTCACTGAGGGTCCTTTAAAATTCTCCAACATATTCATTATTCTATTCATTTCTTCTGTTTTTTCTTAGAACCTTATACTTCATCATTAGCATTACTTGGCAAATTCTCATCTTCCTCTAAGTTAATCAAAGTTTCATTAGGCAAAGATGTAGAATGTGTTGATGATTCCTCAACCCCAAACGCTATCACTCCTCCAAATCTCTAATTTTTAGACCTAGTAGCTAACACTCTTCCAAACAATGCCTCTAATTCCTCCACATTTGCTAGTGGTTTAAAAAGGAATTGTTAGCTTCTAGATATTTCTATTTTATAAGACAAAAAAAAAAAAGAGTCATATATACATATATAAGACAATTGTTTTAAAAATTCACTCAAATCCATAAGAAAACTACTTGCAGATATTCTTCCCATTTTTCAGCTGGCCAATCAAAAGTTTTGGTTATAGAGTTATAACCATGTCCTGTCATAGTCATCATTTTACTCCAAATGAGATATTGTATTTTCATGTAATCCCACTCATTCTTAAGTTGTTTCCAAGTATCGCGTTTTCCAAGTAACTTCTCCAACTTTTCAGCAATTTGAGGCCAAGCACTAGACTTTAAACCTCCACCTGATCATGTAAAACCTTTATTTGCCTTTTGAAGACAAAGGTCAATAAAGTGTTTTCTTTGGGTGGGGTTAGTCCAATTTGCCTTACTGGTTTCAACATTTTGACTCATTACTGTACAAAAAACCAATCAACATTAATGATTAATTTTTATTTTTCAAAGAATAAAAATATCTAATGGGATTTGAAAACTAGATTCAACTAGTAGTATTAAAGAATGAGTTGCACCGAGTATGAAACAATAATTAGAAATGTAGAGAAAAAAAATGCAAAAGAGACATAAAGGTACCAAGTAATCCAAGTAAATGTATAAATTGAAAAATGGGGAGGGATAAGTAAAGATCCAAGCATGCATGGTTTATAATATTGCAATATAAAAAAAATAAAAATAAAAATAAGAATAAGTTCTCCTTTCTTGTTAACATGGTTTGAAGCACCACAACCCTCCTGTTAATTAATTTGATAAATATATCAATCAATTTTTCAACCAATCATGCAATTTTAATTATCATATTTTTTTTCCTTCTATTTGTAATTATTAGAGAACTTCTAATCAGTGTTTCATAAAACCTACCTACAGTCTAGCAAACAGTGAACATTAAAAGTCCTATGACAATGAAGAAACATCAACAAACTCTACAACTTGAATAAAAACAAACATTTACCATGCATGAGTCCAGGAAAAAGAGTACATAGTAGCAAAACAACACTATTTTTTTCCCTTTATAAGAAACAACAATTCCATTGAACTATAAAAGAAATAAAGGATGCAGGAAATAAAAGCTATCCTCCATAACAATAGGAGGATCTATGTGGGTTTGGTTTCTTCTTGGAAGAAATTGCAACATTGGTTGGTCAGACAAAATGTTGAGAATAGACATGAATGCAGTAGGAGTAATTAAACTTCAGAATTTCCCTAGGTAGTTGTTTTATATGTATGAAAATTGTTCATGATCACCATGCAATCTGAACATGGTGGGGGCACTATACAGGTATGGGACACTTTAATCATGTACTAAAAAAAATTCAGAGACTTATAACATGACCAAATATGTCATATGAATGGATCTGAATCAATATGCCATAAGAATGTCAATGTAATATAACCATAATCTAAACCACACCAACCATTTTAGCAAGGCTGTGCTTGGAAAACTCATTTTGTGTTTGGGAATTTCTATTACTCTCATGATCTCTGGCAAGTATGTGATTATATTCTACTCTAAACAAGAAAAAAGACACAACAAAGATCTAAAAAATTAAGCTCCTATTTTGTTCCTTTGTTCAGGGGATTAAGTTATCATCAACCCAAATTTAACTTTGTTCTAAAGCATATGATTGTGGTTTCTCATGGGGAATAAGTTCTTTGATGCTACCATGACTAATTTATTGCCCTGTTACTGATCGTAAAAAGCCTTTGGAAGTGGAGAAGATCATATAGTGAGACAGGAAATAGTTGTATTAGAGTTGCAAATAAAGGCTAGCTCACCAATGTGTTCCACTGTGATTCTCATTCATTGGGATTTTACATTTGTTTTATGCAATTTGTGGAAGAAACTATAACAGCACCAGGACAGAGGTTGATAGCTATTCTAAAAAACCATTTTTTAAACTAAAAAAACAAGTGAGATGAACACATCTTGTACTAGACATATTTCTTCTTACAAAACGAGTATCAAACTTGGCATATCATTTGGTTGGCTGGGTATATTTTTATATCATACTCCATGTGGTAGTGGGAAGCATATCTTTGCTAGGATTGAATCTTTTTGACCCAAAAAATTTAAGTATATAAAATGAGCAATCTAACATATCTACTCCTACCTAGTTCAGATTTGAATATAAATACTAAATCCAAAGTGATTTTCTAAATTCAACATAACAAATTACAAAATTTATTTTTTCCAAAAACCTTTTAGAATCCAAGCAACATTTTCAACTCCCCAATTCCAAAAGAAATCCTGGGCAACTACAAACTGATAAATTAATGAAAGTTTACTAAACTATTTCAAGGGAAAGTTAACAAGGAAAGGCAAAAGGAGTCGACTATGAGTAGATCATGATTGGCAAGGAAACAAGACATAAAATGTTAAAATATATAACCAACAAATGAGAATTAAGGTTAGCTTTGAGGATGAAGTACTAGCAAGAAGATGTATATGGTATAAATGAATCCTTGTTGGGAGGTTTTGTCCTTAAAAGGTAACAATATCCAAATAACAACTCTACTCTACGATCTATGGGAATTGTTATTGAAACCTCTGTATAGGGAACAAAGCTCAGAAAGGCTAACCAAACAAGTAGACATCAACAATCTACAGAAACCCCACTTAAGAATTAAGAGTAACCACTGAAATTTAAAGTACCCAACTTTGTAAACAATGCAGAACTTTCAAAAAATCTACAAAAGATCAAACACTGGTTTCGGTACAAACTAATTGAGTGTAAGAATTAAATATCTTATAATGCCAAAACATTTTTTAGAAAAAGATTTGCAACCCTAAACCCCATTTTTCTTCTATTTTTCTTTATGTTTCAATAATCAAACAAACCACAAAATCCTAATAACCAAACAAATCACGAAAATCACAACAATCAAGCAATCCACAAGATCCTAATAACATAATAAACCATAGATCATACAAAGCCCTATTGAAAGAAGTTCACATATTTTACAGAGAAAGAAGGAGAATGAATGAGAAATTTACACCTTGAGAAACCTAAATAGAGAGAGAAAACAGGGAAGAAATTACCTCAAGAAAGTTGGATGTTGGTAATGGCTATGGAACCAGTGGGCAAGCAAGCTACACAGATAGGGTGAGAGTCAGGGGTTGGGGTGTCACAACCATGTTTTGAGGGGCTTCAAAATGTGGCTTTTTCCATTTAGAAAATGCCAAATATTTTGAATTTTTTTTTCATCTAAACAAATTAAAATTTAAGTAATAAGTTATGAAAAATTTAAAAAATAAATAACTTAAAGTTTAAAAGCAAATTACTTTAAACAAAAAACTAAAAAAACAAACACTCTCTAAGTAAAATTAAAAGACCCAAATTTATTTTGGATGATTTGACTAACTTTTTCTTTTCATATATCATATTTTGGAAATTTTTTTTACTAGACAAATAAATTTCAAATCAAGTAAAACTTAATGTGTTGTATTTATTACAAGTTTATTCATTTTTAAAAATATCTTAAAGCATAAACAATGATCCAATTAATATTAGAAATTTAAGTACAAAAATTAGTGTAGAATGACTATTATTTATTTTCTATGTAAAATTATATTTTCGAAATTTTTTTTACTAGACAAATGAATCAAATAAGACTAATTAATGCTTTGGATCCATTGATGAGTTTAATAATTTTTAAAAATAATTTGAAACTCAAATAGCGAACTTATTAATACAAAAAATTTGGATAAAAATTGATTCACAATGGCTCTATTATTTTTCTACACATAATTTTATTTTTTAAAATTTTCTCACTAGATAAATAAATTTCAAATTAAGTCACATTTTGGATTAGATTTATTAACAAATTTAATAATTTCTAAAAATAATTTGAAATTCATGACTTCACTATTTCTCCTATACACAACTATATTTTTAAAATTTTTTTATGAAGTTAATGAATTCTAAATTAAGTGAGATATGATCAATATTTAAATGTTTAAAAATAATTTGAAATTCAAAATACAATCCAATTAATTATAGGTTAAATTAAAACATCATAAAATATTGTGTTCGTAATGGAGTACTAAATGTATCATGTGATAAAAAACTTGGCTCATTTATTTATATATTAAGAAAAGTTAAAATTTATTCATTATTCATTTTAAATAAACTATTATTAATAATTATTATTTTTAAATTATAATTATTTATTTTTAACAAAAAATTTAATTATGCTTTTACAAAGATGATAATATCCATATTTTTATTTTTTTTAAATGAAAAATAATCTATGATTATAATTTATAAATATTACTATTCATATTTTACTAAAAAATATTTATTCTTTAATTTATTTGTAATTATAAACTATTTTCATTTTTTTTTTTAATAAGACTTAAGATTAAGAATATATCCACCGAATTTCTATTTGAAGTGATTTTTAGAGAATTATTTTCTAAAATCATTTTTGGAAGAATCACTTATTATATGTTTCATTTTCAAAAATTTTAAAATTCGAGATAGGAAAATTTCTATTACTTCAAAATTTTAAACAAATTTTAAAATTATTATTATTTTTTTCTTATATACAAGTCTCTATTTTTCTTTGTATTTTATATAAAAATTATTATTATTATTTATTTATAAACAAAAATAGGAAGAAGATTTAAGCCAACACTTTATAATTCATATTTTTATTTTAAAAAATTAGAATGAGTATGTTTGAAATAGGATTCCCTTTAAGAACAACTTCACTTATTATTGTATTTTTTTTAAAAAAAAAAAATTTATTTACAACTAATTTATTGGTGAAAGTTGGTAAAATAAAAGAAAAGTAAATAATGGAGATAGTTATTTTCAGTAGGTAAGAGATAATGTTTCAAATTTGTAATATCAACTTTATCCGTTATACCCAATACCAACATTATTTATAGCAACAAACTTCTGATTTACTTTTTTTTTTAATTTAATATTTTATATATAAATAAATGTTATATTATATTAGTAAATATTTAAAGTCCAATAATATTTTATTCAAGATTTTACTAGATTTTTATTATAAAAAAAAGTTCTCTTAAGTTATAAGTTATATTATGTTGATTTTCATAAAATTTAACTTTTTATTAAATTCTTTTTTATGAAAAAAAAAGGTTTTATTTGGTAAGTGTTTTCGTAAATAATTTTGAAAAAAATGTTTGATAAGTGCTTTTGAAAAACCTGATCTTTAATGTTTTGTAAAATAAATATTTGAAATGTTGTTACTTTTATAAAATAAATTTTATTTATAATATTTTAGTTTTTATATTTATATAATTACTTTTTAAAATAGTTTAAGTGAAAACAACAAAAATAAATAAAAAATATTTTCTAAAAACCTTTTTTTTTTAAAGAACAAAAAATTATTTTAGAAATTATCGCTAAACAGGGCTTTATTATTGAATAAAAGATGCGTAGGAAGGTATGTCTGATGAAAATTTTATAAGATTTTTAATAATTTTTCTATGTTTTCACAGAAATTCGTACGGAACTCATTTTATGTAGTGAACCATGCAGTTGGGCTGAGTCACCTGGATAAGGGTGTCTCTATGTGTGTACATACAGAGAGCTCTGAGATTACATCAACGCTCAGAACTATGGCTTCCTCAGCCACTTCAATGGCCACCCTAGCCTCAGAGATCTGCAGCCAGATCAGCTCAATCTTCTCCAAAACCACTTCCAGACCGCCGGTTCTCGACGTCATGGTGGACGAAATCGCCCTCACAGCTACCGCTAAGGGCCGAGTCTTCGTCCACGGCGTCGGCCGCGAAGGCCTAATGCTCAAAGCTCTCTGTATGCGACTCGCTCACCTCGGTCTCTCCGCTCACTGCGTCGGCGACGTCAACGCTCCTCCCATCTCCTCCTCCTCCGACCTCCTCCTCGCCTCCGCAGGCCCCGGCGGCTTCCCCACCGTTGACGCCATATGCGGCGTTGCCAGATCCAGCGGCGCCCGCGTCCTCCTCCTCACCGCCCAGCCCGACTCCGGATCCGCGGCCAAACTCGCCACCGCCATCGGCTACATTCCGGCGCAGACCATGGCGGATGACGGAGGCCCGGCCCCAACGGAGGAGTCTCGCACTTTGCTACCGATGGGGAGCGTGTACGAAGGAGCGATGTTTGTGCTGTTTGAGATGGTGGTTTTCCGATTGGGCGAGGTTTTGGGAGAGAGCCCCGCGGCCGTTCGATCACGCCATACCAATCTTGAATGAGGTCCGTTTGGATACGCGCCTTAGTATGTACTTTATGGGAATAGTGAAATAATGAAATTAAATCACTATATTCAAATAAAGTAAAGCTTGTGTGGAATACAAAAAATGGATCATTTTTCTGCCGCTAATTATATTCTTTTGAATTTAATTTTAATAGTACTGATGTGAATTTTCCTACACTCCAAGAGAAAGTCCAAGAAAAGGGAAGAAAAATTAAAAACTAGTTTAATTTCAATAATTTTTTTTTATCTATTTTATCTCTTTTATGTTTTATTTTATCTTCCATCTAATATAAATAATTAAAAAATATGTAATTTTTAAAATTATTTGTATTATATAATTATTTTATTATTTTTTATATATTAAATTAAATAACATTTTTATTTCCTTTGTTTCATAATATTTCTCAAATGAAATCAATAAATAAAAAAATATTATAGAATAAAGTGGAAGAAGAAGAAGAAAACAAGAAAGAGAGGATATAATGCAAAGAGTAAAATTGAACAAATTTTCTTTAGGGTTCCTCCCTTGGGAGTTACAAAGAGAGTTCTATTTTATAATTTCTAAATTTAAAATTTTATTTATTTTAAAAGTTGAAATAATATGGTTCAATCGAGAGATTTTACATATGTCCACCTTGGTTATGTAGAAATTTCGTTAAGCAGATTTTATTATTTTTATGCCGGGAATACTCAAAATAACTTTTTTTTTTGGATTTTTATCTTTGATAATTTTTCTTAAGCAATTTTTTTTCTCAAAGAAATTAAGTAAAAACTGCCGATTTATAATTAAAATTGAAAAATTAGATGTTGATTTACTTAAAATTAAGTTTTGAAAATATTTTTATTGGATTACAACCGGATATTATGTTATTTATATTGTAAACTTAAAACAAATAAAGATATAAATGATAAAATAATAAATGAGGATATTTACTTAAATATAATAAAACGTTGTAGAAAATAAAATTATGGAGAGGCTCTGGGTAGAGGCTGAGAGGGGGTGCACCATATATAGTGTACTAAGCACACCTCCAGTACAACGCACTTAACCAACCCGTGCACCGCGCCACCAGTGCCCCTATTTTGCACTCATTTTATGCGCTCCGGTACTACTAACACCTACTGCGCACCTCTCCAATGCACCTTCTTTTCTTTACATCTTCTATTTACGAACTTCCACTTCAAACCACCTGCATGATAGTTTCTTCCCAATTTCAACTTAATATTTTCAATTTTGGATTAAGGTGGTGTTTGTTTTTTTTACTTAATTCTAAATAGAACCTTAATGTTTAATAATATTAAATATTAGGTTGTTTATTTTTGTAGTATTTTATTTCTATTAAATATTAAAAAGTAAAAAAAAAAACCAATATGTTATTTTTTGTGTTTAGAAAAAATTATATATTTTGACTTTTTATGTTTAATAAAAAGTTTATAATAAGTCATGAAAAAGTAGAAAAATAAATAATTTAAATTTTGAAAATAAATTATTTTCAATAAAAAGCGAAAAAAATAAACACCACCTAAATTATATAAATTATCTTTTTCTTCCATTGAAGAGCTCTTGACACCTTTGAAACTTCCCATCATAGAAATTATGGAACAACTCAACATTTAATCATGATTTAACTCAAACAATATCAACCAATTCAACTTAGAATATTGAAAATTTATATTTTATTTATTCATCAAAGCACGGTATATATTGCTGAAGTTACTTATATAAATATATAACTATTACACATAGCTATAATCTTTTTTTTTTTTTTTATATTATTATTATTACAAAACTTTCCAACACCCAAATCACTTATAGTTCAAAAACATAAAATCCCAAATCCTTAGACATAACACTATAACTCAACTCCTTTTTACTTCTTGCTTCCCTCTACCTTATAATCCATAGAAAATAATTTTGTATAAAAAATGGAGAGCTAAAACTCAGTAGAAAAGAGTTTAATTATCGCAATAGAGTTTATAAAATGTTTGTATAAAATATTTTACACAACTTTTAATTATTTCAAAATATTAAGTGGGAGAGGGCCCTCAGAAAGCCCTTAACCTTGATCAAGCTTATCTTGATTTGGGTCATCACCATCCTAAATGTGTGTTGGTTTGAGGGATCAAAGGATATGGACTTTCATGATCATCTTAAGACCTATCATGATTTTGGGCCATCGCCACCCCATTAGGGTTTGCCAAAGAATCAATGAATATGGATTTTCTTAAGGACAAGACCACATATGTTAGTAGTAGGAGTGACCAATCCTAAAGATGAAACTCCTCAGTAATATTGATGTTGAAGATTTTGGTTATACACGTAACTTAGATATGAATTGGTAGAATCACCTAAAGTCATCCTATTTGCATAGTCTATGGACTAAATATAAAAGGTATGTTAATCTTATCTTAATAAATTTCCAGAGTTTAAGACATATAGATTAATTAGAAAAGGTATTTACCTAGTAATAAGATCATGACTTACCTAAAATAGACTTGATTCTTGTGATACTAGGATACTTTTAATAAATGAATGTAGTAATAAAAAAACACTACATTATTGCTAAACTTACCAACTGCTTTGAATGGTTAATGATTAATGCTTGCTAGTTTTTGTTATGAAAATAATGTCTTTTAATATTATTAGCTCTATTGTCACAACTTAACTAGACCTAATCATATGGATAAAAAAAGTACTATGGATATAATACTAATTGTAGAGAAGCTAATTTAGCTAGAAGTAATTATTCCTTTTGAACAAACTTTGGAACAAACCTAGTGGTCTTTGCTTGAACTCATGTTCCTTCATAACACATTATTTGAAGGATAATTGAGTTCTTTATTCATGTGTATGCATAAGGGTGTTTTGGTAAACAAATATAAGGTTACAAAAGAGTTTATGAATGTTGTTTTTAGATTGAATTAATTAATTAATTAGTTAGGACTTAATAGGCTAGATTAAGTGACCTAAACACAAAATGGACTCAAGTCACTTAAGTTTATAAGTTGTGTCTTAAAAATCGGAATGTCGAATCGTTGATCATTCCGGTCCGATTCACCCTTTTGATCCATCATACATAAGGGTGTTTTGGTAAAAAATGTAAGGTTACAAAAGAGTTTATGAATGTTGTTTTTAAATTGAACTAATTAATTAATTAGTTTGGACTTAATGGGCTAGATTAAGTGACCTAACCTAAGCCTTATAAGAAGGATGAATGTTCTTCACTTCCTTTTACCTATTTCTTTTTTTGGCAAAAGGGTCAAATTTCCCTCTGGCAGCCCAATAGCCCATGCCCCCATGCCCACTCATATTATTGCAAAACGGGCCATAAATGCCTAAACTGGCCCACACACCCACATTGAGCCCCATGGCCCAACAACTTACTAGTTTGTGTTAGGACTTAATAGGCTAGATTAAGTGACCTAAGCACAAAATGGACTCAAGTCACTTAAGCTTATAAGTTGTGTCTTAAAAATCGGACTGTTGAATCATCGACCTTTTCGGTCCGATTCACCCTTTTGATCCATCATACATAAGGGTGTTTTGGTAAAAAATGTAAGGTTACAAAAAGTTTATGAATGTTGTTTTTAGATTGAACTAATTAATTAATTAGTTAGGACTTAATGGACTAGATTAAGTGACCTAATCTAAGCCTTATAAGAAGGATGAATGTTCTTCACTTCCTTTTACCTATTTCCTTTTTTGGCAAAATGGCCAAATTTCCCTCTGGCAGCCCAATAGCCCATGCCCCCATGCCCACTCATATTATTGCAAAACGGGCCATAAATGCCTTAACCGGCCCACACACCCACATTGAGCCCCATAGCCCAACAACTTACTAGTTTGTGTTGGATGGAAAGAGGTTTATAAAGATCTTCATTTTTCCTCTCATTTCCAATATGGGATCAAATGTGAAGGGCTTTAAAGAAAAAATTAGCTTTGTTGCAACAAAAGAGCTTGAACCATAGACCTCAAGTTTACAAAAGAATAATCTCTCCACTATGAGATAGATACCTTTGGTTGTATAAAAAGCTCATAAGGAAAATTACATAGCCTATTTCAAAAAATAATATATATATAATGACATAATTTATACTTATAGAAGTATTTAATTATGAAAAAATTTTAAAGTTTAAAATATTCCAAAAATCTTTTTTAGAATCAAACACTAATTCTAAAGAGAAACACAAATTGAAAACTTATTGAAAACAATTTTCGGCATTAAAAACATTGCAAAGACTTATCAACAATGATGCATAGTTAACTTAAATTTTTTATCCGAACCGACCCGGATTGAAATCTAATAAAGTTCAAAGTGGGATAGATAATACCTAAGAAAATAACTCCCATCTAAATTATAATAAATTAAATTAAAATTTTCAACTAAACAAAATACGTTGCAGTGTGTAAATACCAAGTCGGTGGATGAAACTTTCACATCAGCACCCATTGTTGAAATAATACTCCTAAATCGTGCTAGGAAAAGACAAATTCAACCACCATAAATGAGCTATAAGCCTACCAAGATTGAACACATGTAGATAATAAATTTTGAAAACTTTTAATCAATGGCTAATATTGGATCCACAAGCCCATGTTGTAGTTGGATATATTTTTGTTTGTTTTTTTCCTTTTAATTTTTTCATTTTTATGAAAAATAAAATTTTTAAAGAAATATATTTGATGACTTTATTTATTTATTTATTTTCTCATTTCGTTAAAATCTCAAATTCAAGAAATAAAATTTAAAATACAACATAAAACAATTTTTTAACAAATTCAAAATTTGTTTGGAAATAAAAATGGGACAAAAAATAAAATCCAAAATTCTATTCAAATTTCCCTACACTTTTACTAGTGAATATGTACATTTCTTAAATTGGCATTAGGTGGAGGGACATGCATCACTTGACTGGGTAAAAAACTTAGAAAAAAACTTAAGTTGACACGCTTAAGTGATGAATGACTGAAAAAAAAAAAAACTTAAAAAAAGCATTTAAATATTGGTAAATATTATTTTTTACAGACTTCTCTTTCAATAATTCTGTTGTTTATTAAAACAAATGTGACATTTATTTTAAACTGCTTTAATATATTTAAGAATGTTATAAAGTATTGTTAAAATGCTCTTATAGTCAATATCCACTGTCGTGGGTCCTTGAGACTTGTTCATATGCACATATGATAAATATACACGTATAATGCTATTATATGATACACACGATATTTAATTTGGGACTTTCTTATGGGTACAAATTAAAATTTATACCAATTTTTGACTTGGCAACCAACAGTTTGCAAAATTCTAATGCTGCCAAGATATTTTCGAATCAAATTTATGTGAACAAAAATTAAAGTAGTAGTTATTTTCCAAGTTATTTCGTGGATATTTGATGGAGACTTGTATTTTTGATCTACTTTTTTTATTTTTATTTTTTTTAATTTTTGAGAATCAAACGATGGCGGAATAGGTCAGATACAATGAGATATTTGTTCAATTACTTAGTGAATAGGTTAAATGACATGTGATGTTATCCTGGAGAAGAGAGATAGTGGGTTGTTGAGATTATTACTTCTAATTGAGAAATCCATCTTTGAATGACCTTGTCATGAGGAATGATGGTAGCAGCTTCCCAGCCGTTGAAAAGTCAAATGAACAAAGTATTAATTTCCAGTAAGAGGTTGGAGAAGTCTTTGTCTCTCTATATAAAAAATGTTTCTCTTTAGCCGTGACCGGATTGAATGCTCGCTCCTTTCTGTGGATGCACGCATCGTATATGGGTAGGTGAAGAACAGATAAGAATGAAGAGACAACACGCGCGAATACATAAACACCTACACATACATGTCTGAAAATCCAAAATAAACTCAAGCACACAAGCTTTGAAGCCAACTAATCATTCAAAACCCAAATTCAAATATCTAACATTAGTTATTGACCGCCAATAGATGAGAGTTGGTGAGACAGGCTATAAAAGCCCGGCACCCACAACCAGCTTTCTCAAGCCAACTCTAAGCACTTGAGTTCTCTTTCCTTCCTCAACTTAATCTTAAGCTTCAATTCAATTACGTATCTAGCATCCATGGCTTCAGTTGAGGAATTTAGAAACGCTCAACGTGCCAAGGGTCCGGCCACTATCCTAGCCATTGGCACAGCTACTCCTGACCACTGTGTCTACCAGTCTGATTATGCTGATTACTATTTCAGGGTCACTAAGAGCGAGCACATGACTGAGTTGAAGAAGAAGTTCAATCGCATATGTAAGTATATTCATGCATTAATTCTTATATACATAACATTTGTATGCATCTAAGAGTGTGTGCTATTAGGTGAGGCTCACCTCCAAGTGAATGAATGTTCCAACCTTTCTAGAGTAAAGCTTTTAGATAAATTACTTCAGGAAACTTGAAAATCATTTTACTTCGGTAACCAATATTCCTTTCATTTGACTGTAATTGATTGAAAAGCTGTTTTTTGAATCATATAGCATTGCTAGCTATAATTAAGAATACCCTTTTATACTTTCTTCAATGTTAAATGCATGTTGATCATCTTGAACAATATACTATATGACTTGTTGATTGGTAAAACTAATGTGTTCATGTTACTTCATTTACAGGTGACAAATCAATGATCAAGAAGCGTTACATTCACTTGACCGAAGAAATGCTTGAGGAGCACCCAAACATTGGTGCTTATATGGCTCCATCTCTTAACATACGCCAAGAGATTATCACTGCTGAGGTACCTAGACTTGGTAGGGATGCAGCATTGAAGGCTCTTAAAGAGTGGGGCCAACCAAAGTCCAAGATCACCCATCTTGTATTTTGTACAACCTCCGGTGTAGAAATGCCCGGTGCGGATTACAAACTCGCTAATCTCTTAGGTCTTGAAACATCGGTTAGAAGGGTGATGTTGTACCATCAAGGGTGCTATGCAGGTGGAACTGTCCTTCGAACTGCTAAGGATCTTGCAGAAAATAATGCAGGAGCACGAGTTCTTGTGGTGTGCTCTGAGATCACTGTTGTTACATTCCGTGGCCCTTCCGAAGATGCTTTGGACTCTTTAGTTGGCCAAGCCCTTTTTGGTGATGGGTCTTCAGCTGTGATTGTTGGATCAGATCCAGATGTCTCGATTGAACGACCACTCTTCCAACTTGTTTCAGCAGCCCAAACATTTATTCCTAATTCAGCAGGAGCCATTGCCGGAAACTTACGTGAGGTGGGGCTCACCTTTCATTTGTGGCCCAATGTGCCTACTTTGATTTCTGAGAACATAGAGAAATGCTTGACCCAGGCTTTTGACCCACTTGGTATTAGCGATTGGAACTCGTTATTTTGGATTGCTCACCCAGGTGGCCCTGCAATTCTCGATGCAGTTGAAGCAAAACTCAATTTAGAGAAAAAGAAACTCGAAGCAACTAGGCATGTGTTAAGTGAGTACGGTAACATGTCAAGTGCATGTGTGTTGTTTATTTTGGATGAGATGAGAAAGAAATCCTTGAAGGGGGAAAATGCTACCACAGGTGAAGGATTGGATTGGGGAGTATTATTCGGTTTTGGGCCGGGCTTGACCATCGAAACTGTTGTGCTGCATAGCATTCCTACAGTTACAAATTAAGAGAAATAAAAGAGAATGGTTTACCCTTCAATGCAGTAATGTATCAAATAGGAGTTAGCAAAGGTATTTATCTCCGAAATTGATAATACTCTTATAGTATTTTATTACTTTGCTAAATTTGGATTTGTACTTGAGTCATTGTTAGACTTTCTTTGTGATGAGCTCAAACTCAAATGATGAGTTTGAAGTTCCCAGTGCTTCATTATCTTAAATATTCCTCAAACATTGTATTAATGTTGTGTTCATGTGAATCTTATTTAAAAATAAATAAAAGAAATAATGGTTTATTTGATAGCTTTAGTTGGAATTGAGTTGATTTCTCATTTGTTGGTCTTTGAAAGCTTGTAAATGTTGGGAAGTGTCTCAAATTTGATCTTAATTGAAAAATATTTATTTTTATAAAAATTATTATATAAAATACTTTCTAAATTCATATGTGATGTATTTAGATGCCTTGTAAAATAAGGAATGTTAGTGGGAATATCTTAATAAATATTTTAAGTCATGAGGGGAAAATGTTATAAAAAAGATGAGTTTGTGAAGATTATATGTGATAGATAAAAATGTGAGAAAGAGTGTGAGAGATACCCATTAGAGCAATACTTCTCGCAATTCAGGGATGTGAGGAAGAGTGGCAGACACTCGATGGAATAAAACGATTTGTGGTTCAAGGTGAGAATATAAGGAATGAGAAAACATTGAATATTTCATAACCCAAGAATTGTGTCCGTTTTTATCCTCTATAATAATTTATATCGTAAAATGAAAAATTATTTCTCAACCATGAAGTGTGCATGGTTAATTGAACCACCACGTTAAAACATCATATAATTTAATATGTGGATGACTTCATTTTATTTTCTTCTAGTAATATGTTTACATTAAATTAAAACTCTGGCTCGCCCCACAGTAAAATCATATAAAGCTCAATTCAATTTGAGTACACATAGAATGGAATTAACCTCATTTTACTCTATTAATTGTACAACTGAAACACACTCCTGCTAAAGAGCAGTGGCTCAGTTACAAAGTTCATTCTCTTTGCATGGATGATTTCACTCCACGTTTTTCTAGAATAGCAAAATATATCACCAAAACATTTTTCTAAAACCCCAAAATATATTATCATAATATATCTTTTGGAAACAGTTTTGAAAAGATCAGCTACAATGTATGTTTTATATTCCATTTTTTAATTTTTTTTTTTTTTTTTTTTTTTTTATGTTTTTGAAGTTAAAAAGAGGAAAATATGATATTAATTGACTCAATATTGAATCTAATTAATATATTAAATCTTACTTTATTCAAAGTCCATTTACTTAATAAATTTTTTTTGGAGAAGTTACAATAAGTTGTTCATACTTCGTCCATAGGAAGTGAAGCAAAATATGCATGCTAAAATAGAAAAATTGGAATATTTTTACCAAGATGCAATAGGAGAGGGATATACATGTTTCTAATACATTAATTTCTATGTTGTTTATCAGAAATGATTTAAAATTTAGTTTTTTTTTTTTTTTAAATTAAGGTTGTATTTGGATTTGAGAAAGTATTAAGGAAAGAAAAAACTATTAAGAAAAATAATTTTCTCAAATTTGGTTTTACCATATAAAATATAAAAGCAAATAAAATATAATTAAATTAATTAAAAACACTTATATATTTTAATATTTTTTTATTCAGTTAAAATAAGAAAAATAAATTTAAAGTAATAGATAAAAATATTTATTAATTTTAAACTTATTTATTTATTTATTTTTATTGTTTCTTCATACAGTTTCTCTTTAGTTTATTTCCTTAACGTTTTACCTCAAACTTTTGACAAACTACACATAACCTAAATAAATTCGTTTACATCGATTATAGAAACAGTTTTAAGAAATTAAATATTAAATTAAGAAAGCTCTTTCAAGTCAAGTTAGAGGCGGTCAACAGTCCATAGTCCTCACCAACCAATGCTGCTCCAACCAACCAAATGTCAATGCTACCGACGACGGATGGTAGTTTCCTATTGGAATTATTTGCAAGATGAGACGCATGACAAGACAATTACCATGTTGTTCATCACACAATTAGTAAAAATTTCTCCAAAATTTTGTTGTTCATCACACAAGAGTGAGTTGTATGGATTTGAACCCTCCAATCCCTGGTATGATCTTTTCTTTTTTCATAGCATTATCTCTCCCTCATCTTTCTAGCATAAATGGAACAAATTATTATATTTTTATTTTTCTTTCATTCAATTCTTGCTGGTTAAATGAGACTAATTATTATCCTTCCCTTCCCTTAATATTATATATATATATATATATATATATATATATATATATATATATATATATTTTCAATCAGTTCTTGCTACCCTCACTCACCCAAACCTCACTACCATCTTCTAATCATAAGATGATCACTAAAGACTAAACCGAATAGGGAAAAAGCATCCAATACTATAAGGTGTCTTGGAACCTATTGTGAATGCCCCAAACCCAATTTAGGGGTAAAATTGTAATTTAAAAATTAATAATTAGTTAAAGTAATTTAATAAAAGTAAAAATATCTTTTTATATTTAAAATCCCTGTATATATTAGGTTTTTCCTATCTTCTCTATTCAAAAAATCATTTTACACCGAGATCAGAGAGTATAGGGTTGAAGATTTGGAGGTTTAGAGTTTGAAGATCAATTTTTCAGGTAAGATTTTAATCCTTAAATTAATATTTTATTTTCGCTAATTAGTTTTAAAAACTTTAGATATTCTTTGAAAGATTTCAATCTAGATTAGGGTTTGTTAAATTAATTTTTAGATCAAAAAATTGAAAATTTATGAATGTGGATTAATTTGTAATGAAAATAGGAAAATTTAGAAAACTTCAATTAAATAGAAAACAAAATCAATGGAAGAAAAGAAATTTTAGATTTAGAAAATAAATAAACAAATCATTTGTGTAGACTTTAGATTTGAAAAATAATAATAATAATAATAATAATTGGAGTACACATGTGTTGCCAAGGTGTTGACTTAGGCATTGAAAAAGATTTTATATGTAAATATATTATTATAATAATAAATAATGAGAAGAAACATGAGACTTACTGTTTTATTCTTAGGACTTTGTGCGTGTAATGAAGATATGAGGGTAATGGATTGGTTATGTAATTTGAAAATTAATAAAAATTATAATATTTAGTTTTAAGCTAACAAAGGAAATATTAATAATAATAATAGTTTCCTATATAGGTTTTAATTTAATTTAAGTATATAAATAAATAAATAGTGAGGGTAAGATTAGGAAAGAAAATGAATTTTACAATAATTTGGAAACTCACTAAATTAATTTATTATTGTTTAGGAAGTTGAAAATAATATTGGATGGTAATAATTTTAAAATGAGAAATTAATTAGGATCCCTAATACTAAATAAAATATTTTTAAGATTGTCAAATATATATATATATATATATATATATATATATATATATATTTAGATAAATAATCAATAATTAATATTGTGTATGATATTATGTTAGGTGAGAAGAAAATTTTCAGAGTTAAATACTTCAAGATTTTGAGTGCTTCTTCAAGGTAAGGGAAATTAATGCAAATTTTTACAGAAGAAAATAATTTCCTTTTTATATTGTATTTTGAAAAGTGTAAAAATATTATTTTTATCTTTTTGCATGGATCAAATATATGTTTTGTATGGAAAGTATATTTGAGAATCTTTTTTGTTTATTTATGAAAAGTGAAATTTTTTGGAGATATGATATTTTGTTTTGCAAGTTTGAATTAATGAAATGAAGTGTTTGACTCTAGTTCCTATGGTAGGGTCAACGGGTTATAATTGTTGACATTTCTATGACTCTAATCAACGGGTTATAATAGTTGATATTATATGGCCCTAGTCAACGAGTTCTAATAGTTGACCTTATGACCCCTAGTCAACGGGTTATAATTGTTGACTTTTGGTTTTGTTCACCTTAAATGGAACAAATTTGAAACTAGTCACTCATTTGTGAAGTCCCACCTAATTAGGCACCATTTGTTATTTGATAACCAGAGTAAGATATTTTGAATGCATTTGATTTGGTTTTGATGAGAAATTGTTTTGAAATGGATATGAGAAAGTTTGTTGAAAAGTTTGAATATATTAGTATTTTGAACTCAAAAGTTTTTTTTTTATGAAAATAAGTATATGTTATATTTCCTATTTGCAAACATGATTACAAATGTTTGATCCATGAAGCTGCATTGATGTTCCTTATTGAGCTTTAAGCTCATGCCCCTTTCGTTGATAATTTTTCAAGTACTCTCAGTTCGGGCGAGGAGTGATGGCTAGGCTGGGGAAATTTTTCTTTGTTAGGATTTTGGTTCAAACTTTATTTTGGACATTGTTTAGATGTTAAAATTTATTTTTCGTTTAAATTATTTGAATTTGGAGTTATTTGGACAATAACACTCTAGTTGATGTATTAGTTTTTTTTTAAAAAAGTTGATGCTCTGAGACTTTAGAATTTTGTCCTACTACTCTGAATAGGAATTTGGTAATTGGTAAATTTCTTTCCAGTTGCAATACGAATGTTTGTGTTATTTCCACTTTAAGCCTTTGGGCTTGAGGTGTGAAATGACCGTCATGCCCTTGAAGTGGGTTTTGGGGCGTGACATACTAACTATAAAAAAGGCTCTTTTAGATCCCAATTGGAAACGAGCCATGGAGGTAGTGTAAACAACAAGACCTACTAACTTTAAAAAGAAATCCCAATAAGCGATTAACAAGTATAAGGCTTGCTTAATTGGAAAAGGCTATATTCAACAATTAGGATTTGACTTCTTAGAAACTTTTAGCCCTGAGGTTAAACCTATAATGATTCCAATAATTCTATCCATATCCATCACAAATTCTTGGTGTATTAAACAATTAGATCTATGCATTTCTTAATGGAGACTTACATAAGCAGGTATTCATAAAGCAACCACTAGGATTTCAGGATTTCTTTGTGCAGGATAGAAACCACCTTGTTTATCATTTGCAAAAACTTGGTCTTTTTCTTCCAAAGGCTCATCTTATTTGGTGTGACAATATTAGTGCTGCCATGCTGGCCACCAATCCTATCTTCCATACTTGTACAAAGCATATTGAGATTGACTAAGAGAGGAAATGATGCAACATGCCCTTCATATTCATTATGAGCTTACATAGGATCAAGTAGTTGATATACTTGCAAAAGGTATATCCTCATTGTGATTTCATTGTTGACTGTCCAACTTCACATTGGAGTCTTATTTCACTTGCGAGGGGTGTTAGACAGAATATGATGTAAATGCAAAGTATAGTAGAATTCTCTCAAATTCTTCTCCCACAATCTGCTGCCAAACCATCATCATTGGGTCATAATAGATCTTTAAGTGATTTGAAATCATCCACTTTTAATATTTGGGAGTTCTGCCGACAAAAAAGACAAGATGGGCCTCGAGAAAGCAAAACTAACAAGAACCCATCAAAGTAGCCCTCATTCTATCAATAATAACCTGTGTATGAACCTTTCATTATGGTATCTGATACAAGCATCAATTTCTGCTCAAGTTTATGAAGTACAGGCTTCATGGTTGAAGACGATGGCTCACCAACATATTTACCATCCCATTAGTTGATATAAGGCATAACTTGATATGCTAAAGTGATGAGTAAAAGTGGGAGAAAAACTTTAAAAAAAAAAACCCGTCTAATTAGCATTTAAAATATTAGGAAGTGATGCACGCGACATTTAAATATTTTGTAGAGACTTCTCCTTAACAATTCTGTTGTTTATTGAACCACATGTGACCTTTATTATTATTTTTTTGGGACAATTGTGTTTTGAGCCCAACTGGGCTCAAAAATTAACATTTGGTCCATATAACTTACATAATTAATGGAAATGATATAAGATATTAAGAAACCAATATACCCTTCAAATATCTATATATTACCTTTTAAGGATATAAAATAGTGATGGACTAAAATACCTAATGACCTTTCACATAAGCTTTTTTAAAATTTAGATTTTAACAATTTTCATACCACTATTCACGCAACCATAATAATTCTATTTTAACAATTTAAAATTTTCATTGTTTTTAATTTTTTTATAAATAATTGAAAATCAACATTATTTTCTATTTTAAATTATAAATAAAAAAAATTATGTTCAAAAACTATTTTAAAAAATACTTTCTAAAAAAATGGTAATATGATTTATATTTTTTATATTTTCTTTTTGAAAAAATATTTAATTAACAAATGAAAAATATTTTTAAAAATAAAAATTGAAAACCTTGTTTAGTACTATTTTTTATATGAAAATAATAAAAAGAATTAAATTTTATTAATTGATTATCCATTTTTTTTCCATTAGTCATTTTAATAAAAAAATAAAAAAATATAGTATGTTTACAATTAAACAAAGGAATTGATCAATTATGTGTTTTTTGTGTGACTATCTTTTACATGAAAAATAATTAAATAACTAAATTATATATATTTATTACTCTTTTTAATTTTATTTTCTTTATTTATTTTTTATCTAATAGAAAATTTTAATATATCCATAATTAACAAAGTAATAGATTAATTGTGCACATTTTGATATATTAAAATAAATTACTTTCTAATTTAAATAAATAAAATGAAATAAATAAATAAATAAATTTGGGGTTATTTCTATTTTTTAACATATCTTATATTAAAATTTTTTATGGTTAAATAAATTTTTTATTATTTTTTTAATTCCAAAAATAAAATGAAATAAATAAATAAATTTGGTATTTTCTAACTGATCTTATATTCATATTTCTTATGGTTAAATAATTTTTTTATTCTTTTTTCTTTATTTCCAAAAATAAAAGGAAATAAATAAATAAATTTGGCTTAAATAATAGTTTTTAAGTAATTTCTTTGTTTTATTTTTAATTATATTTTGCATTGAAAATAAAATAAAATGACATTTTATTTGTTTTAACTATTTTAAATGTCAAACTATTGGGAACATAGTTTACATACTCATGTGAATATAATTTATGCATATATATGAAATTTATACCATTATACAAGGTTATTACACTAATTATATAAGGGGTGTACAAGACTGTACATTTTGAACAACTTTTTTTTTTTTTCTTGTCATCTAAGGATTATACGCTCTCCTACCACAAATTCTTTTATTTCATGTACTTTATTTAACTCGCACATAATAAGTCAAATACTTACCTTAATAATTATGTTTAGGGAAAAATTTTGTTTTTACGTTTTATATCATTTTTTTAAATTAAACCATTGGAAACATGGTTCACACATCATATGTGGCACATAATGTATGCATATTGATAAAATTTGCACCATTGTACAAGGGTGTTATACTAACTATACAAGGTCAATGTTCAATTGGACAAGATAAATATTCTAACTGTACAAGACAAATATTCTAATTATACAAGGGGTATACAAGGCTATCCTTTGTGAAAGATTTCAATCAATTTTGGACAACTTTTTTTTTGTCTTGTCATATAAGGATTGCACACTCTCAAGGTACACATTCCTCTATCACACACTCATCTTATGCACTTTATTTAACTCGCATACGACAATTCGAATACTTATCCCATTAATGATGTTTGAGAGAAAATTTTGTTTTTCCATCTTCCACTATTTTTTGAACAAAACCAATGAAAACATGGTTAATCTATCTATGGTTACACATTGAGTAGGGGGTATATGAATTTTGAGTCACTGTACAAGGTATTTACACTAAATGTACATAATAAATATACTACTGTACAAGAGTGTACAAGACTATTATTTGTGAAGGATTTTAAGCGATTTTGAAAAACTTGTTTGTTTATTTCCCCTAATTGAGGATAGATGACATTCTTTACACACATTGGTTAAGCATACATTCATCTCATGCACTTTATCTAACTTGTATATGGTCATTTGAATAAGTACCTTACTTATGATGATTGTAAAACAAAATTATACAACAATTTTTCTTCTTTTTTAAAACAAAACCAATGCAAACATGGTTAACCGACTTATTGTCAGATATTCATGAGATGATGTATAAAATTTGAGTTATTGTACAAGGGTATTACACTAACTGTACAAGACAAATTTACTAATTGTATAAGGGTGTACAAGACTACTTTTTGTTAAGGATTTCAAGTGATTTTGAAAAACTTTTCCATTTTTTTCCACTCAAGGATTTTTCCGCACTCAAATTCTCTCACTAAAGAATTGTTTTGAATTTTATTTTTAAATTTCATCATCAAAATTTTGTAATTGCATATTTTGTTTTGGTAGTTTTAGCAATGTTCTTTCTTTCCACTATATATATATATATATATATATATATATATATATTTGGGTGAAATTTTATCCAAATGAATGTATATTTAAAATTATAATCATATTTATCAAATTTTTTACTAAAATTATCTTTAATTCTTTTAATATATTTATACTTATTTATTTAAAAAGTGAAAAACTAATTTTTTTTTGTAAACATGTTTTATTACCTTTCAAGTAAAAAATTAGATAAGTTTGAAAGTCAATAAAAAAATTAAATACCACTTTCAATAATTTTTAGATAAAATTTTATATAATATATTTTATTTGAAATTTAATTTCTAAAGTTTCACTAAAAAATTGTATTGACAATTTTCTTATTATGAGTCAAAATACTTTACATTAGTCTATCTAGATAAGAAAAATTATTAATATAATATTAGAACTTCTTATTTTTTTTTCAATAAATTTATCTTTAAAAATTTTTTAAAATAAAAAGATTAAAAATTAAAAAGTTAATATATATATATATAATAAGAGTGAAGTGATAGTCTCAATTTAAATTTTTTTTAAAATATGGTTAATGTAGAAAATATAAAAAATAATTAAAAATAAGAGAAAAGTACAAATGAAAGGGCAATATAAATTTAAAATAAAAATGAAAATTAAACTAAAAGATAAATACAAAAAGATAAAAAATATTTGGATGAAAAATCCCAAAATTTTTATCCTTACTTATAATAAGAGTAAAAAAATTCAATATCTTTAAAAAAGAAAAAAAAAGAAAAAGAAAAACATTATTGCTTTTTATTTGACATAAAATAAAAATAGAGATTGGAAGAAAAAGAAAAAGAAAAAGTTAGAAATGAGTAATACTTAATAGGGAATAGAAAAAGGGAAAAAAAAAAAATTGAAATTCACACTTACTATGTGCCTAGATAAGGGTTAAGGGTATTTTAGGGATTAATGAAGAATAATATCCTTCTTCTCAATTTTCAGACTTGTTTTGAGTGTTGGGCTTAATTATGTAAGATATATGGACCGGATATTAATTTTTGGGCCCAATTGGGCCAAAACACAATTCTCCCTTGAGAGGCACATATTTGATTTGCGACTTTCTTATGAGTACAAATTTAAATCTATATCAAATTTTGACTTGACAACCAAAAGTTTGCCATGGATATATTTTCGAATCAAATTTATGTATTTATTTTCCAAGTTATTTCGTGGATATTTGATGGAGACTTGTATTTTTAATCTACTTGTCTTTCTTATTTTTTATTTAAAAAATAAATAAAAATCGAAATAGGTTAAATAAAAATGAATTTAAAAATGAGTTTAAAAATTCAAAATAGGTTAAATAAAAACCGAAATGAATTTAAAAAATCAAACGAATGCCCAGCAACTTATAAATCACGAAATAGGTTAAATAAAAATGAGATATTTCTTAAATAACAACATGTGATGTTATTCTGGAGAAGAAAGAGTGTATTATGTATTGGGTTGTTGAGACTATTATTTATTACTTCAAATTTAGAAATCCAACTTTGAATGACCTTTTCATCAAGAAAGTTGGTGGCAGCTTCCCACCAGTGGAAAAGTCAAATGAACAAAGTATTAATTTCCAGTAAGAGGTTGGAAAAGTCTTTATCTCTCTACATAAAAAAATGCTTCTCTTCGGCCGTAACCAGATTGAGTGCTCTCTCCTTCCTATGGACCCATTCATCGTATATGGGTAGGTGAAGAACAGTGAAGAACGAAGAAACAACACGCGCGAATACATAAACACATACACATACATGTCTGAAAATCCAAAATAAACTCAAGCACACAAACTTTGACGCCGTCTGATCATTCAAAACCCAAATTCAAATATCTAACATTGTTTATTAACTGCCAATGGATGCGAGTTGGTGAGGCAGAGGTTATAAAAGCCTGACACTCACACCCAGCTTTCTCAAGCCAACTCCAAGCACTTGAGTTCTCTTTCCTTCCTCAACTTAATCTTAAGCTTCAATTTCAGTACGTATCTGGCATCCATGGCTTCAATCGAGGAATTTAGAAACGCTCAACGTGCCAAGGGTCCGGCCACCATCCTAGCCATTGGCACAGCTACCCCCGACCACTGTGTCTACCAGTCTGATTATGCTGATTACTATTTCAGGGTCACTAAGAGCGAGCACATGACTGAGTTGAAGAAGAAGTTCAATCGCATATGTAAGTACATTCATGCATCAATTTCTTACATGCATAACACTTCTATACATATGCGAGTGTGTGCTATTAGGTGAGGCTCACCTCCAAGCGAATGAATGTTCCAACCTTTCTGGAGTAAAGCTTTTAGATAAATTACTTGAGGAAACTTGAAAATCATTTTACTTTAGTCACCAATATTCCTTTCATCCGACTGTAATGGCTTGAAGAGCTGTTTTTTTGAATCATATAGCATTGCTAGCTATAATTAAGAATACCCTTTTATACTTTCTTCAATGTTAAATGCATGTTGATCATCTTGAACAATATACTATATGACTTTTCGATTGGTAAAACTAATGTGTTCATGTTACTTCATTTACAGGTGACAAATCAATGATCAAGAAGCGTTACATTCACTTGACCGAAGAAATGCTTGAGGAGCACCCAAACATTGGTGCTTATATGGCTCCATCTCTTAACATACGCCAAGAGATTATCACTGCTGAGGTACCTAGACTTGGTAGGGAAGCAGCATTGAAGGCTCTTAAAGAGTGGGGCCAACCAAAGTCTAAGATCACCCATCTTGTATTTTGTACAACCTCCGGTGTAGAAATGCCCGGTGCGGATTACAAACTCGCTAATCTCTTAGGTCTTGAAACATCGGTTAGAAGGGTGATGTTGTACCATCAAGGGTGCTATGCAGGTGGAACTGTCCTTCGAACTGCTAAGGATCTTGCAGAAAATAATGCAGGAGCACGAGTTCTTGTGGTGTGCTCTGAGATCACTGTTGTTACATTCCGTGGCCCTTCCGAAGATGCTTTGGACTCTTTAGTTGGCCAAGCCCTTTTTGGTGATGGGTCTTCAGCTGTGATTGTTGGATCAGATCCAGATGTCTCGATTGAACGACCACTCTTCCAACTTGTTTCAGCAGCCCAAACATTTATTCCTAATTCAGCAGGAGCCATTGCCGGAAACTTACGTGAGGTGGGGCTCACCTTTCATTTGTGGCCCAATGTGCCTACTTTGATTTCTGAGAACATAGAGAAATGCTTGACCCAGGCTTTTGACCCACTTGGTATTAGCGATTGGAACTCGTTATTTTGGATTGCTCACCCAGGTGGCCCTGCAATTCTCGATGCAGTTGAAGCAAAACTCAATTTAGAGAAAAAGAAACTCGAAGCAACTAGGCATGTGTTAAGTGAGTACGGTAACATGTCAAGTGCATGTGTGTTGTTTATTTTGGATGAGATGAGAAAGAAATCCCTAAAGGGGGAAAAAGCCACCACTGGTGAAGGATTGGATTGGGGAGTACTATTTGGTTTTGGGCCAGGCTTGACCATCGAAACTGTTGTGCTACATAGCATTCCTACGGTTACAAATTAAGTGAGGTAAAGAAGAATGGTCATTCTCCCTTTAATGTTGTATTGTATCAAATAGGAGTTAATAAAGGTATTTATCTCCGAAATTGATAATACTCTTATAGTATTTTATTACTTCAAGTCATTGTTAGACTTTCTTTGTGATGAGCTCAAACTAAAAGGATGAGTTTGAAGTTCTCAATGTTTCATTATCTTAAGGATTCCTCAAACATTGTATTAATGTTGTGTTCATATGAATCTTATTTAAAAGTAAATAAAAGAAATAATGGATTATTTGATAGCTTTAGCGGGTATTGAGTTGGTTTCTCATTTGTTGGTATTTGAAAGCTTGTAAATGTTGGGAAGTATCTCAAATTCCTAATTGGAATATATTTCTTTTTATAAAAAATATTTTCTAAATTCATGTGTGATGGTATTTAAATGCCTCATAGAATAAAGAATGCTAGTTCCTATATCTTAATAAATATTCTAGATCATGAGGGGAAAATATTATGAAAAAAATATGAGCTTGTGAAGACTATGTGTGATGGATAAAAATATAAGAAAGAGTGAGAGATACCTAGTAGAGCAAAACTTCTTGTAGTTCAAGGTATAAATGTGAGGAAGAGTGAAAGACACTTGATGGAACAAAACGGTTCATGGTTCAAGGTGAGGATACAAGGAAAAAAAAATATAAAATATTTTATAACACAATAATTGTATATATTTTTATCCTCTATAATATTTTCTATCATATAATGAAATATTATTTCCCATCCATGAAGGTGTGCATGTTAATCCAATCACCATTATAAAACATTATATAACTTTGTATGTGGATCACTTCATTTTATTTTCTTCTGTTGATATATTTACATTAAAACTTCTGCTAGAGGTCAATCCAATTTGAGTTTACATAGAATGGATTTAACCTTATTTTACTCTCTTAATTGTACAACAGAAACACACTCGTGCTGAAGAGCGGTGGCTCAATTACAAAGTTCATTCTCTTTGCATGGATGATTTCACTCCGCATGTTTCTAGAATAGCAAAATATATCACCAAAACATTTTTCTAGAACCCCAACATATATTATCATAATATATCGTTGGAAACAGTTTTGAAAAGATCAGCTACAATGTATGTTTTATATTCCATTTTTATTTGTTTTATGTTTTTGAAGTTAAAAAGATGAAATATGATATCAATTTCATACTTTGTTCATAGGAAGTAATATATTAATTTTTTTTTGGAGAAGTTACAATAAGTTGTTCATACTTTATCCATAGGAAGTGAAGCAAAATATGCATGCTAAAATAGCAAAATTGGAATATTTTTACCAAGATGCAATAGGATAGGAGAGGGATATAATTTCTAATACACTAATTTATGTTTTTTTTTATTAGAAATTAATGATTTAAAATTTAGAGGTTTTTTTTTTTTTTTTTTTTTTTTTTTTTTTTTTTGTTGTTTGGATTTTTAGAAAGTATTAGGAAAAGAAAAAACTATTAATAAAAATATTTTTTTTTCATATTTGGTTTTACTGTGTAAAATATGAAGTAAATCAAATATAATTAAATGAATGAAAAGTTACATGTTTTAAAATTATTTTATCTTTATATAGAAGAATTAAAATAAATTTAAAGTAGCATATAAAAATAATTTATTGATTTTAACCTTATTTTTTATTTTCTTTCATTTTTTTCTTATACTTTTCCTCTTTATTTTATTTTGTTTAACATTTTACCTCAATTTTTTCACAAACCACACATAACCTACATAAAATATGTTTACATAGATTATAGAAAGAGTTTTAAGAAATTAATTAATTATTTAATTAAGGAAGCTCTTTCAAAGTCAAGTTAGAGGCTGTCAACAGTAGGAATGACAACAGGGCGGGTTTGGGATGGGTCGCCCCCATCCCAACTCCGCCCTTTTATTCAAAACAAATCTCATCCCCGTCCCATTTAAAAAATTAAACGGGACGGGGCGGGTATGATAAATTCCCATACTCGCCCTGTTTAACTTTTTATTTTTTTTGAGTTCATAATAGAAACCGGCGAGAGAGGGCTTACTTTCTAAACTGAATTGTGAATAATGAAGATCGAAACCGGCGGGATCCGTGGTCGGTAATGCCAACCGCCGCTCCTCCTTCGCGTACATCACAACCTAGACTGGCCTTAAACTCCTCTGAACGGTGACATTGAGCAGCAACTTGGTCAACCGTGGCCCTCCACCCGACGACAGTTCAGAGACACTCCTACCTGAGAGTAGGTCTGACAAGGTCTTCGGAAGACAAAGCTCCGCTTGCGGGGCCATAGTCATCGGAATACTGGAGTGGAACGACGACGATCTCTGGGTCAGTTTTCCTTTCCGATTCTTCTCTTCGTGTCCTCTCCGGTGAGTCTTGGAAGTAGACATGATGATAATAGTAGAATTCTAAAAGGGCGGGAAGGAAATTTCAATGAACAGATTATCTTAATCGGTCGTAACGGAAGAATCTGAGGCGAGGGAAGCCGATAAGTGGAGAAGAGCTAGTGCTCTTTGGTTTCCGGCTACAAGAAGCTACCATACCTAGAACGGTGGAAGAGTGAATAAAAGAAACATTAAAGGGAAAAAGTGTGACATATGCAAAATTTGGATGAGGAATCAAGGAATACCCAATAATTGGGGCGGGGTGGGCAATACCCGAACCCATCCCGGGTTTTTTAAACAATTCCCAAACCCGTCCCATTAGGGGTGGGGCGGGTACCCGAAAAAACCTGCCCCATTGCCATCCTTAGTCAACAGTCCATAGTCCTCACCAACCAATGGCTACCCCAACCAACCAAATGTCAATGCTACTTCCTGTTGGAATTATTTGCAAGATGAAATACACATGATGGAAGATTTAAGTTTTTTTTTTCAATTTTTTTTTATTTTCATTTTGTGGACCCTAATCATTTTATAATTAATAAAAATTTCTTCAAAATTTTGAAATTCGTCACATAAAAGTGAGTTGTATGGTGTTAATGTTACTGATGGATCCGTTGAGCGCTATAAGGCTCGTCTTGTTGCCAAAGGTTTTACACAAGAGTATGGGATTGATTATGAAGAGACGTTTGCTCCAGTTGCTCGTATCTCATCTGTTCGTGCTCTCTTAGCTGTTGCTGCTGCTCGTAAATGGAATCTTTTTCAGATGGATGTTAAAAATGCCTTCCTTAATGGGGATCTGAGTGAAGAAGTCTATATGCAACCTCCTCCTGGTCTCTCTGTTGAATCAAACAAGGTTTGTCATCTTCGACGTGCACTTTATGGTCTCAAACAAGCCCCACGTGCTTGGTTTGCCAAGTTCAGCTCCACTATTTTTCGCTTGGGTTACACCGCCAGTCCATATGATTCTGCCTTATTTCTTCGTCGTACTGATAAAGGCACTATTTTGCTTCTTCTCTATGTGGATGATATGATCATAACTGGTGATGACCTTAGTGGCATTCAAGAACTCAAGGATTTTCTCAATCAGTAGTTTGAGATGAAAGATCTTGGACATCTCAGCTATTTCTTGGGTCTTGAAATTACTCATTCCACAGATGGTCTTTATATTACTCAAGCCAAGTATGCTTCTGACCTGTTGTCTCAAGCTGGACTCACTGACAGCAAAACTGTTGACACTCCCGTTGAACTTAATGCGCATCTGACACCCTCGGGGGGGAAACCATTGTCTAATCCTTCTCTTTACAGACGATTGGTTGGCAGCTTAGTTTACCTCACAGTTACTCGTCCAGACATCTCCTATGCTGTTCATCAGGTGAGCTAGTATTTGTCTGCTCCACGATCAACTCACTATGCTGCTGTTCTGCGCATTCTTCGATACCTGAAGGGTACCCTTTTTCATGGCCTTTTCTACTCAGCTCAGTCTCCTCTTGTACTCCGTGCATTCTCAGATGCTGATTGGGCAGGAGATCCTACTGATCGTAGGTCCACTACAGGTTATTGCTTCCTCCTTGGTTCTTCTTTGATTTCTTGGCGAAGTAAGAAACAAACTTTTGTGGCCCGCTCCAGTACTGAAGCAGAATATCGTGCCCTTGCTGATACCACATCTGAGCTCCTTTGGCTAAGATGGCTTCTTAAGGATTTGGCTGTATCCACTTCCTCTGCTACTCCTCTTTATTGTGACAACCAGAGTGCTATTCATATTGCTCACAATGATGTCTTTCATGAACGGACTAAACACATCGAGATTGATTGTCATTTTATCCGTTATCATCTTGTCCATGGTGCTCTTAAGCTTTTCTCCGTCTCCTCCAAAGATCAACTTGCAGATATCTTCACCAAGTCTCTTCCTAAGAGACGCACTCGTGATTTAGTTGACAACCTCAAGTTGGTCTCACATCCACCTTGAAGTTGAGGGGGGCTGTTAATGTTAAAGTATATTATGTTATGGGCTTTAGGCCCAGTTAGGTTACTTGTATAGTACTTGTACCGCACACTTGTACCGCACAGTACTTGTACCGCACACTTGTACCGCACCTTTGTACTGCACCTTTGTACTGCACACATATGCCTCCTATATAAAGGCACTGATGTATACTCTTTAAATCACAGAATAGAATACAATTATTCTATATTTCTAACATATGGATTAGAACCCTCAAATCCCTGAATGAATGATATATTTTTTTTTCATAGCATCATTTTTCTAGCAGAAATGAAAGAAATTATTATATTTGTATTTTTCTTCATTTTGTTTTTGCTGGCCAAATGAGACTAGTTATTATCCTTCTCTTCCTTTAATTATATATATATATATATATATATTCAGTCAGTTATTGCTATCCTCACTCACCCAAACCTCACTACCTTTTTCTAGTCATAAGATGATCACTAAAGGCTAAACCGAATAGGGAAAAAACATCCAGTACTATAAGGTGTCTTGGAACCTACTAACTATAAAAAAAGGCTATTTTAGATCCCAATTGGAAACGGGCCATGGAGGTAGTGTAAACAACAAGACTTACTAACTATAAAAAGGTTCTTTTAGATCCTTGACAATCAACAAAACCTTGGAAATTGTTTTGCTTCCTCCTAGTAAAAATGTTGTTGAGCAAAAGTTGTTATTTAAAACTAAAAGAAACCCCAATAAGCTATTAACTAGTATAAGGCTTAGTTGGAAAATGCTATATTAAAAAATTGGGATTTGACATCTTAGAAACTTTTAGCCCTGGGGTTAAACTTGTAATGATTCCAATAGTTCTATCCATATGCATCACAAATTCTTGGTGTATTAAGCAATTAGATGAATGCATTTCTTAATGGAGACTTGCATAAGCAAGTATTCATAGAACAACCACTAAGATTTCAGGATTTCTTTGTGTTGATAAAAAACACTTTATTTATTGTTTGCAAATAGAAATATATAGCCTTAAATAGGCTCTGTAGGCTTAGGTAATGGAATCAAGCATTTCTCTATTGGATTGGGGACCTAAGGGATCGAAGGATGATAACTCCCTTTTTATTTATTCTAATGAAAGTGTTTGTCAAATTTATGCATAGGTCTATGTGGAGGATATTCTATTAACATGTAACAACAATGCAAAAATTTAAGAGTTTGTACAGACACTCAACAATGACTTTGTTTTGAAAGATCTTGGAGATTTATCTTATTTTCTTGGCATTAAAGTATGGAAGTCATGTATGGAAACTCGGATTACTTTGTTATTTCGCCTTGGATCTTGTAAGGTGTATGCAATCTATTCTTGAACTCTCTAGATCTACTAGAAGGAAAAAAAATGGAAATCAAAACCATAATAAAATATAGATCTAGAGATTTTGAGTGATATACTAGTGATTTGAATGTTCCTAGATTGAATTCAATTCGATGAAGTAATTGTGATGGTGTTGTAGATCTTGTAGAATCAAAGATCATTTGCCCGATCACTCATTTCATGCAGCTCTAGTAAAGGGAAAGGTAGACTTTTGTAAAGGGACTCTTTAGGGTTTTGTTTTCTAGACTTTAGAAGACAAGGATACAAAAGTGAAGCCTAAAACCCCTAAGGGGATTTGTATAGGCTTCCCTAGGACTTGAGTCCAACTTGGGCTTGGGTTACTTAATCGAGCCCATTTGGGTTCTATTTAATTAATTTACCTTATTGAGTTTTAATTAATTAATTAGTCCATTATGAAATTACCATTTATAAGATTTAGTGTAACTTTATGGTTTTACCAAAATGCCCTTATGCATATTTATGAACCACAAACTAATAATTCTCTCAAATAAATGTGCCACCATGAATCAAGAGCTTGATCAGGAACCATTGGGATTCACACAAAAATATTGGTTCCCTCAAAATCTAATTCTGAAGTTTACTCAACACTCCATTAAAGAGAGTCAACTATACTCCAGTATCTTATGATATTACAACAAGACAAAGCTTAGGTCTATGACTTTTTATTCACCACAATAGACTCCTCATGAATTGATTTTCCTAATTTAATGAGACATGTGCTATCATTCTCTCAAGATTATCTCTCCAATCCTTGAGTTACATGTCTTCCTATTATATGATGAACTAAATATTCTAACTCACAAAGAGTATATGTCAAATTTCACTTAAGAAATTACTATGACCATAGTTTTCTTGATCACATATCCTTGCGATCACCTAAGGGGACATATTGTCTCAATCTTATGAGATATTGTGATGCCTTTATCAGAATACTTGTTGTCACCAATGTCCATCAATAGTGACACAATCCATAGGGAATATACGACCACTTTAGGGTCTTGCCCATAATTCAAAATCTTTTGTTGATTTCAGTACAAGATCAATATCCTCTCATGGTTGAGAGTCCATTCGGTATAGTGACTTCATGAATCATGATTGTCAAAATAACCAAAAGTAGTTGTCCCTTTAATTAGGAGGTAGTACAATACTATAGTTTCTGATGGATTACTTAAATCCAAGAATTGATTGTGAACAAGTTATCATCTTGTAAGAAACACATGACTTGGATATTTTACGCAACTTCTAATATACCCAAGTCATGTGCAATCCAAGTGAGTGATGTGAATACTTGTATAAATAATTAATGCAAATATGATAATAAGGGAAATAAGAATCATAAATAAACAAGTTTATTAATGAAACTAAAATTTGTTACATTATGTCATGCTTTTTACAATTCTATCTTGACAGGTCTAAACACATATTACATCGTTATTAAAAGAAAAATATTTGAGACCTGTTAGGATGAACAAAGATAGATAGGGCCAAACCTTTATTTGGCCTAAGTTATGCAAGTATCAAGCTCAAACTACATAAGGGCCAAACCTTTATAATGTGTTATATTGATAAATGGTTGGTGCTTTATTACATAATAATCACACGCCTAAAATCTCATATGTTGTAACACGGTTTGTCAATTCATGCATGCTTCAACAATATATCATTGGCAGGTAGTGAAGTCCATTCTTTATAACTTAAGGGTATAATACATCATAGTTTGTTCACTCATCTCTCATTTATGCTTGGAATAAATTTGATTAATTTCTCAAATGCTAATTGGGCAAGTGATCTAGATGATAGATGTTCCACATCAAGGTATCGGTTTTTTTTTTCTCAATGACAATTTTATTTCATGGAGTTCTAGACAATGGGTGGTCTCTCGCTTTAGCACGGAGTCTGAATATTGCAGTCTTGTTAATGCCATAGCTAACTTGGATCTAGTCACTATTGCAAAAACTTGGTCTTTTTCTTTCAAAGGTTGTGACAATATTAATGCTCCCATGTTGACCACCAATCCTATCTTCCATGCTTGTACATATTGAGATTGACTAAGAGAGAAAGTGATGCAACATGCCCTTCACATTCATTATGAGCTTACATAGGATCAAGTAGCTGATATCCTCATTGTGATTCATTGTGACCGTCCAAGCTCACATTTCACTTGCGAGGCGGTGTTAGGCACAATAGTGGTCAACCTTCATCTACTTAGGTAGGTGGATGTAAATGCAAACTACAATGGAATTCTCTCAGATTCTTCTCCCATAGTCTAATACCAAAACATCACCATTGGGCCACAATAGACCTTTAAGGAATTTCAAATCATCCACTTTTAATATCTTGGAGTTCTGCCGAGAAAAAACACAAGACGGGCCTCGAGAAAGCAAAACCAACAAGAACCCATCGAAGTAATGAAATGAAAAACACAATTTTCAGTTCAGTTTCTATCATGGTATCAGAGAAGAACGAGTTCTTGAAAGAAGTTTTCTTGAAAAGATAAGCTTTAGGCTGCACAATACGCTCATATCTCAAAATATCATCTGTCTCACTAATGGTAAATTCAACTTAGTCTTCTGATCTGCAAACTAGAGTGGCGCCTGTGTCTTCTTCCTCAAATGAAATTCTTCCACAAACACAGGTACTTAATCATACACGCCCGATCAAACTTGATAGAAATAACTACATTTTGTGGAAAACCCAAATGGAAAACATAATATTTGCTAATGGTTTTAAAGACTACATTGATGGTTTGAAGGTGTGTTCTCTAAAAGAAACAAGCATTGGTGTCTTAAACCCAGAATTCATTTTGTAGAGACATTTTGATCGTATGGTCTTGAGTTGGATCTGCTCCACTCTTACTCCCGAAATTATGGGACAAATTGTTGGGTTTCAGACTTCTCATGCAGCATGGAATGCATTAGAGGAGATATTCTCAGCATCATCAAAGGCTCGAGTAATGCAACGCCGATTAGACTTCCAAACAATAAGAAAAGGGTCTTTGTCAATGATGGAATATATCCTCAGAATCAAGAACATTTCTGATAACCTAGCAGCAATTAGAGAATCAGTGTCTGAAAGGGACCAAATTCTTCAACTTTTTGCGGGTCTTAGAGCTGATTACAACTTCATAGTAGCTTCTTTAACAACACGAGAAGATGATCTCTCTCTTCACCCAGTTCATAGTATTCTTCTTACTCACACAAACAATGATTGTGTCTCCAAAATACAGTAACTGAAAGTGATATTGTTAATGCAAATATTGAAACCTCTCAACACAAAAATAACAACAACAAAAGACACAACACCAGATTCATGTTCTCTTTAAAAATGGCCCTAGACCAAGAAGATATCCATCTGGTGGCATAGGACAAAGAAACCACGTTATCTCTACTGATTGTCCACAGTGCCAATTGTGTGGAAAATATGGTCACACGGTTCACAAGTGCTATCACAGATTTGATATTAATTTTCAAGGCTATACATCTGCAAATAGTCCTTCTATGCATAATATATCCAACGACAACAACCAAATGCCAGCTATGGTTGCATCTCAAACTCCGAAAAATAGTGAGACACGGTTCTTTGACATTAGGGCCACTCATCATCTGGCTCAAGATATTGAGACTCTCTCTGATGTTCAAGCATACAAAGGAAATAAGCAAGTTATTGTTGGAAATGGTAAGAAACTTCCAATCCTCCACATTGGTTCAAAATTCTTTCTATCCACCTTCAGAAATTTTCATTTAAAGAAAGTCTACCATGTTTCTCACCTCACTACTAATCTAATTAGTGTTTCCAAATTCTGTACCAATGATAATGTCTTTTTTGAGTTTCATCCAAAGTTATTTCTTGTCAAAGATCAGGTCTTAAGACAAGTTCTTCTTCAAGGACAACTTAAAAATGGTTTATATGAATTCCCTCATTTGACTGATGATGCCCCTACAGTCTTCTACACTCCTACAATGTTAAACATCACCTCTAGCCTCTGGCATTCCAGGCTTGGTCATCCAACTGATGATATTCTGACAAAAGCTCTTAATTCATTTAATATTGCTTATCAAAGAAATAAACGTGCTGTTTGTTCTGCTTGTCCAGTTGCAAAGAGTCACAAATTACCATTTTCTTTGTCAAATTCTAGATCTTTTCATCCTCTTGCTTTAATTCACACTGATTTATGGGGACCTGCCCCAACTCCATCTACAACTGGTGCTTGATATTTTCTTCTATTTATTGATGACTTTTCCCTGTTTTCTTGGATATATTCTCTACATACAAAATATCAAGCCTTACCGACCTTCATCAAATTTAAAACAATGGTTGAAAATCAATTTTCTTTCCATATCCAATGTTTGCAATCTGATAATGGTGGAGAATTGAAAACTTTCACTCTTTATCTTACCACTCATGGGATTACACATAGATGTTCTTGTCTTTACACTCTTGAACAAAACAGCCGAGCTAAACGAAAGATGAGACATTTAGTTGAGACTGGCCTTGCCTTATTAGCCACAACTAATTCTTTACCATTACAATTCTGGCTTTATGCCTTTCATACAACTACTTACCTCATTAATCGGTTACCAACTAAAGTTCTTCAATTTCAATCTCCTTTTCAAGTGTTGTTTAATAAAATTCCAAACTATCACCATCTCAAAGTGTTTGGCTGCCTAGGCTATCCATACCTTCGCCCGTATAATAAACATAAACTTTGTTATTGCTCTAGTCCGTGTGTGTTTCTAGGCTATAGTCCTACTCACAAAGGTTACATGTGTTTTGACTCTAACTCCAACTGCACATATATCACTCGACATGTAAAATTCCATGAGACAATTTCCATTCCAGCAGACTGTTAACACCTCATTTGCATCTTCTTCTTATCAGTTCATCTCTCCTCCAGCCTTATTACCTGTACCATTGTCTATTCCACCAACTCAGACATCACAATCTCTAGTTCCTACATCTCAGTCTCCTCACTTGTCTAATTATGCCCATTCATGTCATTCTTCCCATAATTCAGCTTCTTTAATTCCCATACCCAACCCTATTCCAGTTCCTTTCACTGCATCTTCCAGTTCTTCTCTTACTAATCCCTCAGCACCACACAACTCACATCCTATGATCACCCGAGCAAAAACTGGAATCTTTAAGAAGCAGCTTCGTTTGGCTTATAAACCTATTGAACCTTATTCTTTCCAACAAGCCTCCAAGGATCCAAATTGGGTTTCAGCCATGGAAACAGAATACAAAGTCTCATACAGAACCATACCTAGTAGCTAGTTCCTCATCCTGTTGATAGCAATATCATTGGATATGCAAATTAAAATATAAACAAAATGGCACCATTGATTGATACAAAGCTCGCTTAGTCGCTAAAGGTTTCACGCAAATTCCAGGTTTGGATTATTGAAACTTTTAGTCCTGTGGTGAAAACTTCAACAATAAGAATTGTGCTTGCCATTGCTATTTCTTTCCAATGGCCACTCAGACAACTAGACCTTTAGAATGCATTTCTGAATGGTGACCTTGATGAACAAGTATTCATGGCTCAACCCCATGGTTTTGTTGATCCTCAGTTTCCTTCCTATGTTTGTAAATTCAACAAAGCATTGTATGGACTTAAACAAGCCCCACGAGCTTGGTTTCATAAGCTTAGTCATGCTCTTATTCAATGGGGATTCCAAGCCTCAAGAGCTGATAGTTCCATGTTTTTGCAGCATTCAGCAACTGATGTTTTAATCTTACTTGTTTATGTTGATGATCTTCTGGTGACTGGAAGTAATTCTTCTCAAGTTTCCTATTTTATTTCCTACCTTAACTCTACATTTGCCATCCGTGATCTTGGACGCTTGAATTATTTTCTTGGTATTGAGGTAATACACTATGGAAGTAGGATGCACCTCAATCAACACAAATATGTCCAGGATCTTCTTGCACATACAAATATGTTGGATTCCAAACTAGCACACACACTTGGAATGCTGGGCAGAACTCTTTCACAACATGATGGTCCTCAATTTTTGGATATCAAGCTCTATCATAGCATCGTCGATGCCCTTCAGTATGTCACCTTAACTCGGCCCGACATTGCATTTGCTTTTAACAAAGCTTGCCAATTCATGGCCAATCCTACATAAACTCACTGATTTACAGTTAAATGGATTCTTCGTTATTTAAAAGGCACCTTCAGTTATGGTCTGTAGCTGCACCAAGCTAACTCCCTTAATCTTCAAGGGTATACAGATGCAGATTGGGCCTCTTGCCCAGATGACCATCGGAGTAATAGGGAGTATTGTTTCTTTCTTGGCCCCAACCTGATATCTTGGTCATCGACCAAACAAAGGCTGGTATCCTATAGCAGTGCAGAATCTGAATATCGCAATCTAGCTTTTCTAACCATAGAAATCATGGGTCCAGTCTATGCTCTAAGAGTTATGTCTCTCTCCCTCTGTTGCTTCTCTTGTCTGGTGTGATAATCAAAGCGCAGCTCATCTGGCTGCTAACCCAGTTTTTCATTCTCGATCCAAGTACATTGAACTAGATCTTCACTTCATCCGAGATCATGTTCTTCGCAAAAATCTCAGCATCCACTACATTCCAACTTGTGATCAAATTGCTGACATTTTTACCAAGCACTTACCAAGCTCTAAGTATCTCGGATTTAGGACAAAGCTTTCCATTGTTCCTTGCCCTGTGAGCTTGAGGGGGGATGATAGTCAAATAGAATACACTCAAGCTTCAGCTCTCCCAAACCAAATTGATCAAGAACTCAGCTCTCAGTTAGTTACAACAACCCATGGAAGTTAGAATAATTGTACAGTAGAATAGTTAGTGTAACAGTTAAATAAACTGGTATAAAAACCATGAGGCCGCTATTATATTCAAGAGATGAAATGAAAAACATAGTTTTCAGTTTAGTTTCTATCAGTATGAACCTTTCATTTATGGTATCTGATACAAGCATCAATTTCTGCTCAAGTTTTTGAAGTAGAGGCACCATCGTTGAAGACGATGGCTCACCAACATATAAACCATCCCATTAGTTGATATAAGGCATAATTTGATATGCTAAAATGATGAGTAAAAGTGAGAGAAAAATTAAAAAAAAGAAGAAAAGAAAAACAGCTAATTAGCATTTAAAATATTAGGAAGTGATGCATGAGAGATTTAAATATTTTTTACAGACTTCTCTTTCAAAAATTATGTTGTTTATTGAACCCAATGTGGGCATTTATTTTTTCCCTTGAAAGAATTTATTTTAAACTGCTTTAATATAATTAAGAATGCTATAAAGTATTGCTAAAATGCTCTTATAGTCAATATTCACTTTCGTGGGTCCTTGAAACTTGTTCAACGCACATGTAATAAATTTACACCTATAATGCTATTATATAATGCATGGGTAATTACAAGATATTTAATTTGGGGCTTTCTTATGGGTACAAATTAAAATTTATTCCAATTTTTGACATGACAACCAACAGTTTGCAATATTCTAATGCTATGAAGATATTTTCGAATCAAATTTGTGTGAACAAAAATTAAAGTTGTACTTATTTTCCAAGTTATTTCGTGGATATTTGATGGAGACTTGTATTTTTAATCTACTTTTCTTTTTTTATTTTTTTATTTTTGAGAATCAAAATAATGCCCAGCAAGTTATATCACCAAATAGGTTAACTAAAAATGAGATATTTGTTAAATTATTTTTTGAAGGAGTTAAATAACATGTGATGTTATCCGGAAGAAAGAAAAATAGTGTATTAGTTATTGGGTTGTTGAGATTATTACTTCAAATTTAGAAACCCAACTTTGAATGACCTTTTCATAAGCAATGAGGAAAGTTGGTAGCAGCTTCCCACCCGTGGAAAAGTCAAATGAACAATTTTTTAATTTCCAGTAAGAGGCTGGAAAAGTCTGTCTCTATATATAAAAATGTTTCTCTTCGGCCGTAACCGGATTGAATGCTCTCTCCTTCCTATGGATGTATCCATCGTATATGGGTAGGTGAAGGACAAAGAAGAATGAAGAAACAACACGCGCGAATACATAAACAAATACACACACGTCTGAAAATCCAAAAGAAACTCAAGCACACAAACTTTGAAGCCAACTGACTATTCAAAACGCAAATTCAAATACCTAACATTATTTATTGACTACCAATGGATGAGAGTTGGTGAGACACAGGTTATAAAAGCCCGACACTCACAACTAGCTTTCTCAAGCAACCTCTAAGCACTTGAGTTCTCTTTCCTTCCTCAACTTAATCTTAAACTTCAATTTGAGTACCTAGCTGGCATCGATGGCTTCAGTAGAGGACATTAGAAACGCTCAACGTGCCAAGGGTCCGGCCACCATCCTAGCCATTGGCACAGCTACTCCCGACCACTGTGTCTACCAGTCTGACTATGCTGATTACTATTTCAGGGTCACTAAGAGCGAGCACATGACTGAGTTGAAGAAGAAATTCAATCGCATATGTAAGTATATTCATGAAAGAATTTTTATATGCATGACACTTCTGTATATATGTGACTGATATTTGGTGAGGCTCACCTCCAAGTGAATGAATTTTTCAAGCTTTCTAGAGTATAGCTTTTAGATAAAATACTTCAGGAAACTTAAAAATCATTTTACTTCAGTCACCAATATTCCTTTCACCTGACTGTAATGGCTTGAAGAGCTATTCTTTGAATCATATAGCATTGCTAAGAAACACAATAATTTTTGCTAGCTATAATTAAGAATAATCTTTTATACTTGCTTCAATGTTAAATGCATGTGGATCATCTTGAACAATATACCATATGACTTGTCGATTGGTAAAATTAATGTGTTCATGTTACTTTATTTACAGGTGACAAATCAATGATCAAGAAGCGTTACATTCACTTGACCGAAGAAATGCTTGAGGAGCACCCAAACATTGGTGCTTATATGGCTCCATCTCTTAACATACGACAAGAGATTATCACTGCTGAGGTACCCAAACTTGGTAAAGAAGCAGCATTGAAGGCTCTTAAAGAGTGGGGCCAACCAAAGTCCAAGATCACCCATCTTGTATTTTGTACAACCTCCGGTGTTGAAATGCCCGGTGCGGATTACAAACTCGCTAATCTCTTAGGTCTCGAAACATCAGTTAGAAGAGTGATGTTGTACCATCAAGGGTGCTATGCAGGTGGAACTGTCCTCCGAACCGCTAAGGATCTTGCAGAGAATAATGCAGGAGCACGAGTTCTTGTGGTGTGCTCTGAGATCACTGTTGTTACATTTCGTGGGCCTTCCGAAGATGCTTTGGACTCTTTAGTTGGCCAAGCCCTTTTTGGTGATGGGTCTGCAGCTGTGATCGTTGGATCGGATCCAGATATCTCAATTGAACGACCACTTTTCCAGCTCGTCTCAGCAGCCCAAACGTTTATTCCTAATTCAGCAGGTGCCATTGCCGGAAACTTGCGTGAGGTGGGACTCACCTTTCATTTGTGGCCCAATGTGCCTACTTTAATTTCTGAGAACATAGAGAAATGCTTGACTAAGGCTTTTGACCCACTTGGCATTAGCGATTGGAACTCGTTATTTTGGATTGCTCACCCAGGTGGCCCTGCAATTCTCGATGCAGTTGAAGCAAAACTCAATTTAGAGAAAAAGAAACTCGAAGCAACTAGGCATGTTTTAAGTGAGTACGGTAACATGTCAAGTGCATGTGTATTGTTTATTTTGGATGAGATGAGAAAGAAATCCTCAAAAGGGGAAAAGGCTACCACAGGTGAAGGATTGGATTGGGGAGTATTATTTGGTTTTGGGCCGGGCTTGACCATCGAAACTGTTGTGTTGCATAGCATTCCTACGGTTACAAATTAAGAGCAATAAACGAGAATGCTCGACCCTTCAATGTCTTAATGTAATCAAATAGGAGTTAGCAAAGGTATTTATCTCTAAAATTGATAATACTCTTATAGTATTTTATTACTTTGCTACATTTGGATTTGTACCTGAGTCATTGTTAGACTTTCTTTGTGATGAGCTCAAACTAAAAGGATGAGTTTAAAGTTCTCACTGTTTCATTATCTTAAAGATTCCTCAAACATAGTATTAATGTTATGTTCATATGAATCTTATTTAAAAGTAAATAAAAGAAATAATGGTTTATTTGATAGCTTTAGCAAGTATTGAGTTCGTTTCTCATTTGTTGGTATTTGAAAACTTGTAAAGGTTGGGAAGTGTCTCAAATTCGATCCTAATTGGAATATATTTCTTTTTATAAAAAATAATATATAAAATATTTCCTAAGTTCATATGTGATGGTATTTAGATGCCTTATAGAATAAGGAACGCTAGTAGGAACATCTCAATAATATTTTAGATTATGAGGGGAAAATGTTATGAAGAGGATATGAGCTTGTGAAGATTATATGTAATGGATAGAAATATGAGAAAGAGTGAGTGATACCCAATAGAGCAAAACTTTTTGTAGTTCAGGATATAGATGTGAGGAAGAGTGGGAGACACTTGGTGGAGCGAAAGCGTTTGAGGTTTAAGATGAAGATATAAAGAATGAGAAAATATAGGATATTTCAAAACCTAATAATTGTATTTGTTTTTATCCTCCATAAGATTTTCTATCGTTTAATGAAATATTATTTCTCATCCATGGAGGTGTGCACGGTTAACCAAACCACATGTTAAAACATCGTATAATTAACTTTGTATGTGAATGACTTCATTTTATTTTCTTCTAGTAATATACTTACATTACATTAAAACTTTGGCTTGTCCCACAGTAAAATCATATAAAGCTCAATCCAATTTGAGTTTACATAGAATGGATTTAACCTTATTTTACTTATTATTTGCATAGTAGAAACACACTCCTGTTGAAGAGCGATGGCTCAGTTACAAAGTTCATTCTCTTTGCGTGGATGATTTCACTCCACTTTTTTTTTTGGAATAGCAAAATATATCACCAAAACATTTTTCTAAAACCCCAAATTATCTTTTATCATAATATATCTTTGGAAATAGTTTTGAAAAGATCAGCTACAACGTATGTTTTATATTCCATTTTTATTTGTTTTATGTTTTTGAAGTTAAAAAGAGGAAAATATGATATTAATTGAATTAATTTTTAAATTTCAAATTATTTTTAAAAATTAATCCAACTCAATATTGAATGTAATATATTAAATCTTAATTTATTCAAAGTTCACTTACCCAATAATTTTTTTTCATTTTTTTTGTTGTTTTTTTGTAGAAGTTAACTAACCCATTGAGAGTCACAATAAGTTGTTCATACTTCGTCCATAGGAAGTAGAGTAAAATGTAATGCTAAAATAGCAAAATTGGGATATTTTTACCAAGATGCAATATGAAAGTGACACATGTATTTCTAATGCACTAATTTCTACTTTTGTTTATTAGAAGTGATTTAAAATTTAGAGGTTTTTTTATAAAAAAAATTAAGGTTATGTTTGGTTTTTTGAAAAGTATTAAAAAAAGAAAAATTATTAAAAAAAATAATTTTTTCATATTTAGTTTTACTATGTAAAATATGAAAGCCACTCAAATATAATTAAATTAATTAATTTTTTTTATATTTTAAAATTCTTTTGTCTTTATAAAGGGGTAAAATAAGAAAAATAATATAAAATAATATATAAAAATAATTTATTAATTTTAAACTTATTTTTTTTCTTATACATTTCCTTTTTATTTTATTTCCTTAATATTTTACCACAAATTTTTTGCCGAGTACACAACCTAAATAAAATACGTTTACATAGATTATAGGAACATTTTAAAGAAATTAAATAATAAATCAATTATTTAATTAAGGAAGCTCTTCAAAGTCAAGTAAGAGGCGGTCAACAGTCCACGGTCCTCACCAACCAATGGCTGCCCCAACCAACGAAATGTGAATGATATCGACAGATGAGATGCATTCCAACGAAACATGGAAGATTTACATTCTTTTATTTTATTTTATTTTTTTCATTTTTCATTTTTCATTTTCTGGACCATAATCATATTATAATAGTAACAATTTCTCCAAAATTTTGTTGTTCATCGCACAAGAGTGGGTCGTAAGGATTAGAACCCTCCAATTCCTTGTATGATCTTTCCTTTCTTCGTAGCATCATCTCTCATAAATGAGACTAATTATTATATTTTATTTTTCTTCATTCAGATCTTATTAATTAATTAAGACTAAGAGTGTATTTAAAAATGATTTTAGAAAATATTTATAATATTTATAATACTTAAACAACAAAAAATTTAAAGTGTTAAAAAAATTAAAAACGTTTTTTAAAATTACTATCAAATGAACTTTAAAAATGTGTTTGATAATTATTTTAAAAAGTGATTTTAATTTTTCTAACATTTAAAAATTTATATATTTCAAATTTTAAAAATATTAAAAATATTTTCTAAAATTATTTTTAAATGTAGTCTACTTATTGCCAGTAGACATCCATTACTGTCAGGTGTCTTGGAACCTACTGACTATAAAAAGGTTCTTTTAGATCCCAATTGGAAACGTGCCATGGAGGTAGTGTAAACAACAAAACCTACTGACCATAAAAAGGCTCTTTTAGATCCTCGATAAACAACAAACCTTGGAAATTGTTCTGCATCCTCCTATTAAAAATGCTGTTTCGCGCAAGTGGTTATTTAAAACTAAAAGAAATCCCAAAAAGCTATTAACAAGTATAAGGCTTGCTTAGTTGCAAAATGAAATATCCAACAATTAAGATTTAACTTCTTAGAAACTTTTAGCCATGAGGTTAAACCTGTGATGATTCCAATTGTTCTATCCACATCCAGCACAAATTCTTGGTGTATTAAGTAATTAGGTGAATGCATTTGTTAATGGAGACTTGCACAAAGTATTCATAGAGCAACCATTAGGATTTCTTTGTGTAGATAGAAAGCACTTTGTTTTTCGTTTGCAAATAGAACTCTATGGCCTTAAACAGGCTTTGCGGGCTTGGTTAATGGAATCAAGTGTTTCTCTATTGGCCTAGGGATATCTAAGGGATCAAAGGATGATAACTCCCTTTTTATTTATTCTAATGATAGTGTTTATCAAATTTATGCATTGGTCTATGTGGATGATATTTTATTAACTTGTAGCAAAAATGCAAAAATATAGGAGTTTGTGTAGGCACTCAACAACGACTTTGTTTTGAAAGATGTTGGAGATTTATCTTATATGTTTTCTTGGCATTGAAGTATGGAGGTTCTGTATGGAAATTTGAATTACTTTGTTCTTTGGTCTTAGATCTTGTAGAGTGTATGCAATCTATTCATAGGCTCTCTAGATTTGCCATAGGGAAAAAAAAAATGACAATCAAAACCACAATAAAATATAGATCTAGAGATTTTGAGTGACATAATAGTAATCTAAATGTTCCGAAATCAAATCCAATCCAATGAGGTAATTGCGATGGTGTTGTGAATTTCATAAACCCAAAGATCTTCTACCCGATCACTCATTTCACAAAATATTGGTGAAGAGAATGGTGGACTTCTATAGAGGGGGCCGGGCTCTAGGGTTTTGTTTTCTAGACTCTAGAAGACAACGATGTAAAAGTGAAGCCTTAAACCCCTAAGGGGGTTTGTATAGGCTTCCCTATTGGCTTAAGGGACCTGAGCCCAACTTAGGCTTGGGTCACTTAACCTAGCCCACTTGGCTTCTATTTAATTAATTCACCTTATTGAGTTTTAATTAATTAATTAGCCCATTATGAAAAGTCCATTTATAAGATTTAGTGTAACTTTGTGTTTTTATCAAAACGCCTTTATACATATTTATGAATTACAAACTCATAATTCTCTCATCATGAATCAAGAGCTTGAATAGGGACCATTGGGATCTATATTAAAATATTGTTTCTTTTGGAATCCAATTCTAAAGTTGACCCAACACTTCATTAAAGATAGTCAACTACACTCTAGTATCTTATGATACAATGAGACAAAGCTCAAGTTTGTGACTCTCTTCCTAGTACATGTAAACACCCCATGAATTATTGTCCCTAATCTAACGAGGCATGTCCTATCATTCTCTAAACCTTGAGTTACATATCTTTATATTATGTGATCAATTGGCATACTTTAATTCACAAAGAGTATATGTCAAATTTCACTTAAGAAATTACTATGACCATAGTTTTCCTAATCACATGTCCTTAGGATCATTGAAGGCGACATTTTGTTTAAAACCTATGAGATATTATGGTGCCTTTATTAGAAAACTTGTTTCTACCAGTGTCCATCAATAGTGACACAATTTATAGCAAATATATGGTCACTTTAAAGTTTTATCTGTAGGTCAAAATCTCTTGTTGATTTCAGCATAGGATCAATATCCTCTTAAGGTTGAGCATCCTTGTAGTATAGTAGCTTGGTGAATCATGATTACCCAATACCTAATGTTATAATTCACTATAGATCCTATCCAATGTATAACCATACACACTAGTATACTTATTATGGAAAAACCATCCCACTAACCAAGACAAGTCATCCCTTTAATTAAGGGGTAATGCAATGTGATAGCTTTTGATGAATTTCCTAAATCCATGAATTGACTCTGAACAAGTTATAATTATCTTGCAAGGAACACAAGACTTAGATATTTTGTGCAACTTCTAATATACCTAAGTTATGCGCAATGCAAGTGATAGGGGCATGAATGCTAATATAAACAATTAATGCAAATATGATAATAAAGGGAACCAAAATCATAAATAAATAAGTTTATTAATGAAACTAAAATTTATTACATTATGTTATGCTTTCTAGAGTTCTATCCTAATAGGTTTAAACATGGATTACATCTTTATTGAACTAAATATATTCAAGACCTATTAAGATGTACAAAGATAGATAGGGCCAAACCGTTATCCAACCTAAGTAATGCAAGTATCAAGCTCACTCTACATAAGGGCCAAACCTTCATCCCATCTTATATTAATCAATGGTTGGTGCTTTATTACATAACAATCACACGCCTAAATCTCTCATTTATGCTTGGAATTGATTTGATTACTTTCTCATATGCTAATTGGGCAAGTGATCTAAATTATAGATGCTCCACATCAAGGTATTGTTCTTATTTTTTTTTGATGACTATTATTCCATGGGTTCTAAACAATGGGTGGTCTCTCTCTTTAGCACGGAGTCTGAATATTGAAGTCTTGTTCATACCATAGCTAACTTGGATCCAGTAACTATTGCAAAAACTTGGTCTTTTTTTTTTTTCCAAAGGCCCATCTTATTTGGTGTGACAATATTAGTGATTCCATACCAGCCACCAATCCCATCTTCCATGCTTGTACAAAGCATATCGAGATTGACTAAGAGAGAAAGTGATGCAACAACATGCCCATCAGATTCGTTATGAGCCTACATAGGATCAAGTAGCTGATATACTTACAAAAGGTATATCCCTATTGTGATTTCATCGTCTACGATCCAACGGGGGTGTTAGGCAGAATAGTGGTCAACCTTCATCTAATTAGGTAGGTGGATGTAAATGTAAACTACAGTGGAATTCTCTCAGATTCTTCTCCCATAATCTGCTGCCAAACCATCACCATCGGGCCATAATAGATCTTTAATAGATTTGAAATCATCCACTATTAATATTTGGGAGCAAAACCAACAAGAACCCATCAAAGTAAGTTCTCATTGTGTCAATAATAGAATCTCTTATTTATGGTATCTGATACAAGCATCAATTTCTGCTCAAGTTTCTGGAGTGGAGGCTCCATCGTTGAACATGATGGCTCACCAACATATAAACCATCCCATTAGTAAATATAAGGCATAATCTGATATGCTAAAGTGATGAGTGAATGTGGGAAAAAAACTTTGAAAAGAAAAAGAGCGTCTAATTAGCATTTAAATATATTAGGAAGTGATGCATGCGACAATTAAATATTTTTTTACAGACTTCTCTTTCAACAATTATGTTGTTTATTGAACCAAATGTGGCATTTATTTTTTTCCTTGAAAGAATTTATTTTAAGCTGCTTTAATATAATTAAGAATGCTATAAAGTATTGCGAAAATGCTCTTATAGTCAATATCCACTTTCATGAGTCCTTGAAACTTGTTCACACGCGCATATAATGCTTGCTAAAATGCTCTTATAGTCAATATCCACTTTCATGAGTCCTTGAAACTTGTTCACAGGCGCATATAATGCTCGTGTACTTCTAATGATATGAATATATTTTTAATAAAATTTATGGAAACAAAAATTAAAATTGTACTTTTTTCCAAGTTGTTTTGGTGGGTACTTAATATTTGATGGAGACTTGTATTTTTAATCTACTTTTCTTTTTTATTTTTTATTTTTGAGAATCAAACGAATGCCCAGCAACTTATATCACGAAATAGGTTAAATAAAAATGAGATATTTCTTAAAAATGAGATATTTCTTAAATGACATGTGATGTTATCCTGGAGAAGAAAGAGTGTATTAGGTATTAGGTTGTTGAGACTATTATTTATTACTTCAAATTTAGAAATCCAACTTTGAATGACCTTTTCACGAAGAAAGTTGGTGGCAGCTTCCCACCAGTGGAAAAGTCAAATGAACAATGTATTAATAATTTAATATACAGTAAGAGGCTGGAAAAGTCTTTATCTCTCTACATAAAAAAATGTTTCTCTTCGGCCGTAACCAGATTGAGTGCTCTCTCCTTCCTATGGACCCATTCATCGTATATGGGTAGGTGAAAAACAGTGAAGAACGAAGAAACAACACGCGCGAATACATAAACATATACACATACATGTCTGAAAATCCAAAATAAACTCGAGCACACAAACTTTGAAGCCGTCTCATCATTCAAAACCCAAATTCAAATATCTAACATTGTTTATTGACTGCCAATGGATGCGAGTTGGTGAGGCATAGGTTATAAAAGCCTGATACTCACACCCAGCTTTCTCAAGCCAACTCCAAGCACTTGAGTTCTCTTTCCTTCCTCAACTTAATCTTAAGCTTCAATTTCAGTACGTATCTGACATCCATGGCTTCAGTCGAGGAATTTAGAAACGCTCAACGTGCCAAGGGTCCGGCCACCATCCTAGCCATTGGCACAGCTACCCCCGACCACTGTGTCTACCAGTCTGATTATGCTGATTACTATTTCAGGGTCACTAAGAGCGAGCACATGACTGAGTTGAAGAAGAAGTTCAATCGCATATGTAAGTACATTCATGCATCAATTTCTTACATGCATAACACTTCTAGACATATGCGAGTGTGTGCTATTAGGTGAGGCTCACCTCCAAGTGAATGAATGTTCCAACCTTTCTAGAGTAAAGCTTTTAGATAAATTACTTCAGGAAACTTGAAAATCATTTTACTTCAGTAACCCATATTCCTTTCATTTGACTATAATGGCTTGAAGAGCTGTTTTTTGAATCATATAGCATTGCTGGCTATAATTAAGAATACCCTTTTATACTTTCTTCAATGTTAAATGCATGTGGATCATCTTGAACAATATACTATATGACTTGTCGATTGGTAAAACTAATGTGTTCATGTTACTTCATTTACAGGTGACAAATCAATGATCAAGAAGCGGTACATTCACTTGACCGAAGAAATGCTTGAGGAGCACCCAAACATTGGTGCTTATATGGCTCCATCTCTTAACATACGCCAAGAGATTATCACTGCTGAGGTACCTAGACTTGGTAGGGATGCAGCATTGAAGGCTCTTAAAGAGTGGGGCCAACCAAAGTCCAAGATCACCCATCTTGTATTTTGTACAACCTCCGGTGTAGAAATGCCCGGTGCGGATTACAAACTCGCTAATCTCTTAGGTCTTGAAACATCCGTTAGAAGGGTGATGTTGTACCATCAAGGGTGCTATGCAGGTGGAACTGTCCTTCGAACTGCTAAGGATCTTGCAGAAAATAATGCAGGAGCACGAGTTCTTGTGGTATGCTCTGAGATCACTGTTGTTACATTCCGTGGGCCTTCCGAAGATGCTTTGGACTCTTTAGTTGGCCAAGCCCTTTTTGGTGATGGGTCTTCAGCTGTGATTGTTGGATCAGATCCAGATGTCTCGATTGAACGACCACTCTTCCAACTTGTTTCAGCGGCCCAAACATTTATTCCTAATTCAGCAGGAGCCATTGCTGGAAACTTACGTGAGGTGGGGCTCACTTTTCATTTGTGGCCCAATGTGCCTACTTTGATTTCTGAGAACATAGAGAAATGTTTGACCCAGGCTTTTGACCCACTTGGTATTAGCGATTGGAACTCGTTATTTTGGATTGCTCACCCAGGTGGCCCTGCAATTCTCGATGCAGTTGAAGCAAAACTCAATTTAGAGAAAAAGAAACTTGAAGCAACAAGGCACGTGTTAAGTGAGTATGGTAACATGTCTAGTGCATGTGTGTTGTTTATTTTGGATGAGATGAGAAAGAAATCCCTAAAAGGGGAAAAAGCCACCACAGGTGAAGGATTAGATTGGGGAGTACTATTTGGTTTTGGGCCTGGCTTGACCATCGAAACTGTTGTGCTGCATAGCGTTCCTATGGTTACAAATTAAGTGAAGTAAAAGAGAATGGTCCCTTTAACGTTGTTTTGTATCAAATAGGAGTTAATAAAGGTATTTCTCTCCAAAATTGATAATACTCTTATAGTATTTCATCACATTGGTAAATTTGGATTGTAATTGAGTCATTGTTAGAATTTCATCGTGAGCTCAAATTAAGAAGATGAGTTTCAAGTTCTCATTGTTTCATTATCTTGAAGATTCCGCAAAATTTTTAATGTTGTGTTCATATTAATCTGATTGAAAGGTAAATAAAGGTAATAATGAATTATTTGATAGTTCTAGTGGGTATTGAATTGGTTTCTCTTGTGGTGATATCTAAAAGCTTGGAAATATTGGAAAGTGTCTCAAATTCCTAATTAGAATATATTTCTTTTTAATTAATTTTAAACTTATTTTTTATTTTCTTTAATTTTTTTCTTTATTTTATTTCCTTAACGTTTTACCTCAAACTTTTCACTAACCACACATTACCTAAATAAAATATGTTTACATTGATTATAGAAACATTTAAAAAAAATTAAATATTAAATTAATTATTTAATTAAGGAAGCTCTTCAAAGTCAAGTTAGAGGCGGTCAACAGTCCACAGTCCTTACCAACCAATAGCTGCCTCAACCAACCAAATGTCAATGCCACCATATGATAGATGGTAGTTTCCTATTGGAACTATTTGCAAGATGAGATGCATTACAACACCATTCTCATGGAAATACACAACATGAAAGATTTAAGTGTTTTAAAATTTTTTTTTTTCATTTTCTGGACCTTAATCATATTACAATTAGTAACAATTTCTCCAACATTTTCTTGTTCATCACGCGAGAGTGAGTTGTATGGATTAGAACCCTCAAATCCCTTGTATGATCCTTTCTTTTTTCATAGCATTATCATTTTCTTATCTTTAAAGTAGAAATGAGACTAATTATTATATTTTTATTTTTATTTTCATGCCAAAAGAGACTCATTGTTATCTTTCCCTTACCTTAATTATATTTTTATTTTTCTTCAATTAATTCTTGCTACTCTCATTCACCCAATCTCCCCAACAATCCCAAACCTTCCTAGCTTCTTCTATTCATATTATGATAACTAGACTTAAGGCTCTTATTGCTATTTGGCACTAGATGTCTAATGTCCGGTGTCTTGGAAACTATAAAAAGGCTATTTTAGATCCCAATTGGAAATGTGCCATGGAGGTAGTGTATGATTCCTTGATAAATAACAAAACCTTGGAAATTGTTTTGCATCCTCCTAGTAAAAATTAACGTTGCTGCACACAAGTGGTTATTTAAAACTAAATGAAATCCCAATGACTATTAACAAGTATAAGGCTTGCTTAGTTGCAAATGGCTATATTCAACAATTAGGATTTGACTACTTAGAAACTTTTAGTCCTAAGGTTAAACCTGTAATGATTCTAATTGTTCTATCCATATCCATCACAAACTATTGGTGTATCAAGCAATTAAATGAACGTATTTTTTAATGGAGACTTGCACACATAGCTATTCATAGGGGAACCACTAGGATTTCATTGTGCAGATAGAAAGTACTTTGTTTGTTGTTTGCAAATAGAACTCTATGGCCTTAAACAAGCTTTATGGGCTTGGTTAATGGAATCAAGCATTTCTCGATTGGCTTGGGGATCTAAGAGATCAAAGGATGATAACTCATTTTTTATTTATTCTAATGATAGTGTCTATCAAATTTATGCATTGGTTTATGTGGATGATATTCTATTAACATGCAACAACAATGCAAAAATTTAGGAGTTTGTGTCGGCACTCAACAATGACTTTGTTTTGACAAATCTTGGAGATTTATCTTATTTTCTTGGCATTGAAATATGAAGGTCTTGTATGGAAACTTAGATTACTTCGTTTTTTAGCTTTGGATCTTGTAAGGTGTATGCAATCTATTCCTAGGCTCTCTAGCTCTACCGTAAGGAAAAAAATATGACAATCAAAATCATATTAAAATATAGATTTAGGGATTTTAAGTGACATACTTGTGATATGAGTGTTCCTAGATTGAATCCAATTCAATGAAGTAATTATGATAGTGTTGTAGATCTCGTATACCTAAAGATCTTCTGCTCGATCACACCATTCACAGAACTTTGGTGAAAAGAAGGGTAAACTTCTATAGAGGAAGGCTTTAGAGTTTTGTTTTCTAGACTTTGGAAGACAAGATGCAAAAGTGAAGTCTTAAACCTCTTAGGGAGTTTGTATACGCTTCCCTATTGGCTTAAGGGACATAAGCCTAACTTGGGCTAGGTCACTTAACCAACCCACTTAGTTTCTGTTTAATTAATTCACCTTATTGGGCTTTAATTCATGAAAGATCATTTATAAGATCTAGTGTAATTTTGTGTTTTTACCAAAATGCCCTTATGCACATTTATGAACTACAAACTCATAATTCTTTCAAATAAATGTGCCACCATGAATCAAGAGCTTAAATAGAGACCACTGAGATCCATATGAAAATATTATCTCTCTTAAGATCCAATTCTAAAGTTGACTCAACACTTCATTAAAGAGAGTCAACTATACGTTAGTATCTTATAATGTTACAATGAGACATGACTCATGCCCAATTGGTGTCTCAGCTGATTTGTGTTCAGCTGGTGCTCCTTGATTGAGGAAGTGATCAACAAAATTTATACCTATAACACCATACACTAGGGTAGCAAATACAAAGCTACTATAGTATAGTGGCTCTAAGGATCGTTCACTGGGAATGATTTGCAAGCAATCAAGGATACCAATTCCAAGTGAATTGGTTTTGTTTCATTTCACGGTTAGTTTAAGAAATAAAACACAAACTTTGATTGGTAAAGGTTGAGACTTAAACTAACTAACTTAACAGAAGTTTGGAATAATTTAGGAAGAAAAGCATTCCTTGGAGATTTAGGTTCACTGGGGTGGTTCCTCATGCAAAAGACATAGCTCCGGTCAGATGGTTCATTTCCTCGCATTAGAGATTCAACTTATAGTCAATTCTCTAACCGGTGATGTACAGAGACTCCTTCAATTAGATTTCACTTTAATTCTCTCACTGATACAACTTGCAATGGTTCATGCCTCTCACGAGCACTTACCATTCAAGGTGATCTTTAACCTTGGACTTCCCTTCACAAACTCGCAAGAGATAACTAATGGATGTCTCCTAGGAGTCCAAAAGCTTACCAAGTGTTGGTAATTCCAGAAAATCCTACCTTGAAGTCACCTACCAGAGGCTCGCAAGGGGTAAACTAGTGCATTTCCACGGTTGGAAATCACTTGCCTTACCAAGTGTTGGCCCAGGTGACTCTAAGATGTTTTAAGTTAACTAAAAACATTGAAATCACTGAAGGATTTCACTTCCTCTTCATTAAAAACTAAAACCACGGAGCTTTGCATTCTTGCACTTGGAACCTTCCCCGGCAACCTTAGCTCCAAGGAATTGGAGGTTTAGTTACTCATTCTCTGGGGAAAACTCCTCAGAGAATTCATAACTTAGAAATAAAATGAAAATACAAAGTGAGAAGGTAAGGCAGTAGAAAGAAAAGACCTTTACTAGCTTACCAAACGTTTTACAGAAGGAACTCCTCTCTGAGAACAGGCTCCCGAGAGGTATTTATATCAAACTAATATAAAACTAATTCTTACAAAGATATTTGGTCTTTTTACTAACTTAAAAACTAAGGAATCATGTAATTGGTGGTTTACAAGGAGTATTTTGGGATTTAGACAACAAAAATCTAATGGAAAATATCTCCCAATGTCGGTAGCAAGCTTCGGGAGGCTTCAGGAGCCATTTCGCAGGAGAAAAGTGGTGTCTGCGAAATTTCGCAGACACCCAAGAGGGCTGCGAAATTATTTCGCAAGACCGAGCTATCTTCACCAGGCTGCAAAGTTGGCTTCCATCTTGAAGTTTCTAGCTTCCCTCTCGCGGCATGGTTCGTGCATCGTCAGAAGGAGAAACACCTTACTGTACAAAAGTGTTGCGAAATTCTCGCAACAAAAGGTTGATTCCGCAGCACTTCAGAGTGACTGGCTTGTAATGGCTGCAACTTCTTCGTTTCAACTCCAAATCGCGCACCGTTTGAAGCATTGGATTGTTGACTTCCTGAGCTTTGAAATGGTATATAGCTTGCATCATTTGGACTTCAGAAAGTGCTTCAAAAGTGGCTGCTACGACTGTCATCAAGAATAGGCTTCATGACAGATTCTCTTTGCTTTTTCTCCTTGCAATCCGGATTCACTCTTGGCAATTGAATTCTAAGCTTTGCCCAAGATTCCTCATAGCTCTCCTCATTCTTGACTTGCTTTGGTGATCAAAATACTAACAAAAACACCAAAACTTACACAAAGTGATCAAAATTGCTTTAAAGGATCCTTAACATGCCAATTGAGTTAAAAGGCCTAAACTACTACTCAAAAGTGTTAAAAAGGATTAATTAAAGGCTATCAAATAACACTTTTTGAGTAGTAATCACTCCCCCCAACCGACATATTGCTAGTCCCTTAGCAATATAGGAGAGAAAATTAAAAATAAATAGCAAACTAATCTACAATTTACAACATCATGCTAAAGGAAAATAATTCTCAAGTGGCATGATGATCTAATTCTCACATGAATCATTAAAGAAATATAAACCCAAATCTCAACAAGAGTCATAACACTTATGCTAAACACTGTCAATCAAGGGAGTGCATTATGCAAACTGAAGTTTTAAAATCATTTCTACTTTCTAAGAACTAAACTTCAATCTTCCACAAAAATCTATGTGTATTGGTTCCTTAGGTTCCGAGAATAATATGCTACTAATCTCACCCCCCAACCTAACTCTTTTCAACACTTTAGCAACCTGACCAAAATCAATAAGAAAAGAACACACTTTCATCTTTTTTTTTTTTTTTTTTTTTTTTTTTTTTTTTTTTTTTTTTTTAAGGCTAGCTTTATGGGGTACTCTTTCTGACTTGTCCATGTAATGGGGGTCCATCGATGACTCCCAACCAATTAAGGTTTAGGGCACCAAGTTTTAAGGATCTTTCAACCACTAACTCCTCGGATTTTTCCCCGGACTTTTAAGAATGAGTTTCTAATACCCAAGCATCTACCATATGCTAACTCTACCTATTCACCCTTGTAACGAGCATTGAGGTCGGTGACTCCCAACCAATTAAGGCTTAGGGCACCAGGCTTTAAAGGCTTTCACCATATACCCCTCAAACCTTGCTCGGGTTTCAAGGCAAGCAAACAACTTTCTTTATTTCAAAGGCTCATTGGCCTTTTGCAGGGTGTTTCAATTTTTATCAAATGAGGTCAAATATACCAAGTCTCAAAATTATCCTAAGTCAAGAGGGAAATAGCTTTTCATCTTATAATCGGAAACTAATGTGCACAGTGTGTGGATAGCTTAAAGTAGAGGAACTCAATTCAATTTCAGTAGAAGTTTCAACAATTGAACCACTTTAGTAAGCATAATCCATACTCTAAGTCAAGTGAAAAACAACAGTTCAATTTCTCTTGGTTTAATTTGAAAATTTTTCCTCAAAATTCATGGAGAATAGAGTAACACTAGAGTAAAAAGTAAAAACTACAACTAATTAACCAATATAATTGCAATACCAAAAAGGTTTAGAAAAAAGGTTTAGAATACTTCCTTCCTCATACCCCCCAACCGAACTGAGCATTGTCCTCAATGTGATTTGAGTGACTGTAATAAAAGGGAGGAAGTGGTACCTCCATGCTGATATCAAATTCGAATATTGATTGGGGAAAACCACATGTTTCAAAAAGAATAGAATATGTGAGAAAAGGAAATAAGGAGAACTTAATGCTAATTTTTAACAAGAAATATTCAACTTGTATTACTTTGAGTTCATTTAATTACAATGCTAAAGACAAGTAACACAAGGAATCCCATATATATACCAAAATACTGGGATTTCATTTCAACTAAAACAAAACAAACATGCATAAAAACATAAACAGCAAATATATATAATGTCTGATAAGTGGGGTGATAGTGCTAGGCAGAAGGATCTGCCTCCTCAGTAGCTGGATCAGCTGAGGCTTCGGGCTCTGGAGCTTGAGACTCTGAAGGCTGAGAGTGTGGCTCTGGTGGAGTCTCAGTGGAAGGCTCTACAGCTTGTGGCAGATCGAAATGGACTTGAAGCTGCCTTAGGATGGCAGCTTGTTGAGCCTGAGAGGCTAACATCTGCTCCTGACATGCTTTGATGGCTGCCAACTCCTGAGCAAGATTGCTCTGGGAAGCTGTAAGAGTCTCCAATGCTCGGCACAGCTCTCGATATTCGGATATAGGGATGGCCATCCTCGGCTCAGCTGATGTGGATGGCTGTGATGGAGCAGGTGCAGCTGGTGAAGCTCGAGGGATGGCAGGAGTAGCAAGTGTAATACCTTTAGGTGGATGTCTTGGGGAGGCTCTCCTTGCTGCTGGCTGAGGCTGCCCAGGCTGATCAATTTTGTAGGCTGTCATATTATTCCATTTATCAAGGGTAAATGGCTCACGACATATTCTCTTTCTTTCCTGCTGAGGCTCAGAGGGGTATCCGAGATGCTCCAAAACTTGGCATAGCAGCCTTGGGAAGAGGAGTGGAATGCAATCTGCTCTTTGAAGCTTTTTCTTGTGAACCTTCTCCTCAAAGTATAGAAGGGCTGCCATGATCAGATGATGAGGCCCAAAGAAGAATCCTTCAGACATCTTGTATAGAGCTTCCAAGAGAACTCCCCTTCTTTGGGTCCAATGCTGCAGGGGATAGATATTATGCCTCAAAAAGGCATCAATCAAAAACATCACTGGAGGTAGCTCCCCCCTCAACAGGTGTGACCGATTGGCAGCTCCTCTGGACAGGGTGCTAACCATCTCTAACTCAGTTGGATTTGTCCAAGCTTTAAAATTGTCGAATTGGGTTGGCTCAAAAGGAATTTGCAGAGCTTCAGCAATGTGTCTTGCTCCCAAAATACCATGCCTTCCATCAATTATGAAATGGATCAGAGTTGGATTTCTTACTTCTTTGGTTGTCATGGTCTGGTAGAAGTCCGTGACTACCCGGGGATAGAAAAAATCCCTTGGAGCTAGCAGATGCTCCATATGATATCTCCTCAGCAGCTGGAAGGATTGGGCAAGCTCTGGCCTCACTCTAAATGTTGCTAAATCGAAGCACAATTCAGAATGGAATGCCCGAGTTCGGCAATCCAGGTTTCCTTCGATTGGGGCCTGGGGCAGCATTGGCCTTCGAATCACTTCTTCCAGAGGTGCTTCAGCTGCAATTTGGGGCTCTGGAATTGGCGCTTGAGGCTCCTGATCTTTTTCTTGGGGTGCCGGAGATGGTACCGGCGATGGAATTGGAGTTGCTTCAGGTGAGGGAATTGGCGAGGGAACCGGTGACGGCACTGGAGTTTGAACCGGTGAAGGATTTGGGGATTTCTCAGGGGATTGCTCAGTCAAATCAATTGGTTCAGAGCTCTCAACCCTGGGCTTCTTCTTCAATGGCTGACCGCCTGATCTTGTCAAATATCGCCTTGCCGGCGGCTTTGGTGGCGCCGGCTTCACTGGAGAAGGTTGTGGTCTCGACGGCGAAGGCTGGGGAGCAGGTTCTGGAACAGAGCCTGGACTTGGCTCCTTTCGCAGACTCCTTTTGCGGTTCGAAGGAGATGAAGATTTTGCTCCTCGCGTTCGTGCCATTTTGGAGATATCGATCTTTGGCCGGCGTTGCTAAGCGGAGAAGACGACCGGAGAAACGGACGGCGTGGCTTGGCGAAGAAGATGAAGGGGCTGCGAAAATGGCTCTCTGATTTTTGAAACCCTTTTCGCAGCATTTTTGACCGGTATAAATAGGAAAAACGGAAGCCCAGGGGTCAGTTTAAGTTCCGCAACAAAACGGCAATTTCGCAGCAACTTGCCATTTTCGCAGCAACTTCGCAGTGAGTTTCGCAGCTGCGAAATTGATGTCACTGTGCTGCGAAGTGGCACTCGTGTGCCAAAACCACTTTCGCAATTGCGAAACATCCTGCGGAATGGGACTTTCGGTGCGAAATCACGCTTTTCCACTTCGCAATGGGTTTCGCAGCTGCGAAATGGATGCTACTGTTCTGCGAAGTGGCACTCGTGTGCCAAATCCACTTTCGCAGCTGCGAAATACACTCGCAGAGGCTTCTACAGTGCTGCGGAGTGGTTTGGCAACAAAAATCACATTTCGCAGAAGTTTTCTTTACCCTGCGAAATTTCGCAGAGCTCTGTTTTTCCCCTATTTTTGCTCTGTTTCGGCTCCAATTTCGGCCCGATTTTTTTTCTTTTCAATTTCCTTGAAATTTCTTCCACTTGGGATCATATAAAACGATTAAAACACAACTAAAAACATGATTTAAGATCAAAAACTAAGATCAAAAGTATGGAAACAACTTGAAAATTTACAAAATTTACAAAAATTTTGGACTGTGGTAAAACCACGCCCAGCAAACCCTTTTCATTTAGGCTTTTTGAGGTTCAAGGAGGTTGATTGCCTCCTTTTCTGATTTGAATGACTCCATGAACGGCTTAAGACGATAGCCATTGACTCTAAAGCTGTCCTTGCCATTGGAATTCAATAAGTCCACCACTCCATTGGAATATACTCGGTGAATAATAAATGGACCAATCCACCTTGACTTGAGCTTCCCAGGAAAGATATGGAGTCTTGTGTCATACATCAAAACTTTTTGCCCTTCCTGAAATTCCTTGTTGGAGATGAGTTGATCATGCCACTTCTTCATCCTCTGTTTTGCAACTTTGGAATTGATATAAGCATTATTTCTCAATTCCTCCATCTCATTAAGGTCTAGAAATCTCTTTTCTCCGGCCTTGATCAAGTCCATGTTCAGCTTCTTTATGGCCCACCAAGCCTTGTATTCAACTTCCACAGGGAGATGGCATGCTTTACCATAGATAAGACGATAGGGAGACATCCCTAGAATAGTCTTATAAGCTGTTCTATATGCCCACAATGAGTCATGAAGCCTAATAGACCAATCTTTTCTGTTGGAATTCACCACTTTCATCAAGATGTTCTTGATTTCCCTGTTAGCTAGCTCAACTTGCCCAGAAGTCTGAGGATGATAAGGTGTAGCCACCTTATGCTTCACTCCATACTTGGATAACAGAGCTTCAAAAGGTTTGTTGCAAAAATGAGCTCCTCCATCACTGATTATGGCCTTGGGCACCCCAAATCTTGAGAAAATGTTCTCCTTAAGAAACTTGAGAACCACCCTGTGATCATTTTGTTTACAGGGGATTGCCTCAACCCATTTAGAAACGTAATCCACCCCCACCAAGATGTAAGAATTACCAAAAGACATTGGGAAAGGTCCCATGAAGTCAATGCCCCAAACATCAAATATCTCAACTATCAGAATGGGGTTCATAGGCATTTGATTTCTTTTTGTTAGCTTTCCAAGCCTTTGGCATTTATCACAATTCCTACACATGATGTGGGCATCTTTGAAAAGAGATGGCCAAGTAAACCCTGATTGCAATACCTTCATGGCTGTTTTCTGAGAGGCAAAGTGGCCTCCACATGCATTCTCATGACAATGAGATAGAATCCCTTGCTGCTCATCTTCAGGGACACACTTCCTAATAATCTGATCTGCACAATACTTGAAGAGAAAGGGCTCTTCCCAATAATAAGAATGAATTTTGGCGAAGAAGTGCTTCCTGTCCTGTGCATTCCACTCACTTGGAATTTCACCAGTTACTAAATAATTAGCAATATGAGCATACCAAGGAGTTTTCACTAGGAACATGAGTGATTCTTCAGGAAAATCATCATTGATAGGCAAGGGATGGGAATTATGTGCTATAACTAACCTTGACAAGTGGTCAGCTACTACATTCTCCACTCCTTTCTTATCTTTGATTTGAAGATCGAATTCTTGTAACAAAAGAATCCATCTAATCAACCTTGCTTTTGCATCTTGCTTTGTCAATAAATACTTCAAGGCTGAATGGTCAGTAAAGACAATGATGAAAGACCCCACTAAATAAGCTCGAAATTTGTCCATAGCAAATACCACAGCTAACAATTCTTTCTCTGTAGTTGTGTAGTTCCTTTGAGCTTCATTTAGTGTTTTACTTGCATAGTAAATCACATAGGGCTTCCCATCTTCTCTTTGGCCAAGCACAGCTCCTATAGCAAAGTCACTGGCATCACACATCAGTTCAAAAGGTAACTGCCAGTTAGGGGCTCTCACTATTGGAGTTGTTAAAAACTTCTTCAGTTGATCAAAGCTATGCTGACACCTTTCATCCCATATAAACTTAGTATCCTTAGCTAACAGCTCACAAAGAGGTTTTGAAAGACTAGAAAAACCTTTTATAAACCTCCTATAGAACCCTGCATGACCAAGGAACTGCCTTACTCCTTTCACAGTTGTTGGAGATGGTAATTTGGCAATAAGCTCCACTTTTGCTTTATCAACTTCAATGCCCCTTTCAGAGATGATATGGCCAAGGACAATTCCTTGACGTACCATAAAATGACATTTTTCCCAATTCAGCACCAAATCTTTTTCAATGCATCTATGAAGAACTGCTTCCAAATTAACCAAGCACTCCTCAAATGTACCTCCATATACGGTGATGTCATCCATGAAAACCTCCATAATTCTCTCCACCATATCACTGAAAATACTCAACATGCATCTTTGAAATGTAGCAGGTGCATTGCATAACCCAAAAGGCATTCTTCTATAAGCAAATGTTCCAAATGGACATGTAAAAGTGGTCTTTTCCTGATCTGCCAAATCAATTTCAATTTGAAAATACCCTGAATACCCATCCAAGAAACAATAGAATGGATGTCCAGAGACTCTCTCCAGCACTTGATCAATAAATGGCAATGGAAAATGATCCTTCCTGGTGACAGCATTCAGCTTTCTATAATCAATACACACCCTCCAACCTGAAGTGAGGCGTGTAGTAATTTCTTCCCCTTTTTCATTTTGAATCACTGTGATCCCTGACTTCTTTGGTACCACTTGAGTAGGACTCACCCAAGGGCTATCAGATATAGGGTAAATGATTCCTGCTTGAAGTAGCTTCAGCACCTCAGCTCGCACCACCTCTTGTAGATGAGGATTCAACCTTCTTTGAAATTGACGAATTGGCTTTGCTTCCTCCTCCATATATATATGATGAGTACAAACTAAAGGACTAATGCCTTTCAAATCAGATATTTGCCATCCTATTGCTTTCTTACACCTCCTGAGAACTTCCATTAAACAATTCTCTTGATGACTGGTCAGAGATGAGGATATCACAACAGGACATTGATTATTTGCTTCAAGGTATGTATATTTCAGCTCCACAGGTAAAGGCTTCAGATTGAGTTTTGGAATTTCTTCTTCAACAGCTGCCTCCTCTTCTTCATTGAACAGAGGTAGAATTCCTTCTATCTTTCTCCAACTTTGTAGAGTAGCAAGCCCAATAGGAGATTCAGAAAAACCTTCCTCAATATCCACAAGACTTTCACTCAACTTGTCTTGCATATGCTGATTGCAGTGCTCCTCCACCAAAGTATCAATTATACATAGCTCTTCTGGTCCTTCTTCTTCTTCTGGAGTGATTTGCTTTTTAGACATATAGAAAATATTGAGATCCAGGGTCATATTACCAAAAGTGAGTTGCATAAGCCCATTTCTACAGTTGATGATTGCATTTGAAGTTGCAAGAAATGGCCTTCCAAGGATGATAGGAACTAAATTAGCTTCCTTCACAGTTGGATCAGTATCAAGAACAACAAAATCTACAGGATAGTAGAAATTATCCACTTGAACCAATACATCCTCAATTACTCCTCTTGGAATTTTCACTGATCTATCTGCCAAAGATAAAGTGATTGCTGTTGGCTTCAACTCTCCAAGGCCCAGTTGCTTGTAGACAGAGTATGGAAGCAAATTCACACTTGCTCCCAAGTCTAGCAAGGCTTTCTCCACTACCTTTCCTCCAATCATGACTGAAATGGTAGGACTTCCAGGGTCTTTATACTTCAAAGGAGACTTACACTGTAAGATTGCACTTACTTGCTCAGTCAAGAAGGCTTTCTTGTTTACAGTCAACCCTCTTTTGATAGTACACAAGTCCTTTAGGAATTTTGCATACGTTGGAACTTGTTTGATCATATCCAGCAGTGGAATATTAACTTTCACTTGCCTCAATACTTCCAGGATTTCAGCTGCATTTCTAACCCCCTTTTTCCCATGTAATGCTTGAGGAAAAGGTGGAGAAGTTGATTTCTTCAGCATTTCTTCCTTCAGAAGCTCTTTCTCTGGAATTGCTTTGATTGTTGCATCAGAGTCCTTCTTTTCTTCACTGATCTCACTGCCTTTATCTTCCATTTCCTTCCCTTTCTTCATCTCTTCTTCTTTCTCAACATGTGGCTTGGGTGTTGGATGCTCAATTTTTTTACCACTCCTTAGAGTGATCAAGGCCTTCACATCTTTCACCTGTGATGATTCTCCCTCATGGCTTTCCACTTCATGGACACCTTTGGGATTTTGGTTAGGTTGAGAAGGAAATCTTCCTTTTTCTTGCAGTGTATTCAAATTTGTAAGCCTTGAAATTGAATATTGGATGTTATCAAACTTTTGGTTCATGTCATTTTGCATTCCATCCATTCTTTTGTTCAACACACTCTCCATTCTATCCATTCTTTGATCCACTCTGTCCATTCTTTGATCCACTCGAGCATTGGTGGCTTCTTGCTTTCCCACAAAATCTCCCACTACCTTGCTGAGATTAGCTATTATTTGTTCAATACTTGAAGATTGCTGAGATGGTGGATCCGGCTGTTGGTATTGAGTTGCTCTGGCCTTCCATGAGAAATTTGGATGATTCCTCCAACTTGAATTGTAGGTATTTCCATATGGAGCATTGTTATTGGGCCTGAATTGTCCAACAACATTTGCTTGATCTCTATACATTTCCCTTTCAGCTGAAATTGCAGGGCACTCCTCCACCAAATGTTCAAACGATTGACAATTGGGACACAACTTCACTTGCACTGGTGCTTCAGCAACAGCTTGCACTTCATGCATTCTTTTCAGCTCCAGCTCCTCCAATCTTCTTGTCATAGCTGCCAACTTTGCTTTCATGTCATCATCTTCTTTCAAATTATACATCCCAGCTTTTGCATTATAAGCATTCAACTGAGACTTCATTTTTCCCACTTCTCCTTTGGTTGGTTCATCCCATCCCCTTGAAACATCAGCTACATAGCTCAAGAAATCCATAGCTTCCTCTGGATTTTTGCTCATGAAATCTCCTCCACACATTGTCTCGAGGAGCTGCTTCATTGAGGATGACATACCATCATAGAAATAGCTCACCAATAGCCAAGTATCAAAGCCATGGTGAGGACAAGCATTTATAGCTTCCATGTATCTCTCCCAACACTCATAGAATTTCTCATTCTCTTTAGCTGAGAAGTTTGAAATTTGCCTTTTCAAGCCATTTGTTCTATGAGTAGGAAAAAATTTCTTGAGGAACTCAGCTTGTAAATCAGTCCAAGAGCGGATACTCCTAGGCCTTAAAGAATTAAGCCAAATTTTGGCCTTATCCTTTAAAGTAAAAGGAAATAACTTAAGCCTCATCAAGTCAATTGAAGCTCCTCCCTCTTGGAATGTATTACAAACATCTTCAAATTCCTTGATGTGTGCATACGGATTCTCACTTTCCATCCCATGGAAAGTTGGTAGAAGTGGAACAAGATATGGTCTGATCACTAGCTGCTCTGTAGGGGGCACTATACATGATGGTGCACTCATACGAGGTGGATGCATACGGTCCCTCATTGATCTGAATTCATTGAGATTGTCTTGACGACCTTGGTGACTATGCTGATCTTCAGGTGCAGCCTCCATGATATTCAAGATTACTTCAAATTCTCCTTTCTGAGGTGTATCACACTTAACAAGCCTTCCTCCAATGTCTCGTATCCACTTTGGCATACACAACTAGTATTCAGCTGCAACTAAAAAATGAAAACAGAGGACACAAAAACAGAGGACTACAATAGCAAAATTAAACTAGACTAAAATTTAAAAAGATAAACTTAGATTATAAGTAAACAAAGAAAGAATGAAAATTAGTAAAGTGAAAGAAACTTTACCAACTTGTGATGAAAATCACAAGTGCTCAACAATGGTATCACATTGAACTTGACACTCATTCCCCGGCAACGGCGCCATTTGACTCATGCCCAATTGGTGTCTCAGCTGATTTGTGTTCAGCTGGTGCTCCTTGATTGAGGAAGTGATCAACAAAATTTATACCTATAACACCATACACTAGGGTAGCAAATACAAAGCTACTATAGTATAGTGGCTCTAAGGATCGTTCACTGGGAATGATTTGCAAGCAATCAAGGATACCAATTCCAAGTGAATTGGTTTTGTTTCATTTCACGGTTAGTTTAAGAAATAAAACACAAACTTTGATTGGTAAAGGTTGAGACTTAAACTAACTAACTTAACAGAAGTTTGGAATAATTTAGGAAGAAAAGCATTCCTTGGAGATTTAGGTTCACTGGGGTGGTTCCTCATGCAAAAGACATAGCTCCGGTCAGATGGTTCATTTCCTCGCATTAGAGATTCAACTTATAGTCAATTCTCTAACCGGTGATGTACAGAGACTCCTTCAATTAGATTTCACTTTAATTCTCTCACTGATACAACTTGCAATGGTTCATGCCTCTCACGAGCACTTACCATTCAAGGTGATCTTTAACCTTGGACTTCCCTTCACAAACTCGCAAGAGATAACTAATGGATGTCTCCTAGGAGTCCAAAAGCTTACCAAGTGTTGGTAATTCCAGAAAATCCTACCTTGAAGTCACCTACCAGAGGCTCGCAAGGGGTAAACTAGTGCATTTCCACGGTTGGAAATCACTTGCCTTACCAAGTGTTGGCCCAGGTGACTCTAAGATGTTTTAAGTTAACTAAAAACATTGAAATCACTGAAGGATTTCACTTCCTCTTCATTAAAAACTAAAACCACGGAGCTTTGCATTCTTGCACTTGGAACCTTCCCCGGCAACCTTAGCTCCAAGGAATTGGAGGTTTAGTTACTCATTCTCTGGGGAAAACTCCTCAGAGAATTCATAACTTAGAAATAAAATGAAAATACAAAGTGAGAAGGTAAGGCAGTAGAAAGAAAAGACCTTTACTAGCTTACCAAACGTTTTACAGAAGGAACTCCTCTCTGAGAACAGGCTCCCGAGAGGTATTTATATCAAACTAATATAAAACTAATTCTTACAAAGATATTTGGTCTTTTTACTAACTTAAAAACTAAGGAATCATGTAATTGGTGGTTTACAAGGAGTATTTTGGGATTTAGACAACAAAAATCTAATGGAAAATATCTCCCAATGTCGGTAGCAAGCTTCGGGAGGCTTCAGGAGCCATTTCGCAGGAGAAAAGTGGTGTCTGCGAAATTTCGCAGACACCCAAGAGGGCTGCGAAATTATTTCGCAAGACCGAGCTATCTTCACCAAGCTGCAAAGTTGGCTTCCATCTTGAAGTTTCTAGCTTCCCTCTCGCGGCATGGTTCGTGCATCGTCAGAAGGAGAAACACCTTACTGTACAAAAGTGTTGCGAAATTCTCGCAACAAAAGGTTGATTCCGCAGCACTTCAGAGTGACTGGCTTGTAATGGCTGCAACTTCTTCGTTTCAACTCCAAATCGCGCACCGTTTGAAGCATTGGATTGTTGACTTCCTGAGCTTTGAAATGGTATATAGCTTGCATCATTTGGACTTCAGAAAGTGCTCCAAAAGTGGCTGCTACGACTGTCATCAAGAATAGGCTTCATGACAGATTCTCTTTGCTTTTTCTCCTTGCAATCCGGATTCACTCTTGGCAATTGAATTCTAAGCTTTGCCCAAGATTCCTCATAGCTCTCCTCATTCTTGACTTGCTTTGGTGATCAAAATACTAACAAAAACACCAAAACTTACACAAAGTGATCAAAATTGCTTTAAAGGATCCTTAACATGCCAATTGAGTTAAAAGGCCTAAACTACTACTCAAAAGTGTTAAAAAGGATTAATTAAAGGCTATCAAATAGCACTTTTTGAGTAGTAATCAAGACAAAGTTCGAGTTTGTGACTCTTTATCTACTACATGTGGACTCTATATAAATTAGTATCCCAAATCTAACGAGGCATGTGCTATGATTCTATCAAAATTACCTCTCCAATGCTTGAGTTACATATTTTCTTATTATGTGATCAACTAACATTAACTCACAAAAAGGATATGACAAATTCCACTTAAAGAATTACTACGACCATTGTTTTCCTGATCACATGTCCTTGGGATCACTGAAAAGGACATGTTGTCTCAATCCTATGAATTATCTTTCCTTCCTCAAGTTAATCTTAAGCTTCAGTTTGAGTAATAACTGACATCAATGACTTTAGTTGAGGAAATTAGAAATGCTCAATGTGCCAAGGGTCTGACTACCATACTAGCCATTGGCACAACTACTCTTGACCATTGTGTTTACTGGTTTGATTATGTTGATTACTATTTTAGGGTCACTAAGAGCGAGCACATGACTAAGTTGAAGAAGAAGTTCAATTGCATATGTAAGTATATTAATGCATTAATTTCTTACATGCATAACACTTTGTACATATACAAGTGTGCTATTAGGTGAGGCTCACCTCCAAGTGAATGAATTTTTCAAGTTTTCTATAGTATAGCTTTTTAATAAATTAATTCAAGAAACTTGAAAATCATTTTACTTTAGTCATCATTATTCCTTGCATTTGACTATAATGGATTGAACAATCGTTCTTTGAATCATGCAACAATGCTAAGAAACACATTAATAATTTTTACTTTTATTAAGAATAAATTTTTATACTTGCTTCAATGTTAAATGCATGTCCACCATCTTGAACAATATACTATATGATTCATTGTGGTAATGCTAATGTGTTTATGTTATTTTATTTACAGGTGAAAAATCAATGATCAAGAAGCGCTACATTCATTTGACTGAAAAGATGCTTGAAGACCACCCAAATATTGATGCCTGTAGGGCCTTATCTCTTAATATAAGTTAAGAGATCATCACTACTGAGGTACCCAAGCTTGGTAAGGAAGCAACATTGAAGGCACTTAAAGAGTGGGACCAACCAAAGTCCAAAATCACCCATCTTGTATTTTGTACAACCTCAGGTGTAGAAATGCTTGGTGTTGATTACAAACTTGCTAATCTCTTGGGTCTTTATACTTCATTTAGAAGAGTTATATTGTATCGTCAAGGCTACTATGTAGGTGGGATTGTCTTTTGAATTGGTAAGGATGTTGCAGAGAATAATGCAGGAGCACAAGTTCTTGTGGTGTGCTCTGAGATCACTGTTGTTGTATTCCGTGGGCCTTCTAAAACTGCTTTGGACTCTTTAGTTGGCCAAGCCCTTTTTGGTGATGGGTTTGCAATTGTGATCATTGGATTAGATCTAGATCTCTCGATTGAACGACCACTGTTCCAACTTGTCTCAACAACCCAAACATTTATTCCTAATTCACAAGGTGCCATTGTTAGAAACTTGTGTGAGGTGGGACTTACCTTTCATTTGTGGCCCAATGTGCCTATTTTAATTTCTCATAACATAGGAAAATGCTTGACTCAAGCTTTTGACCCACTTGGTATTAGCGATTGGAACTCATTATTTTGGATTGCTCACTTAGATAGCCCTGCAATTCTTGATGTAGTTGAAGCAAAACTCAATTTAGAGAAAAAGAAACTTGAAGCAACAAGGCATGTGCTAAGTGAGTACGGTAACATGTCAAGTGCATGTGTGTTGTTTATTTTGAATGAGATGAGAAATAAATCTCTGAAGTGGAAGAAGGCCACCATCGGTGAAGGATTGGATTGGGGAGTATTATTCGGTTTTGGACCAGGCTTAACCATTGAAACTGTTGTGTTGCATAGCATTCCTACGTTTACAAACTAAGTGAAGAATGGTAAGAAAAATTATATACAAACCATGTCTTATTGTATTAAGAAGGAGTGAATAAATATATATAAATATATCCATAAAGTTAATAATAATTCTAAAATATTTTATTCCTATCATAAAATTGAGGGATTGTAATTTTGTGATTGTTAGAAGGTGTAGTGACCTCAAGTTAAAAGGATGAGACTCTAGGTTCTTGTTTTTTCATATTCTTGAAGTTTCCTCAAAAGTTGTAAACTTATATTCTCATTAATTCCACTAAAAAGAAAGAATAAATTAGATACATAACACCAATTTGAATTCTAGTGATGTAGCTAAGAACTTTTTAGCTTTATTTTATTTTATCTTATTTGAATTTCAATTGAGCACAAATATAGTTGAAAATTGGCTTATAATCAATTGTGGCTACTCCTAAATATTTACACCAAAGCCTAGTACCTAAACTATAGGGAATATGTTGGGTTGGGACTAAATTTGTGACAATAGAAAGAATAAGGTGAATTTCATCAAAAGGGAGAATGTCTTTTCAAGATCCATTCATTTCCTAGTCTTACACCCAAACATGATTCCTTGCCATGGAACTCATCTCTTCCCTTATAATTTCTAACCAGTATGTCGATTTAGGTGAAGTTAGTGCTTTCTCATAAGAAGCGGGTTTATCCAGGTCTAGTGCTTCATGAAAAGTCTTTTAGTGCGAGTCATTCCCACTATCTTTGGCGATTTCAAGATGAGTTTTTAATTCCCTATCGTCTCTTAAAGATTGTGTTTCCTTGTCTTACAACTCATGGTGTAACACCCTAAATTCATTTTCAGGGGTAAAATCATAAATTAAAAATCAATAACTAAATTAAAAGAGGGTAGGAGGGTCTATTTCCATTAAAAGTCCTAAATATATATTAGATTTTTTTAACTTCTTTGTACAAAAACCCTTTTTTTTTTCATGGAGATGAGAGAGATTAGAGAATGTAGGATAATGGAAGGTTAAATATTTGAGAGCTTGGGGTTTCAAAATCAGTTTTAGTATCTTTAAAATTCGCCTACTTTAAAATTGAAAAATTGGACATATTATTTTTAGTATCTTCTCTTCAGGTAGAAATGAAAGAAAGATGTGAATTGTATTTTTAATCATCTTTAGTATTTACTTTTCCTTCAATTATTTTTGAGAATAAAAGGAGTGCCCGGCAACTTCGATGACGAAATAGGTTGAATAAAAATGAGATATTTGTTGAATTATAGTTTGAATAAGTTAAATGACACGTGATGTAATGCCGAAGAAGAAAAATAGTGTAGCAGTCATTGGGTTGTTGAGGTTATTACTTGAAATTCAGAAATTCAACTTTGAATGAGTTTGACTTTATAAGAAAGTTGGTAGCAGCCTCCCACATGTGGAAAACTAAAATAAACTATGTATTAATTTCCAGTTAGTGAGCGGAAAAGTCTTCCTGTGGATGCAAATACATAACACATGTCTGAAAATCAACCCCACCACAAAATGAACTCAAGCACACCAGCTTTGAAGCCAACACATCATTCAAAACCCAAATCACTTCGAATGTATATCATTATCAATTGACCGCCAATGGATGAGAGTTGGTGAGACACAGATTATAAATACCCAACACTCACACCCAGATTTCTCAAGCCACCTCCAAGCTTCAATTTGAGTTCTCTTTCCTTCCCAACTTAATCTTCAGCTTCAATTTGAGTACGTAGCTGGCATCAATGGCTTCAGTTGAGGAAATCAGAAACGCTCAACGTGCCAAGGGTCCGGCGACCATCCTAGCCATTGGCACAGCTACTCCCGAGCACTGTGTCTACCAGTCTGATTATGCTGATTACTATTTCAGGGTCACCAAGAGCGAGCACATGACCGAGTTGAAGAAGAAGTTCAATCGCATATGTAAGTATATTCATGCATCAATTCTTATATACATATCACTTCTATACATATACGAGTGTGGTATTAGGTGGGGCTCACCTCCAAGTGAATGAATGTTTCAAGTTTTCTATAGTATAGCTTTTAGATAAATTACTTCAGGAAACTTGAAAATCTTTTTACTTTCAGTCACCAATATTCCTTGCATCTGACTCTAATGGCTTGAACAACTGTTCTTTGAGTCATGTGGCAATGCTAAGAAACACATTAATAATTTTTGCTATAATAAAGAACAACCTTTTATACTTGCTTCAATGTTAAATGCATGTCCACCATCTTGAACAATATACTAAATGATTTGTTGATTGGTGATGCTAATGTGTTGACGTTATTTTATTTATAGGTGACAAATCAATGATCAAGAAGCGTTACATTCATTTGACTGAAGAAATGCTTGAGGAGCACCCAAACATTGGTGCTTATATGGCTCCATCTCTTAACATACGCCAAGAGATTATCACTGCTGAGGTACCCAAACTCGGTAAGGAAGCAGCATTGAAGGCTCTTAAAGAGTGGGGTCAGCCCAAGTCCAAGATCACCCATCTTGTATTTTGTACAACCTCCGGTGTAGAAATGCCCGGTGCGGATTACAAACTCGCTAATCTCTTAGGCCTTGAAACATCGGTTAGAAGGGTCATGTTGTACCATCAAGGGTGCTATGCAGGTGGAACTGTCCTTCGAACTGCTAAAGATCTTGCAGAAAATAATGCAGGAGCACGAGTTCTTGTGGTGTGCTCTGAGATCACCGTTGTTACATTTCGTGGGCCTTCTGAGGATGCTTTAGACTCTTTGGTAGGTCAAGCCCTTTTTGGTGATGGGTCTGCAGCTGTGATTGTTGGATCTGATCCAGATGTCTCGATTGAACGACCCCTCTTTCAACTTGTTTCAGCAGCCCAAACATTTATTCCTAATTCAGCAGGTGCTATTGCGGGTAACTTACGTGAGGTGGGACTCACCTTTCACTTGTGGCCTAATGTGCCTACTTTGATTTCCGAGAACATAGAGAAATGCTTGAGTCAAGCTTTCGAGCCACTTGGTATCAGGGATTGGAACTCGTTATTTTGGATTGCTCACCCGGGTGGCCCTGCAATTCTTGATGCAGTTGAAGCAAAACTCAATTTAGAGAAAAAGAAACTTGAAGCAACAAGGCATGTGTTAAGTGAGTATGGTAACATGTCTAGTGCATGTGTGTTGTTTATTTTGGATGAGATGAGAAAGAAATCCCTAAAGGGGGAAAATGCCACCACAGGTGAAGGATTGGATTGGGGAGTACTATTCGGTTTTGGGCCCGGCTTGACTATCGAAACTGTTGTGCTACATAGCATTCCTACGGTTTCAAATTAAGTGAAGTAAAGGAGAATGGTACCTTTAATGTTGTATTGTATCAAATAGGAGTTAATAAAGGTATTTATCTCCAAAATTGATAATACTCTTATAGTATTTCATTACATTGATAAATTTGGATTGTAATTGAGTCACTATTAGACTTTCTTTGTGAGCTGAAATTAAAAAGATGAGTTTCAAGTGCTCAATGTTTCATTATCTTGAAGATTCTTCAAATATTTTAATGTTGTGTTCATATAAATCTGATGGAAAAATAAATAAAGGAAGTAATGGATTTTTTGATAGCTCTAGTGCTAATTGAATTGGTTTCTCCTTTGATGGTATTTGAAAGCTTATAAATATTGGGAAATGTCTCAAATTCCTAATTGGAATATATTTCCTTTTAAAAAAAATATATATTATATAAAATACTTCCTAAATTCATATGTGATGGTGATTAGATGCCTTATAGAATAAGGAATACTAGTAGGAATACCTCAACAAATATTCTAGGTCGTAAAGGAAAAATGTTATGAAAAAGATATAGGTTTGTGAAGACTATATGCGATAGATAAAATAAAATACAACAAAGAGTGAGAGACGCCTAGTAGAGTAAAACAACTCATGGTTTAGGGTATAGATATGAGGATAAGTGAGAGATACTTGATGGGGCAAAGTGGTCCATAATGCAGGGTGAAAATACAAAGAGTGGAAAAATATAAGATGATTCAAGACTCAATAATTGCATCCATTTTTGTCCTGCATGATATCTTCTATTGTACAATGAAATATTATTTCTCATCAGTGAAGGTGTGTATATGGTTAATCGAACATGTTAAAACATCATTTACCTTTATATGTGGATAGTTTTATTTTATTTTCTTCTATGCATATATTGTTGTAGTATGTGGCTCATATTTGAGCGAAAGACATATGGAGAAAAAGAGGCAAATGCCAAAGCAAAGTGGAGTGGAATGGAGCGAATTTTGACACACTTCCATCAGGATAGTGTTGGGTTTGGTAACACATTTTGACATGCAGTTAGAGCAAATGGATGTAAAGACAACTTTTCTTCGTGGTGATTTGGAGGAGTTGGTCTATATGGTAAAACCAGAAAGGTTTATTCAACCTGGACAAGAACACTTGGTCTGTAAATTGAGGAAATCCCTTTATGAGTTGAAGCAATCCCCAAAGCAGTGGTACAAGCGATTTGACTCCTACATGATCAGGATTGGCTAAAAGAGATGTGAGTATGATTGTTGTGTTTATGTAAAGAGCTTAGATGATTCATCATCATTTATTTTTCTATTACTCTATGTGGATGACATGTTAATTGCTGCAAAGAGTATGATCGAGGTCAATAAGTTGAAGTCTTTGTTAAGTAAGGAATTTGACATGAAGGATTTAGGTGTAGCCAAGAAGATCCTTGGAATGGAGTTCACAGGGATAGAGCTTCAGGGAGACTATGGTTATCTTAGTATAACTATGTTAAGAGACCTTTGGCAAATCATTTTAGGTTGTCTACTAATCAATGTCCAAAGACAGATGATGAAGTGAAAGACATGTCAAAGGTTCCATATGCAAGTGTAGTGGGATGCTTGATGTATGCTATGGTTTGTACAAGACCAGAGTTGGTGCATGCTGTTAGTGTGGTGAGCAAGTTTCTATCAAATCTGGGAAGAATGAATTGGGATGCAGTCAAATGGATTTTTAGATACTTAAGGAGTACTACAAACTATGGCATCATGTTTAACAAACAATAGATTGATCCTTCAGTTAGAAGATATGTTGATGTAGACTATGCAGGAGACTTGGATGACAGGAGTTTACCATAGGTTATGTATTCACCCTTGGTGGGAGACTTATTTGTTGGAAGTCTATGATATAGTCTTTAGTTGCACTATCTACTACTGAGTTAGAATATATGGCAATAGCTGAGGCTGGAAAAGAATCATTATGGCTTACAGGTTTGGTTAAGGAGTTGGGTATTCAACAAGGTGGAGTTCAATTATATTGTGATAGTCAGAGTGCCATTTATTTGGCAAAGAACCAGGTGTATCATGCAAGGACCAAACACATAGATGTGAGGTTTCACAAGATCAAGGAATTGGTTTCTTCTGGTGAACTGTTACTTGAGAAGGTTCACACCTCTGAGAATGCAGCAGACATGTTGACAAAGCCTGTTACCATAGAAAAGTTTAAGCATTGCTTGAACTTGATTAATGTCTCCAAATGCTAGATGAGAGATACCCTAAACTATTGTCTCAGGTGGAGTTACAAGCTATGTTTCTTGTCTCCTAAAGGGGGAGTGAATATTCGCCAAGGTGGAGATTGTTGTAGTATGTGGCTCATATTTGAGCGAAACACATGGAGAAAAAAATGCAAATGCGGGAGCGACGACATTTGTCATTTAGGCTTGTATTTCTATTATTATGGGCGAACGATAGGTTGGGGGCGTACAGGGCAACGCCCCCTACAGTATGATTCAGGGGTATTTTTGAAATTTCATTACCCAAGGGTTAATATAAATACCCTTTTATGTAACCCTAATTTTAACATAGTGAAAATCCTTTTCCCTGTTCCCGTGGACGTAGACAATTAGCCGAACCACGTTAAATCCGCGTGTTCTTCTTTCTCGTTTTTCTATTATTTTCACCAAAAATCGTTCCACGGATTTCAACATATATTTATATTAAAGCTTTAGCTCACCAACACTGAAATCAAATAAAACTCAATCCAATTTGAGTATACATAGAATGGATTTAACCTCATTTGACCCTTTCATTTGTGCGGCAGAAACACACTCCTGCTAAAGAGCGGTGGCTTAGTTACAAAGTCCATTCTTTTTTCATGGATGATTTCATTCCACATTTTTCTAGAATTAATAGCAAAATATGTCATCAAAACATTTTTTTAAAACACCAAAATATGTTATCATAATATATCTTTGGAAATAGTTTTGAAAAGATCACTGACAACATATGTTTTATATTCCATTTTTATTTGTTTTATGTTTTTAAAGTTAAAAAAGGGAAAATGCATTATTAATCTATTCAAGAACATGCCTAAGTGAACTATGTCAAAAGAAGTGTCCAAGTGACCTATTTTGAAAAAGTGCCTAAGTGACGTAGGATGAATGTGTGCAAGTTGAAAGGTGTCTAGGTGAATCTAAGCGGGCCAAGGTGAACCTAAGTGGGCCTAAGGTGGTGCCTAATGGGCCAAGTGCATCTAAATAGGCATAGTGTGCCTAAGTGGGCCTAAGGTGGGACCTAATGGGCCAAGTGTATCTAAATAGGCCTAGGGTGCCTAAGTGGGCCTAAGATGGTGCATAATGGGCCAAGTGTATCTAAAAGGGCCTAGGGTGCCTAAGTGGGCCTAAGGTGGTGCCTAATGGGCCAAGTGTATCTAAATAGGCCTAGGGTGCCTAAGTGGGCCTAGGGTGCCTAAGTGGACCTATGGTACCTAAGTGGGCCTATTGTCACAAGATGCTTCAAATGACCCTCCCCATGGGCTTATATAGGAGGAGGGAAGCTTCTGGAGATTCCTAGAGCTATCTACACTAAGCCATTGGTGGGAAGAGTATGGAAGGTTCTAAAAATGCCTAGAGATGTCCACACATCTCTACACTATGGTGGAAGGCATGAGAGGAGTCCAAGGCTTTCTAGAGACTTCTAGGAATCTCTTGTATATTCTTGTACATAGGGTTGTACATAGAATAGGGTAGGATGTTCTAGAATATTCTTGATTTGTAAGGAACCCTCCAAGGTTCCAGATAGTTCCATTGGTGCCTATAAATAGGTGAGACCCTCATTTGGCCAAGGCATGACCCAAATCACTTCCTAACCAAGCAAGTGAGCATCCAAGCACTTGTAAAGGTTTCCTTGAGTTAGTGAAAGCTTCCATTCTTTCAAGAGTTGCCTACCAAGCTTCTTAAGCTTTTGAGTCGCGAGTGTCTTAGCCGAGCAAGCTAAGCATTGGGGAGTAAGGCTGACTTAGCAAGATCAAGCATCTTGGCTTGTCTAAGTGTCGCACGAGCTTAGTGAACGACTAAGTCCGTGACAAGTGGTATCAGAGCGCGGTTACGAAGTGGCATAGCAAAGGAAGCATGTCGGGCTCTAACGTGGAGGAGATTAGCGAGCAAACCCGTGGGAGGGAGACCGAGCCTACTGCACGGGGCAGGGGCAAGAAGGATAAATCTCGTGATGCCATTGCCAACATGGAGGCAAGGTTAGCCAAGGTGGAGCTAGCCAAGGCGAACACTCGGGAGGGGTTGGACTTGATCGAGCAAGGCATGGAGAAGGGCTTAGAGGATCTAAGGGAGCAGATCCAAGACCTTCGTGAGAGGGTGCTAGTCTCACAGGTTCAACCAGTGTCGCACGAGGAGTTTGTGTCCTTCCAAGGAAAGGTCTTGAGCATGCTTGCTAGCATGGAGTCAAGGATAGAGGCCTTGACCACTCGAATGGAGTCCCGAGACCAGGAGGTTAGGCAGGAGTTGGCCATCTACAAGGCTGCTGTGTCGGCACGGGTCATGGCCACACAGGAGGCATCTAGGGTGGAGGTGCCGAAGCCACATAGGTTTAGTGGCAATCGAGATGCCAAGGAGTTGGATAACTTCTTATGGCATATGGAGCGATACTTTGAGGCTATCGCATTGACGGATGAGGCGGCTAAGGTAAGAACTGCAACCTTCTACCTTATTGACACAACTATTCTATGGTGGCGTCGGAGGTTTGCTGATATGGAGAAAGGCATTTGCACCATAGAGACGTGGGAAGACTTCAAGAGGGAGATCAAGAGGCAGTTCTACCCTGAGGATGTGGCTTACCTGGCTAGGAAAAACATGAGGCGTCTCAAGCATGCAGGCTCGATACGCGACTATGTCAAGGAATTCTCTTTGCTCATGCTTGAGATTCCTAACATGACTGGGGAGGAGTTGTTATTCAACTTCATGGATAACCTGCAAGGGTGGGCCGGGCAGGAATTGAGGCGTCGAGGTGTTCAAGACTTAGCCACTGCCATGGTAGTAGCAAAGTCTTTAACGGATTATAAGAGGGGAGACTCCTCCAAGGTTGAGTCTTTGGAGGATAGCCACGCCATGGGTAGGGGAGACGAGGTTCTAAGGGACCACAATGCTCCTAAAAAGGGATCAGGCAAGATGTCTAACGTCCGAGAAGGAAGGGATAAGGCGGAAAGGAAGGAGTTTACGCCTAAAATCAAATGCTTCCTGTGTGACGGTCCACATTGGGCACGGGATTGTCCAAAGAGGAAGGCGTTCAGTGCCATGATCGAGGAGAGGGAGTAGGAGGACGAAGCACATATGGGCTCAATGCAGCTACTAGGTGCCCTCTAATTCAACCCGAAGCCTAGTACGCCTGAGACCTTCTTACTAGCAGGGGTGCAAGTAAAGGAGGAAAAAGGGGAGCGAGATGAGGTAGCCCGCACACACATGGAAGAGGTCACCAAGGGAAATGTGAACTCAATGGGTAAGAGGAAGCAGCACTCTAAGCATCAAAAGTGCATGGGTCTGCATCCATCTGAAGCCTCATGGGAGAAGGAGGTGAAGAATATCCTGGCTGAATGGGTCACCAGGAGACAAGGGGTCCATCCTGTGATAGAGTATCTAGTCCGATGGAAAGGACTACCTAAGAGGCAGGTAAGCTGGGAACATGCGAATGCCTTGAGAAAATTCTGGAAACACATCGAGAGGTTTTAGAATGAGGCAACAATGAGGATGTCGACGGCATCGGTGGGGAAGAGTGTCACAAAATACTTCAAATGACCCTCCCCATGGGCTTATATAGGAGGAGGGAAGCTTCTGGAGACTCCTGGAGCCATCTACACTAAGCCATTGGTGGGAAGAGTGTGGAAGGTTCTAAAAATGCCTAGAGATGTCCACACATCTCTACATTATGGTGGAAGGCATGAGAGGAGTCCAAGGCTTTATAGAGACTTCTAGGAATCTCTTGTATATTCTTGTACATAGGGTTGTACATAGAATAGGGTAGGATGTTCTAGAATATTCTTGATTTGTAAGGAACCCTCCAAGGTTCCAAATAATTCCATTGGTGCCTATAAATAGGTGAGACCCTCATTTGGCCAAGGCACGACCCAAATCACTTCCTAACCAAGCAAGTGAGCATCCAAGCACTTGTAAAGGTTTCCTTGAGTTAGTGAAAGCTTCCATTCTTTCAAGAGTTGCCTACCAAGCTTCTTAAGCTTTTGAGTTGCGAGTGTCTTAGCCTAGCAAGGTAAGCATTGGGGAGCAAGGTTGACTTAGCAAGATTAAGCGTCTTGGCTTTTCTAAGTGCCGCATGAGCTTAGTGAACGACTAAGTCCGTGACACTATGGTGCCTAAGTGTGCCTAAGTCTAAGTTAGAGTTGTCAAGAGTCACAATGAGGTTCGATAAATCTTTCAACCAAAGTACCCAAGGTAGCTTAGAAAAGATAGGCTACACGAGTAGTAATAGGCCATTAGGGAATTGCTGTAAAGTATCGAACAAATACCTAATAAGACATGTGCTAGGAGAACAAAATGTAGGGTCTACAACAATCTATTCTTGAACTCTCTAGATCTACTAGAAGGAAAAAAAATGGAAATCAAAACCATAATAAAATATAGATCTAGAGATTTTGAGTGATATACTAGTGATTTGAATGTTCCTAGATTGAATTCAATTCGATGAAGTAATTGTGATGGTGTTGTAGATCTTGTAGAATCAAAGATCGTTTGCCTGATCACTCATTTCATGCATCTCTAGAAAAGAGAAAGGTAGACTTTTGTAAATGGACTCTTTAGGGTTTTGTTTTCTAGACTTTAGAAGATAAGGATACAAGTGAAGCTTGAAACCCCTAAGGGGATTTGTATAGGCTTCCCTAGGACTTGAGTCCAACTTGAGCTTGGGTTACTTAATCGAGCCCACTTGGGTTCTATTTAATTAATTTACCTTTTTGAGTTTAAATTAATTAATTAGTCCATTCTAAAAAGACCATTTATAATATTTAGTGTAACTTTATGGTTTTACCAAAATGCCCTTATGCATATTTATGAACCACCACAAACTTATAATTCTCTCAAATAAATGTGCCACCATGAATCAGGAGCTTGATCAGGAACCATTGGGATTCACACGAAAATATTGGCTCCCTTAAAATCTAATTCTGATGTTGACTCAACAATCCATTAAAGAGAGTCAACTATAATCCAGTATCTTCTGATGTTACAACAAGACAAAGCTTGGGTCTATGACTTTTTATTCACCACAGTAGACTCCTCATGAATTGATTTTCCTAATTTAATGAGACATATGCTATCATTCTCTCAAGATTATCTCTCCAATCCTCGAGTTACATGTCTTCCTATTATATGATGAACTAAATATTCTAACTCACAATGAGTATATGTCAAATATCACTTAAGAAATTACTATGACCATAGTTTTCTTGCTCACATATCCTTACGATCACCAAGGGACATATTGTTTCAATCCTATGAGATATCGTGATGCCTTTATCAGAATACTTATTGTCACCAATGTCCATCAATAGTGACACAATCCATAGGGAATATACGACCACTTTAGGGTCTTACCCATAATTCAAAATCTCTTGTTGATTTCAACACAAGATCAATATCCACTCATGGTTGAGAGTCTATTCAGTATATGACTTAATGAATCATGATTGTTTAATAGCTAATGCTATGACTCACCATAGATTTTATCCAATGTGTAATTATACATATTAGTACACTTAGCATGAAAAAACCATCCCAATAACCAAAAGTAGTCGTCCCTTTAATTAGGAGGTAGTACAATACTATAGTTTCTGATGGATTACCTAAATCCAAGAATTGATTGTGAACAAGTTATCATCTCTTAAGAAACACATGACTTGGATATTTTTTGCAACTTCTAATATACCCAAGTCATGTGCAATCCAAGTGAGTGATGTGAATACTCGTATAAATAATTAATGCTAATATGATAATAAAGGAAACTAGAATCATAAATAAACAAGTTTGTTAATGAAACTAAAATTTGTCACATTATGTTATGCTTTTTACAATTCTATCTTGACAGGTCTAAACACAGATTACATCCTAATCAAAAGAAATATATTTGAGACCTATTAGGATGTACAAAGATAGATAGGGCCAAACCTTTATTTGGCCTAAGTTATGCAAGTATCAAGCTCAAACTACATAAGGGTCAAACCTTTATACCATGTTATATTGATCAATGGTTGGTGCTTTATTACATAATAATCACATGCCTACAATCTCATATGTTGTAACACGGTTTGTCAATTCATGCATACTTCAACAATATATCATTGGCAGGTAGTGAAGTCCATTATTTACAACTTAAGGGTATAATACATCATAGTTTATTCATTCATCTCTCATTTATGCTTGGAATCAATTTGATTACTTTCTCAAATGCTAATTGGGTAAGTGATCCACATGATAGATTCTCCACATCAAGGAATTGTTTTTTTTTTTTTTTTTCTCAATGACAATTTTATTTCATGGAGTTTTAGACAATGGGTGGTCTCTCGCTTTAGCACGTAGTCTGAATATTGAAGTCTTGTTAATACCATAACTAACTTGGATCTAGTCACTATTGCAAAAACTTGGTCTTTTTTTTTCAAAGGCTGCAACAATATTAATGCTCCCATGCTGACCACCAATCCTATCTTCCATGCTTGTACATATTGAGATTGACTAAGAGAAAGTGATGCAACATGCCCTTCACATTCATTATGAGCTTACATAGGATCAAGTAGCTGATATACTTATAAAAGGTATATCCTCGTTGTGATTCATTGTTGACTTTCCAAGCTCACATTTCACTTGCGAGGCGGTGCTAGGCAGAATAGTGGTCAACCTTCATCTACTTAGGTAGGTGGATGTAAATGCAAACTACAGTGGAATTCTCTTAGATTCTTATCCCATAGTCTGCTACCAAAACATCACCATTGGGCCACAATAGACCTTTAAGGAATTTCAAATAATCCACTTCTAATATTATGGAGTTCTGCGGAGAAAAAACACTAGATGGGCCTCGAAAAAGAAAAACCAACAAGAACCCATCGAAGTAAGCTCTCATTTTGTCAATAATAACTCGTGTATGTGATAGTCAAACAGAATTCACTCAAGTTTTAACTCTCCCAAACCAAACTGATCAAGAACTCAACTCCCAATTAGTTACAACAACCTAGGGAAGTTAGAACAGTTGTATAGTAGAGTAGTTAGTGTAACAGTTGAATAAACTGGTATAAAAATCATCATGTTGCTATTATATTCAAGAGATGAAATGAAAAACACAATTTTCAATTCAGTTTCTATCATATCAGAGAAGAACGAGGTCTTGAAAGAAGTATTCTTGAAAAGATAAACTTTAGGCTGCACAATGTGCTCATCTCTCAAAATATCATCTGTCTTACTAATGGTAAATTCAACTCAGTCTTCTGATCTGCAAACTAGAGTAGCGCCTGCGTCTTCTTCCTCAAATGACATTCTTCCACAAACACAGGTACTTAATCATACACTCCCGATCAAACTTGATAGAAATAACTACATTTTGTGGAAAACCCAAATGGAAAACGTAATATTTGCTAATGGCTTTGAAGACTACATTGATGGTTTGAAGGTGTGTCCTTTAAAAGAAACAAACACTAGTGTCTTAAACCCAGAATTCATTTTTTAGATGTTTTGATCTTATGATCTTGAGTTGGATCTACTCCGCCCTTACTCCCAAAATTATGGGACAAATTGTTGGGTTTCAGACTTCTTATGCAACATGGAGTGCATTAGAGAAGATATTCTCAGCTTCATCAAAGGCTCGAGTAATGCCATGCCGATTAGACTTCCAAACAATAAGAAAAGGGTCTTTGTCAATGATGGAATATATCCTTAGGATCAAGAACATTTATGATAACCTAGCAGAATTGGAGAATCAGTGTTTGAAAGAGACCAAATTCTTCAACTTTTTGCGGGTCTTGGAGTTGATTACAACTTCATAGTAGTTTCTTTAACAGCACGAGAAGATGATCTCTCTCTTCACTCAGTTCATAGTGTTCTTCTTATTCACGAACAACGATGGTGTCTCCAAAATACAGTACCTGAAAGTTATCTTGTTAATGCAAATATTGCAACCTCTCAACACAAAAATAACAACAACAAAAGGCACAACAATAGATTCAGTTTCTCTCAAAACAAAAATGGCCCTGGACCAAGAAGATATCCATCTGGTGGCAGATGATAAAGAAACCACGTTATCTCTACTGATTGTCCACAGTGTCAATTGTGTGGAAAATATGGTCACACTATTCACAAGTGCTATCACAGATTTGATATTAATTTTCAAGGCTATACATCTGCAAATAGTCCTTTTGTATATAATACATCTAGCGGCAACAACCAAATGCAAGCTATGGTTGCATCTCCAACTCCGAAAAATAGTGAGACATGGTTCTTTGACAGTGGGGTCACTCATCATCTGGCTCAAGATATTGAGACTCTCTCTGATGTTCAAGCATACAAAGGAAATAAGCGAGTTATTGTTGGAAATTGTAAGAAACTTCCAATCCTCCACACTGGTTCAAAATTCTTTTTGTCCACCTTCAGTAAATTTTCATTTAAAGAAAGTCTACCATGTTTCTCGCCTCACTACTAATCTAATTAGTGTTTCCAAATTTTGTACTAATAATAACGTCTTTTTTGAGTTTCATCCAAAGTTCTTTCTTGTCAAAGACCAGGTCTCAAGACAAGTTCTTTTTCAAGGAAAACTTAAGAATGGCTTATATGAATTCCCTCATTTGACTGTTGATGCCCCTACAGTCTTCTACACTCCTACAATGTCAAACATGACCTCTAGCCTCTAGCATTCCAAGCTTGGTCATCCAGCTGATGATATTTTGACAAAAGCTCTTAATTCATGTAATATTGCTTATCAAAGAAATAAACGTGATGTTTGTTCTGCTTGTCCAGTTGCAAAGAGTCACAAAATTACCTTTTTCTTTGTCAAATTATAGAGCTTCTCATCCTCTTGCTTGAATTCACACTAATCTATGGGGACCTGCCCTAACTCCATCTACAATTGGTGCTCGATATTTTCTTCTATTTATTGATGACTTTTCCCGGTTTTCTTGGATATATTCTCTACATACAAAAGATCAAGCCTTACCGACCTTCATCAAATTTAAAACAATGGTTGAAAATCAAATTTCTTTTTGTATTCAATGTTTGCAATCTAATAATGGTGGAGAATTCAAAACTTTCACTCTTTATCTTACCACTCATAGGATTACACATATATGTTCTTATCCCTACACTCCTGATCAAAACGGCCGAGTTAAATGAAAGATGAGACATTTAGTTGAGACTAGTCTTGCCTTATTAGCCATTACTTCTTTACCATTACAATTCTGGCTTTATGCCTTTCATACAACTACTTACCTCATTAATCGATTACCAACTAAAGTTCTTCAATTTCAATCTCCTTTTCAAGTGTTGTTTAATAAAATTCCAAACTATATATGACCATCTCAAAGTGTTTGATTGCCTATGCTATCCATACCTTCGCCCGTATAATAACCATAAACTTTGTTATCGCTTTAGTCCGTGTGTGTTTCTAGGCTATAGTCCTACTCATAAAGGTTACATGTGCTTTGACTCTAACTCCAACTACATATATATCACTCGACATGTAAAATTCCATGAGACAAAATTTCCATTCCAACAGACTGTTAACACCTCATCTGCATCTTCTTGTTATCAGTTCACGTCTACTCCAGACTTATTACCTATACCATTGTCTATTCCACCAACTCAGACTTCATAGTCTTCAGTTCCTCTCCCCATTCATGTCATTCTTCCCATAATTCAGCTTCTTTAATTCCCATACCCGACCCTATTCCAGTTCCTTTCACTGCATCTTCCAGTTCTTTTCTTACTAATCCCTCAGCACCACACAACTCACATCCTATGATCACCCGGGCAAAAACTGGAATCTTTAAGAACAAGCTTATTTTGACTCATAAACCTACTAAACCTTATTATTTCCAACAAGACTCCAAGGATCCAAATTGGGTTTCAGCCATGGAAATGGAATACAAAGCTCTCATACAGAACCATACCTGGCAGCTAGTTCCTCATCCTGCTGATAGCAAAATCATTGGATATCGTTGGATATACAAATTAAAATATAAACCGAATAACACCATTGTTAGTCGCTCAAGGTTTCACGCAAATTCTAGGTCTGGATTACTTTGAAACTTTTAGTCCTGTGGTGAAAGCTTCAACAATAAGAATTGTGCTTGCCATTGCTGTTTCTTTCCCATGGCCACTCAGACAACTAGACGTTCAAAATGCATTTTTGAATGATGACCTTGATGAACAAGTATTCATGGCTCAACCTTGTGGTTTTGTTGATCCTCAGTTTCCTTCCTATGTTTGTAAATTCAACAAAGCACCGTATGGACTTAAACAAGCCCCACGAGCTTGGTTTCATAAGCTTAGTCATGCCCTTCTTCAATGGGGATTCCAAGCCTCAAGAACTGATAGTTCCATGTTTTTTCGGCATTCAACAACTGATGTTTTAATCTTACTTGTTTATGTTGATGATCTTCTGGTGGCTGGAAGTAATTCTTCTCAAATTTCCTATTTTATTTCCTATCTCAACTCTACCTTTTCCATCCGTGATCTTGGACGCCTGAATTATTTTCTTAGTATTGAGGTAATACACTATGGAAGTAGGATGCACCTCAGTCAGTTCAAATATTTCCAGGATCTTCTTGCACATACAAATATGTTGGATTCCAAACTAGCACACACACCTAGAATGCTGGGCAGAACTCTTTCACAACATGATGGTCCTCTATTTTGGAATTTCAAGCTCTATCGTAGCACCGTCGGTGTCCTTTAGTATGTCACTTTAACTCAACCCGACATTGCATATGCTGTTAACAAAGCTTGCCAATTCATGGCCAATCCCACAAAAACTCACTGGTTTTCAGTTAATCATATCCTTCGTTATTTAAAAGGCACCTCCAGTTATGGTCTATAGCTGCACCAAGCTAACTCCCTTAATCTTCAAGGGTTTACAGATGCAGATTGGGCCTCTTGCCCAGATGAATGTCGGAGTAATAGTGGGTATTGTCTCTTTCTTGGACCCAACCTGATATCTTGGTCATCGACCAAAAAAAGGTTGGTATCCCGCAACAATGTAGAATCTGAATATTGCGGTCTAGCTTCTCTAACCTCAGAAATCGAATGGGTCCAACCTATGCTCCAAGAGTTATGTCTCTCTCTCTCTGCTCATTCTCTTGTCTGGTGTGATAATCAAAGCATAGCTCATCTGGTTGCTAACCCAGTTTTTCATGCTCGATCCAAGCACATTGAACTAAATCTTCACTTCATCCGAGATCATGTTCTTCACAAAAATCTCAGCATCCACTACATTCCAACTTGTGATAAAATTGCTAACATTTTTACCAAGCACTGTTCCTTGCCCTATGAGCTTGAGGGGGGATGATAGCCAAACAGAATACACTCAAGCTTCAGCCCTCCCAAACCAAACTAATCAAGAACTCAGCTCCCAGTTAGTTACGACAACCCAGGGAAGTTAGAACAATTGTACAGTAGAGTAGTTAGTATAACAGTTAAATAAACTGGTATAAAAACCATGATGCTGCTATTATATTCAAGAGATGAAATGAAAAACATAGTTTTCAGTTTAGTTTCTATCAATATGAACCATTCATTTATGGTATCTGATACAAGCATCAATTTCTGCTCAAGTTTCTGAAGTAGAGGCACCATCGTTGAAGACGATGGCTCACCAACATATAAACCATCCCATTAGTTGATATAAGGCATAATTTGATATGCTAAAATGAGAGTAAAAGTGGGAGAAAAACTTAAAAACAAGAAAAGAAAAACATCTAATCAGCACTTAAAATATTAGGAAGTGATGCATGAGAGATTTAAATATTTTTTACAGACTTCTCTTTCAACAATTCTGTTGTTTATTGAATCCAATGTGGGCATTTATTTTTTCCCTTGAAAGAATTTATTTTAAATTGCTTTAATATAATTAAGAATGCTATAAAGTATTGCTAAAATGCTCTTATAGTCAATATTCACTTTCGTGGGTCCTTGAAACTTGTTCAACGCACATGTAATAAATTTACACTTATAATGCTAATGCACGGGTAATTACAAGATATTTAATTTGGGGCTTTCTTAAGGGTACAAATTAAAATTTATTCCAATTTTTGACATGACAACCAACAGTTTGCAATATTCTAATGCTATGAAGATATTTTCGAATCAAATTTATGTGAACAAAAATTAAAGTTGTACTTATTTTCCAAGTTATTTCGTGGATATTTGATGGAGACTTGTATTTTTAATCTAATTTTCTTTTTTATTTTTTTTATTTTTGAGAATCAAAATAATGCCCAGCAAGTTATATCACCAAATAGGTTAAATAAAAATGAGATATTTGTTAAATTATTTTTTGAATGAGTTAAATAACATGTGATGTTATCCGGAAGAAAGAAAAATAGTGTATTAGTCATTGGGCTGTTGAGATTATTACTTCAAATTTAGAAATCCAACTTTGAATGACCTTTTCATAAGCAATGAGGAAAGTTGGTAGCAGCTTCCCACCCGTGGAAAAGTCAAATGAACAATTTTTTAATTTCCAGTAAGAGGCTGGAAAAGTCTTTGTCTCTATATATAAAAATGTTTCTCTTCGGCCGTAACCGGATTGAATGCTCTCTCCTTCCTATGGATGTATCCATCGTATATGGGTAGGTGAAGGACAAAGAAGAATGAAGAAACAACACGCGCGAATACATAAACACATATACACACGTCTGAAAATCCAAAAGAAACTCAAGCACACAAACTTTGAAGCCAACTGACTATTCAAAATGCAAATTCAAATACCTAACATTATTTATTGACTACCAATGGATGAGAGTTGGTGAGACACAGGTTATAAAAGCCCGACACTCACAACCAGCTTTCTCAAGCCAACTCTAAGCACTTGAGTTCTCTTTCCTTCCTCAACTTAATCTTAAGCTTCAATTTGAGTACCTAGCTGGCATCCATGGCTTCAGTAGAGGAAATTAGAAACGCTCAACGTGCCAAGGGTCCGGCCACCATCCTAGCCATTGGCACAGCTACTCCCGACCACTGTGTCTACCAGTCTGACTATGCTGATTACTATTTCAGGGTCACTAAGAGCGAGCACATGACTGAGTTGAAGAAGAAATTCAATCGCATATGTAAGTATATTCATGAAAGAATTTTTATATGCATGACACTTCTGTATATATGTGACTGATATTTGGTGAGGCTCACCTCCAAGTGAATGAATTTTTCAAGCTTTCTAGAGTATAGCTTTTAGATAAAATACTTCAGGAAACTTGAAAATCATTTTACTTCAGTCACCAATATTCCTTTCACCTGACTGTAATGGCTTGAAGAGCTATTCTTTGAATCATATAGCATTGCTAAGAAACACAATAATTTTTGCTAGCTATAATTAAGAATAATCTTTTATACTTGCTTCAATGTTAAATGCATGTGGATCATCTTGAACAATATACCATATGACTTGTCGATTGGTAAAATTAATGTGTTCATGTTACTTTATTTACAGGTGACAAATCAATGATCAAGAAGCGTTACATTCACTTGACCGAAGAAATGCTTGAGGAGCACCCAAACATTGGTGCTTATATGGCTCCATCTCTTAACATACGACAAGAGATTATCACTGCTGAGGTACCCAAACTGGGTAAAGAAGCAGCATTGAAGGCTCTTAAAGAGTGGGGCCAACCAAAGTCCAAGATCACCCATCTTGTATTTTGTACAACCTCCGGTGTTGAAATGCCCGGTGCGGATTACAAACTCGCTAATCTCTTAGGTCTCGAAACATCAGTTAGAAGAGTGATGTTGTACCATCAAGGGTGCTATGCAGGTGGAACTGTCCTCCGAACCGCTAAGGATCTTGCAGAGAATAATGCAGGAGCACGAGTTCTTGTGGTGTGCTCTGAGATCACTGTTGTTACATTTCGTGGGCCTTCCGAAGATGCTTTGGACTCTTTAGTTGGCCAAGCCCTTTTTGGTGATGGGTCTGCAGCTGTGATCGTTGGATCGGATCCAGATATCTCAATTGAACGACCACTTTTCCAGCTCGTCTCAGCAGCCCAAACGTTTATTCCTAATTCAGCAGGTGCCATTGCCGGAAACTTGCGTGAGGTGGGACTCACCTTTCATTTATGGCCCAATGTGCCTACTTTAATTTCTGAGAACATAGAGAAATGCTTGACTAAGGCTTTTGACCCACTTGGCATTAGCGATTGGAACTCGTTATTTTGGATCGCTCACCCAGGTGGCCCTGCAATTCTCGATGCAGTTGAAGCAAAACTCAATTTAGAGAAAAAGAAACTCGAAGCAACTAGGCATGTTTTAAGTGAGTACGGTAACATGTCAAGTGCATGTGTATTGTTTATTTTGGATGAGATGAGAAAGAAATCCTTGAAAGGGGAAAAGGCTACCACAGGTGAAGGATTGGATTGGGGAGTATTATTTGGTTTTGGGCCGGGCTTGACCATCGAAACTGTTGTGTTGCATAGCATTCCCACTGTTACAAATTAAGAGCAATAAACGAGAATGCTCGACCCTTCAATGTCTTAATGTAATCAAATAGGAGTTAGCAAAGGTATTTATCTCTAAAATTGATAAAACTCTTGTAGTATTTTATTACTTTGCTACATTTGGATTTGTACTTGAGTCATTGTTAGACTTTCTTTGTGATTAGCTCAAACTAAAAGGATGAGTTTAAAGTTCTCACTGTTTCATTATCTTAAAGATTCCTCAAACATTGTATTAATGTTGTGTTCATATGAATCTTATTTAAAAGTAAATAAAAGAAATAATGGTTTATTTGATAGCTTTAGCAAGTGTTGAGTTCGTTTCTCATTTGTTGGTATTTGAAAGCTTGTAAAGGTTGGGAAGTGTCTCAAATTCGATCCTAATTGGAATATATTTCTTTTTATAAAAAATAATATATAAAATGTTTCCTAAGTTCATATGTGATGGTATTTAGATGCCTTATAGAATAAGGAACGCTAGTAGGAACATCTCAATAATATTTTAGATTATGAGGGGAAAATGTTATGAAGAGGATATGAGCTTGTGAAGATTATATGTAATGGATAGAAATATGAGAAAGAGTGAGTGATACCCAATAGAGCAAAGCTTCTCGTAGTTCAGGATATAGATGTGAGGAAGAGTGGGAGACACTTGGTGGAGCGAAAGGGTTCGTGGTTTAAGGTGAAGATATAAAGAATGAGAAAATATAGGATATTTCAAAACCTAATAATTGTATCTGTTTTTATCCCCCATAAGATTTTCTATCGTTTAATGAAATATTATTTCTCATCCATGGAGGTGTGCATGGTTAACCGAACCACATGTTAAAACATTGTATAATCAACTTTGTATGTGGATGACTTCATTTTATTTTCTTCTAGTAATATACTTACATTACATTAAAACTTTGGCTCGCCCCATAGTAAAATCATATAAAGCTCAATCCAATTTGAGTGTACATAGAATAGATTTAACCTTATTTTACTCTATTATTTGCATAGCAGAAACACACTCCTGTCGAAGTGCGGTGGCTTAGTTACAAAGTTCATTCTCTTTGCGTGGATGATTTCACTCCACTTTTTTTTTTGGAATAGCAAAATATATCACCAAAACATTTTTCTAAAACCCCAAATTATCTTATCATAATATATCTTTGGAAATAGTTTTGAAAAGATCAGCTACAACGTATGTTTTATATTCCATTTTTATTTGTTTTATGTTTTTGAAGTTAAAAAGACGAAAAAGAGGAAAATATGATATTAATTGAATTGATTTTTAAATTTCAAATTATTTTTAAAAATTAATCAGACTCAATATTGAATGTAATATATTAAATCTTAATTTATTCAAAGTTCACTTACCCAATATTTCTTTTTTTTTTTCCTTTTTTTTTTTTTTTTTGTTGTTGTTGTTGTTTGCAGAAGTTAACTAACCCTTTGAGAATCACAATAAGTTGTTCATACTTCGTCCATAGGAAGTAGAGTAAAATGTAATGCTAAAATAGCAAAATTGGGATATTTTTACCAAGATGCAATATGAAAGTGATACATTTATTTCTAATACACTAATTTCTACTTTTGTTTATTAGAAGTGATTTAAAATTTAGAGGTTTTTTTATAAAAAAAATTAAGGTTATGTTTGGTTTTTCGAAAAGTATTAAAAAAAAAAAAAGAAAAATTATTAAGAAAAATAATTTTTTCATATTTAGTTTTGCTATGTAAAATATGAAAGCAACTCAAATATAATTAAATTAATTAAATTTTTTTATATTTTAAAATTATTTTTTCTTTATATAAAGGGGTAAAATAAGAAAAATAATATAAATTAATATATAAAAATAATTTATTAATTTTAAACTTTTTTTTTCTTATACATTTCAACAATTAGGAAGTGATGCATGCGACAATTAAATATTTTTTACAGACTTCTCTTTCAACAATTCTGTTGTTTATTGAACCAAATGTGGCATTTATTTTTTTCCTTGAAAGAATTTATTTTAAACTGCTTTAATATAATTAAGAATGCTATAAAGTATTGCTAAAATGCTCTTATAGTCAATATCCACTTTCATGAGTCCTTGAAACTTGTTCACAGGCGCATATACTGCTCGTGTAATTCTAATGATATGAATATATTTTTAATCAAATTTATGGAAACAAAAATTAAAATTGTACTTTTTTTCCAAGTTGTTTTGGTGGGTACTTAATATTTGATGGAGACTTGTATTTTTAATCTACTTTTCTTTCTTATTTTTTATTTTTGAGAATCAAACGAATGCCCAGCAACTTATATCACGAAATAGGTTAAATAAAAATGAGATATTTCTTAAATGACATGTGATGTTATCCTGGAGAAGAAAGAGTGTATTAGGTATTGGGTTGTTGAGACTATTATTTATTACTTCAAATTTAGACATCCAACTTTGAATGACCTTTTCATGAAGAAAGTTGGTGGCAGCTTCCCACCAGTGGAAAAGTCAAATGAACAATGTATTAAAATACAGTAAGAGGCTGGAAAAGTCTTTATTTCTCTACATAAAAAAATGTTTCTCTTCGGTCGTAACCAGATTGAGTGCTCTCTCCTTCCTATGGACCCATTCATCGTATATGGGTAGGTGAAAAACAGTGAAGAACGAAGAAACAACACGCGCGAATACATAAACACATACACATACATGTCTGAAAATCCAAAATAAACTCAAGCACACAAACTTTGAAGCCGTCTGATCATTCAAAACCCAAATTCAAATATCTAACATTGTTTATTGACTGCCAATGGATGCGAGTTGGTGAGGAAGAGGTTATAAAAGCCCGACACTCACACCCAGCTTTCTCAAGCCAACTCCAAGCACTTGAGTTCTCTTTCCTTCCTCAACTTAATCTTAAGCATCAATTTCAGAACGTATCTGGCATCCATGGCTTCAGTTGAGGAATTTAGAAACGCTCAACGTGCCAAGGGTCCGGCCACCATCCTAGCCATTGGCACAGCTACCCCCGACCACTGTGTCTACCAGTCTGATTATGCTGATTACTATTTCAGGGTCACTAAGAGCGAGCACATGACTGAGTTGAAGAAGAAGTTCAATCGCATATGTAAGTACATTCATGCATCAATTTCTTACATGCATAACACTTCTATACATATGCGAGTGTGTGCTATTAGGTGAGGCTCACCTCCAAGTGAATGAATGTTCCAACCTTTCTAGAGTAAAGCTTTTAGATAAATTACTTCAGGAAACTTGAAAATCATTTTACTTCAGTAACCCATATTCCTTTCATTTGACTATAATGGCTTGAAGAGCTGTTTTTTGAATCATATAGCATTGCTGGCTATAATTAAGAATACCCTTTTATACTTTCTTCAATGTTAAATGCATGTTGATCATCTTGAACAATATACTATATGACTTGTCGATTGGTAAAACTAATGTGTTCATGTTACTTCATTTACAGGTGACAAATCAATGATCAAGAAGCGTTACATTCACTTGACCGAAGAAATGCTTGAGGAGCACCCAAACATTGGTGCTTATATGGCTCCATCTCTTAACATACGCCAAGAGATTATCACTGCTGAGGTACCTAGACTTGGTAGGGATGCAGCATTGAAGGCTCTTAAAGAGTGGGGCCAACCAAAGTCCAAGATCACCCATCTTGTATTTTGTACAACCTCCGGTGTAGAAATGCCCGGTGCAGATTACAAACTCGCTAATCTCTTAGGTCTTGAAACATCCGTTAGAAGGGTGATGTTGTACCATCAAGGGTGCTATGCAGGTGGAACTGTCCTTCGAACTGCTAAGGATCTTGCAGAAAATAATGCAGGAGCACGAGTTCTTGTGGTATGCTCTGAGATCACTGTTGTTACATTCCGTGGGCCTTCCGAAGATGCTTTGGACTCTTTAGTTGGCCAAGCCCTTTTTGGTGATGGGTCTTCAGCTGTGATTGTTGGATCAGATCCAGATGTCTCGATTGAACGACCACTCTTCCAACTTGTTTCAGCGGCCCAAACATTCATTCCTAATTCAGCAGGAGCCATTGCCGGAAACTTACGTGAGGTGGGGCTCACTTTTCATTTGTGGCCCAATGTGCCTACTTTGATTTCTGAGAACATAGAGAAATGTTTGACCCAGGCTTTTGACCCACTTGGTATTAGCGATTGGAACTCGTTATTTTGGATTGCTCACCCAGGTGGCCCTGCAATTCTCGATGCAGTTGAAGCAAAACTCAATTTAGAGAAAAAGAAACTTGAAGCAACAAGGCACGTGTTAAGTGAGTATGGTAACATGTCTAGTGCATGTGTGTTGTTTATTTTGGATGAGATGAGAAAGAAATCCCTAAAAGGGGAAAAAGCCACCACAGGTGAAGGATTAGATTGGGGAGTACTATTTGGTTTTGGACCTGGCTTGACCATCGAAACTGTTGTGCTGCATAGCGTTCCTACGGTTACAAATTAAGTGAAGTAAAAGAGAATGGTCCCTTTAACGTTGTTTTGTATCAAATAGGAGTTAATAAAGGTATTTCTCTCCAAAATTGATAATACTCTTATAGTATTTCATCACATTGGTAAATTTGGATTGTAATTGAGTCATTGTTAGAATTTCATCGTGAGCTCAAATTAAGAAGATGAGTTTCAAGTTCTCATTGTTTCATTATCTTGAAGATTCCGCAAAATTTTTAATGTTGTGTTCATATTAATCTTATTGAAAGGTAAATAAAGGTAATAATGAATTATTTGATAGTTCTAGTGGGTATTGAATTGGTTTCTCTTGTGGTGGTATCTAAAAGCTTGGAAATATTGGAAAGTGTCTCAAATTCCTAATTAGAATATATTTCTTTTTAATTAATTTTAAACTTATTTTTTATTTTCTTTAATTTTTTTCTTTATTTTATTTCCTTAACGTTTTACCTCAAACTTTTCACTAACCACACATTACCTAAATAAAATATGTTTACATTGATTATAGAAACATTTAAAAAAAATTAAATATTAAATTAATTATTTAATTAAGGAAGCTCTTCAAAGTCAAGTTAGAGGCGGTCAACAGTCCACAGTCCTTGCCAACCAATAGCTGCCTCAACCAACCAAATGTCAATGCTACCATATGATAGATGGTAGTTTCCTATTGGAACTATTTGCAAGATGAGATGCATTACAACACCATTCTCATGGAAATACACAACATGAAAGATTTAAGTGTTTTAAAATTTTTTTTTTTCATTTTCTGGACCTTAATCATATTACAATTAGTAACAATTTCTCCAACATTTTCTTGTTCATCACGCGAGAGTGAGTTGTATGGATTAGAACCCTCAAATCCCTTGTATGATCCTTTCTTTTTTCATAGCATTATCATTTTCTTATCTTTAAAGTAGAAATGAGACTAATTATTATATTTTTATTTTTATTTTCATGCCAAAAGAGACTCATTGTTATCTTTCCCTTACCTTAATTATATTTTTATTTTTCTTCAATTAATTCTTGCTACTCTCATTCACCCAATCTCCCCAACAATCCCAAACCTTCCTAGCTTCTTCTATTCATATTATGATAACTAGACTTAAGGCTCTTATTGCTATTTGGCACTAGATGTCTAATGTCCGGTGTCTTGGAAACTATAAAAAGGCTATTTTAGATCCCAATTGGAAATGTGCCATGGAGGTAGTGTATGATTCCTTGATAAATAACAAAACCTTGGAAATTGTTTTGCATCCTCCTAGTAAAAATTAACGTTGCTGCACACAAGTGGTTATTTAAAACTAAATGAAATCCCAATGACTATTAACAAGTATAAGGCTTGCTTAGTTGCAAATGGCTATATTCAACAATTAGGATTTGACTACTTAGAAACTTTTAGTCCTAAGGTTAAACCTGTAATGATTCTAATTGTTCTATCCATATCCATCACAAACTATTGGTGTATCAAGCAATTAAATGAACGTATTTTTTAATGGAGACTTGCACACATAGCTATTCATAGGGGAACCACTAGGATTTCATTGTGCAGATAGAAAGTACTTTGTTTGTTGTTTGCAAATAGAACTCTATGGCCTTAAACAAGCTTTATGGGCTTGGTTAATGGAATCAAGCATTTCTCGATTGGCTTAGGGATCTAAGAGATCAAAGGATGATAACTCATTTTTTATTTATTCTAATGATAGTGTCTATCAAATTTATGCATTGGTTTATGTGGATGATATTCTATTAACATGCAACAACAATGCAAAAATTTAGGAGTTTGTGTCGGCACTCAACAATGACTTTGTTTTGACAAATCTTGGAGATTTATCTTATTTTCTTGGCATTGAAATATGAAGGTCTTGTATGGAAACTTAGATTACTTCGTTTTTTAGCTTTGGATCTTGTAAGGTGTATGCAATCTATTCCTAGGCTCTCTAGCTCTACCGTAAGGAAAAAAATATGACAATCAAAATCATATTAAAATATAGATTTAGGGATTTTAAGTGACATACTTGTGATATGAGTGTTCCTAGATTGAATCCAATTCAATGAAGTAATTATGATAGTGTTGTAGATCTCGTATACCTAAAGATCTTCTGCCCGATCACACCTTTCACAGAACTTTGGTGAAAAGAAGGGTAAACTTCTATAGAGGAAGGCTTTAGAGTTTTGTTTTCTAGACTTTGGAAGACAAGATGCAAAAGTGAAGTCTTAAACCTCTTAGGGAGTTTGTATACGCTTCCCTATTGGCTTAAGGGACTTAAGCCTAACTTGGGCTAGGTCACTTAACCAACCCACTTAGTTTCTGTTTAATTAATTCACCTTATTGGGCTTTAATTCATGAAAGATCATTTATAAGATCTAGTGTAATTTTGTGTTTTTACCAAAATGCCCTTATGCACATTTATGAACTACAAACTCATAATTCTTTCAAATAAACGTGCCACCATGAATCAAGAGCTTAAATAGAGACCACTGAGATCCATATGAAAATATTATCTCTCTTAAGATCCAATTCTAAAGTTGACTCAACACTTCATTAAAGAGAGTCAACTATACTTTAGTATCTTATAATGTTACAATGAGACAAAGTTCGAGTTTGTGACTCTTTATCTACTACATGTGGACTCTCCATAAATTAGTATCCCAAATCTAACGAGGCATGTGCTATGATTCTATCAAAATTACCTCTCCAATGCTTGAGTTACATATTTTCTTATTATGTGATCAACTAACATTAACTCACAAAAAGGATATGACAAATTCCACTTAAAGAATTACTACGACCATTGTTTTCCTGATCACATGTCCTTGGGATCACTGAAAAGGACATGTTGTCTCAATCCTATGAATTATCTTTCCTTCCTCAAGTTAATCTTAAGCTTCAGTTTGAGTAATAACTGACATCAATGACTTTAGTTGAGGAAATTAGAAATGCTCAATGTGCCAAGGGTCTGACTACCATACTAGCCATTGGCACAACTACTCTTGACCATTGTGTTTACTGGTTTGATTATGTTGATTACTATTTTAGGGTCACTAAGAGCGAGCACATGACTAAGTTGAGGAAGAAGTTCAATTGCATATGTAAGTATATTAATGCATTAATTTCTTACATGCATAACACTTTGTACATATACAAGTGTGCTATTAGGTGAGGCTCACCTCCAAGTGAATGAATTTTTCAAGTTTTCTATAGTATAGCTTTTTAATAAATTAATTCAAGAAACTTGAAAATCATTTTACTTTAGTCATCATTATTCCTTGCATTTGACTATAATGGATTGAACAATCGTTCTTTGAATCATGCAACAATGCTAAGAAACACATTAATAATTTTTAATTTTATTAAGAATAACTTTTTATACTTGCTTCAATGTTAAATGCATGTCCACCATCTTGAACAATATACTATATGATTCGTTGTGGTAATGCTAATGTGTTTATGTTATTTTATTTACAGGTGAAAAATCAATGATCAAGAAGCGCTACATTCATTTGACTGAAAAGATGCTTGAAGACCACCCAAATATTGATGCCTGTAGGGCCTTATCTCTTAATATAAGTTAAGAGATCATCACTACTGAGGTACCCAAGCTTGGTAAGGAAGCAACATTGAAGGCACTTAAAGAGTGGGACCAACCAAAGTCCAAAATCACCCATCTTGTATTTTGTACAACCTCAGGTGTAGAAATGCTTGGTGTTGATTACAAACTTGCTAATCTCTTGGGTCTTTATACTTCATTTAGAAGAGTTATATTGTATCGTCAAGGCTACTATGTAGGTGGGATTGTCTTTTGAATTGGTAAGGATGTTGCAGAGAATAATGCAGGAGCACAAGTTCTTGTGGTGTGCTCTGAGATCACTGTTGTTGTATTCCGTGGGCCTTCTAAAACTGCTTTGGACTCTTTAGTTGGCCAAGCCCTTTTTGGTGATGGGTTTGCAATTGTGATCATTGGATTAGATCTAGATCTCTCGATTGAACGACCACTGTTCCAACTTGTCTCAACAACCCAAACATTTATTCCTAATTCACAAGGTGCCATTGTTAGAAACTTGTGTGAGGTGGGACTTACCTTTCATTTGTGGCCCAATGTGCCTATTTTAATTTCTCATAACATAGGAAAATGCTTGACTCAAGCTTTTGACCCACTTGGTATTAGCGATTGGAACTCATTATTTTGGATTGCTCACTTAGATAGCCCTGCAATTCTTGATGTAGTTGAAGCAAAACTCAATTTAGAGAAAAAGAAACTTGAAGCAACAAGGCATGTGCTAAGTGAGTACGGTAACATGTCAAGTGCATGTGTGTTGTTTATTTTGAATGAGATGAGAAATAAATCTCTGAAGTGGAAGAAGGCCACCATCGGTGAAGGATTGGATTGGGGAGTATTATTCGGTTTTGGACCAGGCTTGACCATTGAAACTGTTGTGTTGCATAGCATTCCTACGTTTACAAACTAAGTGAAGAATGGTAAGAAAAATTATATACAAACCATGTCTTATTGTATTAAGAAGGAGTGAATAAATATATATAAATATATCCATAAAGTTAATAATAATTCTAAAATATTTTATTCCTATCATAAAATTGAGGGATTGTAATTTTGTGATTGTTAGAAGGTGTAGTGACCTCAAGTTAAAAGGATGAGACTCCAGGTTCCTGTTTTTTCATATTCTTGAAGTTTCCTCAAAAGTTGTAAACTTATATTCTCATTAATTCCACTAAAAAGAAAGAATAAATTAGATACATAACACCAATTTGAATTCTAGTGATGTAGCTAAGAACTTTTTAGCTTTATTTTATTTTATCTTATTTGAATTTAAATTGAGCACAAATATAGTTGAAAATTGGCTTATAATCAATTGTGGCCACTCCTAAATATTTACACCAAAGCCTAGTACCTAAACTATAGGGAATATGTTGGGTTGGGACTAAATTTGTGACAATAGAAAGAATAAGGTGAATTTCATCAAAAGGGAGAATGTCTTTTCAAGATCCATTCATTTCCTAGTCTTACACCCAAACATGATTCCTTGCCATGGAACTCATCTCTTCCCTTATAATTTCTAACCAGTATGTCGATTTAGGTGAAGTTAGTGCTTTCTCATAAGAAGCGGGTTTATCCAGGTCTAGTGCTTCATGAAAAGTCTTTTAGTGCGAGTCATTCCCACTATCTTTGGCGATTTCAAGATGAGTTTTTAATTCCCTATCGTCTCTTAAAGATTGTGTTTCCTTGTCTTACAACTCATGGTGTAACACCCTAAATTCATTTTCAGGGGTAAAATCATAAATTAAAAATCAATAACTAAATTAAAAGAGGGTAGGAGGGTCTATTTCCATTAAAAGTCCTAAATATATATTAGATTTTTTTAACTTTTTTGTACAAAAACCCTTTTTTTTTTCATGGAGATGAGAGAGATTAGAGAATGTTGGATAATGGAAGGTTAAATATTTGAGAGCTTGGGGTTTCAAAATCAGTTTTAGTATTTTTAAAATTCGCCTACTTTAAAATTGAAAAATTGGACATATTATTTTTAGTATCTTCTCTTCAGGTAGAAATGAAAGAAAGATGTGAATTGTATTTTTAATCATCTTTAGTATTTACTTTTCCTTCAATTATTTTTGAGAAAAAAAGGAGTGCCCGGCAATTTCGATGATGAAATAGGTTGAACAAAAATGAGATATTTGTTGAATTATAGTTTGAATAAGTTAAATGACACGTGATGTAATGCCGAAGAAGAAAAATAGTGTAGCAGTCATTGGGTTGTTGAGGTTATTACTTGAAATTCAGAAACTCAACTTTGAATGAGTTTGACTTTATTAACAATAAGAAAGTTGGTAGCAGCCTCCCACATGTGGAAAACTAAAATAAACTATGTATTAATTTCCAGTTAGTGAGCGGAAAAGTCTTCCTGTGGATGCAAATACATAACACATGTCTGAAAATCAACCCCACCACAAAATGAACTCAAGCACACCAGCTTTGAAGCCAACATATCATTCAAAACCCAAATCACTTCGAATGTATATCATTATCAATTGACCGCCAATGGATGAGAGTTGGTGAGACACAGATTATAAATACCCAACACTCACACGCAGATTTCTCAAGCCACCTCCAAGCTTCAATTTGAGTTCTCTTTCCTTCCCAACTTAATCTTCAGCTTCAATTTGAGTACGTAGCTGGCATCAATGGCTTCAATTGAGGAAATCAGAAACGCTCAACGTGCCAAGGGTCCGGCGACCATCCTAGCCATTGGCACAGCTACTCCCGACCACTGTGTCTACCAGTCTGATTATGCTGATTACTATTTCAGGGTCACCAAGAGCGAGCACATGACCGAGTTGAAGAAGAAGTTCAATCGCATATGTAAGTATATTCATGCATTAATTCTTACATGCATAACACTTCTATACATATACGAGTGTGGTATTAGGTGGGGCTCACCTCCAAGTGAATGAATGTTTCAAGTTTTCTATAGTATAGCTTTTAGATAAATTACTTTAGGAAACTTGAAAATCTTTTTACTTCAGTCTCCAATATTCCTTGCATCTGACTCTAATGGCTTGAACAACTGTTCTTTGAGTCGTGTGGCAATGCTAAGAAACACATTAATAATTTTTGCTATAATTAAGAATAACCTTTTATACTTGCTTCAATGTTAAATGCATGTCCACCATCTTGAACAATATACTAAATGATTTGTTGATTGGTGATGCTAATGTGTTCACGTTATTTTATTTATAGGCGACAAATCAATGATCAAGAAGCGTTACATTCATTTGACTGAAGAAATGCTTGAGGAGCACCCAAACATTGGTGCTTATATGGCTCCATCTCTTAACATACGCCAAGAGATTATCACTGCTGAGGTACCCAAACTCGGTAAAGAAGCAGCATTGAAGGCTCTTAAAGAGTGGGGTCAGCCCAAGTCAAAGATTACCCATCTTGTATTTTGTACCACCTCGGGTGTAGAAATGCCTGGTGCAGATTATAAACTAGCTAATCTCTTAGGCCTCGAAACATCGGTCAGAAGAGTGATGTTGTACCATCAAGGGTGTTATGCAGGTGGAACTGTCCTTCGAACCGCCAAGGATCTTGCAGAGAATAATGTAGGAGCACGAGTTCTTGTGGTATGTTCTGAGATCACTGTTGTTACATTTCGTGGGCCTTCTGAAGATGCTTTGGACTCTTTAGTTGGTCAAGCCCTTTTTGGTGATGGGTCTGCAGCTGTGATTGTTGGATCAGATCCAGATGTCTCGATTGAACGACCCCTCTTCCAGCTTGTTTCAGCAGCCCAAACATTTATTCCTAATTCAGCAGGTGCTATTGCGGGTAACTTACGTGAGGTGGGACTCACCTTTCACTTGTGGCCTAATGTGCCTACTTTGATTTCCGAGAACATAGAGAAATGCTTGAGTCAAGCTTTTGACCCACTTGGTATTAGTGATTGGAACTCGTTATTTTGGATCGCTCACCCAGGTGGCCCTGCAATTCTTGATGCAGTTGAAGCAAAACTCAATTTAGAGAAAAAAAAGCTTGAAGCAACAAGACATGTGTTAAGTGAGTATGGTAACATGTCTAGTGCATGTGTGTTGTTTATTTTGGATGAGATGAGAAAGAAATCCCTAAAAGGGGAAAATGCCACCACAGGTGAAGGATTGGATTGGGGAGTACTATTCGGTTTTGGGCCCGGCTTGACTATCGAAACTGTTGTGCTACATAGCATTCCTATGGTTTCAAATTAAGTGAAGTAAAGGAGAATGGTCCCTTTAATGTTGTATTGTATCAAATAGGAGTTAATAAAGGTATTTATCTCCAAAATTGATAATACTCTTATAGTATTTCATTACATTGATAAATTTGGATTGTAATTGAGTCATTGTTAGACTTTCTTTGTGAGCTCAAATTAAAAAGATGAGTTTCAAGTTCTCATTGTTTCATTATCTTGAAGATTCCTCAAATATTTTAATGTTGTGTTCATATAAATCTTATGGAAAAATAAATAAAGGAACTAATGGATTTTTTGATAGCTCTAGTGCTAATTGAATTGGTTTATCCTTTGATGGTATTTGAAAGCTTATAAATATTAGGAAGTGTCTCAAATTCCTAATTGGAATATATTTCCTTTTTTTTAAAATATATTATATAAAATACTTCCTAAATTCCTATGTGATGGTGATTAGATGCCTTATAGAATAAGGAATACTAGTAGGAATACCTCAACAAATATTCCAGGCCGTAAGGGAAAAATGTTATGAAAAAGATATAGGTTTGTGAAGACTATACGTGATAGATAAAATAAAATACAACAAAGAGTGAGAGATGCCTAGTAGAGTAAAACAACTCGTGGTTTAGATTATAGATATGAGGATAAGTGAGAGATACTTGATGGAGCAAAGTGGTCCATAATGCAGGGTGAAAATACAAAGAGTGGAAAAATATAAGATGATTCAAGACTCAATAATTGCATCCATTTTTGTTTTGCATGATATCTTCTATTATACAGTGAAATATTATTTCTCATCAGTGAAGGTGTGTATATGGTTAATCGAACATGTTAAAACATCATATACCTTTATATGTGGATAGTTTTATTTTATTTTCTTCTATTAATATATTTATATTAAAGCTTCAACTCGCCAACACTGAAATCAAATAAAGCTCAATCCAATTTGAGTATACATAGAATGGATTTAACCTCAGTTGGCTCTTTCATTTGTTCAGTAGAAACACACTCCTGCTAAAGAGCGGTGGCTTAGTGTAGACCCTCCATTTTTTCCTCCTAGCACATGTCCTATTAGGTATTGGTTTCGTATTTTATAGCAATTCCCTAGTGGCCCATTACTACTCGTGTAGCCTATTTTTTCTAAGCCACCTTGGAAACTTTGGTTGAGGGATTATCTAACTCCATTGTGACTCTTGGTAGCCTTAATTTAGACTTAGGCTCACTTAGGTGCCCTAGGCACATTTAGGCACCCTAAGCCCATTTAGGCGACCTAGGCCCACTTAGGTGCCCTAGGCCCACTTAGGCACCCTAGGCCCACTTAGGCACCTTATGCCCATTTAGGCACATTTGGCCCATTTAGGCACCCAAGGCCCATTTAGGCACCCTGGGCACATTTAAGTACCCTAGACCCACTTAGGCACGTAGGCCCATTTAGCTAGCTTAGGCCTATTTACGCACCTAGGCCCACTTAGGCACCCTAGGTCCATTTAGGCACCCTAGGCACATTTAGGCACCTTAGGCCCACTTAGGCACCCTAGGCCCACTTAGGCACCCTAGGCCCACTTAGACACCCTTGGCCTACTTAGGCACCTTAGGCCCATTTAGGCATCCAAGGCCCACTTAGGCACCTTAGGCCCATTTAGGCATCCAAGGCCCACTTAGGCATCCTAGGCGCATTTAGGCACCCAAGGCCCATTTAGGCACCCTAGGGCCATTTAGGCACCCTAGGCCCATTTAGAGAACCTAGGCCCATTTAGATACATTTGGCCCACTTAGGCTCACTTAGGTCACCTTTTAGGTAATTTTTTTTTGCATGTTTGCATAATTGCATTTTTTGTATGGCTTGCATGACTTGCATGACTCATTTATTTTAAAGTTGCATGACTTGACTTTTTATTATTTTATTTATATTTATTTTATTTATTATCTTGTCTATTTCTTCATTTATTTTATTTCCTTATTATTTTGTCACTTTTCTGTAATGTTTGTTCTTACTTATCTATTTTAATTTAATAATTTTGTGTAAATGTTTTTTTAATTTATTTTATTTTTATTTTTTAGTACTATTATTATTATTATTATTTTATAACTTGTCCTTATTTATTTGAAATTTTGTAGGAAATGTATGGAAGGTGTGCACGGTATTGATATTTGGAATGTGGGATTTCCTTGGATGCATGATCAATGGAGATGGAATGGATACCATATATAGATTGGAAGATACGTTTTGGGAGAGTTTAAGGAAAGATGGCTCTAGGAGATAAGGAAACAATTGAAAACTGACACGACTTGGAGAAGGAGATTGGAGTTTAAGGTTTTTCTTTAGAAAGGGAGACAATTAAGAAAAGAAAAAAAAAGGAAGACTACCAATTTGGTTTTGGAGGAATTCTAAGGTTGTGCGTCTAATGAAGAAAGTAAGAGGGTTTTTTTTAGAGGAAAGTGAGATTTTTCCATAGAAGAAAATAAAAGTAAGCACCTTTTTTTTTTTGGAAGCTTGAGACCACACTTGGAAAGGTTTTTAGCACATTTTTTGGGGATTTTGATTTTTTTGGCAGAGAGAACATGCGGAGAAATTTTTTTTTGAGAGAGAACATGCAAAGAATTTTTTTTGAGAGAGAACACGCGAAGAAAATTTTATTGAGAGAGAACATGAGTAGAACTTAGGGGGAGCAACAGGACTCTTTGGACAGTGGATTCGGCTGCACACAAGTGCTAGATAGTCGGGAGGGGTATCAGCGACACAAGGTATGTAAGTTCCCGTTTTTAATCTCGATTTAATTTAGTTTTAATTTTATTTTTTAATTTGAATGTGTTAGTGATTTAATTCATTAGTTTAAATAATCTTATGAGATAACGTTTATATTTTTAATTCTGGATTAGTTTAGTTTTAGTTTATGTTTTAGTTTGAATGTGTTAGTGATTTTAATTCATTAATTTAAATAATTTTGTGAGATAAAGTTCATATTTTTAATTCCGGATTAGTTTTGTTTTAGTTTATGTTTTAGTTTGAATGTGTTTGTGATTTTAATTCATTAGTTTAAATAATCTTGTAACATAAAACTTATATTTTTAATTCTGGATTAGTTTAGTTTTAGTTTGAATGTATTTGTGATTTTAATTCATTAGCTTAAATAATTTTGTGAGATAAAGTTTATATTTTGAATTCCGGATTAGTTTAGTTTTAGTTTATGTTTTAGTTTGAATGTGTTAGTGATTTTAATTCATTAGTTTAAATAATCTTGTGAGATAAAGTTTATATTTTTAATTCCGGATTAGTTTAGTTTTAGTTTATGTTTTAGTTTGAATGTGTTAGTGATTTTAATTCATTAGTTTAAATAATCTTGTGAGATAAAGTTTATATTTTAATTCCGGATTAGTTTAATTTTAGTTTGAATGTGTTAGTGATTTTAATTCATTAGTTTAAATAATCTTGTGAGAGAAAGTTTATATTTTTTTTTAATTCCGGATTAGTTTAGTTTTAGTTTGAATGTGTTAGTAATTTTAATTCATTAGTTTAAATAATTTTATTAGATAAAGTTTATGTTTTTAATTTCGATTTAGTTTTGTTATAATTTATTTTTTAGTTTGGATATATTTGTGGTTGTAATCCAATAGTTTAATTAATCTGGCCAAATAAAATTCATGTTTTGAATTATAATTTAGTTTAATTTTAATTTGTTTTTTTGACTTTGAGTATGTTTATGATTTTAATCCAATAGTTTAATTAATCTCATTACATAAAGTTTATGTTTTTTTTTAAATTCTAATTGAGTATAGTTTCAATTTATTTTTATTTTTTAAATCTAGGTGTACTTGTATGTTTAGCCAATCTTATGTTAATTTTTGATTGTTATGCTCAATTTATGTGTTTCTTGAATACTAGTCTTTAATTTTTGGTGAATGTCTCATTAGCTTATTCGATCTAAGTTTGAATAATTTATTGCTTTGATGGTCTCTCGTAAAATTTACTTTTCAAAGACCATTGGAAAATAGTGAAGATTGGACTCCATTCTCACCACTTTAGTTTGTTCGGATTGTTCAAAATTTCACTTTGTGAATTCGTTTTTTTTGTTCTACTCGATATTTTAAAATCAAATGCTTTTCTCAAAAGATACCTTTGAAAATTTTATGTTAAAAAATTTATTTACAGTCCTCAGGATCAAAATCTTTTTTTTTTAAAAAAAAAAATAATAATAATATGCAACCATATCTTGATCGGTTTGCATCCTTCTCGGCTTCCAATGAAAATTTTGGTTTTGAACAAAACACAAATCAAAGCTTGTGGTCCTAAATAAATGGGACAATTCTAGGCTAAATTCGTGTATATCAATTAGGGAATTGGTGAAACCACTACATAAGAAAATCTTTTCAAAACTTATTTTTGCTACCACCCTTGCCATTTGTCGTAATCATATCTATCTATTTTTTTAGGAATTGTATACAAGATGTGTGCGATACTTGATTATTTCGTATATTCTGAATCATTTTTGCTATGCTAATTAGATATGCATGTTAGGATTTCTTTATTATTTATTATCTAACCCTCCCATGTACTGAGGAAGCGTGTTATGAGTTATCTATGCTATCCAGGTACACTCCCTATCACCTACATTCTAAAGTCTGTAAATATGATTGTCACTGTGAACTATGTCTATATTTGATGGTGCTTGGGTGTCTTGATATTTGTTACATTGTTCGATCATTTATGATAAAACGCATGCTGGGTGATATATTATCTAAACTAACCATCGATGTTTTATGACAGTGCTTAAGAAGTGGTCTAGGTATGCACCCTAAATCTTCTATATGATTGTGATTGGTTTTCTTGTTAGGCATGCTATTCTTTCGAAATCACCTAGCCTACTTAGGTATTTATAATTAACCAATTAATTGTCACATTTCCCTTAACTTAGTCAGTAGAGACTTTTATAGGGCTTAGAGGGGTGCTACCTCCTAAAGGTTCTTTCCTAATAAGTAACTTGATCCTCGAATTTATACTTGGGTTTTTCAAAGACATGTTTTTCCAAAAACTATGAAGTCACTTTTTTAGGGTTTTATTTCTTGTTTTATTTTCCCTTTAAAATAAAATAAAATAAGTGACGACTTCGACTTTTCTAAAATTAATTTTTCACAAATAAAAGCGAGTCTCGCTGATTGAGTGGGGGCACAGGTGAAAAATGCGGGTCCACACTCAGTTACAAAGTCCATTCTTTTTGCATGGATGATTTCATTCCACATTTTTCTAAAATTAATAGCAAAATATGTCATCAAAACATTTTTTTAAAACACCAAAAATATGTTATCATAATATATCTTTGGAAACAGTTTTGAAAAGATCACTGACAACATATGTTTTATATTCCATTTTTATTTGTTTTATGTTTTTGAAGTTAAAAAAGGGAAAATATGTTATTAATCTACTCAAATTAAAAGTTTTAAATTATTTTTAAAAATTAATCAGACTTGATATTGAATCTAATGTATTAAATCTTACTTGATTCAAAATTCATTTACCTAATAATTTTTTTTTTGAAGGAGTTAACTTACCTATTGAGGAAGTTACAACAAGTTGTTGACACTTTGTTCATTGGAAGTGGAGCAAAATGCCATGCTAAAATAGCATAATTGAGATATTTGTACCAAAATGCAATACAAGAGTGATATACTTATTTCTAATACACTAATTTCTACCTTTTATTTTTTTTATTTTTTTTTATTAGAAGTGAGTTAAAATTTAGAGTTTTTAAAAAACATTTAAGGTTATATTTGGTTCCAGAAAGTATTAAGGATGAAAAAAAACCAATTATTAGAAAATAATTTTCTTATATTTGGTTTTACTATGTAAAATATGAAAAAAAAATCAAACATAATTAAAATAATTAAAAAATTACATATTTTAAAATTATTTAATCTTTATATGAAGAGTTAAAATAAATTAAATAAATTTAAAATAATATATAAAAATAATTTATTAACTTTAAATGTATATTTTATTTTTTTATTTTTTTCTACTTTTCATCTCATTTTTTTTTTCTTAGCATTTTTCCTCAAAATTTTGGAAACCAAATATAACCTAAATAAAATACATTTACATATATTATGGGAAAAGTTTTAAGAAATTAAATATTGAATTAATTATTTAATTAAGGAAGCTCTTCAAAGTCAGGTTAGAGGCGGTCAACAGTCAATCCTCACCAACCAAATGTTCAATGCTACACAGGTGGTGGTTTCCCATTGGAAAATTTTTCTTTATTCTTTTTTTATTTTGTGGACCTTAATCATATTATAATTAGTAAAAATTTCTCCAAAATTTTGTTGTTCGTCATGGATTCGAACCCTCCAATCCCTCCTATGATCTTTTAGTTTTTTATAGCTTTATCCTTCCCTCATCTTTCTAGCAGAAATGAGACTAATTATTATAATTTCTTATTTTTCTTCATTCAGTTCTTTCTGGCAAAGTATGGAGTGCTCAATTATTATATGATATGATTTTAAATAAAATTCAAATCAGCGCACAATTAATATATTGACTGATATGATTTAGAATATTTAGACTACCCGGTCAAGAACAGGGGTTGTTGAGGCTATTTCAAAATTTGAAACCTAACTTCGTTTTCATTCAACAGTAGAAAGTTGTGAGCAGCTTCACCAACTGCACACCCTCCTTTTCAAACATAAGACATAAGTGGATCGAATGATTTCTTTCTTCATATCATATATTATTGACTACGATGCATTAATGGGTAGGTGAAAGATCGAACTGGGAAGAATGAAAGTAAAACTCCTTTCATTGATTACATCATTATTTATTGACTACGATGCTCAATTATATCATGGAGTTTTGTTATCAGTTCACATCCACCCACCATCAAGTGGATGAAAGTGGGTGAGACACAACTTATAAATACCCTACTCTCACACAGCTTTTGCAACCCAGCTCCAACCACTTAAAATTTTAGTTCTCTTTTCTTTCCAATTGGAGTAGCAGCAATGGCTTCAGTTGAGGAAATCAGAAACGCTCAACGTGCCAAGGGTCCGGCTACCATCCTAGCCATTGGCACAGCTACTCCCGACCACTGTGTCTACCAGTCTGATTATGCTGATTACTATTTCAGGGTCACCAAGAGCGAGCACATGACCGAGTTGAAAAAGAAGTTCAATCGCATATGTAATTATATTCATGCATTAATTCTTACATGCATAACACTTCTATACATACACGAGTGTGCTACTAGGTGCGGCTCACCTCCAAGTGAATGAATTTTTCAAGCTTTCTGGAGTATAGCTTTTAGATAAAATACTTCAGGAAACTTGAAAATTATTTCACTTCAGTCACCAATATTTCTTTCATCTGACTGTAATGGCTTGAAGAGTTTTACTTTGAATCATATAGCATTGCTAAGAAACACAATAATTTTCGCTATAATTAAGAATAACCTTTCACACTTGCTTCAATGTTAAAATACATGTTGATCATCTTTAGCAATGTACTATATGACTTGTTGATTGGTAAAGCTAATGTGTTCATGTTATTTTATTTACAGGTGAAAAATCAATGATCAAGAAGCGTTACATTCATTTGACTGAAAAGATGCTTGAAGAGCACCCAAATATTGGTGCCTACATGGCCCCATCTCTTAATATACGCCAGGAGATCATCACTGCTGAGATACCCAAGCTTGGTAAGGAAGCAGCACTGAAGGCACTTAAAGAGTGGGGTCAGCCAAAGTCCAAGATCACCCACCTTGTATTTTGTACAACGTCAGGTGTAGAAATGCCTGGTGCTGATTACAAACTTGCTAATCTCTTGGGTCTTGATAACTCAGTTAGAAGAGTTATGTTGTACCATCAAGGTTGCCATGCAGGTGGGACTGTTCTTCGAACGGCTAAGGATCTTGCAGAGAATAATGCAGGAGCAAGAGTTCTTGTGGTGTGCTCTGAGGTCACTGTTGTTACATTCCGTGGGCCTTCCGAGGATGCTTTGGACTCTTTAGTTGGCCAAGTCCTTTTTGGTGATGGGTCTGCAGCTGTGATTGTTGGATCAGATCCGGATATCTCAATTGAACGACCACTCTTCCAGCTCATCTCAGCAGCTCAAACATTTATTCCTAATTCACAGGGTGCTATTGCAGGCAACTTACGTGAGGTGGGACTCACCTTTCATTTATGGCCTAGTGTGCCTACTTTGATTTCCGAGAACATAGAGCAATGCTTGACTAAGGCTTTTGACCCACTTGGTATTAGCGACTGGAACTCGTTATTTTGGATTGCCCATCCAGGTGGCCCTGCAATTCTTGATGCAGTTGAAGCAAAACTCAATTTAGAGAAAAAGAAACTTGAAGCAACAAGGCATGTGTTAAGTGAGTATGGTAACATGTCTAGTGCATGTGTATTGTTTATTTTGGATGAGATGAGAAAGAAATCACTCAAGAAAGAAAATATCACCACAGGTGAAGGATTGGATTGGGGTGTTTTATTTGGCTTTGGACCAGGCCTAACCATTGAGACTGTCGTGTTGCATAGCGTTGCCACGGGTACAAATTGAGTTAAAAAAAATGGTAAGAAAAGTCATAAGGAGAAGCTTTCCATAAATCAAATAAGAGTTAATAAAGATGTATGTCTTCAAAGTTGTACTAGTCTTTAACATCTTTTGTTCTTTACCAATAATTTGTATAATTGTGATTCACTGATTGCTGGAGGGCTTCCTTAGTGACCTCCAGTTCAAAGTATGATATTTCAAGTTCTTATAATATCATTTTCTTGACGGAGTTCCTCAAAATTTGTATTATGTGTTGTTACAAGTATTATAGAGAAGTAAATAAAAAGAAAGAGTGGAACAACAGATTGTGTTTTTACAAGGTGGAATACATTAGACACAAATTTATATCGGTTATTCCCTTGGCTTCACAGTCATCTTTGTCGTCATTCTGCAGACTGGCAATAAAAATAAGAATTCTGCCTTTCTCTAATTATCGTTCTATTTGGACTTGAATAAATCTTTTAGGCAGTCATGCCAATTATTCTAACTCAATTTTGTGTGGTAAAACCTTCTCCAGTAACTTCGGCCTTTTTGTGGGGTCCAATCAAATTTCTATTATTGGGTTATAGGGACCTCATAATTCATACATAAGTTAATATAAGGCATATAAAAAATAAAAATTTAAAAATTTACATCCAATTAATTAGCACATAGCTATATTGGGAAGTAATGCACGTAACATAGAAATATTTTTTACAGACTTCTCTTTAAATAATTATGTTGTTTATCGAAACAAATGTGGCATTTATTTTTTTTCCTTGAAAGTATTTTAGCTTAAACTGCTATTATAGAGAGTATCTACTGTCGTGGGTCCTTGAAACTAGCTTGTTCACATGGATATATAATGCTCTTATGTAATGCAACGGTAATTACATGATATCTAACTTGCGACTTGAAAATGTGAATCTCAATAATGAACTACACCTAGAGGGGAGTGAATAGGTGTTGTAGAACAATTTTAAAATTCTCCCAACAAAGATTACCTAACCTTAATAAAACATCCACAAGCAACAATGTATGCATCAACACTCTCCCAACAATTTATAAATGCAAAACACATGCAAATGCTTCAACACTCCTAAAAATAAAACAAAATATAGAGTGAGAGAAAGAGACAATGAACACCAGATTTTTAACGTGGAAAACCTCCGAAGAGATCAAAAACCACGGGCCTATCACCGATTGAAAACTCCACTATGAAGAATAAAAAAACTGAGTACAAGGTTTTACCTAGCTCAAGCCAACCAATCCTTCCCGGAATACTTGACTAGTACCTTCATTTTCAGCTTCTCCTTTTGGAGCACACTTGGAGTCCGCACCAAGCTCAATCTCGACCTCTTCTTGAATCCACACAAGAAGAAAATGGGTTTTTGCACAACCCAAATAGAATGAGAGATTTAGATGTGAATGAAAGAATGAATCAACCCATTTATTGCTCAAGAAAATCCATTGAAAACAAGTTTTGAAAACATTAAGAGAAGTTGATTTTCTTTGCAATCAAAAACCCCAACTTAGGAAAGCAAAAATGAGAAATGAAGAACACTTGGGAGTGTGGCTGCTCTCCCCACGTTTTCAGCAGTCTCTCTACTCAGAAAATGAGAGAAGATTGGGTTTTAAAGTGTAAAAAGAAACCCTTAATCTAATGGCTGAGATTTGATCAAAAAAACATTAGTTGGATAGATCCACACCTACACCTGGATCGATCCAGAAACAGAGGAATAAAAGCCTTGCACCAAAAACCATTTTTCCCAACTTTCTAACACATTTTAAAGATTAAAAACCGGGTTGATTCACACCCAATCACTCCACACTCGACTACATACCTTGGCCTCTTAGCAAAGTCTTAGTCTTCAAAGTCAAGTAGTCCGAATAGGAATAGGAAAGCCGAGTTAGGGGACACTTAGGAATTTTGTCCGGAATTGCCAACCTAGCTAAACACTCACAATCTCCCCCTTTGGCAATTCTGGGACAAAACCCTTTACAACACGAATGAGTACAAGTAAGTAAGCCCCACCCAACTCTCATACAAGACCCCTCACTCACTCAAAACCACAACTTAGGTACTACAATACCTGCAAATAAATCTCAAGAAAAGCATTAGTAGCACCTGTACATATTCCAAGGCACTTCCACAAGATTTGAATAAATTAACACATAGATATCCACATATATCATTTGCCTAAAGATAATCAATATATCCATGAGTCAAAATAACATTCATGAGTCAAAATAACCATGTTCAATAACCACAAATACAAAACAATATGATCATGATCAACATATCAAATATCCAAAGCACAAAACACAATGTCATGATCAACTACATGTCAATTGTCAAGTGTAAAATGTCTCCCCCTTTTTGTCCCAGAATGAGACAAAGAGTTGTCCAAAATAAGCCATGTACATAAGTTGATCAAAATGAACATGATAAGCAAATTACACAAGACAAGGAGCTGTCCAAAAAATGATAACTAGCTGCTACTTGGCTAAGAGAGATGCTTATGGACAAAATCTTCAAGAGCGTGCAGCTGATCCATGTTGCAAAGCATTTGTCCATCAATTAGAGAGAAACCTCTCTCCATATAAGATTGAAGTTGAGAAATCTGCTCAGACAATAAGGTGGATTGAGCAGAAATCTTTTCATCCAAAGCATCAAACCTAGCACAAATTTCAGCTAGGACAGTGGAATCTACATCTGAATCAGCGTCACTTTCACCAAATTTTCTCTTGGCTCTACTATGGCACACCTTCTTCTTAGAACCAAGAGCACCCTTAATCTGTCCTTGACGTCGATTCCAAGAAGAGGTATCAATGGGACCCATTGGCATAAGAAAAGGAGAATTGACAGGAAATACAACTCCAGCCCTTTGGCAGATTTGTGTGATCAAAATGCCAAAGGGAAGAACCTCCTTCTTAGACACTGTAGGATCACCTCGAAAAATCATCTCATCTAAAATGCAAGATGCTAGATTGATGGGTTCCCGATGAAGGATACGAGACAAGAGAATGCAACCATTCTTACAAATGTTTGCCCGATGAGAGGAGGGATAAACTGAGAATGATAGAAAAGTAGCTAACACCCAAGCAGGACGAGATAAACCACCAGTGTGCACCCCTGAGCCTAGCTGACCTCGGACCTCTCCCCATAAGTCAATAGACACTCTATCCAACAGGTCAGAGGTGATTTCCAAATCACTCACAGAGGGTGCTTGAACCAACGGGATGCCTAAGACTTCAGCAATTATCTTAGGGGTGACTTTAACAACAATTCCAAAAAGACTTGATTGGAGGTAGGACTGATCCAAGTCATGCTCAATAATGTTCGAATAGAACATTCGGACAATAGGAGCACAAGCAGACCCAGTGAAGTTTGCTAGAGGAAGCCATCCTAGTTCTACAAATAGGTCTGGAATTGGTGTGTCGAAAAAGGATTCTAAATGAAGTTGTCTCTCAAGAACAAGAGACCTCTGACGATAAACCTTAGTGTACTGGTCTCTACATAATTTTGCCGGGAACGCATTGAAGGGAATCCCATCAATTGAAGTTTTTGCAGGAGCCTTGGGGATACTGGGAGGCTGGATAGAAGGAATGATGGATAAATTTTCATCTCGAGCACCTTTTGAGGTTCTAGAGGATGACCCTTTAACAGGGGCTTTGCTTTTACGACATTTTGGAGGCATATTTCCCAAATAATCCACCCAAATAGCCTACTGTGAGAAAATCTCACACAAAAACTAACCAACAACACCAATGGAAGAAAAACCAACCTGTACACACGAGAAAAGCTGTGACGACCAAGGGCTACCAGATCAGCAATCCTTTGACGGGGAAGATATCAGATCAGTGATACCACAAGAAAAACTGGAACGAATGCCGACTAACGGAAATGGAGTTGCAGTCCAGCGACAAACAGGCGACAAACAGAGAGAAAAACAATGAGACAAGATGTGCTTACAGTACACCGAAATGCCGACAGCAGACAGAAATGAGAATGAGAGCTGTGCACGGCGAAGATTTCCGGTGACAACGGTCGGAACGAACCAAACGACGGCGAATAGAAGAGACGAAGGGTTCTTCTCTGGAACGAAAACCCTAGGGCTTGGAAAGAAATGAATGAGACGAGTAACCAGTAACCAGATTTGGGGTTTTTGAGTTTTTTTTTTTTTTTACTTTTAATTACCAAAATGCCCCTCATCCATTTAACCCATGAGTATAACCATTTGAGGAAACTTTTCACAAAAAATTTCTAAGTGTTGGAGTCAAATGGTATCGATCTTGGTGGATCGATCCACACATCGTTCAAGGGCTCTCGGTGACAAGACTGTGCACACAGTGGATCGATCCACACATTCAGCAGATCGATCGACACCCTACTGAAAAATGACTTAGGCAAAAAATCTACAATAAAAACACAAGAAGTCCAACAAGCTTTCCAAACATTGAAAATTTGATTCACCATAGCTAAGATTCAATAGGATGACATACTTATCTTTCAATCAATGAGTTAGAATTGATTCATATTGAACAAGAATGCTACCAAGAGCTTAACTTTAGACAAAATTAATAAACATAAAGATTGAAGAACCTTCCAAATTTATTAAATGAATAGGTAAAAAAACAAATGATTATCAACATTCTAACAAGTATGTTTAAGCTCAAAGAAGACTTACTCATGACGCCATAAAATAGTGAGTATGTTAATTTCTTTCCACTTATAAACCTATATCCACCCATAAAGCAAAAAATCATTTTCAAGACACACTTCCTTCCTAGAGAAATTCAAGATAATATTCCAAGAAGTCAATTTGCACCTCTCTTGGCCGGATTTCTGTTTAACACGGCTTATTCACATCCCAAAAAAAATCATACAACATTTGTTTTTCACATTGAGCATTGAAATGATTTCACAAACATGAGCTTCACTCTTAGGATCATTTTTTTTTTTTTTTTTTTTTTTTTTTAAATTTGAGGATCACTAAGGTGGCCTTTACAACATAACAACATATGGGATGTCCCACTCTTGCAATGGAGGCTTTTTAACCCTTGAAACATTGCCAAGGAGCCATAACCATTCTGGGAAACTTAATATTTTTCCTTTTTTTTTTTTTTTTTTAATTTCAAAGAGAGGGCAAACAATCAAGGAAGAATAATCTTAAACACTCAAGGATATTCTGGATGACTTTACTCATTTTTTAATGCTCATTAGATAAACATAAGTTTGCATTTAGACTATAAAGAACATTACTCACAATTTATGTAATCACAAGATTCAACCATGAGCTATTACTCACTTAAAAGAAATGAAGCTAACCTTTTGAGGTTTATCTAATCAAATCAAAATAGCAAGGATTCAATATCATGTTTACCAATCAAGCCATGGAGATAAAAACATCTTGAAGCATTTAAGATCATTAAGAGTCAATTTAACTCTTAAACAAAAGAGTAAGCATGTCACTCTCATGAACTCAACAAATGTTGAAAATTTATGGAAAAATGAAGAAATGATTGAACCAAAACAAAAGGACATCAACTTGATTAAAGTTAGGAACAAAGGAAGACAACTAGGACTCAAGGATATGCAAGAAGGAGTCCTAGACAGGTTCTAGAGAAAGTCAATTGACTGTGCATAAACCTATGGACTTTCTAAGTGATTCAAACCTAGACACATCCAAAGGTTTAGTAAGAATATCAGCAATTTGACCCTCAGTTGGAACATATTCCAATGACACCACTTTGTCTTCTACTAAGTCACGAATGAAATGATGTCTAATATCAATGTGTTTTGTTCTAGAGTGCAGAACAGGGTTCTTGGAGATGTTGATTGCACTAGTATTGTCACAAAACAGTACCATGGTTCCTTGATCAATCCCATAGTCTCTCAACATTTGCTTGATCCACAAAAGTTGGGAACAACAACTACCGGCAGCAATGTATTCCGCTTCAGCTGTGGAAAGCGAAACAGAGTTTTGCTTCTTACTCATCCAAGCAACCAAACAATTTCCAATATAGAAACAACCACCTGAAGTGCTTTTTCTATCATCCACATTTCCAGCCCAATCGGCATCAGTGTAGCAAGCTACATCAGAATGAGTGTCAAATGGATACCAAAGACCCAGCTCTAAAGTACCAGCAATGTACCTAATGATACGCTTAAGAGCTATGAGATGAGATTCCTTAGGACATGCCTGATACCTAGCACACACTCCAACACTAAAAGCTATGTCCGGTCTACTAGCAGTGAGGTACAAGAGACTACCAATCATGCTCCTATACAATGTTTCCTCTACCCCTTTCCCGGATTCATCCTTACTTAGCTTTAGGTTGGTTGGCATTGGTGTCCTAAAATGTTTAGTTGACTCAAGCCCAAACTTTTTGACAAGTTCCCTTGCGTACTTGGATTGGGATAGGAAAATCCCATCCTTGAGTTGTTTCACTTGGAAACCAAGAAAATAGGTCAATTCTCCTACCATGCTCATCTCAAACTCACTTTTCATTTCTTTGGCAAAATCTAAAGCACACTCATTGGAGGTAGAGCCAAACACAATGTCATCCACATAGATTTGTGCTACCAAGAACACTTCATCATTTCTTCTAATGAACAATGTTCGATCAACTCCCCCTCTCATGAATCCTTTCTTAAGAAGATAGGATGTGAGTCTTTCATGCCAAGCTCTAGGAGCTTGCTTTAAACCATAGAGAGCTTTTCTAAGTCTATAGACATGATTTGGATACCTAGGGTCTTGAAACCCTTTGGGTTGCTCCACATACACTTCTTCATTAAGGATCCCATTTAGAAAGGCACTCTTGACATCCATTTGAAACAATTTAAATTTCCATACACAAGCTACAGCTAAGAGTATTCGAATGGATTCAAGTCTTGCAACTGGAGCAAAGGTTTCATCAAAATCAATTCCCTCAATTTGCTTGAACCCTTGAGCAACTAACCTAGCTTTATTTCTCACAATCACACCATTTTCATCCATCTTATTTTTGAAAATCCATTTTGTTCCAATGACATTCACATCTTTTGGTCTAGGCACTAAGAACCAAACATCATTTCTAGAAAATTGATTTAGCTCTTCATGAAGAGCATCTACCCAAGCTTCATCATTCAAGGCTTCTTCAACATTTTTTGGTTCAATTTGGGAGGTATAGCAAACATAGCTTACCTCATTTAGCTTGGATTGTCTCCTTGTTACCATGCTATCCTCATAGTTCCCAATCACATTGCTCAAAGGATGGTTCTTAGGTACCCTTGACTTATTTTTCTTTGATGGCTCAATTCTCCCCCTATCTCCTTTCTTTCCTTGCTCATCTTTTTTTTCTTCATCTTCACTTAACTTTTCATCTTCAGATTTTTCTTCAATCACTTCAATATCTTTTGACACATCAATTCTATCATCATCACACTCTCTTGACCTTGATCCCATATCATCCACAATTACATTGATTGATTCCACCATACATTTTGAACTCAAAATGTATACTCTATATGCCCGACTTTTGGAGGAATATCCTAAGAATATCCCTTCTTCACTCTTGGATTCAAACTTTCCAAGATTTTCATGATCTTTCAAGACATAGCATCTACTTCCAAACACCCTAAAGTACTTCACACTGGGTTTCTTACCTTTCCACAGCTCATAACAAGTCTTCCTAGTATGAGGACGCATGTGAGTTCTATTGGAAGTATAGCAAGCTGTGTTGATGGCTTCAGCCCAAAAATGTGTAGGGAGTTCATGCTGATTTAGCATTGTTCGGGCCATTTCTTGAAGGACACGATTTTTTCTCTCAACTACCCCATTTTGTTGAGGTGTTCTAGGAGCGGAAAACTCATGTTTGATTCCTAGAGAATGACAAAATTCAAAAAAATTTGAATTGTCAAATTCTCTCCCCCTATCACTCCTAATTCTTTCAATGGGATGCCCTTTTTCATTTTGAATTTTCAAACCAATGTCCTTGAAATTTATGAATGCCTCACTCTTATCTCTTAGGAATGCAACCCATGCATACCTAGAATAGTCATCAACCATCACCAAAATGTATTTCTTGCCCCCTAAACTCTCAGTTCTCATTGGTCCCATGAGGTCCATATGTAAGAGTTCTAAAGGTTTAGAGGTCAAAATTTCATCAACTCTCTTATGTGTACTCCTTGTTTGTTTTCCCTTTTGACAAGGACCACAAATAGGATTAGAGGGTTTTCCAAGCTTAGGAATCCCTTTGATGACTTCATTATTTGCAACCTTCATCAAGTCACAGTAGTTCAAATGACCCAACCTACGGTGCCACAAATTGATTGATTCAATTTTTGAACTACCACACACAAGAGAAGAAGAAAAAGAGGTAGAAGGATTTTGACAAACAACATAGCAATTATCAGAAGTTCTCAAACCAATCATCACACAATTTCCATTCAAATCAAACACTTTACATAAATTTTGTGAAAATTGAACATTGAACTTCTTGTCACATATTTGACTAATGCTAATCAAGTTAGCTTTCAGTCCTTCCACATACAAAACCTCTTCAAGGTTAGGGATCCCGGGAGCACAAATTGTGCCTTTCCCTTTCACACTAGCAACATTGCCATCACCAAAAGTCACATTTCCTCCATCAAATTCAGTGAAATTAGTGAAGAATGATCTATTACCTGTCATATGACGTGAACAACCACTATCAAAATACCATGAGTGTAACTCACTAGCTCTAAGTGCAGTGTGAACAACAAGGCAATTAAGCTCACTCTTTTTCGCCCATATTTGTTTTACATTTGTGACTTTGGTCATTCCATTTGAAGTGCTTCCTTGGAAGCCACTATAATGAGGGACATTTGAATCTTTCATGAACACTCTCTTGCCTCCTTGTAACAACCTATTTCTCAAAGTGAATGATTCATTCATTAGGTTGGTCAACTTTCTTTGGAAACTCTCAAACATCCTAGCATAACATCTATCCATGGTGTGTCCCATTTTAGTGCAATGAGTGCAATGAAGTTTCAGTTTTGGAGGAATTTTCTTAGGGACCACTTCTTCACAAGACTTGACAAAAATTGTTTTACCACTACTTGGAGTGGTAGCTTCATCAACAAAACCTAAGCCTCTTTTATCAAATGATTTCCTCCCTAAATTGATCAAATCACTAAGTCTTTTAGAGCTAGGATGTGACTCTTCTTTCCTAAGACTCAACTCATTTTTAAACACTTGATTTTCACTCTTCAATTCATCACACATTTTCTTCATGTCAAAGTGTTCGCCCTCAAGAAAGGCAATCTTATCTAGCAAAGATTTTTTCTCTCCCTTTAGAGTTTTAATCTCACTGATTAAACTCCTTTTAGAAGTCTTCCACTCAACTTGTTCCTGTTTGAGACTTAAGCACTCCTTGTACAAAGTCTCATATGCAGAGTCAAAACTCATCTCATCACCATTTGAGTCACTTGACTCACAAGACTCACTAAGTACCTCCTTTTTGAGTGGTTCATCAATGACACTTGCCATAAAAGCTGTGAAATTAGTGCATTCCTCACTAGCATTGGATTCTTTTTCACTAGATTGACATGATTCTGAGTCACTCCAAGTGACTTGCATGGCTTTCTTTCCTTTTTTCTTTGAGGGACATTCTATGGCATAGTGTCCCTTTCCTCCACACTTGAAGCATTCAACCTCAAGGTCCTTTTTGACACTCTTGTCTTTCTTTTTGTCTTTTACATTTGATTTACCCATTGAATTATTCCATTTTCTAGCATCTTCATTGGACTTCTTCTTATATTTCCTGAACTTCATGTATTTTTTGAATTTTCTAGCAAATCTAGCAACCTCTCCATCCGACATTTTCTCATTACCCTCACCTTCGGAACCTAAGGACTCCTCTTTAATGGCATTCAAGGCAATGCCCTTTGATTTCCTAGGTGATCCAAGAGTCATTTCAAAGGTTTGGAGTGAACCCACAAGTTCATCCACTTTCAAGGAATCCACATCCTTGGACTCTTCAATGGCAGTTTGCTCTAAATCTCTCCGGAAGAGATCTTAGAATTTTTCTAACCACTTTGGAATTAGAGATGGGCTCACCTAGATTAAAACTAGAATTCACAATGTCCATCAGTTTTGCATAGAACTCTCCAAAGTTCTCATGATCCTCCATCCTAATTGTCTCAAACCTAGAGGTTAACATTTGAAGTTTGGACACTTTCACAGCATTAGTACCTTCATGAGTCACTTGGAGGATATCCCAAGCCTCCTTAGCCGAAGTACATGTGGCTATCCTACGAAATTCATCCGTGCTAATGGCATTAAAGATAGAATACATGGCTCTAGCATTGTTCTCACTAGCTTCATTGTCACCTCTATCCCATTCCAACTTAGGCTTGATAACATTAGTTGGTCTTCCTTCTCTATCCAACACCTTAGGTGGAGACCAACCAAATTCAACTGCATTCCAAACTTTTTCACTTTGCATTTTGAGAAAATATTGCATTCTCACTTTCCAATGAGAATAATTTTCGCCGGTTAAAAATGGTGGTCTCCCAATGGAAGTTCCCTCTTGATGAGGTTCCATGATTGAGATTCAAGGACCGAAAATGATTTTTTCTTTTAAAAACCTGCTCTGATACCAATTGAAAATGTGAATCTCAATAATGAACTACACCTAGAGGGGGGTGAATAGGTGTTGTAGAACAATTTTAAAATTCTCCCAACAAAGATTACCTAACCTTAATAAAACATCCACAAGCAACAATGTATGCATCAACACTCTCCCAACAATTTATAAATGCAAAACACATGCAAATGCTTCAACACTCCTAAAAATAAAACAAAATATAGAGTGAGAGAAAGAGACAATGAACACCAGATTTTTAACGTGGAAAACCTCCGAAGAGATCAAAAACCACGGGCCTATCACCGATTGAAAACTCCACTATGAAGAATAAAAAAACTGAGTACAAGGTTTTACCTAGCTCAAGCCAACCAATCCTTCCCGGAATACTTGACTAGTACCTTCATTTTCAGCTTCTCCTTTTGGAGCACACTTGGAGTCCGCACCAAGCTCAATCTCGGCCTCTTCTTGAATCCACACAAGAAGAAAATGGGTTTTTGCACAACCCAAATAGAATGAGAGATTTAGATGTGAATGAAAGAATGAATCAACCCATTTATTGCTCAAGAAAATCCATTGAAAACAAGTTTTGAAAACATTAAGAGAAGTTGATTTTCTTTGCAATCAAAAACCCCAACTTAGGAAAGCAAAAATGAGAAATGAAGAACACTTGGGAGTGTGGCTGCTCTCCCCACGTTTTCAGCAGTCTCTCTACTCAGAAAATGAGAGAAGATTGGGTTTTAAAGTGTAAAAAGAAACCCTTAATCTAATGGCTGAGATTTGATCAAAAAAACATTAGTTGGATAGATCCACACCTACACCTAGATCGATCCAGAAACAGAGGAATAAAAGCCTTGCACCAAAAACCATTTTTCCCAACTTTCTAACACATTTTAAAGATTAAAAACCGGGTTGATTCACACCCAATCACTCCACACTCGACTACATACCTTGGCCTCTTAGCAAAGTCTTAGTCTTCAAAGTCAAGTAGTCCGAATAGGAATAGGAAAGCCGAGTTAGGGGACACTTAGGAATTTTGTCCGGAATTGCCAACCTAGCTAAACACTCACACGACTATCTGATGGGTACAAATTAAAATCTATACCAATTTTTTACTTCATTGTCAAAAGTTTGCAACATTTTAATGCTATGAATATACTTTCCAAGTTGTTTCGTGGATTACTCGTTATCTTCTCTTAAGATAGAAAAAGAAAATATTTGCCATGGAGACTTGTATTTTTAATCCACTTGTCTTCTTTAATTATTATTATTATTATTATTTGGAGAATCAAATTGGGTTGTTGAGGTTAGAAATTCTGACTTTGAATGAATTTGATTTCATTAACAATAAGAAAGTTGGTAGCAGCTTCCCACACGTGGAAAAGTCAAATGGAAAACGTATTAATTTACAACTAGAGGCTGGAAAAGTCTTTATCTCTATATATAAAAACTGTTATATTGAGAAGCCGTAGCCAGACTGAATGGTCTCTCCTTCCTATGGATGCATTCATCATATATGGGTAGGTGAAGAACAGAAAACAACACCAATACATTATTAACACATGCATAAATGTCTGAAAACCAACCCACCAGAAAATAAACTCACGCACACAAACTTTGACGCCAACTGATAATTCAAAGACTGCCAATGGATAAGAGTTGGTGAGACACTGTTATAAAAGCCCAACACTCACACCCAGCTTTCTCAAGCCAACTCCAAGCACTTGTGCACACTGAGTTCTCTTTCCTTCCTCAACTTAATCTTAAGCTTCAATTTCATTACGTATCTAGCATCCATGGCTTCAGTTGAGGAATTTAGAAACGCTCAACGTGCCAAGGGTCCGGCCACCATCCTAGCCATTGGCACAGCTACTCCCGACCACTGTGTCTACCAGTCTGATTATGCTGATTACTATTTCAGGGTCACTAAGAGCGAGCACATGACTGAGTTGAAGAAGAAGTTCAATCGCATATGTAAGTATATTCATTCATTAATTCTTATATCCATAACACTTATATGCATATAAGAGTGTGCGCTATTAGGTGAGGCTCACCTCCAAGTGAATGAATGTTTCAAGCTTTCTAGAGTATAGCTTTTAGATAAATTACTTCAAGAAACTTGAAAATCATTTTACTTCTGTAACCAATATTCCTTTCATTTCATAGTAATGGCTTGAAGAGCTGTTCTTTGAATCATGTAGCATTGCTAGCTATAATTAAGAATAACCTTTTATACTTGCATCAATGTTAAATGCATGTCCATCATCTTAAACAATATACTAAATGACTCATTGATTGGTGACGCTAATGTGTTCATGTTCTTTTATTTATAGGTGACAAATCAATGATCAAGAAGCATTACATTCATTTGACTGAAGAAATGCTTGAGGAGCACCCAAACATTGGTGCTTATATGGCTCCATCTCTCAACATACGCCAAGAGATTATCACTGCTGAGGTACCTAAGCTTGGTAAGGAAGCAGCATTGAAGGCTCTTAAAGAGTGGGGCCAACCAAAGTCTAAGATCACCCATCTTGTATTTTGTACAACCTCCGGTGTAGAAATGCCCGGTGCGGATTACAAACTCGCTAATCTCTTAGGTCTTGAAACATCGGTTAGAAGGGTGATGTTGTACCATCAAGGGTGCTATGCAGGTGGAACTGTCCTTCGAACTGCTAAGGATCTTGCAGAAAATAACGCAGGAGCACGAGTTCTTGTGGTGTGCTCTGAGATCACTGTTGTTACATTCCGTGGGCCTTCCGAAGATGCTTTGGACTCTTTAGTTGGCCAAGCCCTTTTTGGTGATGGGTCTTCAGCTGTAATTGTTGGATCAGATCCAGATGTCTCGATTGAACGACCACTCTTCCAACTTGTTTTAGCAGCCCAAACATTTATTCCTAATTCAGCAGGTGCCATTGCCGGAAACTTACGTGAAGTGGGGCTCACCTTTCATTTGTGGCCTAATGTGCCTACTTTAATTTCCGAGAACATAGAGAAATGCTTGACCCAAGCTTTTGACCCACTTGGTATTAGCGATTGGAACTCGTTATTTTGGATTGCTCACCCAGGTGGCCCTGCAATTCTTGATGCAGTTGAAGCAAAACTCAATTTAGAGAAAAAGAAACTTGAAGCAACAAGGCATGTGTTAAGTGAGTACGGTAACATGTCAAGTGCATGTGTGTTGTTTATTTTGGATGAGATGAGAAAGAAATCCCTAAAGGGGGAAAAGGCCACCACTGGTGAAGGATTGGATTGGGGGGTATTATTTGGTTTTGGGCCAGGCTTGACTATTGAAACTGTTGTGCTACATAGCATTCCCACGGTTACAAATTAAAAGAAATAAGGGAGAATGGTCTTTTCAATACTCTATTGTATTAAATAGGAGTTAACAAAGTTATTTATCTTTGAAATTGATAATACTCTTATAGTATTTTATTACTTTGCTAAATTTGGCTTGTAATCAAGTCACTGTTAAACTTTCTTTGTGAACTCAAACTTAAAGGATGAGTTTCAAGTTGTCAATGTTTCATTATCTTATAGATTCCTCAAACATTATATTGTTGTGTTCATATGAATCTTATTTAAAAGTAAATAAAAGAAATATTGGATTTGATAGCTCTAGTTGGTATTGAATTGGTTTCTTTGTTGATATTTGAAGGCTTGTGAAGTCATATAGAGCTCAATCCAACTTGAGTACACATAATGGATTTGACTCCATTTGACCCCATTATTTGTATGGTAGAAACACACTCCCTCTAAAAATGATGACTTAGTTAAAAAAAGTTTGTATTTGTTGCATTAATCATTTCTCTCCTCATTTTTCTCAAGTAGGAACATATATCACCATAGCATTTTTCTAAAACACCAAAATATATCACAAAATAAAAAACAGGGTACGAAACAATAACCTTTGAAATCTACGATTAAGTTGCAAAGTTGTACAAAACTAGAAAGTATAGCTAAAGGAAAATACAATGAAGATAAAGGTGTTTAATGCATTAAAAAGCTCTTAGAAGTTGGAAAATATTGCAAAGATTAAGGTGGCAGTAGTAAGTCTTAAGGATAGAGGTTGAAGAAGAGCTTTCCACTAAGGGGCCTCCCAAGTCCCCCTTCCTCATCTCCTTAAAAGAACATTTATAAGTGTTCTTGGGTTGACCTTAATATTAGGTCATGTAAAAGCATTCAAAAGGAGGTGAGAGATCCAATGGTGGATTAGGAAGTGTTCAAATATGAGGGTCCGCATATTCTTGAAGTTCCAACACAAAATAGCGGTAGCAAAAAGAAAAATAGTGCCAAGTTATAAGGTGGTTGTGGACCCGCATTTTTCACATGCGTCCCCACTCAATCGGCGAGACTCACTTTTATTTGTGGTGAAAAAATAGTTTTGGAAAAGTCAAAGTTCCCACTTATTTTATTTTTATTTTAAAGGAAAAATAAAACAAGAAATAAAATGCTAAAGAAGTGACTCCATAGTTTTGGAAAAACATGTCTTTGAAAAATCCGAGTCTTGGTCCGGGGATCAGGTTACCTATTGGGAAGGTACCTCTAAAAGGTAGCACCCCTCTAAGCCCTATAAAAGTCTCTACTGACTAAGTTAAGGGAAATGTGGTAATTAATTCAGTTGATTATTTATACCCAGGTAGGCTAGGTGATTTTAAAAAATATAGCATGCTTAACAAGAAAACTTATCACAATCATAAAGAAGATTTAAGGTGCATACCTGGACTGCTTCCTAAATGCTATCACAAGACATCAAAGTTAGTTGAAATAGTATATCATCCAGCATGCGCTTTATTAGAAATAATTGAACAATGAAACAAATATCAAGACACCCAAGCACTATCAAACATAGATGCAGTTCGCAATGACAAGCATATTCATAGAATTTAGAAGATAGGTGATAGAGGGCGTACCTGGATAGCATAGATAACTTATCATGCTCTTCCGTAGGATATGGCGAGTTAGATAATAAATAATAGAATTAGAAATCCTAGCATGCTTGTTATCTAATCAGTATAGCAAAAATTATCAAAGTATACGAAATCCACAATTATCACATATATCTGGCATATAATTCCTAAAAAAATAGATAGACATGATTTCAACAAGTAGCAAAGTGGCATCAAAGATGAGTTTTAGAAAGATTCTCTTATGTAAGGGTTTGACCAATTCCCTGATTGATGTACGCAAATCTAGCCTAGAATTATCTCATTTGTTTGGGACCACAAGCTTGGATTCATGTCTTACTCAAAACCATAGCTTTTATTGAAAACTGAGAAAGATGTGAACCGATCAAAACATGGTTGCATATTATTATAAAAAAATATATGAGATTTTGATTCTAAGGACTCTAAATGAATTTTTTAAAATAGATTTTCAAAGGGATCTTTTGAGAAAAGTGTTTTGTTTTAAAATAAAAGAGATTGATTTGAAAACAACAAAAAATAAGAAAAAAAATACCAAGCAAAGAAAATAAAATAAAATCATAAAGTAAAATTTTTGACAACTGAACAAACTAAAGTGGTGAGAATGGAGGTCAATCTTCATTGTTTTCCAATGGCCTTTGAAAAGTAAATTTTACAAGAGATTATCAAAGCAATAAACTATTCAAACTTAGATCAAATAAGCTAATGAGACATCCACCAAAAATTAATGACAAGTATTCAAGAAGCACATCAATTGAGAATAACAATCAAGAACCAACATGTAACCAATTAAATACGCAAACACATCTACACTAATTAATATGGACCAAATTAAATCAAGACAAACATGAATTTTCAATCATAGAATTAATTTTATTAATGAACTAATATGATAGAAAACACCTAAACTGAATAGATGAGTGAGGCTAAATCAGAGTAAACTAAAGGCATGAACTCTCAAACATAGACTTGATTTTATTAATGACCTAAAATTATAAAAGTAACCTAAAATAATTGAAATGAATCAAATTAAATGAAAGCAAACTAAGAAAAATGAATTCATGGCATCAATTTTCTAATAAACTTAGACTACTAAAATGAAATCTAAGCTTAAAATGAATTAAACACTAATTAAGGAAAATCTAAAATCAAATTCTTAACACATATGATCAATTATTTTAACAAACCAAAATTTTATAAGAGCACCTAAGCCTAAAGTTAAATTAAAAACTAACCAAAATAGATTTTTAAAACTAAATCTCTAACCTATAGAATAAATTTAATTATCAAATGGATAAATAGATAACACATAAGTAAATAAATATAACTCAAATTTAAAGATGACTTACAAATGTACTACAATAAATTCAAAGAAAATCTTTAACACATTGTATTAATTGTATTTGACTAATTAAAAAAATATATAAGAGAAGAATCAACTTACCCAGTTGGATAGGTGCGTGGACTATATGCTTCCTAAAGTGGTAACCGTGTGAGTGAATCTCCTTTACGTGGAGATGTGTGTTGAATCTTTCTTCAAAGGAGTGGTGTGGATGGTTCTCAATGCATGGTGCGATTGTGGTGTGCTCATTTTCAATTTACAGCCATGTGGGTATCTTTGAAAAGTAGTGTAAAGTTTCAATGCATGGTGCGGCTTCCTCAATGCATGGTGTGACTCCCTTAATGCATGGTGCGGCTGTGGTGTGTTCCTCTTCAACTTGCAGCCGTGGGGGTATCTTTGGAGAGTGGAGTGAAATTTAAATGCATGGTGCAACTCCCTCAATGCATGGCGCGATTGTGGTGTGCTCCTCTTCAACTTGTAGTCTTGTGGGTACATTTGGAGAGTGGAGTGAAGCCTCAATGCATTGTGCGACTGTGGTGTTCTCCTCTTCAACTTGCATCCGTGTGAGTATCTTTGGAGAATGGAGTGAAGTTTCAATGCATGGCGCGACTATGGTGTGCTTCTCCTCAACTTGCAACTGCGTGGGTATCTTTGGAAAGTGGGGTGAAGCCTCAATGCATGGTGCGGCTCCCTGATGCAATAGCATTTCCCGAAGCTTTTTCTGATACAACCCACCTCTCTCTTCTCTCCCAATTGATCTCACTCACCTCCTAATCATCATGTTTCCCTCTACCATCTTTCAACGACATCCTTCCCTAAAAATGCATCTTGAACTGCCTTAGAAAATGGCCCTGAATACTCTCCCGAACATGACCTGAAGTTCACCTTGAGATTATGGCAAAAAAAAAAAAAAAAACTTTTCAAATTGTAGCTTAAAACCCTTCTGAAAATGACCTGAGTTTCTTCCAAAACATGCCCTGGATCTTCTTCATAATCTCATGATCTCAATATCATCAAACTTGAGGCCAAAATATCTCTCAAGACCAACCTTCATTCTTCCCAAAAAATCTCCCAATATCTCATTTCCACCTTCCAAAGCACACTCCTATCTTCTTTCTTTGGTGTAACTATTTCTTTCTCTCTTCCAATGGTGTAGCTGCACCTTTTCACCCTGCAGAATGGTGCTTGGCTGATCTCTTTTTTCCCCCTCCCTTACGGTGCGACTGCACCTCTCTACTTGCCAAAATAAAGGGATTTATGCGTTGTGAATGGACTAGTGGTGGGTGTAATTCATGGGGGTCATGCGGCTGTAGGTTGCAGCCTAGAATTGATGCTTTCCAGAGCCTTTTTATGGTGCAGTCCAACTCTCTATTCTCTCCCAATTGATCTCACTCACACTTCTAATCATGCTCGGTTGATCATTTTTTTCGTTTGGTGCTGCCAATTTTTTCTTTTCTAGATCTGTCTTCCTCAAGCCTCCTCTCCGATTGTTTTCTCATGTTGCATTTTCCTTTCTTTTCCTTCTTCAAAATTTCTTTTCCCTAAAAAAAAAAAAAAAAAACTATTTTCTTCTTCTGTATTTTCCCCACAAAACTATCCTCATTCATTCCCATGAGCGTCCTTCTTTCATGCCCTAAATCCACCCTTCCAAAACCAGTGTGGTCCCTTTCCATGAACATCTTTTGCACCTTCCTGTTGACTCCGCTTACATGGAAAAAAACAAAAAACCACTCACTAGCCCGGAGAGAGCTAGCAAGCATCCGCGTGCTGCTGAGTCACCTTCCCAAAGATATTATCTATTCGTTTCTTCCCTCTAAAACGCTGAATGATCCTTTCTTCCAAAAAAATGCTTAACCTTCCTTATCTATAGCCTATATGTCATTCAAAGATCAACCCATAGAATACCATGCAAACATGCAAAAATTCCTTGAAAGGTGACCTAAGTGGGCTTAGGGTGGTGCTTAATGGGCCGAGTGCATCTCAATGGGCTTAGGGTGCCTCAGTGGACCTAAGGTGGTGCCTAATGGGCCGAGTGCATCTAAATGGGCCTAAGGTGCCTAAGTGGGCCTAAGGTGGTGCCTAATAGGCCAAGTGTATTTAAATGGGCCTAGGGTGCCTGAGTGGGCTTAAGGTGGTGCCTAATTGGTCGAGTGTATCTAAATGGGCGTAGGGTGCCTAAGTGTGCCTAAGGTGGTACTTAATGGGCCAAGTGTATCTAAATTGCCCTAGGGTGCCTAAGTGGGCCTAAGGTGGTACCTAATGGGTCAAGTGTATCTAAGTGGGCCTATGGTGCCTAAGTGGGCTTAAGGTGGTGCCTAATGGGCCAAATGTATCTAAGTGGGCCTAAGGTGGTACCTAATTGGCCAAGTGTATCTAAATGGGCCTAGGTTGCCTAAGTGGGCTTAAGGTGGTGCCTAATGGGCCAAATGTATCTAAGTGGGCCTAAGGTGGTACCTAATGGGCCAAGTGTATCTAAGTGGGCCTAAGGTGCCTAAGTGGGCCTAAGGTGGTGCCTAATGGGCCTAAGTCTAAATTAGGGCTGCCAAGAGTCACAATGGAGTTAAATAAATCTCTCAACCAAAGTCCCCAAGGTGGCTTAGAAAAGATAGGCTACACAAGTAGCAATGGGCCACTAGGGAATTGCTATAAAATATCGAACAAATACCTAATAGGACATGTGCTACGAGGAAAAAATTGAGGGTCTACAAATATGCCCCTCTTTGGTAGAGATCACAAGTGTAGGGAATGTGAGTAAAAAAATATGAATAATGAGCGGAATGAAGTGAACTATACCGAACAACTAAAAGAAAAAAACCAGAGATTTTGTCCTAAACGAGAGTAAACTCGAGACATGGGGTTGCTATCACAAAAATGGAACAACTCTATGTCGTGAGCTCAAGGCACTACGTGGAAAGAATGACTCTGGGCTATAAATGAGAAAAAACGACTCTAGGTTGTGAGCTCAAGGCTCTAAATGGAAAAGAAAAGACTCTAGGTCGTGAGCTCTAGGCTCTAAATGGAAAAGAAATGACTCTGGGTCATAAGTAAGAAAAACGACTCTGGGTCATGAATGAGAAAAACGACTCTAGGTCGTGAGCTCTGGGCTCTAAATGGAAAAGAAATGATTATTGGTCATAAATGAGAAAAACGACTCTGGGTTGTGAGCTCTAGGCTCTAAATGGAAAAGAAATGACTATGGGTCATAAATGAGAAAAACGACTCTAGGTCGTGAGTTCTGGGCTCTAAATGGAAAAGAAATTACTTTGAGTCATAAATGAGAAAAACGACTCTAGGTCGTGAGCTCTGGGCTTTAAATGGAAAAGAAATGACTCTAGGTCATAAATGAGAAAAACCACTCTCGGTCGTGAGCTTTAGGCTCTAAATAGAAAAGAAATGACTCCGAGTTATAAATGAGAAAAACAACTCTAGGTCGTGAGTTCTGGGCTCTAAATGGAAAAGAAATTACTCTGGGTCATAAATGAGAAAAAACGACTCTAGGTCGTGTGCTTTGGGCTCTAAATGGAAAAGAAATGACTCTGGGTCATAAATGAGAAAAATGAGTTTGGATCGTGAGCTTTAGGCTCTAAATGGAAAAGATATGACTTTGGGTCATAAATGAGAAAAATGACTTTAGGTCATGAGCTCTGGACTCTAAATGGGAAAAAAATGACTCTAGGTCGTGAGCTCTGGGCTCTAAATGGAAAAGAAATTACTCTAGGTCGTGAGCTCTAGGTTCTAAATGGAAAAGAAATGATTCTGGGTCATAAATGAGAAAAACAACTCTGGGCTCTAAATTGAAAATGAATGACTCTGGGTCATAAATGAGAAAAAACGACTCTAGGTTGTGAGCTCTGGGCTCTAAATGGAAATGAAATGACTCTAGGTCATAAATGAGAAAAACGACTCTGAGTCATGAGTTTTGGGCTTTAAATGGAAAAAAAAAAATATGACTTTGAGTTATAAATGAGAAAAACGACTCTAGGTCGTGAGCTTTGGGATCTAAATGGAAAAGAAATGACTCAACGTCATAAATGAGAAAAACAACTCTAGATCGTGAGCTCTAGGCTCTAAATGGAAAAAATATGACTCTAGGTTATAAATGAGAAAAACAACTCTGGGTCGTGAGCTCTGGGCTCTAAATGGAAAACAAATGACTCTAGGTCATAAATGAGAAAAATGACTGTAGGTCGTGAGCTTTGGGCTCTAAATGGAAAAAAATTTACTCTGGGTCATAAATGAGAAAAATGACTTTGGGTCATGAGCTCTAGGCTCTAAATGGAAAAGAAATGACTCTGGGTCATAAATGAGAAAAAAAGACTCTGGGTCGTGAGTTGTAGGCTCTAAATGGAAAAGAAATGACTCTGGGTCATAAATGAGAAAAACGATTCTAGGTCGTGAGCTCTGGGCTTTAAATGGAAAAGAAATGACTATGGGTCATAAATGAGAAAAACGACTTTGGGTCATGAGCTTTGGGCTCTAAATGGAAAAGAAATGACTTTGGATCATAAATGAGAAAAACGACTTTGGGTCATGAGCTCTGGGCTCTAAATGGAAAAAAAATGACTATGGGTTATAAAGGAGAAAAACGACTCTAGGTCGTGAGAGATGATATGTCGAAAGATTTCATAGACTGAATCTCGAAGTCTGTGCATCACAACTTATTTGAAAACAAATCTCGAAGTACACAACATACTGCTCATATGAATAACCCGATTTGCAATGTAAATATGACAAAAACAATTTATCACATAAACACCCGACTAAAGAAGCCATCAATGCTCCTCAGGTGAAACTTGATGCGATCCATATCTATCTCAATAAGACCATATAGGAAGGTCTTGATATCATAAATCATCGGAAGTCCCATACTAATGTTCAATCTAAAATCAAGCTAGCAGCCGCCTCAATCCCAAGAATACATAAAGAATATGGGGGAAATATGCTCCAGTACAAGGTCTAATGTCAAAGTCATGAGGTAAAGAACCAACACCTATCATCCATTCTCGTACTATTGCCTAATCAAACCTCATCGATGAAAATGGGGAATATGCCCTAGTATGGATACCTGGTCCACAACAAAGAATATGACATCATCAACCAAACATCTGTCAACGTCAATCAACCACCTATTAACATCAATCAAACATCTCGATAATCAAGATCAAGGATAGCCACACAACCTAATCACGACTAAGGATCTCAGAGCAAAGGGATAATATGCCCCAATATGGATATCTGATGCACAACAAAATGATGAATCCGATATCATCAATAGATTGTCTCTGAACTCAAAAATCCATCAAACATCAATATACCAAGCAGGAGAGAGAAAACTAAATGTTTCCAAAAGTATTTCCTATAAGAGAAAACATAGTAACAACGATACTTCAACCAATCTACATAAGCCCGTCCAAGTGAAAATTGTCAAAGATAACGTCTGATCTCATGGCCTCAGGGTGGTCTTAAGACGTGAGACGTAACGTAGGCTAGGGTTATAGGGTGAAAGAAATGAAGGGAAACTAGGCTCAAATACCCAATGATCAAATCCATACCTTCACGTATAGTGTAATGCATAGAAAAATCACATGAGCAAGTGAACTTAAGAGGAGTCAACAATCAAGCCATCAGTGGATCATGAAGAAAGGTGTCGAATCAAGAAGGTGTATAAGTGTCAAAATGGGACAAAAAAATGGATAAATAGTAAGAAAGAAATGATGGAAAAAATCAAATGAAAGTAGTGAGAAAGCAAAAAGGAATGACGAGCAACACATATCAATACAATAAAGGTAAATCATATCACCTATAATGGAGTAGTACAGAAAACACTTATTCGGAGACCTTAATGAAAGGTTACTCAACTCTCATACCTATAAAGTACAACCACTCTGATCCAAGAGACAAGGATCTCATGAAAACTTTCATCCCTCCAACTGCATAATGAAAGTGGCTCAAGGAACGGAAACGTCCTCATGGAAAACTCGCACAAACCCTCAATGATAAAACTAATAAACAATGCTTGAATAGCAACACATGGGAGTAGGATGTCAAGTACAAACATATCACTGACCTTTTTTTTTTTGCCTTGTTGTTTTTTTTTTGTTGCGTATGCCTACCCTAGTCATCAATAAATCTTACTCCAATGAGAAACTAAAAGGAATGAATAAACCCTCCTCAAATTACTGTCGAACACATGAAACCCCATCCTATGAGACAAACTCTCAAGCTAAAATCTCTGAATCAATGTCAAATGATGGAATGAAAGGGGTGATACGACTACTCTCTATGCATCAATATGTGAAGAATCAACATTCCAAGTGAAGAGAATATGAAGTGTAACGACCAATAATGAAAGCTAAGATAGAGATAAAAATGTGAAAATAATGGAATGCAACATACAAGGTGATGAGGTGATAATATCAAGGATGAGGAAGATAAGCCTATAAGTCCATAGCTCATGAGTCTTTGCTAGCAAAGCAAAACTATACAACAAAGGGTCCCAACCCAGGGGTAGAAATGATAAGTTGGGCTATAGAAAAGAAAAGGTTATAGAATACCACGTGAGGCTCAATGGGCTAGCAACGGTCTAATACATCAATAAAAGTGATAAGGTGTAAGGCTAATCGAAATGATGTCCACCCATCCTACGACTATAATCTTAAACGTAATACTTCTACAGCAGACCCACATTGGTAGGCTCTTAAAACTGGTTTTATGCTCTAGGTAGACGAGTGTATCTCAAGTCATCAAATCTGCCAACAAGTAACTCTAAATAAGCATGGTATAACCTAAGCTTTACGTCTCTAGTTCTCCAATCACTTTGAATCTGTTTAAGTAACAAATTGGAGTCACTGAATACCTCCATCTATCTAGTACCAAGCTCCAATGCAGTCTCTAGACCAAGGATACAAGCTTCATACTCAACTATGTTGTTCGTGGCGAGATATTGATCTGAAAACACCAAACGACTTGACCTCGGAATATGGTCACCTTGGGGTGATATCAACAAAACGCCTATCCCAAACCCTGAGTGGTTGGTTGCACCATCAAAGTACACATGCTAACCTGATAAGCTAGTCATAGCAATAAACTCCTCATTTGGAAAATCATCATCAACTGGTCTACCCTCAAATATCGATAATGAGGTTAAGTAATCGGCAATGATACTTCTCTTAATAGACTTTTGAGAAACATACTGAATATCAAACTCTTTCAAAAGTACTAGCCATCTCATCATTCTACCAGTCAATGTGGGTTTGTCAAACAAATACCTCAACGGATTTAGGCGAGAAATCAAGCGTACCGAATACTCTATCATGTAATGCCTCAATCTCCTGGTGACCTAAACTAACACTAAGTAGAGGTGCTCAATCATAACATATCTCATCTCATACTCCAGCATCCTCTGGGTTGACTTCTATGCCCCACTCATTAACCATATGCCCCAACAATTTCCCAGAAGTCACTCCAAAGGTGCATTTCTTGGGGTTCAACCTCAATATGAATTTTTGAATCCTCTCAAAGAATTTTTCTAGGGCCGGTAGGTGATCTGCTCTAACTCAGGATTTCACAATCATATCATCCACATAAACTTCCACATCCCTACGCATCATGTCATGAAATAAAGTAGTTGTAGCCCTATGATCAGTGGCTCTTGCATTCTTCAACCCAAATGGCATAACTCAGTAATGAAGGTTGTCTTCTCCATATCATCTAGAGCCATCAAAATATGATTATACCCTGAAAGCCCATCCATGAAAGATAACATCGAATGACTTGTAGTGCTATCGACCAACAAATCAATATGTGGGAGAGGAAAGTCATCCTTAGGGTTGACTTTATTAAGGTCTCTGAAGTCAACACAAACTTTAACTTTGCCATCCTTTTGGAGAACAGGGATGACATTAGCCAACCACTCTGGATACTCAACCACTGATATAAATTCGACACTGAGTTGTTTCTGAATCTCCTCTTTCACTTGTAGACTCCAACATGGGTGCAATTGCCTCAATTTCTACTTAATTGGTCTGGCATGCGGTAGGATAGGAAAGTGGTGTTGGACTGTAGAGGGATCAAGACCTGACATGTCCTCATAAGACCATGTAAAAACATCCAAGTATGACTTGATTAAATGAATAAGTCTACCCATCTCGTCTGTAGATAAGGGTGAACCAATCTTCAGCTCTCTAGGATGATCCTATGTGCCAAAATCAACAATCTCAACATCCCCTGTAGCAGGTGAAACTCTCTCATCTATGGGATCTGAGTCATGATCAAAAGAGTCTATATCTGAATCAGACAACACAATCTCATCATCTATATCAAATATCTGTGGAGTGGGTGAATGGGGTGCAGATATACAAATACTATCACAAGAGAAAGACAAATACTCGAAAATACTCAAATCCATAGATGCGAAATCATAAACATCGTCAGGACGGGAAATGAATCCCGATAAAATGTCAAATGAAAGAGGTGGGTCCACAAATTCGGACGCTCCCTCAATAGAGTTAAAAGTGTCCTAAAACAAATCATCACCAACTATAACATCCTCCATAAGCTCTAGAGCAAGAACTATTTGGATCTCCTCGGCAACCTTGATAGCAGACACTCTGAACGGATCGAATGGTGAAGCAGGTTCAGGCTGAACTATCTTGGCAATCTGACTCATACTCATCATATCCATCTCATCCCCATACTCATCATGAGGAACAAATCCATTAGTCACCTCAGTAGGCTCAACGACTATTCCACAATCAGTAGTCTTATCTGGAAAGCACAAAGATAAGAAGTTGGCTCGATCTGGTGACGAATGAGAGATCATCACCGAAACTGCAACGCCAAAAGTCTCATCTCCTGACTGTAAATAGTGAAACTGATGCTGAAGCTCATCCACTTCCTCTATATCAGTCACAACACCAAAATCCCCTATATGAGGATGAACCTCTGATCCTCTGACGAAGTAGTTTGCCAAGCTCATCTTATGAGGACGAATAGGATAATCAAATGGTGTGCCAGTCAAATAGGCTCTCACCCTCTCCCGGTGTAGTCGCGCCATATACCTAAAGTCAGTTTCTATAAGAACAAACCCAAACCCAAATGGTGTATCATGATCAACGGTAGCTACAAACTCTATAGGCCCATGTTGTCATCGTCCTAACCCCATGCCAGGCAGAAAAAACATACCCCTCATCATGTCAAGTACCACCGTACTACTATGCTGATTAAATGACATAGCTACGAAATCTCTGCAGAAGTCCTCAACCTTAAGAGTCTACACCTCATCAAATATAAAATCAGTAAAAAATAAGTCATCCTCACTATGACTAATCTGAAGCACCGAATCGAAAAAGTCAAACATATCTCTAGGAGACTGTACCGTGATGACTTGCCTTTCATGTATAAACTTCACCTTTTGATGAAGGGAAGATGGAATAGCCCCGACCCTATGAATCCTAGGTCGGCTTAGTAGCAGGTTAAAGGATGTGGGAATCCTCAAAACCTGGAATAGTGTGGGAAATGTAGCCAAATTGATCAACAACTCTATCATCAAGGTACCCATGACCTCCCTCTTAGTACTTTCATATGCTCTGACCGTCTGTGTAGAGGGACCAAAGTCTGAAGGTGAATAACCAAGGGTAATAGCAGCAGCCAATAGGCAAACGTTCAAGGCTGAGCCATTGTCCAACAGGACAGATGGAACTCTGTGGCTTGAACAACCAACTATAATATATAGAGGACGTGTATGGTCTGAACCCTTAGGTGGCAAGTCATCATCTGAAAACACAATACATGTGGCCCTATCAGCCGTCATCATATGAATCAACCTCTTTGGAGTAGTGGTGGTCTCCACAAGAATTTGGCTCAAATCTTGAATCAATGCATTTCTATGAGTACTAAAAGATGCTAGCAAACTCCAAATAGATATGCGGACCTGTGTACTCTGTAATTGCCTCAACAACTCATCATCCTTTCTCTTAACCTCCTCATGAGAGACTACATCATCAAATGGCCTAGATACTAAAGGTGAGGGCTGGACTACTCTCCTACTACGGGTCATAATCTGTATATCTCTCCCCTTTAAATCGTCATCCTCTGGCCATAGGATAAATGGGACAAATGGGATCTGACGTACTATAGCCAAAGGTGTAGTAGGAGTCAACTCAAATGGTACCCAATCTGAAATCAAACTGAATGGTGTAGAAGTCTGATAACCCATTGTGCCAACCTTATAACCATCATCCAAAACAATCAACTCTGGTAATCCATCATTCCAATCCAACATGTGTATGTTGTCATCCTTTACAAAATCTATGTGATCGATACCACCCGGGGGTGGTGGCACTACATGTGTAGAGTGAGTCGGTAGAGGGTTCATGGTTACACTTGGCTACCCCAAGTTAACCAGACCTTGATCTATCAAATCCTGTATAACATGTCTCAAGGTGGCGCAATGATCTGTGTCATGCCCTAGACTTTAATGTTAGGAATAAAGCAAATCCATCCTAAAGCAAGGTGGCATGGGCTGGGGTACAGGCCTAGGAGCTAACTGAGTAAAAAAACCACCCTCCATGAGCTTCTGGAAAGCTCGGCTCAAAGGCATACCTAGTTGGGAGAACTGTCGTGTCGGCTTCTGTATAAGAGGAATAGTAGTCTATGGGGCCGAGGATATAAAGTAGAAGGTCTTTCTGAGACCTGTGCAGCGAAAACATGCTTTGGGGTCGAGTGTAGGTATGTAGGAGTCATGGGCCTAGGCGGTCTATATTGAACATAACATTGTGGGTAATAAGCTCCTGAAGTTTGCCTAACTGTCTTATAGTGCCTGGGAGATCTCGATTCTATTCAACCGATAGTACCCTCATCTTCTAGTCTTTGTCCTCTTAAGGCCTTCTTCCCTTTTGAATCAGAAGAGGAAGACTCAGGCCATAATCCTCTAGCAATGCCGCCCTCTATACCATACAAAGCCTGCACCAAGGATCCAAAATCTGTATGAGGAAATCCCATCAAATTTCTAGCAAATCTGGGTTGTGAGCTCCTCAAAATCATGCTAATCTGATCCCTCTTTGAAGGATAATCAATAATCTGGGCGATCTTCTCCTTCCATCGGGAGATAAATGAAGTCATTGACTCATTTGGTCCCTATCTCAAGGCCTCTAGTTCTTTCCTCGAGACATCAATGATAGTGTTAAATGCAAATTGTGTAAAAAACTCTTGGGCCAAATCATCCCAAGTCCTACAACGTGAAGCATCTAAGGAAGCGAACCAACGCTGTGTTGTACCACTCAAGGACATGGGGAAAAACATAATCAATTGGGTCTCATCCAACCCATGGGCCCTCATCACACTATTGTATAGCCTCAAATGAATCTTAGGGCAACTTAAGCCCATATACCTCTCAATCTCTGGCATCCTGAACTAGGCCGGTAAACTGGCCACCGGTACTCCATCAAAATCATCCCAACTAATAGCTCCATCTGAAATCCTCATCTGTCTCATCCTCTACTCGAGTCTATTCATACGAGCATGTGCATCCTCTGAAGTCGGGATGGGTGCTATGATAGGAAGTGGGGTAGCATCATTCTGACTATGCAAAACATACGGTGCAAGGTATGGAACCAACTGACTGAGTGGAGGGGGTGGTGGTAATGTAAGGTGATATTATGCACTATCTTGAGGCGAGATCTGCTAGGTCTTCTGCCCATCTATCCTTTGTCCGAGGCCGTCTATAACCTCTTGAATCGAAGCTATGGCCGCGACAAACTGGTCAGCAATGACTACTTGTGAGTCCATATCTCTCTGATCTAATCTCTGGTTTGGCTGATTTGATGCTCTGGTCAACCTATCTCTAACTCTAGTCCACAAAGGCGAATCTAGATTGGGCATAAAAAATACTCCTATAAACATGGAAACATCGGATGAGATGGGATACAAGGGTAGCTCTATGAGAACCGTCTAAAAGGTAATCAAGTGTACAACACATATATACTCAAATTGATACTTGTATTTGATGACACCAAAATGAGACTATGGAAAGGGTAACCAAACCTAACTGTGACCAAGGCAGCTCTGAAAGTCCACAAATGCACCCACGTGTAGGAATGAAATCCTAATTGGGTCTAGGCTAACCTTCAAGGTTGAAGTGGCTCTATAAGATAAAATAGGTGGGTTAAAGGATCCCTAGCAGAAACGATCGTACCTTATGGCGGTACGCAACCCTCTGCATACCTCCAAGGAGACGGGGTGCTTCCATGAGAGGTGGTAATCACCTCCACACATGCACTTACTCGCTTTCCCAAGGGGTTTCTTAATGGTGAAGGTTTTCTCATCTCTCAACACTCAGGAATAATCTAAAGTGCACAGTGAAGGATGTTGGTGCATCCGAAAAACGTAAGATCTAAAGTGAGATAGTAAATAGAGACAAACAATCATACAATCATGCAAGAGCAAGGATTGTCATGCAACAAGCAGTCATACCAAGCAGATGGGTATCATACAAACAAAGTCCTATCTAACATCTGTGAGAGTGAATCCTGCTGAAGTGAGCAAGGCAGTCAAGTGATCATGCAAGATAATCAAGTATAAATACATGTTAAGATAGCAAACAAATCAAACAAGCAAATTAAATCACTTTGCCTAAAAAAAGAGGTACCCCCTAATCGACCAATTAAACACCATATTTTCCCCAACTAGTGTTCAAGCTTTATCCTCAAGATCCCCAGTGGAGTCACCAATTTGTGGACCTGCATTTTTCACTTGTGCCCTCACTCAATCGGTGATACTTGCTTTTATTTGTGTTGAAAAATTGGTTTTGAAAAAGTCGAAGTTGCCACTTATTTTATTTTATTTTAAAGGAAAATACAATAAAAAAGAAAACCCTAAAGAAGTGACTCCATAGTTTTGGAAAAGTATGTCTTTGAAAAACCTGAGTCTAGCTCCAGGGATTAGGTTACCTATTGGGAAGGTACCTCTAAAAGACAGCACCCCTCTAAGCCCTATAAAAGTCTCTACTGACTAAGTTGAGGGAAATGTGGCAATTTATTCGATTGATTATTGATACCCAGGTAGGCTAGGTGATTTTAAAAAATATAGCATGCCTAACAAGAAAACTAATCATAATCATAAAGAAGATTTAGGGTGCATACCTGGATTGCTTCCTAAGCGCTATCACAAGACATCAGAGTTAGTTCAAATATTATATCATCCAACATGCGCTTTATCAGAAATAATTGAACAATGAAACAAATATCAAGACACCTAAGCACTATAAAACATAGATGTAGTTCTCAATGGCGAGCATATTCACAGAATTTAGAAGGTGGGTGATAGAGGGCGTACCTGGATAGCATAGATAACCATGGTTTTAAAAACCGGACCGGACGGGTCGGTCTGACCGGTTGGACCGCCGATTGGTCATCGTTCCGGTTCGGTCCGGTCATTAGACCGGATGGAGACTGAACCGGGATTGAACCGCTTGAACCGGCGGTCCAATCGGTGAACCGGACGAACCGGCCGGTTCTGAGGGAAAAAATCGGTTCAAATATTTTAATTTTTTTTTGTTTTCCAAATGCTCATTTTCAATCTCCATATTCTAATTTCAAAAATAAATGAAGACATGAATTTTATATTTATTAGTATGCAAAAATCTTCATGAATATTCAAACATTGACATGTTATGTTTTTATTTTGAGTAATTATATTAAGTGTTGTGGACCTATGGTTGACATTTGTATTATTTGTTATGGACAATGTGTTAAGTTAACAACTCTTTGATAATTTGGTTATTATAGGATAGTAATGGTTTGATTATTTGATAAATATTGAGTTTATTGATATTATGAATGTATAACATCTTATATTGTGTTATAAATATCATATATGATATAATTGATGACTTCTACAGGTAAAAAATTTTGTGACAAAACTCAAGTTACTCAATAAACAAAGTAGATGCTGGCAAAATTTACAAAGAATTTATTAATTTTTTAATTTTTTATATTATATAAAATAATAAAATATATATTTATGACGTCACCGGTTCGATAGCGGTTCAACCGGCCGTCCGACCAGTGAACCGTGAATCGGTAACTTTTTTGGTTCAATGACCGGTCCGATTTTTAAAACATTGTAGATAACTTATAATGTGCTTCCATAAGACATGACAGGTTAGATAATAAATAATAAAATTAGAAATCCTAGCATGCTTGTTATTTGATCAATATAGCAAAAATTATCAAAGTATACGAAATCCTCAATTATCACATATGTCTGGAATATAATTCCTAAAAAATAGATAGACATGATTTCAACAAGTAGCAATGTGACATCAAAGATGAGTTTTAGCAAGATTTTCTTATGTAAGGGTTTCACCAATTCCTCGATTGATGTACACAAATCTAGCCTAGAATTATCCTATTTGTTTGGGACCACAAGCTTGGATTCATGTCTTACTCAAAACCATAGCTTTTATTGAAAACTGAGAAAGATGCGAACCGATCAAAACATGGTTTCATATTATTATAAAAAAAAAAATTGAGATTTTGATTCTAAGAACTCTAAATAAAATTTTTAAAATAGATTTTCAAAGGGATCTTTTGAGAAAAGTGTTTTGTTTTAAAATAAAAAAGATTAATTTGAAAAGAACAAAACATAAGAAAAAAAAAATACTAGGCAAAGAAGAAAAAAAAATCACAATTTTTGACAACCGAACAAACTAAAATGGTGAGAATGGAGGCCAATCTTCACTGTTTTCCGATGGCCTCTGAAAAGTAAATTTTACAAGAGACTATCAAAGTAATAAACTATTCAAACTTAGATCAACTAAGCTAATGAGACATCCACCTAAATTTAATGACTAGTATTCAAGAAGCACATCAATTGAGAATAACAATCAAGAACCAGCATGTGATCAATTAAATATGCAAACACATCTAGACTAATTAATATGGACCAAATTAAATCAAGGCAAACATGAATTTTCAATCATAGAATTAATTTTATTAATGAACTAATATTATAGAAAACACCTAAACTGACTAGATGAGTGAGGCTAAATCAGAGTAAACCAAAGGCATGAACTCTCAAACATAGACTTGATTTTATTAATGACCTAAAATTATAAAATCAACCTAAAATAATATAAATGAATCAAATTAAATGAAAGCAAACTAAAAAAAAAAAACAAAATATGAATTCATGGCATCAATTTTATAATAAACTTATATTACTAAAATAAAATCTAAGCTTAAAATGAATTAAACACTAATTAAGGCAAATCTAAAATCAAATTCTTAACACATATGATCAATTATTTTAACAAACCAAAACTTTATAAGAGCACCTAAACCTAAAGTTAAATTAAAAATTAACCAAAACGGATTTTTAAAACTAAATCTCTAACCTATATAATCAATTTTATGAACAAATGGATAAATAGATAACACATAAGTAAATAAATATAACTCAAATTTAAAGATGACTTACAAAAGTACTACAATAAATTCAAAGAGAATCTTTAACACATTGTATTAATTGTATTTGACTAATTAAAAAAAAAATCAAAGAAGAATCAACTTACCAAGCCGGATAGGTGCATAGACTATATGCTTCCCAAAGTGGTAACCATGTGAGTGAATCTCCTTTACGTGGAGATGTGTCCTGAATCTTTCTTCAAAGGAGTGGTGCGACTGGTTCTCAATGCATGGTGCGACTCCCTCAATGCATGGTGCGACTCTCTCAATGCATGGTGAGGCTGTGGTTTGTTCCTCTTCAACTTGCAGTCGTGTGGGTATCTTTGGAGAGTGGAGTGAAATTTCAATGCATGGTGCAGCTCCCTCAATGCATGGCACTGCTGTGGTGTGCTCCTCTTCAACTTGCAACCGTGTGGGTATCTTTGGAGAGTGGAGTAAAATTTCAATGCATGGTGTGGCTCCCTCAATGCATGGCGTGACTGTGGTGTTCTCTTCTTCAACTTGCATTCGTATGGGTATCTTTGGAGAGTGGAGTGAAGCCTCAATGCATGGTGTGGCTTCCTCAATGCATGGTGCGACTGTGGTGTGCTCCTCTTCAACTTGCTGCCATGTGAGTATCTTTGGAGAGTGGATTGAAGTTTCAATGCATGGTGCGACTCTCTCAATGCATGGCCCGACTGTGGTGTACTCCTCTTCAACTTATAGTCGTGTGGGTATCTTTAGAGAGTGGAGTGAAGCCTCAATGCATGGTGCAACTCTCTGATGCAGTAGCATTTCCCAAAGCTTTTTTTTGGTGCGACCCACTTTTTTTTTTTTTTTTTTTCCCAATTGATCTCACTCACCTCCTAATCGTCATGCTACCCTCTCTATCATCTTTCAACGATATCCTTCCCTAAAAATGCGTCTTAAACTGCCTTAGAAAGTGGCCTGAATAGTCTCCCAAACACGCCCTGAAGTGAACCTCCAGATTAAGGTAAAAATAAAAAATAAAAAATAAATAAATTCAGATTGTAGTTTAAAACCCTTCTGAAAACTACTTGAGTCTCTTCCAAAACATGGCCTGGATCCTCTTCATAATCTCATGATCTTAATATCATTAAACCTGGGGCCAAAATATCTCTCAAGACCAGTCTTCATCTCCCCAAAAAATCTCTCAATATCTCTTTTCCACCTTTCAAAGCACGTCTCTCTCTTCTTTCTTTGGTGCGACTGTTTCTTCATCTCTTCCAATGGTGCGGCTATACCTTGTTACCCTCTAAAATGGTTCTCGACTGATTTTTTTTCCCCTCTCCCCTACGGTGTGGCTGCACCTCTCTACTTGTCGGAATCAATGGGTTTATATGTTGTGAATGGACTGGTGGTGGGTGCAGTTCGTGGAGGTCACGCGACTGTAGGTTGCAGCCTGGAATTGATGCTTCCTGGAGCCTTTTTTATGGTGCGGTCCAACTCTCTCTTCTCTCCCAATTGATCTCACTCACGCTCCCAATCGTGCTCGGCTGATCATTTTTTTCGTTTGGTGCTGCCAATTTTTTATTTTCTGGATCCGTCTCTCTCAAGCCTCATCTCCGGTCATTTTCTCATGCTGCATTTTCTTTTCTTTTTTTTCCTGAAAATTTCATTTCTCTATAAAAAAAAACTCTTTTCTTCCTCTGTATCTTTCCCACAAAACTGTCCTCATTCATTCCCATGAGTGTCCTTCTTTCATGCCCTGAATCCACTCTTCCAAAACCGGTGTGGTCCTTTTCCATGAGCGTCTTCTACACCTTCCCGTTGACTCCACCTACATGGAAAAAAACAAAAAACCATTAAGCAATATGGAGAGAGCTAGCAAGCATCCGTGTACTGCTGAGCCACCTTCCCAAAGATATTCTCTATTCATTCATTCCCTCTAAAAAAATGCTTAACCTTCTTTATCCATGGCCTTTATGTCGTTCAAAGATCAGCCCACAGAATTTCACAGAAACGTGCTAATAATAATAATAATAATAATAATAATAATAATAAACAAAAATATAATAAAAAACCAAGATATGCAACTTCATAATAAACGAGTCATGGAAGTCATACAAAAAATGTAATCCATACCAACCATGCAAACATTCCTTGAAAGATGACCTAACTGGGCTTAAGGTGGTGCCTAATGGGCCAATGCATCTAAATGGGCCTAGGGTGCCTGAGTGGGCCTAAAGTGGTGCCTAAGTGGGCCTAAGGTGGTGTCTAATGGGCCAAGTGCATCTAAATGGGCCTAGGGTTCCTAAGTGGGCCTAAGGTGGTGCCTAATGGGCCATGTGGATCTAAATGGGCCTAGGATGCCTAAGTAGGCCTAAGGTGGTCCATAATGGGCCAAGTGTATCTAAATGGGCCTAGGGTGCCTAATGAGCCAAGTGTATCTAAGTGGGCCTATGGTGCCTAAATGAGCCTAAGGTGGTGCCTAATGGGCCAAGTATATCTAAATGGGCCTAAAGTGGTACCTAATGGGCCAAGTGTATCTAAATGGGCCTAGGGTGCCTAAGTGGACCTAAGGTGGTGCCTAATGGGACTAAGTCTAAATTAGGGCTACCAAGAGTCACAATGGAGTTAGATAAATCCCTCAACCAAAGTCCCCAAGGTGGCTTAGAAAAGATAGGCTACACAAGTAGTAATGGGCCACCAGGGAATTGTTGTAAAGTATCGAACAAATACCTAATAGAACATGTGCTAGGAGGACAAAATGGAGGGTCTACAGTGGTGTTATCCTAGCACCATTTTTCCCCCAAAAGGTGTACTTTTTAACACTCAAAATGGTGCAAAGATAGAAAGTAAATGGAGTAAGAGCTTGTGGTGATGCCATCTCGGTACTATTTTTCTAAAAAACTCTTAATCTCCTTTAACACTTTTCTTGTTTTTTTTATCAGTCTTTCATGATTTTACAATGTTCAAATCTTCTAAGAATTGGTGAGATTGATCTCCAAAGATTAAAATTTAACGAAATTTACTTTAGTTCATTTGGAAATCTCTAAGTCCCCCAACCAGCCTAAAATATTTGATTGGTTGAAATAGAATTGTGTCATTGATCTACATGCAATTGTTACTTTAACTCTACCCATACTCCACTCTTGCCTTTGAGATGTTCCAAGAGTTTTCAAAACCATCATTATTCATAAAAATAATTGTAGACATCAACAACTAAATAGAAAATATGACTAGATGGAAAATATGAGAAAACTTAGCATATTCAAAGTGACATACAATTAACTAGTTGGGTTGTGTGTTTAGTGCTACTATAAGACCTAATAAGTATGTTTTATCTTCATTACTGTGCAGTGTATGGCATAAATCAAGTACATTGCATTTCCCACCAAAATAGGAATAATAAATTTACAAGTTAACCTAACTTCAACTTAAACAATTCAAACTCATATTTATAATGTAAAATCTTTGAGATAAAAGGCTGAGACACTTGCACTTCTTAGCCAGGCAATTTAAAAGGAAAAGGAAACTCAAAAATTTTTGTGTAGGGGTCTAATAATTGTGCTTTTATGAAAAGCATGAAATAATAGGTTTTCTATTTTAGCCAATGGTCGAACAATAAGGTTGATAATGTGAGTTATCTTAAACAAGTTCACTTGAAAAAGTGACAATGAAAATAATACTATTAAAATGGTTATCTAGAGTAGAAATCTTTTAGCGGTGACTTCACAAATATGCATAAAGTATTTGTGGATTAGATTATTTTTATGTTCATTGGCATTGCTAGGGGCTTCCAATGAAGGGTGTGATTGATGCTATACATTCCATGGTAGTAAGAACAAAAATTACATCTTAGGCTCAATTTAGCATTAAATGCACTCTTTAACTACTTTATTATATCTATCCCGCATATGCTTGACTTTCTCATATTTTCCCTTTAGTCTTTGATGATTACTACCATTTGGATGAATAAGGGTTGTCATGGGAACATTTTGGGACATTTAGTATGCAACAATGAAGTAAGAGTAGAGCCAAAGAGGTAAAGTTGCATAAAGCTCGACGAGGTAGCCTATTTCAACCAATGCTAAGTTTGAGGTTGGTTGAGGATGTTAGAGATGTTAAAATGGGTCCAATTTTTATTTTTTTTGGAAGTTCTAAACTACTTGAATATTAATCTCACAATTGTTACATGATTTGGACACTATTTTCCTAATGGGAAAAATTGAAGAGAAATATAGAAACTGCTAAATAGAGCATGTCTATAGCTCGCAAACAAAAATGACCCTAGATGGCACCAACACAACCCCTAACTCCACTTTAGCCTCTCTTCACACCATTTGAGCCTATAAATAAACTAGTCTTTCCCAAAAATGGTGCTAGGATGGTGCTGCCATAATCATGCCCCATTTCATTCTAATATTATAGGATGATGTTGAGCCCCACATGTTTGGACACTTTGAAAGCCACCATAAGGTCTCCCAACTTGATTTTTATTTCTCCATGTGACAAATCACTTAGGAAAACATGGGAGAACCTATATAAGGTCTGTTTGTAGCTAATGTAGGAGGGCGCCTTAGGTTGAGTCGTATGAGAGTCTAAGCTTTAGCTGAGGAATTTTAATTGTTGTCATAACTCTCTCTTTAATGTTTTCTTCTTTTATTATTTATTTTTGTTGTCCATTTTGATGCCTTTATAATACTTCAAAAACTCCATACATGATTACATTTTGTTGTAGTAACTTTTCTCTCGATATTCATAGAATTTTGAATAAGTGAAATCTATGCTAATCTAACATAGGTAAACATCGAAGAAAGAGGGTAGGGTGTGAATTGGGGCTAGTCAAATTTCAACAATTTTTGCCAAAATGAATGCAAATGACAATAAATTCAAATACATGTATATAAAGAGAGATAAAAGAAAGAGAAATACAAATGATTTATAATGGTTGGATGATTTATTATTTGTTTTGTTTTTTATGTTATAAGGTAGGGGGAAAATGGTATTAATTGACACAATTTTTTGAGTTCTAAATTATTTTTCAAAATTTTTAGACTTGTTATTGAATCTAATATATTAAATCTTGGTTGATTCAGAATTCATTTACCTAATAGAAAATTTTGAAGAAGCTAACAAACTCATTGAGAGAGTCAAAATAAGTTATTCACATTATGTCTATGTTATAAAGGAATAATTGATGGAAAAATATAGCATACAATTCTCATTGATGATGATGGATATTTATATACAAATACATTTCAGTTCTACTATAATTCAAATTCTATCTCTTAGTCTAATTCAAACTAATAGTAAACTTTTACTCTAATTCAAAATTTATATTCTACTCTAATTCAAATTAATATATAATAAATAAATATCAATATTTAAATTAAGGATAATATTAACTTTCTTTGATATGCCCTGACAAGATGGAGCTCCGATTGAAGAGTCCAATAAAGAAAATAGACTACGATGTATTCGGATCCTATGGAGAGTGATCTTCTTATTTCTATGGGGGTTGGTCTCCCTGTTACTGTTTTTGTGGAGGACAATCTCCCTAGATTCAAGTGGCAAGTGTATTAGACTTGGTGGCTGAAAGAAAGAGTAATGAGATCTTTGTAAGCTAGATATCCAAAAAAATTGAGGAACTTGTAGAAAGAAAGTTTATTGAAGGAAAAGTATGATTAGGAGCCTTATTTGACATCAAACTAGATAATGTTTTAGAATTTAATGCAATAGATGATATAGGTGGTAAAGGACAAGGCAAAGTATAAGGCAAATCTCAAGTAGAGGTAAAGGAACATGAGCATGTTTATTTTCCCAAGGTATGCAAGAAAGTAATCAAATCTTTGAGGAACCTTTTAGAGAAAGAGAGAGAAGTAGAGTTGAAGGTAATAAAGAAGTATATATTAAATTAAGGGAACCAATACCGATAGGAAGCAAAGAAGAAAAAATTAATAAAATTTTGATAGGTTTGAACCAGAAAAATTTGGAGCTCTTAGCTATAAAGAGGCATTGAAATCAAGATATTGCATTGAAGATAGTAAGGAAAAAGGCATTAAAACCATGATATTAATTTTGAGACCATAGGGAATGAGGCATTGACAATACGCATACCAAGGTCACTACCATTTGCCATACGAGTAGAGAGAGGCGTGGAGGGCCCAAACCCTACACCTTAAATTTGCTCCAAGTTGAGATTAGGGTTTAGAATTTGGAGGCTTTGATACCATATAGAGGAATAATATATGAGAAAATATAGCATACAATCCTCATTGTTGATGATGGATATTTATATATAAATACATTTTAGTTCTACTATAATTCAAACTATATCTCTTACCTTAATTCAAACTAATAGTAAACTTCTACTCTAATTAATATATAATAAATAGATAAATATCAATATTTAAATTAAGGATAATATTAATTTTCTCTAATATGCCCTCATAAAATGGAGCTCCCATCGGAGATTACAATCTTAGTCTTGAGAGAAAGAAAATAAACTATGATGTATTCGATTTTTGTGGAGGGCGGTCTCTCTATTACTATGGGGATTAGTCTCTCTGTTTCTATGGAGGGTGGTTTCCTTGTTTTCGTAGAGGGCGGTCTCCCTATTTCTGTGAAGAGTAGTCTCCCTAGATCTAGACGGTGAGTGGATTCGACTTGGTGGTTGAAAGAAAGAGTAATGGGATCTTTCTAAGCCAAATTTCCAAAAACTTTGAGGAACTTGTAGAAAGAAAGTTTGTTGAAGGAAGAGTATGATTAGGAGCCTTATTTGGCATCAAACTAGATAATGTTTTAGAAGCTAATCCAGTAGATGATAAAAGAGGTAAAGGAGAAGGTAGAGTATAAGGTAGATCTCAAGTAAAGGTAAAAGAACATGAGCATGTTTGTTTTCCCAAGACATGCAAGAAAGTAATCAAATTTTTGAGGAAAATTTTAGAGAAAAATAGAGAGGTAGAGTTGAAGGTAATAAAAAAGTATATGCAAATTAAGGGAACCAATACTGGTAGGAAGCAAAGGAGAAGAAAGTAGAAAATTTTGATAGGTTTGAACCAAAAAAATTTGGAGTTCTTGGCTATAAAGTGGTATTGACATCAAGATATTGCATTGGAGACAATAGGGAAAGAGGCATTGAAATTAGGATAATACATCGGAGACCATCAGGAAGGAAACATTGACAATACATAAGTGTAGTAAGGTCAAAACCATTTGCAATATGGGTAAGGGGAGGCGTGCAGGCCTAAGCCTTACCCTAAATTTGCTCCAAGTTGAGACTAGGGTTAGGATTTGGAGGCTCTAATACCATATGGAGGAATAATAGATGGGAAAATATGACATACAATTCTCATTGATGATGATGGATATTTATATATAAATACATTTGAGTTCTACTATAATTCAATTTCTATCTCTTACACTAATTCAAACTAATAGTAAACTTTCAATCTAATTCAAATTCTATATTTTACTCTAATTCCAATAAATATATAATAAATAGACGAATGTCAATATTTAAATTAAGGATAATATTAACTTTCTCTGATACTTATGAGGTGGGACTAAGTTCCATGCTCAAAAAACCAAAATGGGATATTTTTTAATATGATGCAATACAAGAAGGATATACTTATTTCTACCTCACTATTTTTACTTTTGTTTATCAAAAAGTGAATTAAAATTTATAATTTCTCAAGAAAAATTAAATGAAATACTTTACAGTGATTATAGAAAGAGTGTTAAGGAATCAAATACTTGCAAATATTAAAATTAATTATTTAATGAAGGAAGTTCTTCAAAGTCAAATTTGAGGCCGTCATCAATCAATAGTCCTCACCAACCAATGGCTGGCCCAACCAACCCAATTTCAACAGCTGCCAGCCGTGGTGGTGTCCTATTGGAGTTATTAATTTGCAAGACCGAATAGGAATATTTTAGACTGCCTGGTCAAAGATAAGAGTTGTTGAGGGAATTTCAAATATTAAAACCAAACTTTGATTTCATTCCTCAAGTGCATACCCTCCTTTTCAAACACAAAGCGTACATGGATTCAAAGCTTAATTTCTCCTTGATATCGTATGGATGCATTATTGGGTAGGTGATAGAAAAGAAAAGAAAGAAAGTAAAGCCCCTTCCCGGGATGCCAACATTATTTATTGACTGTGATGCTCAATTATATCATGCTCAATTTTGTGTGGTAAAACCTTCTCCATTGACTTCAGTTTTTTTTGTGGGGGTGTCCAATCAAATGTTCCCACTCACAAAAGACAACTTCATGGAGCTTGAATCAAATGTCCAAACAAGATTTAAAATGTTAGGTTTAGACTTATGGTTATATGTACTTTTCAGTACATTGAGTATCCTATTACTTTCATTGGAATTCTGTCAAAGAAATTCGCCTTTTATGACGTCTAAGTTCCGACCATCAAAATCATAGATTTGGTGCAGTTTTGAATTTACGTGATAAGAACTAAATTGTTGTTTGAAATATAAAAGGAATATCGACTCCATCTTGGAGAAGTTTTTTAATAGCCTAAAAACTTATTTCCAATTCAGATTTTGATTTTTATATATAATTAATTAAATTTTAAAAATAGGAGCCTCTTTTTAATTGCTTTTATACAAAAAAATATATTCACTCTCAATTCTTAAATGATTTTAAAATTTTTATTTTTTGCTCATCTAAGATTAAATTGAAAGCTTTATAGATTTTGGAAAGAGTTTTAATTTTGCACTAAGTTATAGTTGCATTATTTTCAAAGAATTTTAATAAGATGTTATATATATTTTACATTCTGTTTGAAAGCCTTTTCTAATTTTGATTTTCTACCCCACTCTTTTTCTTTTCTTTTTTCTTTTTTAAAAAAAAAAGTAAAAAAAAAAAAGGAACATTTTTAGATTTGCCCCTAATCCACTAAAATGAATTATTTTTAATATAAAAATAAGTTCACCACATGGTCTAATAATAAACCATGATACAACATATAAAATCATGATGGTTCTTGTATGATAATATTTTATTTCAAATATAAATAAAATCATCACATATTTTATTTTCAAAGAGTTATGTTTCTTTACAAATGAAAATAGAACATATTTTAAACATAAAGGGTGTTATTTAAACAAACACTGCATTATTTTTGCTTTTGTCCCCTTTAAAGTGCTTTTTAGGAATGACTTTTGTCTTTTTTTGGATAAGTTACAAAAATAAAAAATAAAAAATAAAAAAATCACATGTACTTTCATCTATATCTCAATTTAAGCCTTAAACCATCTCTAAATATCAAATAGATCATTCATTTGTAAAAAGTCATAGTAATATCCACAAGGTTTTCACATATTGGTTTTCCATCTATTTTTAAGTACAGTCTTCATAGATTGGCATTACCTGACATTACTTTGAATAGAAATTTTAGTGGAGAACTTGAGAAATTAGTAAAATTATAGAAATTATTTTTTATAACATACCTTTTGTTATATTTTTATATTGACATTTTTTTTATAAGCGGTAGCACAAGAAGTCCATAAGGTGATATATGCAAGGACAAAAATGTTGTCGATATTCCGTGAGTTCCGTTGACAATATCACGTCAACATTGCAAAATTAAAGGGGAGAGAAGAAGAACACCAAGAATTAATGAAACCCGATCTACCATGTGATCAATAAGTTGCTAATTGGCTAGGCACCTTGACCCATTAAATTATACATGAACATAATTAATTTTGGTAAATACACATGTATATATAAAAATATCCATGAGAAAAACAAGATATTAAAATACAGTTTTAATACATTAATTATTTTAAATTATTTTATTTTGAATTATTATTTAATTGATTGTTAAGAATATAGAAACTACAAATCATAAAAATAGCCTAACTCAAAATTTCTCTCTAAATAACTTAAAACTCTTTTAACTACGTGACTTTTTAAATAAGATTGAAAATGAGCACACAAAGACACACTAAATATTATATTAGGTCTTCTTACATTAAGATAAAAATAAATAAAAAAAAACATCATGTCAAAATGGCGTGTACGGTTAATAGCTAGATTTACCTTGTTCATATTTATCAAACTTGATCATGAGCTCATTGGAGTGCCTATTACTTTATTATCCTCCATCTTGAACCCCTTGAGAAGATCTTTGATATATTTTGCTTGGTTGATGACTATCTCCTCCTTTTATTATTCGATTTGAAGTTGAAAGAAGAAATTGAGCTCCACTATCATACCCATGTCGAATTTGCAATAAGTATACTTAGAAAAATTTTCATATGGTAAAACATTGATTGAACCAAATACTATCATAGAAGAATGTCATTATCTTTGATTTAAATGAAAGTTGTATTGATATTGTCCATTTTAACTCCATTATTTATTAAGAATTTGCTTAACTTATCGTACCAAGTTTGAGAGCTTACTTAAGACCATAGAGACGTGCCTTTTTAGATTTAAAAACATGATTTGAAAGATCATTTGTAAAATTAGGAGTTTATTCAATATAAACTTGCTCCATAATATAACCATTTAAAACTGCACTTTTGATATTCATTTGATACAAAATAAAATTCTTACAACATGCAAAGATCAATATATAAGATTCTAATGACTTCTAAATTAGCAACCCATTGAGCAAAGATAGGTTGTAATTATATAGCAGCATTTGAAAACATATCTTAAGGATGCCCTAAAAATATCTCAACCAATCTATGATATATGAATAAGAGAAAAATCTTTGACCCTTTATCGTAGTTCAATTTACTTCGGCCAAAAAAAAAGTGGGGGGAGCGGGGGTGTCAAATTGACCGAACCCTCGTTGTTTTATCTAGGTTTAAGTCTAATGGGAATAATATTCTACAACTAGCAATTCATTTATTTTCAAACTGACCCAACCAATACAAAGATTTTTTCATAAGCTAGTATTCAAAATATCAAATGAATAAAATTTGAAGAGAAAAATGTCGGTTATAAAGTTTAGAGTTGCCTCAATCCTTATCCTTTAGAGTAAGCAGGTACATTGAAGCCCCGTTTCGACTACCCAATTAACAAACTTGTTTGTAAGTATAATACTCCCTCACGTTGGAAAAGACAACTTCAAAGAACGCAAATGAGCTATGAGCCTACCAAGATTGAAAAAGTATAGACGTACACTTTAATAAATCTAATAAATATTGAAAACTTTTGACTAATGGCTAATAATGGATCCACAAGCCAAATTGGTAGTTGGATATAGTTTTGTTATTCTTTATATTTATTGAAAAAAAAGTATAATAAATTTAAAAAAAAAAAATGTTTGATGCTTATATTTTATTTTTGTTTTCTCACTTTTTTTAATTCTCAAATTTAAGCAATAAAATTTAAATTATAACATAAAAATATTTCTTCACTAATTCCAAATTTGTTTCAAAATAAAAATTGAAGAAAAACTAAAATCCAAATTATATTCAAATTGCACTACACTCTTACAAATTAATGTGTATATTTTTTACATTGGCATTTAATGGGGTTACATCACTAATTCTTCAATAAAAGAAGAGAGAGAGAGTAGTAAGGAATAAATTCTTTTATTGAATTATAAGGAGCTCATTCATACCTTGCCTTGATATAAGGCATAAGCTGAGATGGTTAAATGATGGTTGAGGTAATGTAGCATTTATTTTTATTCCTTGGAAGAATTTTAGTTTAAACTGATTTGATATAATTAAGAATGCTATAAAGCTGAGACTATCTTATGGCTAGAAATTAAAATCTATACCAATTTTGTACATTATTGTCAAGAGTTTACAATATTTTAATGCTATGAATATATTTTGAATCAAATTTATGTCAACATAAATAAAATAAAATAAAATAAATATGAATCTTTGAACTTGAAATGAATATAAAAAATAATTTCTACTTTACTTTCCAAGTTGTTTCGTGGATCACTCACCATTCTTCTCTTACGATAGAAAAGAAAATTTTGGTGGATCTTGACTTTTGTTTTCAATCCACTTCTCTCTTCTATAAATATTGTTGTTATTATTTGGAGATCAAGAAAAAGGTTACATGAAAATGAGATATTTGTTGAATTACTTCTTGAAAAAGTTAAATAACATGAGAAGTAATCCTGAAAAAGGAAAATAGTCGGTTGTTGAGGTTATTATTTCAAAAAATTTGAATGAATCTGATCTCATCAACAAGAAGAAAGTTGGTGGCAGCTTCCCACATGTGGAGAAGTCAAATGAACAATGTATTAATTTCCATTTAGAGGCTGGAAAAGTCTTTCTCTCTATATAAAAAAAATGTTAGAATGACGAGCCGTAACCAGATCGAATGCCCTCTCCTTCCTAAGGATGCATTCATCATATATGGGCAGGGGAAGAACAGAAAACAACACAAATACATCAACACATGCATACGTGTCTGAAAATCACCCACCAGAAAATAAACTCACGCACGCAAACTTTGAAGCCAATTGATCATTGACTGCCAATGGATTAGGGTTGGTGAGACACAGCTTATAAATTACCCAACGCTCACACCCAGCTTTCTCAACCCAGCTCCAAGCACTCTTCTCTTTCCTTCCTCAACTTAATCTTAAGCTTCATTTTGAGTACGTAGCTGGCATCAATGGCTTCAGTTGAGGAAATCAGAAACGCTCAACGTGCCAAAGGTCCGGCTACCATCCTGGCCATTGGCACAGCTACTCCTGACAACTGTATCTACCAGTCTGATTATGCTGATTACTACTTCAGGGTCACTAAGAGCGAGCACATGACTGAGTTGAAGAAGAAGTTCAATCGCATATGTAAGTATATATACTCAGGCTTGAATTCTTACATGCATAACTCTTCTATACATATACGAGTGTGCTATTAAGTGAGGCTTGAAAATCATTTTACTTCAGTCACCAATATTCATTGCATCTGACTATAATGGCTTGAAGAGCTGTTTTTGAATCATGTGGCAATGCTAAGAAACACATTAATAATTTTTGCTATAATTAAGATTAATTTTATATGCTTGTTTCAATGATAAATGCATGTTGATCATCTTCAGCAATATACTATATGACTTGTTGATTGGTAAAGCTAATGTGGTCATGTTATTTTATTTGCAGGTGAAAAATCAATGATCAAGAAGCGTTACATTCATTTGACTGAAAAGATGCTTGAAGAGCACCCAAATATTGGTGCCTACATGGCCCCATCTCTTAATATACGCCAGGAGATAATCACTGCTGAGATACCTAAGCTTGGTAAGGAAGCAGCACTGAAGGCACTTAAAGAGTGGGGTCAGCCAAAGTCCAAGATCACCCACCTTGTATTTTGTACAACGTCAGGTGTAGAAATGCCTGGTGCTGATTACAAACTTGCTAATCTCTTGGGGCTTGATAACTCAGTTAGAAGAGTTATGTTGTACCATCAAGGTTGCCATGCAGGTGGGACTGTTCTTCGAACGGCTAAGGATCTTGCAGAGAATAATGCAGGAGCAAGAGTTCTTGTGGTGTGTTCTGAGATCACTGTTGTTACATTCCGTGGGCCTTCCGAGGAGGCTTTGGACTCTTTAGTTGGCCAAGTCCTTTTTGGTGATGGGTCTGCAGCTGTGATTGTTGGATCAGATCCAGATCTCTCAATTGAACGACCACACTTCCAGCTCATCTCAGCAGCTCAAACATTTATTCCTAATTCACAAGGTGCTATTGCAGGCAACTTACGTGAGGTGGGACTCACCTTTCATTTGTGGCCTAGTGTGCCTACTTTGATTTCTGAGAACATAGAGAAATGCTTGACTCAGGCTTTTGACCCACTTGGTATTAGCGATTGGAACTCGTTATTTTGGATTGCCCATCCAGGTGGCCCTGCAATTCTTGATGCAGTTGAAGCAAAACTCAATTTAGAGAAAAAGAAACTTGAAGCAACAAGGCACGTGTTAAGTGAGTATGGTAACATGTCTAGTGCATGTGTGTTGTTTATTTTGGATGAGATGAGAAAGAAATCTCTAAAGAGGGAAAAGGCCACCACAGGTGATGGATTGGATTGGGGAGTATTATTTGGTTTTGGACCAGGCTTAACCATCGAAACTGTTGTGCTGCGTAGCATTCCTACAGTTATAAATTAAGTGAAGGGGAATGGTACCTTTGATGTTCTACGGTATCAAATTGGAGTCAATAAGGGTATTTATGTCCAATATTAATAATATTCTTATAGAATTTCATTGCTTTTGCCAAATGTTGATTGTAATCAAGTCATTGTTAGGCTTTCTTCATGAGCTCAATTTAAACAGATGAGTTTCATATCTCACTGTTTCATTATCTTGAAGATTGCTCAAACATTGTAATGTTGTGTTCGTATGAATATTATTGAAAAGTAAATAAAAGAATTATTGAATTTGATAGCTCTAGTTGGTGTTGAATTGCTTTCTCCTTTGCTAATATTTGAAGCTTGAGTATATATTATTTGTATGACAAACAAATTCCCGCTAAAGAGCGATGACTCGGTTAAAAAGTTTATCCTTGTTGCTTGGACCATTTCAGTCCACATTTTTCTAAAGCAGCAAAATATATTACCATAACATTTTTCTAAAACACTAAAATATATTATCAAACGGGATACATTTTTGGAAATAGATTTGAAATGATCAGCTACAACATATATTTTATGTTCCATTATTATTTTGTTTTCTGTTTTTGAGGTTAAAAGCAATGAAAATCTAGTATTAATTGATTCAATTTTTAAGTTCTAAATTATTTTAAAAAATTATTATATCATACTTAGAGTCGAAATTCTTTTATCTAGTGACTTTTTTTGGAAAAGTTAACTAATCCATTGAGAAAGTTACAATAAGTTGCTCATAATCTCTGATAGGAAGTAGAGCAAAATTCCCTACTAAAATAGCAAAATTAGTATATTTTGATCGGAATGCAATACAAGGGATATACTCACTTCTAATATACTACTTTGTACTTTTGTTTTCTAGACGAGATTTAAAATTTATAATTTTTTTAAGAAAAATTAAATAAAATACTATTTCCAGAGATCATAGAAATAGTTCTAAGAAATTAAATATTTTTAAATATTAAAATAATTATTTAATTAAGGAAACTCTTTCAAAGTCAAAGTTAGAGGCGGTCAATAGTCCATAGTCCTCACCAACCAATGGTTGCCCCGACCAACCCAATTTCAACTGCTATCGACAGATGATAGTTCCCTAATGGCATTATTTACCAAATGAGATGCGCGCATTACGACATCATTCTCATGGAAATACAAAACATGGAAGATTTATCTCTTTTATCTTTCCCACCCACCCACCCCCCCAATATATTGGACCTTAATTTTATTACAATTAGTAACAATTGAGAATTGTGATATTTCACTGATTGTTGGAGGGCTTGCTTGATGACCTCAAGTTAAAAGTATGATACTTCAGGTTTTACACTATCATTATATATCTTGACGAAGTTCCTTAGAAATTGTATTAATGTTGTGTTACAAAGATTTTGATGGAAAGTTACGTGTAATTTTCAGTACATATATAGTTATATGTAAAGGAGGAGTTGCATAGTCTACATATGATGGAAAATAAACATTCATATAACACCTCAATGCTTTTAGATTATGTTTTGCAACTTGGATATAATATGGGATAAAATAAGAAAAAGAATATATTATCCATCCTCTTTTTTATGTACCTTTTATATAGAATATGTTAATCTTAAGCTAAAATGCATGTGAGATATATCTATTCCATGTATCATATATTTATTTATTTTTATAATTAATTTTTTTTTTTTTTTTTTATATTACTTATTTTGAAAAATATTTTTTTTTTATGATGAAATTAAATTTGTGATTAAAAAGAAGAACTAAAAAATAGTTATAAAATAATATTAATATATAAATTGTTTTTATATATTGAATAACATAATAAAAAAACTTTTTTTATAAAGTTTAAATATTAAAGAAATATAAAATATTGGAATGTAATATATATATATATATATATATATATTCTTAGTCTTCACAGAGGCCACAAGATTCTAGGAAACCTTTGTATTATGATCCTTCAAATCAATCAAATCCCTTAGGACTATGCAACTTCCAGTAATTTCAAAGTCTCAGCAGCATAAGCAATCCTCATCCTTGAAAATGGATTAAAGATCTCATTCATTATGTTTTAAAATTCTGAAAGGGTATTCTTAAGTCTAAGGGACATTACATTCCATTCATAATATCCAAAGGGTACTATAAAGGTTGTCTTATACCTATCATTTTAAACAATTTAGATTTGCTAAAATCGTGACTTCATATCAAACTTAGAAAATATCTTAGATTTTACTAATCTTTGTAGAAGAACTTTCTTATTAGGTATAGGATACCTAATCCATCTTCATACATCATTAGGTTTATAATTAATCACAAGCTTAGGTGTTCTTATTTCTAGTTCTACTTGTTTTTGAACATAGAAGGCGGAGCAACTCTAAGGGAATTTAAATTTTCTTATCAAGAAAATCTTGAATTTCTTTTTTATACTATTTTAACAATTTTTTTTTATTCATTTGGATTAGTCTTGCTTTAGTGGGAATATTTTTCTCGCTAAATTCTAGGACATAAGGTAGTTTTACCTCACACTTATTCTTATGCCAAAATGAATTGGGAATTTTAGAGCATACTTCTCTTGTTAGTTTTTCATTGAATTTTTCTATGACATCTTGAGTTTTCTTAACTTTTAATTGTTCTTCAATTCTTTTATAACTCACTTCTTGAACTAGGGAGTTAATATGATTTTCCTTAATTTTTTTTTTTTTGAAATTTCTATAGTTCTTAATTCATTTATGTTTCTCTCATCCGGAGGATAAGCAAACTAAAAAAGAATCTCCTATCCCAAGAGTTCTTTCTTAAACCTTGAATATCTACTCTAGTAATAGGGTAGATAGTGTTTAGGAAAGGTTTTCCTAAAATTATTTCTTCTTTTAAATCTTGAACCAAAATAAAGGATTGTTCAATACATATCCCTTGATTTCAAAGATGTGCTTTAAACCATTTGTAATTAATCTTAAGCCTTACTCCATTGGCACCATAAAGGTTTTCCTTAGTTTTTTTCATAATGCTTGGTTGGAACTAATCCTTCTTGAATACTATTTAAGGCTACTTTTGAGTTTATTAGGGCAACTATCTTTGATGACAAATTCATTATTTATTACAATGGTTAAAAAGACATTCCATTTTTGGAAAATGACATTGTTTATGACATTTAAGCATGACTCTAGTATTTTCTCATTGACTTTTAAGGATTATAGAGTTTCTTGATTATTATTATTTAAAATCTCATTAATCTGATCTTGAAGGTCAGTTAAACCTATGTTGGCGAATTGTCTTAATTCTTGGACTTCTTACTTGTACCATCTTATTTCTTCATAAAGATCCTTAATAGTTACTTCCTTGGGAGATTTTTGGTTAAATCTTGTTAAAATTTCATTTAAGTTGAAAGGATTTATGGTTTTCTTGTTATATGGTTTGTGAACAGAATTCTTGAAGGTTTTGTAGAGTTCTATCTTAATTGATGAATTTTCTATCTTGTTTAACAAGTCTAAAATTAATTCTTATTCCTTACTAATGACATTTATGATCTTAGGTTGGTATTCACAACTGCCCTCAACACATTCTTCTTTATCATTAGATGTTTGACTTAAACTTTCTTTGGTATCTTGAAGTTGGTTCATATCATCTTGATTATATGAATCTCTAATCTCAAATTTTAAAATCTATTTTTGTGAATTCTCCTTCTTTAAACAATTCCAATTTAAAATTTTATCTTGAAAATATTTTCAAAATTTCCATCAAATTACTACGTTTTCTTAGACCTTTTAATTAGTTTCTTAATGGATAAAATATTTTCAATTGTCCAAAAATATTTATTTCCTAAATTGGAACTTAAAAGTAAAAGGAGAGAAAGAATTTTAAAATACTTTAAATATATATATTCCATGAGACTACCTTATTTAAAAATAAGCTTTCAAGAATTTCTAAAATAATTTCAACTAAAATTCTCCATTTTCATACATTAATTTCAATTAACATTCTATTTTGGAATATATTTTCAAAATATTTTATTTTCATGAAATTAATTATTAACATTCCACAACCATTTTGGTAACCTTTTTAATAATAAATTGTTTATCACAAATTTTTTAAAAATATACTTATTATGTTAAATTAGAATTTTGTACAAATAAGGAAAAATACATTTTTTTTTATACAAAATATAGAAAATAAGAGTTCTTTCTAAAAGGGAAACTTTATTCTAAAATATCTCAATAATTTGAAAAGATTTTAAAAATAAAATCTTTAAGAATTAATTGTTGAAAAGGAAAGAATAACTATCAATCTTTTTCATGAAATCTTTCTAAAAAAATTTGCTAATCTTTTTGTAGTTTCCAATCTAAATAAGAATCTTAGTTTGGAAAAAAAAAATGAAAAATATATCTAATTAAGATTTACCAAAATTAAGTTTTTATGCCAAATATACCAATAATAAAATTAATTATAATAAATAGCATAAAAAATTTTAAAAAATAAAAATATTTCCCACAACCTTTAATAATCCTATCACAAATTTTGGTAATAAAATTTAGAATTTAAAAAATTCCAAAAATTAATAAAATATCAAAATACCCCTAAAACAAAAATTAAGGTGAGAAAAAAAAAACAAAAATACTAAAATTTAGAAAAATCTTAAATTACTCCCCCCCCCCCAAAAAAAAAAAAGGTTTCAGCACGTAAGTTAGACATAGGTTGCACACAAGTAGGAATGGCAACGGGCGGGTTTGGGATGGATCCCATTCCCGTCCCAAAATATTTAGTTATTTCTCATCCCGTCCCAAACCTGGGGCGGGGTGGGGCATTCCCATCCCCATTATGGAGTTAAAATTAAAATCCCATCCCCGGCTCGGCCCGACCCGGGTATGTGTTGTTGGGGCGGGGTAGGCTAGGCTGGGCAGCTTTACGTGCCTCACAATCAATTGTCAGTTTCTTACTCTCGAGCACAAGACAAATTGGGCTTGTCACTTGTGGAGCAGGCCCAAGCGACCCAGCTTATACATCATTGTACAGGATTGATCAGAAGCGTTCATTTCAATTATTAGTTTTGTACCCTATGGGCCCAATATCAAGCCAGATTATGGACGTCCACTTGTGTTCTTGTGATTTTCAATCCTATGGTCACTCGACTCACTCCTCGACTGATTTGACATCCAGCATCTGGCAAAATTTCTCTTGATAATTCATGCAACAGAAGCACCATAGAGAACCCATAACAGCAGGTTCATCCTAAAAGATATTATCTACAAACATTAATCAACCTACATGAGCTTGGAATAAAGGATGTCTAGAAATGATTGAGAATATGCTCACAATTCTCTTGGTATCAAACTAACACTCTGACAAGGACTTTATTACATACAAAAAAAAGTGGAGCACGCCATAGCCCTGGCCTTCACCTTTTCAAATCTTGCATCCTTAGGCAGACCCAGTAAGTGCAGACATACCAGGTGGTAAACAGCCCAACAACCAATGTTGATCGCTCACAAATAACCATTTTCTTGAACTTAAAAAGGTGAGGGAACTACCCATACTGCACATCTATGAGCCATCAACTTATCTGAGGTAATGAAAAACAAGTCCATCACTAGAGCATCCAATGACTTCTATTCATGCCTACACCAGTATAACAATCAATTATCCCCGTTCGAATTTATTTTCAATCTGTAATGCTGGGACGATCACGTCGAGGTCTCTTAAACTCACATGCTATCAACTTCGCCAACCAGAAATGGACTTAGGGACAAGTGTGATAGTATTTGAGGTTGTTTCCAACCTGCATCAGGAAGGTAACAACATTGATACACAATTCCAGTGTTACACCAATATAGACATGTTAGAAATATAGAATAATTGTATTCTATTCTGTGTTTTAAAGAGTATACATCAGTGCCTTTATATAGGAGGCATATGTGTGCAGTACAAGGGTGCGGTACAAAGGTGCGGTACAAGTGTGCGGTACAAGTACTGTGCGGTACAAGTGTGTAGTACAAGTACTATACAAGTAACCTAACTAGGCCTAGAGCCCATAACATAATATACTTTAACAACCCCCCTCAACTTCAAGGTTGATGTGAGACCAACTTGAGGTTGTCAACTAAATCACGAGTGCGTCTTTTAGGAAGAGACTTGGTGAAGATATCTGCAAGTTGATCTTTGGAGGAGACGGAGAAAAGCTTAAGAACACCATGGACAAGATGATAACGGATAAAATGACAATCAATCTCGATGTGTTTAGTCCGTTCATGAAAGACATCATTGTGAGCAATATGAATAGCACTTTGGTTGTCACAATAAAGAGGAGTAGCAGAGGAGGTGGATACACCCAAGTCCTTAAGAAGCCATCTTAGCCAAAGGAGCTCAGATGTGGTATCAGCAAGGGCACGATATTCTGCTTCAGTACTGGAGCGGGCCACAAAAGTTTGTTTCTTTCTTCGCCAAGAAATCAAAGAAGAACCAAGGAGGAAGCAATAACCTGTAGTGGACCTGCGATCAGTAGGATCTCCTGCCCAATCAGCATCTGAGAATGCACGGAGTACAAGAGGAGACTGAGCTGAGTAGAAAAGGCCATGAAAAGGGTACCCTTCAGGTATCGAAGAATGCGCAGAACAGCAGCATAGTGAGTTGATCGTGGAGCAGAAAAATACTGGCTCACCTGATGAACAGCATAGGAGATGTCTAGACGAGTAACTGTGAGGTAAACTAAGTTGCCAACCAATCGTTTGTAAAGAGAAGGATTAGACAATGGTTTCCCCCCCGAGGGTGTCAGATGTGCATTAAGTTCAACTGGAGTGTCAACAGTTTTGCTGTCAGTGAGTCCAGCTTGAGACAACAGATCAGAAGCATACTTGGCTTGAGTAATATAAAGACCATTTGTGGAATGAGTAATTTCAAGACCTAAGAAATAGCTGAGATGTCCAAGATCTTTCATCTTAAACTGCTGACTGAGAAAATCCTTGAGTTCTTGAATGCCACTAAGGTCATCACCAGTTATGATCATATCATCCACATAGAGAAGAAGCAAAATAGTGCCTTTATCAGTACGACGAAGAAATAAGGCAGAATCATATGGACTGGCGGTGTAACCCAAGCGAAAAATAGTGGAGTTGAACTTGGCAAACCAAGCACATGGGGCTTGTTTGAGACCATAAAGTGCACGTCGAAGATGACAAACCTTGTTTGATTCAACAGAGAGACCAGGAGGAGGTTGCATATAGACTTCTTCACTCAGATCCCCATTAAGGAAGGCATTTTTAACATCCATCTGAAAAAGATCCCATTTACGAGCAGCAGCAACAACTAAGAGAGCACGAACAGATGAGATACGAGCAACTGGAGCAAACGTCTCTTCATAATCAATCCCATACTCTTGTGTAAAACCTTTGGCAACAAGACGAGCCTTATAGCGCTCAACGGATCCATCAGAGCGAGTCTTGATCTTATAGATCCACTTACAACTAACCACAGACTGTCCAGGAGGGAGAGTAACCAGGTCCCAAGTATGGTTTTTGGTTAATGCATCAAGTTCCTCTTTCATTGCAATCTGCCATAAAGGGTCAGTAGAGGCCTCACAATAGGTTTGAGGCTCGTGAAGTGTAGCAAAGGCAGTGTAACAATGATAGTCAAGGAGGTGTGGAGGAATGGATCTTACCCGGGTTGAGTGGCGAGGTGGAATGTCTTGTGGAGGATCTTCAGGCAGAGCAGGAGTAGGGGACCCAGGCTCAAAGTGGGGTAGCTCGTGATTAATCTGTTCATCTGCAACCTGTCTAGGAGAAGCATCAAAGATATCTAGAGAGAAGTCTAAATGAGGATCAAAAGTATTTGTAGAAGGAACAAGAGACTCATCGGGAAAGATTTCTAAAACAGAGGAGTTAGTCAAGGAAGAACGAAAGTGAGAGAGTTCAACAAACAATCGATGTTCCCAAAAGACAACATTACGAGAAACGCGAAGACGATGAGAGACAGGATCATAACACCTATACCCCTTTTGAGTTTCGCCATAACCAAGGAAACAACAGAGTCTAGATTGAGGCTCAAGTTTGTTGTGCTCATGAGGCTGAAGAAGGACAAAACAAGCGGATCCAAAGGAGCGAAGGTGATGATAGTTAGGGGGTGACCCAAAGAGATGCTCATACGGAGTCTGATTATGGATGACAGCACTTGGAATGCGGTTAATTGCATGAACAGCATGAAGACTAGCTTTACCCCAAAATGGGGCAGGAATTTTGGCAGAAAGAAGTAGAGCACGAACAGTGTCAAGAATATGACAAAGTTTTCTTTGGCTCGACCATTTTGCTGAGAGGTACCTTTACAAGTTAAATGATGTATAGTGCCATAGGAATGTAACAAAGCTTGAAATGCATGTTGAGTGTATTCAAGAGCATTATTAGATCGAAAGGTTTTGATACGTTTGGAGAATTGAGTTTCAACCATTTTTGCAAAGTTGCTATATATTGATAAAATTTCGGAACGAGATTTCATAGGAAAAATCCAACTATAACGAGAATAATCATCAATAAAAACAACAAAATATCGAGATCCACCAATACTAGCAACAGGAGAAGGTCCCCAAACATCAGAATGAATTAACTCAAAAATACTTTTAGAAATGGATTCACTGTTATTAAAAGGCAAAGCTGGCTGTTTTCCTAATTGACATGAAGTGCAATCAAAATTGTCTTTAGACACAGAACCCAACAGACCTCTAGACACTAACTGTTGTACCCGAGAAGATGGTGCATGACCAAGACGAGAATGCCAAAGTGCAAGAGAAGGTAAGGAAGAAACTGCAGCTGTTGCAGCAGCAACAGAAACAGGAGCAACAAGTGGAAGATGAAGATTGTTCACGGGAAACATACGCCCAACTCTAGGACCGGTCCTAAGCTCCTGCCCCATCCTCGGATCCTGCACAATACACCCAGAATAGTAAAAAATAAGGCGATAACCTAGTTCAGCTAATTGTCCCACAGAGCACAAATTATAGGATAGGGCAGGTACGTGGAAGACTCCAGGAACAGAAAGAGTAGAGGTTGAAACAAAACCTAGACTATTTCCATGCATGGTGGAACCATCGGCTATATGAATATTTAGAGGATGTGGTGCAGGGTCAAGTTTGGAGAACAGGGATGAGTGAGGTGTCATGTGATTGCAGCAGGCAGAATCAAAGAGCCAAGTTTGAGACTTACCAGGTAGAGCAGATAAGGCAATGGAAAGAGATGCATTACCAGCCATACGAACAGCCTGAGCTATGATCTCCTGTAGTTCAGTGGAGGAGAGGTTGATAGTAGATCCAGAAGACTGGGACGTGGAAACCGTTGGAGGAGTAGGTTCAGTATTAGCAACAGCAACAGTAGATTTGTTATGACGGTAACAAGTCTCAATGGTGTGGCCAGGATGCTTGCAATAGTTGCAGAACTTCTTGTTGGTTTGCTTGCGACGATTGCTAGAGCCAGAAAAATCACCTAATTGCTGAGGTTGCTCTATGAGTGGAGTAGATGGAGTAATAGCCAAAATATTGAGCTTATTCTGGGCTTGAAGGGTTGCAAGACGAGCTTCTTCTCTAACTAACTCATTCACAGCAGTATCAAGAGAGGGAGCAGGACTGCGATTTAACAGCTGACCACGAATGGGCTCAAAGTCCTTGTGAAGTGACATCAAGAATTCATAGAGGCGAAATTCATCTCTGATGGAAGCATATTGCTGAGCATCTTTTGAGCATGCCCAAGTTGGATCAGAAAGGTCAATTTGGTCCCAAATGAAGCGAAGCTGATCATAATAGTCATTGATGGATTGCCCCGGTTCTTGCCTGAGTTGATGCAATTCAACCACTAACTGATATTTCATGGATCCATGAGTAGTGGAGTACCTTTTGGTCAACATATCCCATGCAGATTTTGCATCGTCAAAGCTGCCCAATAGATTGGAAATAAAGGGAATGGAAGTGTTCCGGATCCATGTGAGGATCATGTGGTTATGACTATCCCATTCAATCATGCGACTAAGAAAGGCATCATCTTCTTCACTTGCTCCCTTGACAGGAATAGTCATTGCACCAGTACAATAATGCCAGAGCATGCGGCTCTTAAGAAAACTGCGCATAGCTTGAGACCAGGATAAGTAATTTTTAGTCCCCTCCAATACAGTATGGATGGGGCGAGGAAGAAAAACATCCTTTTTATCCATTTAGGGA